>NW_023602073.1:93628572-94279446 GCF_014898055.3 Talpa occidentalis | reverse complement strand
ATTCAAAGGCGCCATTCCCGCGCCACTGATCTGGGCTACAGCCGCGTCCTGGAACTGAGGGCTTTGGAACTGAGACCCGGGCACGAAATTAGGGGCGTGGGTTCCCACGACGGTGGGGACAAGGCAGACACAGCACCCAAAGCCGTTGAGGTGTACCCTACCATCCCGCTCTGCTCCCTGTTCCACGGGGGAAGAAATTCAGCTCCCAAGGGCTCTAGGAGAGATCTCTGGTGCCACCTAGCGACTTGACCCCAGCACAGGCTACTGAAGGAGCTAGTGGCCAGCTGGGGAGTTAGCCCACACTGGCCCCTTCTGAACAAGTAGTCTGAGCCCACAGGGAGAGCGAGCACCCACAGCCGGCAGAACCAGGCGCGCAGAATAGTGTGCCTGAGACCAGAAGCGCAGGGAGTGTGTCCCACATCACCATTTTAGAACAGGACATTTCTTCAGTAAAGACTACCTGCAGAAGGCTTCCTCAGGAAGCCAGAGGTGAGCGGGGGAAGTTCGCCCACGCCAGACCCCCTCTGGCCTGCAGTCCAAGCCCAGAGGGAGCAGGAACCACCGCCGGGGCAGACCAGGCGCCAGGGGGTGTGTCCCCACATCGGCATTTTAGAACAGGGACCTTCTCCAGTAAAGGCTGCTTGAAACTGACAGATGACTCCTGGAAGAACCAGAGGGGAACAGAGAAGCCCACCCAAGATGCCGGCAAGTCCCAACAACACAGTGTCCCAACGCATACGGCAAATTAGAAAACAGACAGTAGGGAGGAGAAGAACCACACGCAACCTAGCAACTCTCCAGAGAAAAAGCACACCACAAAAAGAAAGCCAGCCCCCAGATTGCAACGACAATAACTTGGAAGAATTTTGAGCCTTCCAGAAAGAGAATTTAAAATTGCCGTGATTAAAAAACTGACAGAAGTCATAAAGGAAAACAATGATAAGGGAAAAATAATCAACGATCAGAAGAATGCAATTGAGTCCCTAGAGAGGGAAAACAATGGTCAGAAGAAAGAAATTGAGTCCCTAAAGAGTGAAGTAAAAGAAATGCAGGAGATCAAAGAATTAATGGAAGAACTAAAGAATTCTGGGAAAAGCAATGAAAGCAGAATAGATGAAATGGAAGAACGAATAAGTAATCTTGAAGACACAGAAAAAGAACCAAAACAGAGAAGGAAAGAGAAGTACGAAGGAAAAAGAACGAAGAAAGACTTCGGGAACTATCTGACTCCATGAGGAAAGGAAATATAAGAGTTATAGGAATACCAGAAGGAGAGGAGAGAGATGTAGGAACAGAGAAAATATTCAAAGAGATAATTGAAGAGAACTTCCCAAATGTGAAGAAGGAGCTGAAAATTGATATACAAGAAGCAAGAAGAACACAAACTTCCACGACGAAAGGAAAAATACAGCAAGACACATAATAGTAAAGCTCCCAAGAATCCAGGACAAGGAAAAAATAATGAAGCTGGCAAGAGGGAAGAAACAGATAACATTCAAAGGAAAACCAATCAGGCTGACATCAGACTTCTCCGAAGAAACACTACGGGCAAGGAGAGAGTGGAGGGACATAGTCAACAGACTCCAAGAAAACAGATGCCAACCAAGAATACTCTATCCCGCAAAGCTCTCCTTCCTCTTTGAAGAAAGAATATGGACCTTCCAGACAAACAGAAACTCCGGAATTTCATTGCAACTAAACCCCCACTCCAAAAATACTACAAGGAGTCCTAAAGCCAGAACCTCAGAGGACGAATAACAATGAAAGAAGGCCAAAAAAAAAAAAAAGTTATTAAAAGAATAAATAAATAAAATCAAAGGAAAGACAAACACAATGGCAAATACAGATGTTAACATATCAATATTAACTCTAAATGTAAATGGACTAAACTCTTCAATAAAAAGACACAGAGTTGCAGCCTGGATTAAGAAACAAAACCCAACCTTTTGCTGTCTCCAGGAAACACATTTAGCTACGAAAGATAAAAATAGGCTCAAAGTTAAAGGATGGAAAACAATCCTACAAGCAAATGGACCAAAAAAGAAAGCAGGAACAGCTATACTTATATCAGATAAAACAGATTTCAAACTCAAAAAGATAAAAGAGACCCCAATGGTCACTACATTATGATCAAGGGGACAATACTTCAAGAAGAAATAACACTCATTAACATATACTCACCAAACGAAGGAGCACCAAAATATATCAGACAACTGTTGTCCTCTCTGAAAACAGACATCAGAGAAACACATACGTAGTGGGAGACTTCAACACACCACTATCAACAATGGATAGATCAACAAGACAAAAAATAAGTAAAGAAACCAAAGCTCTAAATAAGACCTAGAGCAATTGGGCTTAACAGACATCTATAGAACACTAAACCCCCAAAAAACGGAGTACACATTTTTCTCAAGCACGGATCATCTCCAGGATCGATCACATACTGGGGCACAAGACAAACATCAACAGATACACCAAGATTGAAATCATATCAACCATCTTTCTGACCATGAAGGCATCAAACTAGAAATAACCATAAAAAGAAGGCAAGGAACTTTCCTACCTCATGGAGATTAAAAACCACACTACTAGACCATGGGACTAATGAGGAGATCAAAGAAGAAATTAAAAATTTTTTTGAATTGAACGACAAGGAGGACACCAATATCCTAAATGTATGGGATGCAGCAAAAGCAGTAATAAGAGGAAAATATATAGCAATAGAAGCTCACATCAAGAAACAAGAAAGAACGCAAAGAAACAACCTAATCTCGAAGCTCAAAGATCTAGAAAGAACAACAGAAAAACCCCAAACCAGTAGAAGAAAAGAAATAATAAAAACCAAAGCAGAAATAAATGAAATTGAAACTAAAAAACAATCCAAAAGATCAATGAAACCAAGAGCTGGTTCTTTGAAAAAATCAATAAAATAGACAAAACCCCTAGCCAGGCTCACAAAGGAAAAAAAGGGAGAAAGCACAAATAAACAGGATCATCAATGAAAGAGGAGAAATCACAACGGACACAGCAGAAATCAAAAAAATAATCAGTAACTACTATGAACAGTTATATGGAAACAAGTTTAACAATCTAGAGGAGATGGACAAATACCTACAACTCTACAATCACCCAAAGCTAGATAAAGAGAAATAGAACACCTAAACAGACCAATTACAATTAGCGAAATTGAAATGGTAATCAAAAACCTCCCCAAAACAAAAGCCCAGGACCTGATGGATTTACAAATGAATTCTACCAAACATTCAGAGACGAATTAGTGCCTATCCTTCACAAACTCTTCCAAAAAATTGAGAAGGAAGGGACAATACCAAACACGTTCTATGAAGCCAACATTACACTAATACCAAAAACCGAACAAGGACAACACAAAAAGGAAAACTACAGGCCAATCTCGCTAATGAACACTGATGCAAAAATCCTCAATAAAATTTTAGCTATCAGAATCCAACAATGTATCCATAAGATAATTCACCACGACCAAGTTGGATTCATTCCAGGGGCACAAGGATGGTTTAACATCCGAAAATCAATCAACGTTATCCAACACATCAACAAAAAGAATATAAAAACCATATGATAATATCAATAGATGCTGAGAAAGCTTTTGACAAAGTGCAACACCCATTCATGATAAAAGCCCTTGAAGTTCTTGGATACAAGGAACATACCTCAACATCATAAAGGCCATCTATGACAAGCCAACAGCCAGTATCATTCTCAATGGTGAAAAGCTGAAAGCAATTCCATTAAGATCTGGAACAAGACAAGGATGTCCACTCTCACCATTGCTTTTCAATATAATACTGGAAGTCCTAGCCAGGGCAATAAGACAAGAGAAAGACATCCAAGGAATCCAAATAGGAAAAGAAGAAGTCAAACTATCACTATTTGCAGACGATATGATATTATACATAGAGAACCCCAAAAACTCCACAGAAAAGCTAATTCAACTCATCAATCAGTTCAGTAAAGTGGCAGGATACAAAATCAACACGCAAAAGTCAGTAGCCTTCCTATACACAAACAATAAATCTGAAGAAGAAGAAATCGAAAAGACCATCCCTTTTGTTATTGAAACAAAAAAAATCAAATATTTGGGAATAAATCTAACAAAAGAGGTAAAGGACCTATACAAAGAAAACTATAAAACACTGTTAAAAGAAATAGAAGAAGACACAAAGAAATGGAGAGACATCCCCTGCTCATGGATTGGAAGAATAAACATTATTAAAATGGCCATCCTTCCAAAAGCAATATACAGATTCAATGCTATTCCAATCAAAATTTCAATGTCATTCTTCAAAGAAATAGAAAAATTATTGATGAAATTCATATGGAATCACAAAAAACCCCGAATAGCCAAAGCTCTCCTGAAAAAAAAAGAAGGGAATGGAGGCATCAGACTCCCAGACTTCAAACTATACTACAAAGCCATAATCATCAAAACTGCATGGTATTGGAACAAGAACAGACATACAGACCAATGGAATCGAATAGAAAATCCAGAAATAAACCCACAGATTTATGGTCAACTAATCTTTGACAAAGGAGCAAAGACTATGCATTGGAGCAAAGAAAGTTTGTTCAATAAATGGTGCTGGGAAAACTGGGTCGCTACATGCAAAAGAATGAAGCTTGACCACCACCTCACACCATACACAAAAATCAACTCAAAATGGATTAAAGAACTAGACATAAGACCTGAAACCATAAAATATATAGAAGGAAATATAGGCGAAACACTACGTGATTTGCACATCAAAGACATCTTTACAGACACATCACCCAAAGCAGTGATAGTGAAGGCAAAGATAAACAGCTGGGACTATATCAAATTAAAGAGCTTTTGCACAGCAAAAGAGACAATAACAAAAACAAAGAGAAACCCCACCAACTGGGAGAACATTTTTGCACCCAACACTAATGATAAAGGACTGATCACAAAAATCTGCAAAGAGCTGATGAGACTCAACAACAACAAAGAAAATAATCCAGTCAAAAAATGGGCAGAAGAGCTTAAAAGAAACTTCTCTGAAGAGGAAATGCAAATGGCCAACAGGCATATGAAAAATGTTCAACATCACTTGTCATCAGGGAAATGCAAATCAAAACTACCATGAGATACCATCTTACACCAGTGAGAATGGCACATATTAAAAAAACTAGCAACAACAAATGTTGGCGAGGGTGTGGAGAAAAAGGAACTCTTCTGCACTGTTGGTGGGAGTGCAAACTGGTCCAACCACTGTGGAAAGCTGTGTGGAGATTTCTGGACCTACTAAACATAGAGCTTCCATATGACCCAGCAATTCCACTCCTAGGTATTTACCCAAAGGACACAGAAACATCAATTCCAAAGAACACCTGCACCCCTATGTTTATAGCAGCACTGTTTACAATAGCTAAGCTTTGGAAACAACCCAAATGCCCAAAAATAGATGACTGGATCAAGAAGATGTGGTACATATATACCATGGAATATTACTCAGCATTCAAAAAAGATAAACACATGCAATTTGCTGCAACATGGATGGCGCTGGAAGGGATCATGCTCAGCGAAATAAGCCAAAAAGAAAAAGAAAAATACCGGATGGTCTCACTCATAGCAGGAATCTAGAAAACTTAAATAAGGACCAGGAAAATGAAAAACTATAAGAAAGTGAAAATCAAAATCAACAAAAAACTATGAACCAGAGACACTTTTAGGGGGGCTGGGCGGGAGGGGAGGGATTGGGTCAGAATGGGGGGCGGCAATTGTATGGGAATATAACAATAAAATTTATAAAAAAAAAAAAAAAATAAATACTAACAGACTACAAAAAAAAAAAAAAAAAAGAACTCATACAATTCAAATGCAAAAAACCAAGAAAACCAATGAAAAAATGGGCGAAGGACTTGAGTATTTCTCAAAGAAGATATATGAATGGGCAACAGGAGCATGATGCGCTACATGACCAGTCACTGGGGAAACACAAATCAAAACTACACTGAGAAGCTCACGCCCATTAGAATGGTAATCCTCAAAAAGAAAAGATAATGCTGGTATGGATGTGGCACAAAGGGAACCCTTGTAAGATGATGAACTGGTACAGCCACTATGGGAAACAGTACGGAGGAGTCTACAAATAAAAAAGCAAACAAAATAACTTGAAAAAAAAAAAAAAAAATGTTTCCTTAACTAGGACAGAAATCATTAAAAGCAATCATGCTGCAGGGCAATGGAGTGTTCTGCTTCATCATGCAGAAAGCCAGTAATTTCTGGTTAAGTACTGATTATAGAAACATCTGATTGAGAATAGGCTATAAGGAGAAACTGGTCAATCCATGGCTGATGCAAAGATCTTCTGAATAATGAGTTCTCAAGTTCTAAACAGACATTAGCATTATAAAGCACCTTTGAAAAAATTTGAAAAAGGAAGCCTGAAAATACAAAAAGAGCCTACAAAAAAAATCACAAACTATATTCTTCAAAAACACCACCACAGTTATCATTTATGATCATAAAAATTAGTGAAACAAAACCCAAAATGTGCATTTTCTGAAACCTTGATATTTTATATTAGATACCTCTGAGAAACTGCGTAACCTCCCAAACAGAGATCAACTGTCTCTGTATCCAAGCATTTTTAAAAAAACATCTTTTGAATAGGTGAACAAGGTAATGGTCATTCAGTGATAAAGTCCATGACCACAGGTTTTAGTGTAGTTTGTTTTCAAATTAGTTCACGTGGGGAAGCAACTGGAAGTCATGATGTGCTTTGTTGAACACCACGCTCTTTTTTGTCAAAATGAATATTTCATTTTGTGATATGGTTAGGAACAGCTTTAGTAAGGTAAAATATATACATATTGATGTACTATAAAAGTATAACCTTGAGTTCATAAGAAAAAATAAGTTATCAAAGTTTGATTGGCTATTTGTTTTTAAACTTAATGTTTCTTAGATACCTGCTCACCTTTACTAGAGAAAAATGGTAGTAGATACTAAACATCTAATAAAGAAAAACTTAAAATATAAATTTAGATTTTTAATTTTTATTGAGTTAAAACCATTTCTCACTATTAAGTAGTGGAGTACCTCAGTCCAGTTTTGGAACCAATTTGAGATCAACTGCCTAAAGTCATCCAGCTCCAAAGGGAACTTTCATACACTATTGTCGGGAAGTAGATTGGTTCAGTCTCTATGGAAATAATATGGAGGTATCTCAAAACAGATCTACATGATCCAGCAATTTCACTCCATATTCTTTACTACCATGAGATACCATCTTACACCAGTGAGAATGGCACATATTAAAAAAACTAGCAACAACAAATGTTGGCGAGGTTGTGGAGAAAAAGGAACTCTCCTGCACTGTTGGTGGGAGTGCAAACTGGTCCAACCACTATGGAGAGCTGTGTGGAGATTTCTGGACCTAGTAAACATAGAGCTTCCATATGATCCAGCAATTCCACTCCTAGGTATTTACCCAAAGAACACAGAAACATCAATTCCAAAGAACACCTGCACCCCTATGTTTATAGCAGCACTGTTTACAATAGCTAAGCTTTGGAAACAGCCCAAATGCCCAAAAATAGATGACTGGATCAAGAAGATGTGGTACATATATATGATCCAGCAATTCCACTCCTAGGTATTTACCCAAAGGACACAGAAACATCAATTCCAAAGAGCACCTGCACTCCTATGTTTATAGCAGCACTGTTTACAATAGCTAAGCTTTGGAAACAACCCAAATGCCCAAAAATAGATGACTGGATCAAGAAGATGTGGTACATATATACCACGGAATATTACTCAGCATTCAAAAAAGATAAACACATGCAATTTGCAGCAACATGGATGGCACTGGAAGGGATCATGCTCAGCGAAATAAGCCAAAAAGAAAAAGAAAAATACCGAATGGTCTCACTCATAGCAGGAATCTAGAAAACTTAAATAAGGGACCAGGAAAATGAATATAAGAAAGTGAAAATCAAAATCAACAAAAAACTATGAACCAGAGACACTTTTTGGGGTGGGGGGCAGGAGGGGAAGGATTGGGTCAGAATGGGGCGTTTGCAATTGTATGGGGGAATATAAAAATAAAATTTAATATTCAAAGGAAAAAAAAAAAAAAAAAAAAAAAAAGAAGATGTGGTACATATATACCATGGAATATTACTCAGCATTCAAAAAAGATAAACACATGCAATTTGCAGCAACATGGATGACGCTGGAAGGGATCATGCTCAGTGAAATAAGCCAAAAAGAAAAAGAAAAATACCGGATGGTCTCACTCATAGCAGGGATCTAGAAAACTTAAATAAGGGACCAGGAAAATGAATAACTATAAGAAAGTGAAAATCAAAATCAACAAAAACTATGAACCAGAGACACTTTTTGGGGGGTGGGGGGCGGGAGGGGAGGGATTGGGGTCAGAATGGGGGGATTGCAATTGTATGGGGAATATAAAAATAAAATTTATTAATTAAAAAAAAATAAAAAAAAAATAAAAGTTAAAAAAAAAAAAAAGAATGCAAAAACATTAATTCAAAGGAACATAGGCACTCCTATATTCAATACAGCACTATTTGCAATAGCCAAGTTATAGAATTTAGCTTTAAATGCCCAAGGACAGATGAGTGGATTAAAAATGCAATATGTGTGTCTCATACACACACACACACACACACACACACACGTATGTATATATATTTATGATGGAGTACTACTCAGCTATATAAAAAGATGAAATCTTGCCACCTGGCAAAATTGGATGGAATTGGAAGGAACTATGTTAAGTGAAATAGGAGAGAAGGAAAAAGGCAATTGCAATATGATTTCACTCATATGTGGAAGATAGAGAAACAAAACAAAGGGTTAGACAAAACCAAACCAAAAAATAAAGGCTAAAATTTGACTATAGAACCCATGCTACCAGAGGAGAAGAGGAGGGCTGGGAAACAAAAGGAAAAAGGTCCAGTGGATTAAGGTAGATGATTATGAGTGCTTTGATGGTGTGATGTGGTAACATACATCGAAAGGAGTATGACCCATACCCCCAAATCACATGTGGTATTGCAAACCATTGTACCTCCATTAAAAAAAATGCAAATTGAAAAAATAACCTGCAAATACAGTAAAAAACTCTATTCCATATCTCCTCAAATAAGTCATCAGGCTTCCTCCGATATTCTGAAGACTCTGTACTCTATTCAAATGAAAACAATAGATAAAATCATCTAGTGTCTACACAAAGACTTCCTTTCACAGCTTCACATTTTCCCCTCACTTTTTAAAAATCTGTTATTCTAGATAACAGTGTTTCTCAAAGTGTGGTCCCAGGACCAACTATTTAAATATGCTTAAATGAAGATTCTTGCTAACCAACATACATGTTCCCAAGAGTCAGAATCTTTGGTAAGAGGGCAGAAATCAACATGTTTAATACACTTCAGCTAATTTCTATGCAAACCAAACCTTGAAAACCACTACTTTATAATGACTCTCAACATCTTATGCTTTAAAATGAAATATTACTATTTTTCTGTTTGTATTTTACCAGAAGTTTAAAGACAATTGTGGAGAATCTGATGTGATACAAATTCAGGGTTTGCAACCTGAGAAACCTTGTTCATTGAGAAATTACATTTTAATGGTGCATTCTCAGTTTCTGCATGAATAAATCTAGATCAACAAAATAAGATTATTGCTATTTAGGAAGCATCTACTAGACGGTAGAGCTGTCATTTTTCATAGCTAGTTAAAAAAATCAACTAAAGTTGATCTGCAGAGTCAAGAAACAATGCACTCTTTTTTTTTTTTAAATAGAGGCATGTTTATTTATTTATTTATTTATTTATTCGTTTTGTTTATACATGCACTGGGTACAGTCAGAAGCATGGGAGGGCGAGGGAATTCATCAGAGCCAGAGCGGGGAGCAGAGCAGGCAGAAGGACTGAAGTACACTGCTGAGGGGAGCAGCGGGTCTGCGCGCCATGTGGGACCCTCCTCCAGTGGCCGGGGAGCAGCCGGGGATCGAACCAGCGCCGCAGAGGCCGCGGGCAGCTTCGCAACCCAGCGCTCAACTGCTGCGCCACTGGGGAGGCCCGAATAATGCACTCTTTAGATCCCAAAGTCCTAAACTGAAATGAACAAATGTTATTATAACTGGGATCAATGTTTTGTTTTATTTTTAACTCAATGAAAGCTGACCTCACTGTTTAACTCAAAAGTATTATTCAGAAATTAAAATAATTTTTCACCCTAACAAATTCCTTCAGGTATCAATCAGCTTCAATTTATAAATGTTTCTGTAGCAAGCTCATAAGATTCCACTTAGGACAGGCAGATGAGATACTGTGGCTCCTTTCATTGATATATCTGTAACTTATGCTAAGATGCCTAGTGTGGAAATAGATACTTGCTCTGCTGGCTCATTTTAAAATTTGGGGTATGTTCTGAACATGGACTACTGACCACAAACCCGTATAAACTTCCCTTTTTACCACCTCTCCAATAATTGGAATAGAATTGAAAAATGCACTGGCTTTGAAAATTCAGATTTAAATTTTAGCTCTGTCAATTACAGAAGTCACTCAATGTTTCCGGCTTTGGTTTCCTTATAATTGGTAAAAATGTGATAACTCATAGATGAGTCATTCTCAGCTGACAGAGTGGGGGGAAGAGTAAACTTCCCTAAAAGGGGCACACTTTCCACTACTGCCAATCCAAGAAACACCGCTAAAGAGAACCACTGAAACTGATGTACAAGCGCAATATCCTTCAGGTCCAGCACCATGATCTTCTAAGTTAAGGACTCTATGTCTTATATCAACCTTTAAAACCTTTTCACTGAAGCAAAGTCTTCCATATTTCAAGTTTAAAAATCCATGGTCTAGAAATTTCCACCAATAGAAAGGTAAATTTTTCCTCTTATGGTCTTTCATAGTTGACGAGGAAAAGTCAATAAATTCACATAGCTCACTGCTGGGTTTGCAGTATCTCTTCATATGCTGAGAGTTGACAGAGCAATCAAAGGTTGTGGACAATATGCAGAATCACTGCACTAATATCAAATTCTGGTATTTTTTAAAGGCATACTTTCATACTCGCCATGCACATGACTGCAGTATACATTTAAAAATGATTGTGATAGAGAATTCTGTGGGTCTTTTTCTACCCATAAATATATGATAAATATTCTTCCACATGATTACAATGATTACAAATTCCTTCTAAAAGTTTATTATCGATATATAACATTATATTAGTTTCAGATGACTCAATATATGTATATACTGCAAAGTGACCAACGCTCCAGTTTGGAGGTGCTGAGACTCAAGCCTTTCCATGCTGTAGCTGCTATATTTGATTTTCAGTGCTTTTCACATTCCTGTTTCTAATCTCAGCTTAGCAAAATGACTGAAACTTCACTTTCTATTTATTGCTCTGTTTTACTTATATTCCCCAGACATTATTGTGGATCTTAATAAAGAATAGTGGGAAGTAAAAAAGCTCTGAAGTCAGACCTGGATTAGACACGGGTTCCATAAGCAACTAAGCTATCTCAAACAAATCATTTAAACCATACTTGTACTTCAGTCTGCTGGGCTGTAAAGGTAGTTCATAGTATCGACCACAAGGTACACTTGAGTATTCGATGACAAAGTGTACTACAAGTGCCTAACACAGCACCTTGCACATGGGAGGTCTTTATAAATAGTGGTCACTACTATTGCCATTACTACTATTGCTGGTTTCCTTACTCTAACATAGAATTGGCATTCTTGATCCCTGACTTAATAACCTAAGAATACCAGTGCCAAGGAGATGTGGAAAGAAAAGGACAAATACATTCCTGACAAAGAAATTTGGGAATACCCAAGTAGAGAAGAAAATAATCACAAAGGTTAAAGAGGAAACCTAGCAAAACTCAACTGGATATTTAAGACAGGTGTATTAAATGGAATATAAAAGATATCTTAGAAATATTTAAACTGAATTAAATATATAAATAGTGATCACTTATTGGCATTTTTAAAAAAATGTAATGAAAGACAGCTTTTCAGTGGCAACTAGTTCCATGGAGAGTTATTTTTCCAGATAGCATGAAATTAGTTTCCTATCTTAAGCTGCACCTGCTAGATCACTAACATTTGTATTACTAAGTCTGTGGACTTAAAGTGCTTTCAATGTGAATTTTCCTCCTACTGTGCCCATCTGTTCTATTCCTGTGGGCCCAGGGAGAACCAAGACTTAATAAACATTCAGTTCTCAGACTTCTTTATGATATTCTCATATAAGTACTTACATTCACTAAGGAAAAATTATAAGACTATGCAGAAACTTAGCTCACACTTGACTTTCTGTTTCTCACTATCCAAATAGTCATTATTTTTATGGAAAGACTACAATGTCATCAGACATATAATTAGCCAAGGAATATTAATGATTATAACATTAAAAGGTAAATTTGGGGCCTCCCTGGTGGCACAGGTGGTTGAATGCAGTGCTGTGAAGCTGTCTGCAGCCTTTGCAGCACCAGTTTGATCCCCACCGGCCGCAGAGATACCCACATGGCGGGGCAGACCTCTCCTGTCTCGCCTGCTGCTCCCCTCAGCAGTGTGTTTCAGTCAGTCTGCCTGTTCTGTTTCCCACTCTGTCTCTGGTGAATTCTCTCATCCTCCTGCACATCTGACCTGTACCCCGGTTCTTACATAAATAAATAAATCTTAAGGAAAAAAAAATAGGTAAATTTGTCAGAGATGAGAACTAGTATTTGTTATCTTGTAATAACACTAAAATATTTATTAATATAAAATTAGGTAAGTAATTTATATATTATCGAATGTTAGTATGAACAGAACACGTTCAGGTTGCAAAGCAACTGCTTTTGCATGGTTATTCTTCATCATGGTACAGGATGCATTTCATCCAACAGTGTTGCATACTACTATAGAGATATTTTTCCCCCTTCTCAAAAAGGTTGGGGCCACAGCAAAGCTCTCTATCCATGAGTACTGATGCCTTCCCCCCTGCCATAATGTCAAGCTGGCTGGATTAAAATGATCTATACTTAAGTTCTCCTCATGTAGTGTAGATGTTAAGACAAAACTATCACTAAATTTACTTTTGAAACCGCAAGTTCAAAAACAAGGTTAAAACCAGTAAAAATAGATGGTTGCTACGTTAAAAACACTACAAGCCACAAACATAAATTTCAAGATATATACAAGTATTAGACAAAACATGGCTATTTTTGAAACTTCATGAGAGTCAGAATTTTAGAGGAAGGTGTTAACTGGAAGGCTTAAAGTAGACAAAAAAGGAAAAAAAAACCACCTACCTCAAGAACTGCAAGGCTGAAGCATACTCCTCTGAATCCCATATGTTCTTTTCTAAACACATGCAGTACAGCTCTCTGATCTGTAAGTGAAGAGCACATTCATGAAGAACTAAGAGTGACACACTGTTTGCACACTATTAGTTTGGCAAAATTATAAATGATCAATACAAGAAAAATTGTTATTAAAAACAATCATTTCCTTCAAAATTCAAATGGCCAACAGGTATATAAAAAAATGTTCAACATCACTTATAATTAGGGAAATGCAATGAAGACCACAATGACATACCATCTTATACCAGTAAGAATGGCACATATTAAAAAAACAGGAAATAACAAATGTTGGCTAGGATGTGGAGGAAAAGGAACTCTCATACACTGTCAGTGGGATTGCAAACTGGTCCAGCCCTATGGAAAGCTGCGTGGAGGTTCCTCAAACTACTAGAAATGGAGCTTCCATATGACCCAGCAATTCCATTCATAGGAATCTACCCAAAGAACACAAAAACATGACTTCAAAAGGATACCTGCACCCCTCCATTTACTGCAGCACTATTAACAATAGGTAAGATATGTAAACAACCCAAATGCCCCCAAATAGATGACTGGATAAAGATGATGTGGTATATACACACAATGAAATATTACTCAGCAATCAAAAAAGATAAACTCATGCCATTTGCAGCATCATGGATGGAGATGGAAGGGATTATGTTCAGTGAAATAAACCAGAAAAAAAAAGAAGACTACCAGATGGTTTCACTTATAGGAGGAATACAGGGAAACCAAATAAGGGATCAGGAAAAAATACATAATAAATAAAAAAACAAAATTAACAGGCAAAAATCAGAGACATTCTGCAGGGAAGGGGAAGGGAGAAGTATCAAAACAGGGGCAGGGCAAAACAGGGGCAGGAAGAGCACAAGGCACTATGGGTGCATGGGTGAAGCTTACAGGGAACACCTGAGAGAAGAGAGCATACACTGTACAAAAATCAAGAATGATGTAAAATATATATTTATAAAAAGAAAACCTAAACAATTAAAATAAAAACAACCATTTCCTTTAGATAACAACAGACTTGCATGTTAAATGAATTAGGCTTTATAAAGGTACCAATTACATAAAAATAAAATGAGACTATATTGGGATTAGCTGATATCACTGGTCACTGTTCAATAATAAAATGATAATGTGATTAAAAAGACTTACAGAAATCACCTCATAAACAATTCATTCTAACATAATTATAAATGTTCTCTAAACCTCTGAGTTAAGGATGCAGAGTTAGGAATACAGAATTCTTTTAACATCTACTCTACAGCTGTTTCACAGGTTTATGGTATTATACAAAGGCCAAGGGAACATAAGTTAGTAAGAAATATTGCTTCCCTTGTACTCGGTACAATGCAAGGTCAATCATTAAGCATTGTCAAGTAGCTTCCTTCTCCCACTTTTTCAAGGCAGAGGAGAACCTGCTCTCTTATTATATGAGACAAAGAAGTATTAAAGAAAGTGACAAAATCTTAATGCAAATACATTTTAGAAGAAGCAACACTACTAGAATTCAGTGTGCTTGTTTCAGTTGTAGGTGTCAGTACAAATAATACTTTTTTTCAATGACCAATTATATGAACAGTTGAAATGAGTTTGTGCTCTCACTGTAATTTTGGATCCATTTCAAAATAATATTTAATGCTACAAAAATCAAAGGAAGAAATTACTAATATTCTTACTTCACAGACTCTAAATGAGGGAATTCTGGTTACCTGTCGACCCAATGGATACTTCGGAAGAGAAGAGGTGAACTTATGAAGACATCTCAAAACCAGGAAGTAATTCGTATGGTAAATATGCAAGTTTTCTAATAATGACTGTATTTCCTCCTAAAAACCACAGAATGTATTAAAAATATGTAAATCAGTAATTAAAATATATCAACTTCAATGACATAATTTCTGAAAATCTGACAAGAGAACATTCACAATTACCAATTAGCAGCCTTAATTCTAAAGTAAATGTAAGGCACAAAATATCCAGAATGAAGCCTGGCATTTTAAGTCAGGGCTATCAAGTCTGAAGATATTGTCGACACACCAGAATTACTGTAACTTCACTTCCCCCTACCAACAGCACTGCCACTATACCATAGCCCCCCAGTCTACAAGTGTGCAAAAGAGCACACTGTGCTGGATTTTGGCCTGTGGCAGTCACTGGTGTGTGCCACAGTGAAAAAAGCTCATTATTCTCTACCTCACATCAGAAGGGTATGGAGATCCATATAGAGCCCACTAACAATGTAATAACAGTTGCTAAGGCTTTGCCTCTGATGCCCTCCCCCTTTTTTAAATTTAACAAGTACTTTATTTTCCTGAAATACCGCTCAAGTTATGTCTGAAAGGGAAGACTGTGGAAGAAACACCGCAGAAGATTTTACTAAATTTTGCCCTTTTGGGGGATAATCCCAAATATTTGGTTTATTCACTTTCCTACTTAAGGAAAAAAAATGTAAAAATGAGGAATGCAAAGCCAACAAATATTATAAATTTAGAATACAGCACGTATGACAAGATGTAAGTCTACTAAGAAATCTGTGGGATGAAAACAATTCATTTCAAAACTATTTGGGGTTGGGGGAGATTGTTGTCTAGAACTTTTCAGTTTAAAAATTATTTTAAAACACTACACCACACCAAATGCTTTTCAGGCTTCAAATACTTTTAAAACTGTTGACTTCTGTTATGTTTTCTTTAGAGGATTATGATCTGTGGCATGGAGGTCAAAATTTTTTCTCTAGGAAGTCAAATAAAGGACTTTAAGTGATAGGACTGTCTTTTCTTCAATAATATCTTGCTATTTTTAACATTCAGCCATGCAGAAAATAAAACATCAGTTATCAATAAATTCAAGCAAATCTAACCTATCTGATAGCTTTTCCTAAATTCTAATTCACTTAGAAATCTAAGTGAAATCTATCCCTCGGTCAGCAATCTATGAGTCATTACCTGCAAGTACACGGCAAATGAAAGAAAAGACTTTAGAACTAAACAAAATGTTTTTCCTCCCACCATTTGAGTTGGGAATTGCAAAGATATGGGCTTCCTAACACAACAAAAGATGCTATAATCAAAGAGATGGGTAATTTAAAAACCATCAAGAGAGTATACTTTATTTCTACTTTTACTGTAAGCATAACATAAAGATAGTAAAGCCACTAATTAACATGTGCTTTCAAGACCTTTTCAACAGGGAGCAAATTCTCGAAAAAGGGAATCTATTACTGATTAACACTCATACTTTATGCAACTTATATTACATATTACTTTTGCTTTATGGAATAACAGTATGCACAAATAACTGGGTGATACAGTAGAAATGACTATTCTTACTGAATTTACCTGGATGCTTCACAGGAAATGTTACAATCTCAGCAACTATACTACAATAAGTGTAAAAATGAATATTAATATGCTTTTCTCCCCCTTCATAATTCTCAATGTTTAATTATTTCCCTGTGCTGATTGGAATTCTAGGGTTTAAAAAATGTGTTTTTTTTTTTTTTTCAAATTACATGACAGAATATTTCATCTAATGATATAACTGAGGAAATGGTTTATATAGCTGAACTGTTTTAAATTTAAAAGTATACTCTCAAAAAACCCATTCCTTAAGTTTATAAAATACAAGACTGGCATATAGTTTTAAAGCAGTATCTTTGAGTATAAATATCTAGAATTTTAAGGGGATTAAAGTTTTATTAACAACTTAAGTCCAATCAGTGGATAATTAAGATGACTCATTTGTTTAGGCTGGGATTTAAATTAGTTCTACATTGAAGAAAATCTAGTACGAAAAACAATAAACATTTTCTCCTAGAGAGTCTAGTTTGATCATTTTCAAATAGTGTTGACAGATCAGCAGCATCAGTATCATGAAAGACCTGGCTAGAAACGCAAATTCTCACACCCCCTTCAGAGCTACAAAATCAGAAACTCTGGGGATAGAGTCCAAAAATCTGTGTTTTAACTAGCACTCCAGGTGATTCTGATATATACTAAACCAGAACCACTGGTTTAGTTAGAAAGCAAAACAGATTCTAGGGCAGAAACAGTGTAGATACAGAGTATATACTTCTCAGGAGTATATTTTGTAGGTCTATCTATGTCTTCGGAACTGGAGAGTAAAAAATGGGTACAAAATGATAAACTGTAATGGTAAGCATGTCTATATAACTATACAATCTATATGTCTATATAACAGAGTACCATATATAATATTACTTGCAGTATGTGTAACAATAGACAATGAAACTATGTATTCATATCTTAATTGTATCAGTAAAAATATATAATAATATCTATGTATATTTATAAAAGTTTATTTTTGTTTTTAATTCACTTTCACCTGTTGAACAGATTTTGATTATCGTTAACTTATGAGGAAATCATACTAGGAGCTGTTACCCCATTTTATAGATAAAGGAACTAAGGCTCAAATAGGGTAGGTGATTTTCTTAAGTAATATGCCTAATGAATAACTGGTGTTCAAATGCAATACTTCTGAGGACAAGATCAGGATCTTTCCCTGTATCATGCAGTACTGTATTATTACATGGAGTTTTTTTCCGTTATTTTTTACTATAGTAAAATACACATAATAGCATTCTGTATTTTTACTAAACTACAAAGAGAAAATAAAATGTTAAAAGATACTTTCATTCTAACCAAAAGAAATCAACAAATACATTAATCTTTTTCATAGCCATCTTGTGTCCTTTGAATTTAGCAAGTAGCTAGCAGATAACTTTTTCAAGGTCAGAGTACAAACTTTGTGTTCTTTCGCAGTTATCATTATGTAAATGTCCAGTAAACATCTCTTTAAATAACAGAATATTCAATTCTGAATATAACAAAGATAACTAATAGGACTGATAAGTGCAACAAGAACAAATACAGTATAAATAAAAGCTTAGAAAATACACAAGAAGTCTCTGAAAAAGAGATAAATGTCAGGCTATTTTTCTAATACGCCATCCTAAATATTCTTTCCCACTGTCACCTCAATGGTTAAAGGTGCTCTAAAAATCTATTCCTGGTTTTTGAAAATCACACTCTTGAAAGAAAAAATGTTTTAGCAGGAAATGCACTTGGCAACTAGCTGACACAGCAGAGAACTAATGTATGTAATCTTAAAAGACTCAGTAAACATGCATACATCCATTTCCAATGGCTCTTACACTTCCCCTCTACTGAAATAACCTGCACTAGGGTAACAGGATTTCCTATACTATTCTGAAAAGGTTAGAGATTATTAAAATTATTATTAAACGCAACATGAAAGTGATTTTATATTATGGTCCAGTGTCTTTTTTTTTTTTTTTTTTTAAAGAGCTGGGGTGCAAGCCAGAGGTGTGGGAGGTGAGAGGTTTCACCAGAGACAGAGTGGGGAATAAACAGAACAGGCAGAATGACTGAAAGATACCTCTGAGGGGAGCAGCGGGCAAGACAGGAGAAGTCTGCTGCACCATGTGGTTCACCTCCCTGGCCGGGAATTGAACTTGTGCTGTAGTAGCTGTGGATTGCTTCATAGTGCTGATGCTTAACCCCTTTTACCACCAGGGAGGCCCCCCAGTGTACATTTTTTGCATTAGAAATAATGTTTAATGAAAGTCACAATTTTTTTTCTGGAAAATTCACAAAAATAAGGTAAAACCACATGCCCTCCAGGAACTAACATTCATTCCATGGCTTTCATTCAAACTCTGAAAATAGTATATATAGATAAAACTCACACTTAGCACTAGTGATGAATTTTAACTTTATAACAACTTTTTCCTAAAAGGTATGAGGAGTATAAAAATAAGTACTACATTGTGCATTTTAAATTTCCCATCAGTAAAGTACTTGTTAAATAAAAATAGAATACTCTGTAGTTCTGATATGGAATGATTTCTAAGATTAAAGGCAAAACAAACAAGGTACAGAACAATGCATACTTCTGTAATTTCCTATGGGGGAAGAAATTATATACACACATACATATATACATATAAATACCAAAAAAAATGATCTGAGTATGTGGTGAATATATCTAGAATGATACTTAGATTAGCAACACCAGCTGTATCCAGAAAGGGAAATGGGTAGTTGAAGGACAGGTAGCAGGGAGTCTTTTCACTAAATATTATTTTTACCTTTTGGACTATGCACCATGTCCAAGTATTATTTACTCAAGAAAAGAAAAATAAAACTCCTTCATTTGATATTTCTTATGTTGTATGGTGAACTTTTTAAGCTCGTTATTTCTTCCCTGGCATTATGTCATCAATGTATAACAATATTTTTTGCAAATCAAATTAATACCTACTTCATAGTAGTTCCCTAAACTGCATGGCTTCTATGCACTTTTATTTATGACAGTCTTTAAAAGAACATTAAAGTGAGATTGCCTGTAGATTGCAATCTGTTATGTGGAAAGAAAGCTGAGAGCTAGAAGTGTTTTCATAATAGACCACAGAGAAACCTAGTGTTATAATTTTTTTTCTTGATGTTAAAAAAAAAGGCCTTATCTTTTAGAACTGCAGTTTATCATTTTTAATTATCTATGATGATCAAAACCTAGTACTTCTTTCTGCAATGCATGTTAAGATTTACAGATGTTTCATAAAATTAACTCAATTAAGTGCTATGTGCATATTCTTTCTCATGAAGAAAGTGAAAACAGTAAAACTGACACAAATACATTTGTATTCTTACCTTCAAAAATCTCTCATTGGTCAACAGTGCAACTTGCTTTTCTGAAGCTTGCTTTTCCACATGCCTAAAATGTTTACCATCCCATATACAAAAAGAAAAAAATTAAATATTACAAATATTTGAGTAGCATAAGGGGGAAAGTATTTGCCTAGATTGGTGGTCACATTCTTTTATTTCTTATAAAAATAAATTCAATATGACAGTGATGGTTTAATGGTAATTTTTAACTCCTTAAATCAGCTGCATCTCACAATATAGGGGTCTAATCATAAAGAAAAATTATAAACTCTAGAAATTATAAATGTTATTTATTAAAAAAACTCTCAATAACCTATAAATTATGTCCTCTTCTTGGAACATTTTCCTTATGCCAAATTTTCAAATCCAATAAAGAACTCTCACAATTGAAAACAGAAGGGATTTATTTTCCTCTAAAAATAAAAGTTATTATCCTTTCCCACTTCAAAAATAACTGGCCCTTAGGATCCCTCATTTTGCCACAAACTCCCTTATAATATATGTTATATATGTATTTGTTTTTTACCTCCTAAACGATGGAAGACGTCGGACATTTTCACATTGGTTATCTGATAAAAAATTTATTCTTTTTTTGGCTTCAGCAAGATTACAGCACAGAACACTAAGAGGCTCAGAATAGAAATGCTCTAATAGAGAAAGCTGAAAGAAATACAAAGATTAAATATATTTCTTATAATTTGTCTGCTCAATTTTAAGTTTTTTTAAAATAGCACATATATTTGACACTAATATATTTAATAATGTCATAATACTGCAAACAAATGCATAAATGGTTATGTACCTTTAATATTTTAAGGCTCCAATTGTTTTCAAGGTCAGAAAATTGCAATCTCAAGGCATAAACTAAAAGAAACTAATATAAATGGATAAATTAGCTATGTGCAGGTGGAACTCACTTAGAATAACTGTAATTGTGGTAGGGATGGATCTGGGGTATGACCTAACAGTCTAATAGATGCCACTACTGATGACAAGCTCTGTGTAAAAGCTGGTCTGCTAAACAAACTAAATTAAGAAAGCAGTTGAAGTTTTGCCTACTGATAAAAATAATAAATATCTTTTGTGATTCAGTTTTATCTCACAGAGCAAAACTTGGTACAGCATCTGTCAGATATAAATATTCTAGTAACCAGAATGCTGTGGTCTCTACAGTGTGTTCACAATAGAAGTGGGAACGGTTTTCCAGATTTAAACATAACATGTAAGATACAAGATCATTAAATACCTTAAATCTAAGCAAAGTTTTTATGATCCATTTGGGTTTTTTCCAGATACCTTGATACCAAAAGGTATTGCTAGATAGTGGGAAAACATATTCTAGTCACTTGCAATTAGCACTCCCCACAACAAATTAATAAACAAACATGTTGGATTAAGGCATCTAATTGCTATAAACAACAACTTTGAGCTTGTCCCCTCCTAGGTAAGCTGAAAATGAATTTCTGAGCCCACAGATCTGAGAACCAAATACACAAAGCAAGAGGAATTCCTACAAAATAGTACATTTTCTAGGACTGTATGGCAAATGCAAGCCTAACTTGAAAATAAGGACAAAATAAAAAGCAATAGTATGCCAAGTGCTAAAATTCTTTTTGCACATTTTATATTGTTTCTTACTTATATTCTGCAATTACATTAATATAATATTCCAATTTTAACACTATTTTTAAAAAGCCAAATATAAAGGACTTGCTGGGCAAAGGGAATTTAAGAAAGACAAGTTATAAATGGTCTATAGATAGGATAAGAATCTACTATCATAACAATTTTGTCCAAGAGTGTTCTCAATATCCAGATCGATTAACAACTTGATTAACATATCCAACTAATGAGGAAAGGGTGCAAACATTATATGCCCTATTGCACCTCCTACAGGAGCCAGTACCTACACTAATGATCAGGGAAACTGGATGAATGGGGTTTAAAAGTTTGCCTGTCGCTTATCAACTGTGTGACCTTAGTCAAGTTACTTAACCCAAGTATCTGCTTCTTCATGTGCAAAACTGTGGATAATAATACATATTAATCAAACAAGGTATATATTCAGTAAGTTACTGAGCAAAAACCGGTGCTTAGTAAATTATTAGGGATCTATAAAATTATCTAATCTGACCCCTTTATGTTACAGATGAGAAAACAGAGATCTAAAAATTAATTTAGCTAATGTCCTTTTTTTCACTCACTTTCTCAATGGTATTTAAGACTACAGTATTTCCTAAAATCCTTGACATCAGTGTTGTTCTACTTTTCTATTCATTTTCCATACTGTTTTTAGTTTTCTTTTCTGTTGCTCACTCTTATAGGGTTTGACCTTTAATCCTTTCCTCATTTCTCTGGGTGATGATTCACCCTCATTACATGACTTCAACCAACATCTTTGATAAATCCTAAGTATTTCTAGTCCAAATAATTCTCAACTGCTAAATCTTTACATCAAAATATGCTTAAGTTAACCATATTTACAAAGAAACTCATTCTTTTCTAACTGACTCTGCTTTGCATTAGTATGTATAATTAATAAATACTAACTTCCAATCCATCTGGCAAAATAGAACCTGTATGTCTGTCATCTATGGTTCTCTCTTACACATCCACATAGTCCACACATTTTGTCAATTCTATGTCATCCTCAGATTAGTTTCCTCTTTTCTAGCTTCACTGTAACTAGCTCTTGTCTAGTTACTACAATAACTCTTCTAATAGCCCTCTTTTCTCCCACAGTTGCTTTTATCTGGAATGTTCTTCCTATTGTGTGTTGGCAGGCTTCTACTCCTTATGATACACTTCCAACTATGGAATGCCCAGGCATGTTTCTTTCATAGCACTGACTATTCAGAAATGTAAATGTGGGTTTATTCTTCTGTATCCTTTACTAAAGGACAAGCAATTTGAAGGCAAAGATATCTCTGTCCTCTGCATCTCCAAGGCTCAGGAAAAGTACTTGGCTCATAGTAGGCTCTTGGTAAATATTTGTAAGTGAATGAATGAATGAAATGAGAGAAATAAATTGGCAAATTATTATATCTTAATATCATTTAATTTTACATATTGCTGAAACTAATGTTTTCTTATTTTTAAATACTCATTTTTATTTTTTTAAATATATATTTTTATTTATTTATGCACAGAAGAACTGGGGTAGAGACCAGAGGTACCGGAGATGAGAGGATTCATCAGAGACAGAGAGGCGGGCAGAACAGTTAGATCTAATAAAATACACTGGTGAGGGGAATAGTGGCGAGAAGGGAGAGGTCTACTGTGCCATGTGGGTAAACTCTCTGGCTAGGAATTGAACTCATGCCTCCGTGGCTGGCAATAGCTTGATAGCACTGAGACTTTAACCTCTGTGCCACCACGGAGGGCCCCCTCAAAATACTCATTTTTAAAAGTGTAAGTTGAAAAAAAAAAGACATATTAGGGCCTTCCTGGTGGCTTAGGGGTAAAGTCTCAGTGCTACCACCACAATGGCCCTCCCATAGTATGAGGTATTATCATATTAGTGACCTTTTGAGCTGAAGGTCACTAATATGTAGGTTTTAATGAACTTGACAACTGGAGTGTGTTCACAATGATTACACTTTGCTATGGCAGTTTAGAGAGTTGTCAACAGAAGGAAATAATGTTAACTTTAAACAACTAGAGAATAAGATCCATTTTTTAGATTACAACAGATGTTATGAAGCTAAGTTAATGGATTTTCTTCTAACAATTCAAAATTCAGAATTCAGAATTTCTTCTAACAATTCAGAAATGTATTGTCAATGTTATAAAAATAAATATAATTTTACATTGCCTATGAAATGTTTTTCACACTTAAAGCGTTATTTAAGAAAAAGAATATGCAACAGAGAACATATAATGTGTAATGTGTAGCATAATGTGTAGCTAAGCCAAAAATATTTAACATCTGGATACTAATCAATTAAGAATAACATGCAAATTATTTAGAATCAGCTTGTCAATTTTCAATCCATTTGTGTCCTCTTACCTGAAGTCCTTTTATAAAGTTCTGAATTGAGAAATCATGATACAAAAAAATGTTGGTCAGAATCTGTAACACTTTCTCACTTAGTTTAAAGGGAAACTGAGTTGTAAGAAGTAGCTAAAAGAGATAAAAGGAAGGACACACTCATTGTTAGTTTTTATGCTTCATAAGTATCAAATATAAGTAAGAATGATAGTATGGCACAGTAACTAAGAAAGCTATAATAGTTAATGCGTTTTTAAGGTCAAATAGCAAGGACTTTTTAAAACTGATACAACAGTAACAACAAAAAAGAAGCTATTCATACTACATCTTCAGAATCAAAGATGTTTATCACCCTCTATATAAATTGTAACTCAAAAAAATACTGCTTTTTGACTATACAATTTTTTTTTCTCTCCCACCTCAGGCTTTGGTAACACTTATTATCAAATAAGATTTATTTCCACCTCTATTGATGCACATTAATATAGAGAAGCAGCTTTTATGAAAAAGCCAACTGAATTTGAACATAACTAAGTATTTCAAACACTGAAGTTGGAAAAATTTTCCCTAAAATGTTAATAAAATGATGGCTAACACCTCTATAGAAAAAAAAAAAAAAGTAAAACAAATGAAGAGTTGTCATTAGTTTACCTTACAAAAGAAGTATGAAACACACCTTAAAAGTCCTGAGTGAAGCATCAATTTGTGGAAGATCAAAACTACAGAATCTTATGTCTGTCTATATAGAAATATAGAGGCAAGGTCTGAGAAAATGCTAGTATTTATTTTTTGTCAAGAGCAGCATGACAGAAGAGTTCACTAAAAACTTCAAATCATTTTATATAAGTTGTAAGATTCAAAACACTACTATTGTTATTAGGAAGCCTAAATTCTGTAATGGTTTCTTCTAAAAATCTATAGTTTTTCATTGAACAATGATTGACAGTATAAAGTTGGTAGAGACAGATACTATCCTTTTCATAAGCTTATATTTTATCTGAAGAGGCAATACTATACTCCTATAAAAATCATTAAATATAAACTGATGAAATATGTTCAATATCATACTATGAGAGATGTAGAAATTCACCACTATCATTTATTTTTACAATATATTTTTGGCAGTTTCCTTTTCATTCTATTTCACCAGTAAAATGTTTTACCTTATCAAGTACTGTAGTCAGGTGCTCCTTGCAAGACAAAGACTGGAATAGTTCAATACACAGTAGAGATGATACTGCATGAGGAAGCAACCGGTGGATGATAATAGGAGATGTGGCGATTCCAAAAATGAGTATCAGTGGAAATTCATGTAGATGTTGACTAGTTTTCAAAGGAAAATATGAGAGTGGAATTTCTTTAGGGAATATGTTTCAGTACATCGTATTAATTAAATAACCTTTATTTCAGTGTCTCTCATCAGGCAATGTCAAGCAGCATTCTAAGTACTGAAATTTCCACGTCACTCACTCGCTTAATAACTACTAAGACACATATAGTTATTTCCTAGATGTTCTGGCTCTGAAGTCAATAAAGTGTCTGGATTCTTACTGTTCTAAGATCTTCTTCAATACTTTTGATGATTAAAGTGGTCAAAATTCTGAACTTCAAAAAAGTACTACTTTGCTGTCACTATTCTGTACTGTGCATAGTTCAATCTTAGCACTGTCTCAGTATCCAGAAATTTTAATATCAATGGGAAAAAAAAAGGATACTCATCAAAATAGGAATTATGTTAATAAAATATAATACAATATAACTTTAAACAAATGTAGCCAAAACTATTAAGGAAGTTAAAATAAAAATGAAGCCAAAATAAATTATATCCTAAAAAATGTACCATGGGAAATGCATCTGACTGGATTTTAAATTAGGATTAATTAGTTCAACTCTGAGTCTCACAGGATAGCTTTGAAAATCCAATGAGATCATGAAAGTAGTCTCTCACTGCAATTATTATATATAATATTATCTATATTATATTTTAAAATGTTATTTAGGAAACATCCTTATTTAGGAAACATCTTGAGTTACATGTAACTCAAGAGTCTCTAAGGGTGGAAACATACCAGAAAACAAGATCTGACAAAAATACCTCAACCTGGAATAGTTTATCCATTTCTGAACAAGTAAGGGACAGACAACCTTGAGAAAAACTGCATTTCATACTATCTTATGCTAAGAAAAATTGGTTAGCCTTAATCTTTTGATTTTCATTCTTGGGGCAAAAAGCAAATGAAATTCTCATAGGTGGTCTATGAACACTCAAGTACAAGGAATGAAATCATATTGGTTTCTATCAAGTTGGTAATAAAATAAAGATGTATTTGCCATTCATTTTCTTTGAAGAAATTTGCTTTTAAAGTTATGTTTTCTTAATAAAAAGAAAATTTTGCACAAAATTCAGATGATATACCATCTACCTGCTAATAATTATGAAGTCTTGGAGTACTTTTGTGGTAAAGCTTTCCAGATCCTTTAAGATAAGAACAACAGGAGGAAATTGCCATTGGCTAGAAGTAGTCCTCTTTTTCCTTGGTAATTTTGGGTCTGTCTTCTTTTAAACCATTGTGGAAAGAATGAGTTAAAAGTAAGTCTTATCACCCAAATAAATGTTATAATACTACATGTTGATATAGTTTCCTTTACATTTGACAAAAACATTGCTTTATTTTTTTATTTCTCCCACATAATAAAGAGAAACATTCCAACAGTTACTAACAGAATCTTTCAGTGTCTGACACGGGAATAATAACCAGGAAGAAAAGGTTCAGTACAATCTATAACTCATATGAAATATTTATATTTTCTGCTAAGGAAATGACAGGAAATGCATGAGGGGAAGAGAACATTTTCTATAAAATTGATTTTCCGCTGGCAGAAAGTCATATTTCGCTGTGCTTTCGGTGAGAACTAGAATTTTTAATTAAAAGGCCTAATAAATAACACTAGTTGCTGCTGCACTACGATGAAATTTCATGTTGAAAAGCATTTTAAATATAAGTTGGCCCAACCCTAATCTTTTAATGATATCTGACATAAATTGCAAATACTGTTTGATTTCTAGTAAATCTGAAACTGTGCATTAAGATACTATGGCAAGCATTAGAGCCAGTTAAATCCCTATATAAAGTGAAATGAAATATCACTTATGATGATTTCAGCAATGTGTTCTTCAGAAAATGTCACCACAGTATTTTTTCCCATAGTGGCTATATATCATAAACTAAGACTGTGGTTCTATGGCACAGTTACCCATGAATCATGTAGGCAACTCATTTTTACCAGATACTGTCATCATAGAATGGTAATTCTTTTTATTTATTGTTTGTTCAACATATTTTTCTTACAGAGCACTCAGTCCCCAAGAATTCTAAACAAATTAGACTTTTTTGAAAAAGTGATTATTCCTGATCAGACTTAGTTGACAATGGATACTAGGAGCATGGTTCTACTGCACAAAAACAAATATTTTTTAAAATTTTTAATCCTTTTTTTAAAGATTTATTTATTTATACAAGAACTGGGGTACAGTCAGAGGCGCGGGAGGGTGAGAGAATTCACCAGAGACAGAGTGGAGAGCAGAACAGGCAGACAGACGGAAGACACTGCTGAGGGGAGCAGCAGGTGAGGCAGGAGAGGTCTGCAGTGGGTTTCTCCCTGGCCAGCCGGGAATCGAACCCGCACTGCAGAGGCTGTGGACAGCTTCACAGCACTGTGCTTAACCCTCTGTGCCACCGGAGAGGCCCACAAAAACTAATATTGAGGAACCTAAGAGATAACACATTTGAGGTACAGCTATTGTCATAGAGATAGAATGTGCCACAGAAGTAATGCTGCTTTTGTCATTAGATGACATTCTTCCACAAATTAAATTGCCTTGTAAGAACTTAAACACAAAGTATTAGGTTATATACTAATAAAAGAATGCTTGTAAATTCTAGTAGCCTTAGAAAAAGAAAGTAGCTACTACTGAACTAATAGCTAATCTGCATAAGCATATCCTTATTAGAAAAAAACAAACATAGGTTTAACGTAATTCCAAGTCTCTTCATCATGTGCTAATTTTCTGGGAGAAAATGGTCAATTTACATTTACCTGCGTGGCACTCTTATACCAACTGGTAAGTGAATCCATTGAACAATGTGGCTTTTTCTGGGTGAGCTGAACATTTCCCTCCTCTTTGGATTCTACATCTATAGAGCAATCCATCAACCGGGAGACCAGTTTTTGCAAAAAATGTTTTATATCTGCAGAATATGAAAGATAAATCTTATTACCCTTAAAACAAATCTAAAAACCCCTGAAACTTCTTGATTAGTATGTTACATTATTTGGGTAGAATGTGTTTTTCTATACTTAGCATTAATATCACTAACATTTAACATATTAAGCATTAATGTCCATTAACAGCCTCATTATTTAAATTTCATTAAATCAAATTAACAGCAGGGCAAAACTTTTATGTACTGTCTAGAGTAAGTGTTACCTAGGCCAGTATGTACACATAAAAACTAAGTTATACTAGGAATAATATGCATTTATACTGAGCAATGAAAAGTTTTAAAAGTCCCTCCCCCCCCCCAAAAGATGAAAAGCCTACATAAACTATTTTTTCTGATTACAATTCTGCCTTATGGTCATTTTTAAAGATGACCTATGGGCTTTTATTTAATTTCAATCAGCTTATGAATATGAAAGTGAAATAAGCACATAAAGCCCTTATTTAACAATACAAATGTGAACATTTTACTACATTAGTGTCCACATCTTTATGACTGAATGGCTTCAAATACCTGGGATTAGTTCTGCCAATGGGCCATTTTTACCGTGGTGGCCTTTCAAAGCAAGTTAATATGGTGATTTGAGGCTTTAATATAAGACCTACATAGTTTACCTCTCTGATGAGTTAAATAAAGCTCCCCATCCCTCAATGCTCAGTTCCCTGTCAAAACCTTCTACTAATTAAAATCTCACTGGGTTAAGGAACACATCTTGTAAAATACTGGGACTATTACTGGTAGGGAAACTGATATGGCAGGGGTAGGGTCATTAACAAGCAAAGCAAAAGGTGGCAGAGTCCTACAAGAGTCAAGATTACTCTGTGAGGTATAAAACCTCGCCTTGTCAAAAATGTAGTGTGTTCTTCCCACAAAGAGAAAAAAAGGGGAAGAGAGAGAAGGAGGAGGGGAAATGGATGAGATTTGTAACATCTCTCTAAGGTTATGATGACCTTCATACTTTACCTGGACAATCTTTAGCTTGCAATGAGACTACATATGGTGTGACATTATTCTGAAGGGCTTCTGTGAGACTTCTGAATGTTAAATCATGATCTGTTACATTCACACCTATGGGATAATACATCAATATAACACCATCATTTTTATTAAAAATAATTTAACAAAGCAAAAGCTGTTTAACACATCAGGTGAATTACTAAAAAATTTTAAAACATTAACAATAGAGGCACACTTAATATATATGTGTATTATGGTAAGACAGTGTATTATGGGAAGGCAAAAATCTGTCTTTTAAAAAAATTACTGGAGGGCCTCCCCCGATGGCGCAGCGGTTGAGCGCTGGCCTGCGAAGCTGCCGCAGCCTCTGCAGCACCTGTTCGATCCCCGGCTGCCGGCGAGGGTCCCACATGGCTCACAGACCTCTCCTGCCGCCCACTGTTCCCCTCAGCAGTGTACTTCGGTCCTTCTGCCTATTCTGTTCCCCACTCTGGCTCTGGTGAATCCTCTCACCCTCCTGCACTTCTGACTGTACCCAGTACTTGCATAAATCAATCAATCAATCAATCAATCAATCTATCTTTTTTAAAAAATTACTGGAGAGGTGTAGTTAACTCTTGAATACATCTTAGGAATAATTTTATCACTTTGTCAAATTCACAGAGCTCTTTTAAATAATCATTCTAAAACAAGGGACTATAGATTCTAGCCTTATTGTCATACTGGCTTAACTGAGATTTCATGGCCTCCCTTGTAGTGCCAGGGGTTAAGCATAGCACTGTCAAGCTATCTGCAGCCCTGGCCAGGAAGCAACCCACATGGCACAGCAGACCTCTCCTGCCTTGCCCAATGCTCCCCTCAGCAGTGTATTTCAGTCAGTCCGCCTGTTCTGCACCCCTCTGTCTCTGATGAATCCTCTCACCCCTCACACCTCTGGCCTGTACCCCAGTTCTTGTATGCATAAATAAATCTTTAAAAAGAATTGAGAATTCAGTCATTAATACTACTGATGATCAGGTAAATTTAATGTAACTACACTGATCTGAGGGGAGAACCTAAAAAAAAAATTAAAACTCTAGTTCCTTTTGGTATTTATTGAATCCTGTGTTCTTATTTCCACCTATTAGTATTTAAGTGCTCTGCCTGAAGTTGGAGTTGAGCAGACATTTACCCATTAGTTTGGGAAATATTTTATTAACTGATATGCTCCCTAATATCATAATCTAGAAAGTGCTTTTATGCTTCAGCAAGAACCAGCAGCAGGCATCTTAAAATTGCTTGATATTTGCTACCATAAAAATTCAACTGCTTGGGGAAAAAAAAAAAGGTCCAGAATCATCCAGGCTATCAGTGTGCAAATACATGTTAGCAGGCTGTTTTTTAAATGGTCATATACCTTTTTGAAAACAAAAAAAAATGTGTAATTGTGTTTAAGCAATTTTTGTGTATAGATTTTTTTTTTTTGATCTATCAAAAGTATTTCTAGCAGGCATTAGGGCCTGTTATTATGATACTGTATGTCTGAACAAATTCAGGAGTTTAGCAAAACACCGATTTATCTTTCACTAACTTTATAAACTTAAAACAACAGATTTGTCTATTGAAAACAAGACAATCAACATCTTTAACTGGAAAAATGTTCTCTTCAACCACTGACTTTGAAATATGATTTCCATTAGCTTCTTTTCTCCCTTTGGCAATAGGCAGAAAAGGGATTTAAACAATGTTCTCACAGCAATCTATCAGGGCATCCCTCTTGTGTCCTGTGCTCATTTCTGAATGCTGTAACCTGATGAAGAGACATAAAGCACCCAAAAGTACAAGCAAGTCATCACTGGGCCTCAGTTTCTCATATAGAAGTAGAAAAGGTTTTGAAATCAAGGCAGGTTGTACCATAGAGATACATTAATCACATTATGAGAATCTTATTAATCAATGTGGTCCTTTGATCAGCACAGTGGGCATCAGCAGGAAACCTGTTAGAAATATAGAATTTCAGTCCCCAGCCCAGATATATTAATGAAATTCTGCATTCACTAGGATCCCCTGGAGTTTATCTGTAGGAACATTAAAGTTTGAGAAGTACTACTCTGGATAAGATGTAGGCAATGAATAGTTTTAGCGACAGCATTAAACAATAAAATTAATTTCTTATCTGAGAGCCCACTATATAACAAAACCTGAATAAATAACTTGGACGTGAAATAAAGATGATGTTTGGAATCGAATTCAACTACCTTTTCAAATTTTCAATGAAATTTCTTCCATTATCCTACAACCAAGATATTTGTTTAAAATAGGATATTAGGAAAAATAAAATAAAATGGGATATTAGGAAAAATAAAATAAAATGAGATATTAGAAAAATACTTAAGTACCTAAAAAGCTTGCAACTTCCAGTCTGAAAGCAATTATAAAAAATTAATCCAAATCCTCTTCTAAATAGTTAATACACATTACAAAACAGTTCCAGATTGATAAACTAGGCAAAGGGAAATAAAACTAAGGCCATAGAGAAATTCCACTGAAGATATGACAGAAAAAAGCATAAAAAGCAATTAACATACTGGTAATTTATCACTTTACTCAAATTTTATATATTTTCCTAAATTAACTAAGGAAAAAAGAATAGCACAAATATATTTTCCTTCCACTTTTCTGACAGAACAGGTGGAGGGTACTAGCTCATCCCACATGAATCTCTTTTAATTTAGAGATATATAAATCAGTATAAGGAATTTTTATTGGTTTTATAAGTATGCACAGCAAATAGCAGTTGTTTTAATTCTATAATTAAAGAGGAAAAAAATTATATTTTACCAGAACAAGTTAATCTACTCTAGGCTCAACAAAACCACCAAATAAAAAACAAACACATATACATAGATACCTATAACAAGAGCAGCAGTTGGAATTTCTCTGAGTTTTATTTGACAGCCCCAGTCTCTTGAATTCTTCCAGAAACCAGAATGAGCCTTTTGCAGAAATTCAATTAGACTATCAAACAGGTTTTTATTTAATTCCTCTTGTAGTTGCTGAAAGAAAACAAAATTTCATGAATTATTATTAGTATAAATGTGATGTTTCTTTCCCAGTTTGGGGGAAAAACATTACATTAGTTCTACCCCAAAGATCACATGTAATACGATTATAAGATGGGTGAAATTAAAAAATGATTTTTCCTTAAATCTCAATGATTAGTGCTTTAGATTTTCACATTAAAGAATTTCACTTAACTCATTCAACAAACATTGCTAATCACCTTACAAATAAAATGTGTTCTCTAAAAATGCAGAGAAACTGAGCAATAATACTTGCAATTAAAATATATTGTGTAGGGCCTCCCTGGTGGTGTAGGCGGTTGAGTGCCGCACTGTGAAGCTCTCCACAACCTCTGCAGCGTGGGTTCAATCCTGGCTGGCTGGCGAGAATCCCACATGGTGCAGCAGATCTCTCCTGTCTCTTCCACTGCTCCCCTCAGCAGTGTATTTTGTCAGTCTGCCTGTTCTGTTCCCCGCTCTGTCTCTGGTGAATCCTCTCACCCTCCCACGCATCTGGCCTGTACCCCAGTTCTTGTATAAATAAATATTTTTTAAAATAAATAAAATAAAATACACTGTGTAATGTTATCATAATAAAGGAACAAAGAGTAGGGCCATCCAACTTAAGTTGAGGAGGTGATATATTTGAGCCAAAGCACTAGTGCATTTGATAGATGAGATGACTGTAGGAAAAAAACAGATTAAAGAATGGGGAGTGGAAGAGCCAAGGAAGGAAGGAAGCACCAAACATCTGGAGAACAACAGATATATCCTAGCTTACAGAAGTGGCAGGGGATGAGACTGGACAAATAAGCAAGGAGACAGACCACAACCAATATAATGTAAAGGGTATGGGTATTTTCCTGTGAAGAGAACCACTAATGGAATTTGAAACAGACATATAATTTAAACCCGGGTTTCTGGCATCACTGTGAAGTCCAGATTAAAGGATATTGAAAAAGCTATACTGGTAGAAAGGCTAGAAAAATCTCTGTAGCTTGGTATAGGGCTGTACACGATAGAAAACTTTTTCATTTAACTAATGGTGCTATAGAGGCTAGTAACAGAACTGAAGGATTTGACATCAGAGGTAGGGATATCGATTAGGAGGGTAGTATGACAATTCAGGTTAGGAAACAAGTTCGCCTTAAATTAGAAGCCACAAATTCAAATAACTTCAAGAGTCACATGGAATAGCAAAGCCAGTAAGTATAAAGCAATAAAGAATGGAAAGTTCATCACTCTCCCCAAGGCATTAAAAAAAGCAAACAAAAAAATATAGCACTGTGATGGCCAAACAAGTCCACTCAAACGTTGGCTCTAGAGCTACAAATGTGATGTAGTGGAGAAATTTTTCAGAGTTGGAATATAAAGAGTAAGGTAAATGGATATGAGTATTGGAAGTGAAAACATGAGGATAAAAATAATTTCTAAATAGCTTGGTTTCTTACCTGTGTAACTTAATGAGTAATTTAAAGACTGCCACCATTGAAAAGTACATATGCAAAATAGGTATATACAAGACATTTTGCTTTGCAGCTATTATTATAAACATATGTTCCAGTACCTGAAGCTACACATAATACTTGAAACATGCCAGAGTTTTGTTTTTTTCTGAAGATTATACAGATTATATTTAGCCAGTATTACCTATATTTCATCAACACTCTTATAAATTGGTGGAAGGGCCTCTCTGCTGGTGTAGGGGTTGAAGTCTCAGCACTATCAAGCTACTGTCAGCTACAATGTCCAGGGAGCTAATCCACATGGCACAACAGAACTCTCCTGTTTTCCCCCTGCTCCCCTCAGCAGTGTTATTTCAGTAGATCCGACTGTTCTGCTCCCCGCTCTATTGCTAGTGAATCCTCTCATCCCCTGCACCTCTGGCCTACACCCCAATTGTTGTATGCATAAATAAATAAAAATGACTCTTTAAAAAAAATAAATTGGTGGAAAGGTAAATGGAAAGCAACAAATAGGTCTGTAGTATAAATGTTAAATTACTAAAAAATAATATTCACCTCAGTTTCAGATTTCATCTGCTGCCACATCAACTGGTAAGTTTCAAATCGCAGCTTACTGTCCTCAGATTCATTTTTCCCTTTATTAAAATAGTTCTCTAAAAACACAGAAATAGGTCAGTATCCGTTTTTATATAATGCAAGTTAGAAAATCTTTGTGCAAAGTTATTCACGGCGTAGAATATTTTTTATATATGTACAAAAATATATATATTTGAGGAAAGGTAACATTTAAATACCCTTTGCATTTAATTTTATATATTTTACCATATTAACTGTACCTTTAAATTTTTAATTACATTTCTATCATTTACCTTTGAACTTGTAAGTTTTATTTAATGATTCTAGTTTGAGATAATACCTTTAATATTAACTATTTTCACTATATGTTCTTAAGCTAAGGCCTTTTATACTTTGCTTCATATATTTACTGTGTATTCTCCTTCATCAAATGACTCCTAATACTATTTTGCTGATTTGTTTAACTTAGTCTAGCCCAGTCTTTTATTTAGTCTAGCTATATATTTTATATCTTTTCTAAAATTTTTCTTCTATATGGATAGTCATTTATCAAAATATCATTTATTGCACTGGTTTTCAAACCATGATCCACAATAAGGAGTATGTCTTACCTCATAATCCAATACACATACATATAACAAAAACAAAAGCATAAGTTTCACAGAACTATACTTATCCTTATCATGTGATAGCAAATGTTTTCTTTTCTGTTATGTTTTGATAATGACCCAGTAAACAGATGTCATCACACTTGGGTTATAACTTTGAGTTTGAAAAATAATTAATTTATTAAATAATCCATCTCTTCTCCCGCTGATTCGCGGTAACATCACTACTTACACATATTTGGGGAGTTTTTGAATTTTTCTTTTGTACTATTGAATCCAATTCTATTCTATTCCCATATCAGTCCTGATGTGCTTTAATTACTGTAGTTTTTTTGTTGTCCATTTTAATGTTACATAAACTCAGGTCTTCCTCCTACTATCACCACCAATCATCTTTTTGCAGACAATTTTTGTTTCAAAAAATAATTATATTGGTACTTTGACTGGATAAAATAAAATCTGTAGATTGATTTGGGGGAGAAGTGGTTATTTATTTATTTAAAAGATTGATTGATTTATTTATTTATTTATTTATTTATACAAGCACTGGGTACAGTCAGAAGCGCGGGAGGGTGAGAGAATTCACCAGAGCCAGAGCGGGGAGCAGAGCAGGCAGAAGGACTGAAGTACACTGCTGAGGGGAGCAGCGGGCGGCAGGAGAGGTCTGCGCGCCATGTGGGACCCTCCTCCGGTGGCCGGGGAGCAGCCGGGGATCGAACCGGCTCTGCAGAGGCTGCGGGCAGCTTCGTAACCCAGCGCTCAACCGCTGCACCACCGGGGAGGCCCAGAAGTGGTATTTTTAATGTTAAAAACTTATCCAAAACTATAACCAATTGTGTTACTTCCTTATTGTTTTCTACTTTCCTTATTTTTTATTGTTCGGTATTTTATTATAATAGCTAGGAATTTCACAGGATTAAATAATGATGTGAAGTATATCTTTTACTTCTACTGTTACTGAGATTCTTCTAGTATTGGATCATAGCTTTATATGTTAACTGGTATTTTGGAACAGAAAGTCTCATCCACATTAAGAACGCTCTCCTAGTCATATTGATACAGATTTTAGCAAATAATGATTTTCAACTGTATCAAGAGTCTTAGAATATACTTAAGTCATTACACAGTTAAATGTTAGATAAAGTTATGGTATAAAAAATATGAACAAAGAAAAAGCAAGGAGATACAATATTACTATTAGATAAAGCAGAAATAACTTTGATAATGAATAAAACCACAATAAAATGTTAAAGTGGCAAATCAAGACATGAATTTATCTCCTGAGTAATGCCACATCAAAATACCTAACAAAAGAACTATTAGAAATTGAAAAACAGGGCCTCTCTGGTGGCACAAGGGGTTGAGCACAGCACTGTGAAGCTTTCCCCAGCTACCCTCATGGTGCAGCAGACCTCTCCTGTCTCGCCTGCTGCTTCCCTCAGCAGTGTATTTCAGTCAAATCTGTCTGTTCTGCTCCCCACTCTAGTGAATCCTCTCACACCCACACCCCTGGCCTGTACACCAGTTACATACATAGATAAATCTTAAAAAAAAAAAAAGGAAGAAATTGAAAAACAACAGCAGTAGGGCATTTTAAACTGTTACCATGACTTCTCTCAGTCATTTATAGATCAGATAGGTTAAAAAAAATAAAAGCCTTGGGAAGTGCTGGGGAATGTAAGCAATCACTGTTGTCAGGTTCCCTCCTGTTCCCACTCAGTGTTTTACTTCACTGACAGGGTCTCTCTCCCTCTCTCTGTACCACCCCTACAAGTTCCTGCCCAGTTGTTTTCTAGGAGGTACAACCATTCGTACACTGAGGGGAAGGAGAGTTACCAATCTTCTCTTAGTATATGCCCAAGTGTCTTCAAGTCAGTAAACAGATGGTGGGGAAAATGCAGAGCATCTTCCTATTTCTTCAAGCAATCTGTTTCAAAAATTGAAGCCAGTGAAGGCAAGTGCTAAAATCTGGGTGTATTTTCCTCACTTCTGCTCCATCTGTCTTATAATCAAGGTTGGTTCCTCTAAAATTCTCATATTATGCCAGTATCTGTTGCTCTTAGACACACACACACACACAATGTCCTTCTAAAGCAAAGCTTAAATTATAAAATTACACACATTAAGTTTCCGAATACTAAAACAAACAGATCTTAGTAAATTGTAGCTGAAACTCAATGCAGAGTTCTAAGCAAAAACTTGCCTCAATAGTGAGAGGCAGCATTAAGAAATGGTTAGAGTACCGGCTCTAGAATCAGACAGCCTAGGTTCATATCCCAGTTCTGCTATTAGATAGATAGATAGATTCCTTTTTTTTAATGGAGATAATAATACATTCCTCATTGTTTGCTAAGAGGACTAAACAATAAATATAATAAACAAATGTTAGCTATTTTATTACAATAACATTGTTAATGATATCAAATATTACAAGGGGAAACAGTCTTGAATTTTCTCTGAAAATGAACTATTTTTAGTTAAGTTTAGTAATATCCTAAAGAACACTAAAGAAATATGTTTGTAACTCAATTACTTAAAAATAAGAGACTTTATAATGGAGCTATTCTTTGTCTACCATTTCTGAGTTCATCACTGTCACTTTTCCTTTTGGGAAGAGAGAAGAGTAAGGAACAGAAAACATCAGGTTTTCCTGAGAGTAGGTCTATAAGGCTGCGAAGTTCAAGATTACTATTTATTTCCTGTTAATGAGAAAATGGATTCTTGTAAGTCAGATTTTCTACTCATAGTTTCCCTCATTATGAACCAATATTTTATTATTTTCTTCTTGAACACAGGTCTCTTATCTAGCTTATCTCAAACTGAAGATTACTGTAAGATATGCATCATGTGATGCTTTAGAAAACTCCTAAATATTCAAGTTATTTATTATTTAGTCAAGCAGTGACATAGCTCAGTTTTTCTTTTTAAATTCAAAACTAGTGCATGAGTATGCTTAATTCCATTGCATACTTTTTCTATTGAAATTAATCTTCACAGTGCTGAATACTGAATAAAAATACTCAACCTGTGATGAGCTTATAAAAAAATACAAACACTTGGATCCTACTCTCAGAGTTGATCTGGTTAGACAATGGGTATTGGTATCTTAAAAATGTTCCCTGAATTGATACAAGGAAGGTTGGTGGGTTGTAGCAATACTGGTTTACTGGTTGGGATACTGTACTATATTATACAAAATGGAGATAAATGGGGGAAGGTTACAGGGGAATTCTTTGTTTCTTGCAAGTGAACTATAACTATATTGGGAGGAAAAATTAAAACTTCAAGTGATTTTAATGTGCACTCATCACTGGGAACCAAGGCAATAAATACTTTCTGACAATAATATTGTGTTTTCTTCGAAGAAGTCTTAACTTGATCACTAAACAGACATCAGGAAATAAATGAAGTAAAGGAAGTGGGCCTCCCTGGTGGCAAGAGGTTAACACAGCTTATGAAGCTATCTGCAGTCTCTGCAGCACGAGTTTGATCCCCAGCCAAGGAGCTATCCATATGGTGCTGCAGACCTCTCCTGACTCGCCTACTGCTCCCCTCAGCAGTGTATTTCAGTCGGTCTGCCTGTTCTGTTCCCTACTCTGTCTCTGGTGAATCCTCTCACCCCCTGCACCTCTGGCCTGTACCCCAGTTCTAAATAAATAAATCTTTAAAAAAAAAAAGGAAAGAATTTCTTAGTAATTTAATTTTACTAAGATATAACTTACAATAAAACATGCCGATTTTAAGTTTGGTATATCCTAACAAAAATGTACATTCGAGTAACTTACCCCCTCGATCTAGAGAACACAGCCATTACTCCAAATGTCCCTCTTGACCTTTTGCAGTCAATTCCACTCCACCTCACCCTAGGAAAGCACTGAGATTTTAAGATAATCTTTCTAAAAAATGTTACATATCCTCTGAGGAAAATGTATTTTCCCATTTTGCTTTTTGAAGGTATATTTGGATTCCCTCTTAGAACCCTGGGATACTATCCCTTGACCTACATTTGTGATGTCAACAAAATAAGTAAGCCAAGCTTCGACAAGAGGACTAGCAAATTCTAGTAAATTCAATTAGGGTTAGTTTAGTTCTTAATGTTTAAGATCTAGGAGAGGAAATTTAACACATTATTATTAAGTCAGCTTACCTACTGGGACAGAGATCTTTCTCTTCTTGAAGTTTGGCTTAAACACAAAACAGCCCTTTAAAAAGACAGAAAAAAAAAAAAAGCATAAAGTCAAAGTAGCCAAGGAGCAGACAAATCTGATAACCAAAAAGTTTACAGGAAAGAGGATTTTTATTAAAGTTGTTTTTTGCAAAATGCTAAGAAATCACATCTCTTCATCTGAATTATAGAAAGAAAATTCTTAAACAAAGGGGCTATCCATTTCTTTCACCACCTTCTCATGGGATGCTTATCTTTGATTTTGTTTTTTTTGGGACCTGATCTACACAGCAAAGAAAATAAAGGCTGATGAAATTTAAGCCTGGAAAAGTTGCATTTTTATAAAACTTAGAGAAGAGAATCAGTACTAATAATTAATATGAAGATCAAGAAAATTAAAAAAAAATTGTTATGCTCTCCAATCTCCAAATTACTTGTTATTTAACTAGACTCCAAATATCTATACCCTTGACAGGAGGTAGATAATTTTGGCCATTGCTTCACTTTACATATCTTTCTTCATCTGATAAACTCTTACTCATTTATCTAATTCAGTTTGAATCAAACTCAACCACTCTGGGAAACCTTCCCCAGTTCTCTAGTCAGAATTATTCCTTCCCCTGAGGTCTTTAATCCCAAGATGAATATCTTTGTTTTGCTCTTGTAAATAACTTTTGTTGTATGTCATAGTTATTTATGGGTCTGCCTCCCCAAAAATCTTGGAAGTATTGTCAGAGCACAAATTGCATTTAATTCATAACTTTACCCAATATTTAGGACAGTGTTAACATATACTTTAGGCAATCAGTATATGAAGTGAATGAATACTTGCCAAGTAATTTTCCTGCATTTAGTTTTGTCTTATTATCTGACTAGTGATATATAGCCCCCAAACTTCTAGTTCTATGTTTATTCTACCAATCATAAAGCCAGACATCATGGACAGTTTCTTAAAGATTACCGTTTTTTTTTTAAGATTTATTTATTCATGCATTCAAGAACCAGGGTACAGGACAGATGTGCGGGAGGGTGAGAGGATTCACCAGAAACAGAGCAGGGAACAGAACAGGCAGACTGACTGAAATACACTGCTGAGGGGAGCAGTGGGTGAGACAGAAGAGGTCTGCTGTGCCATTTGGATATCTGGCTGGCTGGCGGGGATTGAACTCGTGCTGCAGAGGCTGCGGACAGCTTCACAGTGCTGCGCTCAACCGCCTGTGCCACCAGGGAAGGCCCCTTAAAGATTATCATTTCCGTAAAAAAATTTAAAAATTATAACTAGAAAAAGTCCCCTTGGGATAGTACTAAAGAGAGCTGTGCAAATATAAAGTGCTCATGTGATTACAGGTTACAGTATAAGAATTGTGCCGTGTACTCTTGTATCTGCAAGTAGTGGGACTATTTGAAATATAAATATGTATTTAAAAAAATTATGCAATGCCATGGCAAACATGTCATTGCTGCCTTTTTATATTCACCTGAAATTTGTAAAGGAAAGGGAGATATAAAGGAATAAGATAGAAGAGTGCCAGGAATGGTCCAATATATGGTGGAGGTAGCATGGTTAACCACTTCAAAATACTGATTAAGAGATGGTGTTTGAGATAGAGGAAGAAGTCTAGGAGAGCCAACACCCAGAAACTATTAAAAAGAAAGAGAGGTTTAGATACATTTTCAAAAAAAAGCTGGCAGTTCCATGAAACAGTTCTCTAAGATTCCTATTTATGTAAGGCCACTTCATAAGCATTTCACTTCAAGCATTTCTGTTACAATGCCATAAAAGTTTTCCTTAAAAAAAGAAAAGGAAAAAAAAATCACAATTTTGGAAGACATAAAAATATGAGGCTTATGCAACAAAAAGAATGAGGGGTCAGATCACACAAAACCTATTGAATTTTATAACCAGGGCAAATTATCAATTAAAAACAGTACCATTCCTAATAAAAAATAATACTAGCAGTTACATCGCTTTTGACATCTGTACCTACCATCAGTCAATCCTCTATCACCTTAAACTCTATGACTTGTAGTTCCTATTTGATACATAGTCTTGGAAAGCCTAACTTCTCTTAATTTTAATCAAAATTTAAAATTAGATCCACTGGATAGCCTTCTTCATTAATCTACTGTTTTAACATAGGGAGAAAGTCTTGGCAGCATCTTCATCTGCATTTGCAGCTTTTTGGATAGCAATAGCTTAACTTCAGGGGCTTCTAGGCTGCACTCATAATCTTACTAAAGGGTTCACTTGGTTTATAGCAGCACTATCAAACTGAACTTTTGATATGGAAATATCAGAGAACTGTGCAAATATGGTAGCCAAGGTCACATGTGCCTAGTGCAATTCAAGAACTTAATATTTAATTTTACATTAATTCAAATTTAAATAACCAATTGTTGCTAATGGCACCACACCAAGCCAATACAGCTCCAGTTTATTCTCTCATTACCAATTACACTATCATGTCTCGAAATCCCCCATCATCCAGGCAGCCCAAATGAGGACGCTTCTATTTTCTCACACATACAAACACACTACTTTTTCTTTCTCTTTTTCCTAACATTCCCTCTATTTCTATTCTGATTATATTAAGTTTTCAATTCCTTTAATATGCCATTTTACCTGTTATCTTCTCGATCAAAGAATATGTCTATCTGTAGGACAGTCTCCCTATCCTCTGCCTAACTTGTACTCATTTTTCAGGTCTCAGCTATGTGTCACTTTTTTCAAAATGCCTTCGCTGACCTCAGGCAATCTATTATATTAGGGTCTTGTAGCTCTACTGTTCTCTCGCTTAGAACTTTTTCATTAGCTAACAATAATCACTAGTGATTATCTGTGCTTAACACCTTTCTTGAGTACAGAAATCGAGTATTTTGTTTACCACATTATCTCCGCAGCTAATGAAATGCTTGGCGCACAGTAAATATTTATGAAAAGGAAAAAGGAGGGAAGACTAGACCAGAGCCTCGAGGCGTCTGACCTTCACAAAGCAGGACTTACAAATTCTCCTAAAGCGAAAATATATTATTGTGCAAATGAATATAATAAAGATTCCAGGAGAACTTCCAGCCCAGGTGCAATGAACACTCCAATGCAGGCATAATTAACAAGTTTGCTTACTTACAGTTCCTTCCCTTTCAAGATTCATGGCCAGGACCTAAGCACTCTTACCTACAAGGGCCGACAGCCAACCAGCTGGTCTCTCTCCAAGGCCATCCCCGAATGCGTGCATCTTTCCCCCTTTGCCTTGCCCCCCCACCACCTTGTCTAGGGACTTTGGTGGTGTGCCTGCTGAAAAACGATGCTATCAATGTAACAGATGTGGAGACAGTTGTGTACAAAAGGAACCCTTGGTCTTTAAACAGGTGCTCAGACTTTACGGGGCTACGCAGGTCTGGGACCTCATGCATGAGTAATAAAGCTGCTCGTGACCTCACCATTCCTGAAGTACCGCTTGTTCTTCCTCTGCCTGGATAAAAGGCTAGAATTCTGCAACACTCCCAGCCACACCACTAAGGCAGACGAGCGTCTTCGCTCCCCCAAGCAAAGTTGGCCTCAAGTGCACCTGGAGCAAAGACGCCACCGCTCCCTCCCCTCGAGCCCGTACACCCGAAGCCTACGTAACCTCCGCTAGGTTCCTTCTTCAGAGGGGAACGGGACGGCGGCGGAGCTCCAGTAAACGCCCGCCCGCCTGCACGTACCTTGGACACCGAGGAAGTGGCCATGGCCCCAGCCGCCCGCGGGATTCCAGCCGCTGGGGATTTCCCGCGCGCCCTCGCGGCAGCAGGGCAGAGGTTAGCGGTGGCCTTGCGGCTCCGTGATTGGCTGGGCGCACCCTCGGGGCGGGCTTCCGGCGGGAGTAGGCGGGGCATGCAGAGGAGGGCGGGGTGAGGCGCTGGACCTGGCGGCTTCTGGATGTTTCCTGGAACGCGACATGGCGTGCGGCTTCCGCAGGTCCATCGCTCGTCAGGTATGAACCCGAAAACTGGCGGGAGGGCCGCCTGCACCCCGAAGCCCTTTCACCGCGGAGGGTCTGTCTTCTGTCAGAAGGAGGGACGTTCCGCAAAAAACCTGTTTCTGCCACTTTCTGCCCCGCCTGTGGAGCTGCTGAGGCTGCCGAGGCCAACGGGGTAGGGGGTCGGGAATGCGACCCAGATAAATCGCTCTGGGTGAAAAGTAAACCTTGACCAGCACATGTTGCTTCCTTCGCACCTTCCCACCCCACAGCTTTGTGTGCCTTACCCATGAGGAGAGTCACTAGGCCGTGATAAGGGTTTGTAGAAATGAGCGTTCCTTACACTTAGTGAAGTTGATGATGGATGTGAATTTCCAGTCGAAAATATGTAATTTAAAAACTTCAGTCACTTTGGCATCCTGTCCTGGCATTACTTTCGGTAGCTGCAAAGATACCATGGTTTTTTTTTTTGATTCAGAGACATTTGAACATCTTTGTAATGAGGAAGGGAATAAAAAACTGCAACGTGAATCTGAAATTCCTCAAAAACTCTGGCTACCTGTGGGATTTTGCAAGGAAACTTCCTGCTATAGTCTTTACAAACCCATTTCTTTATTAATGACATTAATTCATCTAGTATTTCTGGTCTTTCCTGGGTATATCTCTGTGCCTCGGCTTTCTGCTTATAATTGTACTGTCCTATACAACGCTTGCTTCCCAAATATCAGAATATGACCTTTGGATAAGACAAAGCTGAGTTTATGGTTTCCTGTGGTAAGGGAGAACACTTCAACAGTTTTGGTAGTGCCTTGGACTGGGAAGGTAAATTTTATTGAGAATTTGAAGTATAGTTTGTTAATTAAAAATTCAGGAGGCCATTAACAAGGCAAACTGTATTTATTTGGGATCAAAGAGTTGCAGTTCAGGAAACAGTACAGGTTAGAAATCCAAATGTTCCAAGAAGGGCCCAGGTTGGAAAGGGGGTGTTTTACAGAGCGTAAAACAAGGATGAGGTAATGGTTAAATAACTCCCCACATGAAGGAATCAAAAGGTGACATGATGAAAATTCACTTTTATCATTACTTTTCAAACTGTTCTCACTCTTGCTAGCTGCTTGTAATGTTCGCAGGTTGGCCCAGTCCAGGGTTCAGTTCAGTTTGAGGACAGAAAGGAGTTTTTTTCTCCCATGACTTACTTTATCCCTATCTTAAATTGACTCCTTTCGTGCATTTTTTCACAGGTTTAAATCTGGTCTTTTAATGAGTAGAGGGTGGAGAGTTGGAGAGTGGGTGGGGATTGTAAGAGATGGCCTGATTACAATTGAATACAGATCTTAAGTTTTAAGATTGATAAAAAGAGCCAGGTAAGGAGGGAAGGAGTCTTAGGCCATAAACTTTTAATGGTCTCTCGAAGAATTGATAGCTTTTTCTGAACATTCCTATAATGAACAATCAAGTTAATTGGGCAGGGGTCTCCTAGAATAGTAAAGCACAAAGAATAAGTATTTATTTCCTTGTGACAAGGAAAGAACACAGGAAAACTAACATTTCCAAAGAAAATACCTCCTGGAAGGGACAATGAGGTAGTTTCATAGTATTTCGTGATGGAGGGGGTTGCCAGGAATGTCTGTCTTTCTGGTGGTGGAGTCTTCCGTTTTATATTCCTTGCAACCAGCCTCATCGTTCATTCCTAATCTTCATTTGGGAGGATCTGTCAAAAAACATACCTTTGGGGACATGAAAATTTGTCATACGTGATTCTTAGCTAGGTTTTACTTGTGGGCAGAAACTACAAAGTGACGGAAATATTAACCTTGTTATACAGTTGAGCAAATTGAGATCCAAAGAATTTAAGTATCTATCCAAGTATCTCCAATCGATAAATTGGAGAGTTAGTTTATGAGCACAAATTTGTCTCAATTCAAACCAGCTTTTTCCTATTAGCTGTTCAATTTGTAAAGACAAGGAGCACAATCTGATCATTAAACAGAATCTAATATGGTTATATGGTGTTTAAAAGGAAAAACAGGCCCAAAATGGAGTCATTCATTAAGTCCTCACCTGGACTTAAAGGCTGGTTTAATCAGTTTCAACCTCTATCAAAAGTGTAATCATAAACCAATCAATCTGAAAGTCACTGATCAGCACTGCTGAAATAATATGTAAAATAGGACTGGTCTTTCCAAATGTGCTTAAAATAATCTTTCTCTTTTTTTAATAATGATTTTATCCCACCCTCTTTGCCGATTACAACCTTCTATTTTGTGCTGGTCCCTTTGCATAACCATTCTACTTGCTGGATGGGATACTGCCCAATTCATGAATTGTTTAATAGAGAAAATTAGATCTCTAAATTTATTCTGATCAACTTTGTCTTTTAATAATGACAACACAGACTAAAGAAATCTATTTTTCTCCAAATATCAAGTCATTGAGTGATGATCTGAAGGATAAGTAAAAATATGTGCAGTACCTTTATGAATGAGTATCCCTTTAATAGTTTAGTATTAAAGGAATATATTACATGAAATGGCATATTTGTTCAGCAAACTTTGATTACGTAGTCGTAATTTAACTGAGCCCTGAACCTGCAAGTCCTCAGGGTGACAAACCACACAGCTTTTCCCTCCAATACCAGTGGCTGACCTATGCCCTCTGCTATCCAAATAATGCCCACACTGGAGGGGACTACTGCAAGTGTGCCTAGGTCTGAACCTGGCTCTTCCTGAGCTGCTGAGAAGGAGGTGAGGCCAAACAGCCACTTCTGGGAGCTTTTAAAAGGGAGTAATGCTTGTGGGCTCTACTTGGTGGTTGACTGGCCACAGGCCTTTGCCTCCCTGGGTGGGATTGAGGGACCCACGTCAGCAACAGCAGACCTCTGTCACAGATATGGCAGCCCTGCAGGCTTGTGTAGCTATAACTCCACCTTCACCATCAGTCACTAACTAGACTTTCTCCCTCTCTGCCCTGTTGGTTAAAATAAGTTTTTTTTTTTTTTTCTTTTGCTGCACCAAAGCACATTTGGTTTACATTTGTGGTAGCAGGTGGCAGGACCTAGAACCAATGAGAGAGGTTCTGATCCAGTGACAATCGTTAGACCCTTTGCCCAGTAACAAGTCTGTGGTTTTCTAAACACTATCATCAGTGCCAAGATTGACAGTAAATAGAATTTTCTGTCCTGGGATGGCTCCAGTCTAACTTGGGAAGAGATGTATATAAACAGGTAATTGTAGTGTAATCTGCAAGTACTTTATGAGAAGCATGTGTGAAGTGCTAGAGGGACATGGAGAAGACAGCTTCTAAGTCTCTGGGAAGGCTTTGTGGAAAAGCTAATGTTCGGACTCAGTCCTAAACAGAGGATGGGTGGGCGTATGCCAAGAGAACAGGGTGAGAGCTTTGAGAGGGTGTAGGGTGAGTTACTCAGGCTTTTTGCACAGTCAGCCTCATGGTTGTCACCTGCGTCCTTGATTGTGTTGATGCACAAGGTACTTAGAAGCGTGGTACAGGGCACGTGTGCCTGATTGTGGCCACCTGGAGCAGGGTATGGGTATGTGTAAGTGGGCACACCTGAGCCTGGAGGCGAGGCATGTATAAGGGTGGCATCACTCAGATGGACGGCTGTGGGAGGACGAGTGACTACAGAAGAGGTGAGATCATGAGAGAATGTCAGGGAGTAAAGATTTGTAGGGGCTGGGAGGCTCGGTGGCATGCCACCCTCCCTGTCTGGTATGCCCATGTACCTGGTTCCCTGAGAGAGCATTAAAGCCTGGAAAACTCATTGAGGGCTCCGGGACTCACCTTTGTCTGCCTGAATCAATAGTGAACCTGCCCTGTGCATGCTGGCACAACAGAGGGTAGAGTATAGAGAGAATAGCTTGTGCAGACATACAGACCCATGGGAGAACATGATATATTCATGGAACCACAATACGTACTCTAAAATTTAGAGTATGTGTCTGACACCTCACTTCAGCAAGGCCTATTGATTTTGTCTTCAAAACATCTTGAATCCATCTCCACTGCACACTGCCCCTCCCTTTTCCCACTCAAATCAAGCTACCCTTATCACCTACAACAGTGATTTACAACAGTCTTCTGGTGAGTCTATTTTTGCCCTCCAATTCAGTCTCCTTGTAGCAAGGAAAGTGACTTTTAAAATATAAACCAGGGCCTCCTTGGTGGCACAGGCGGTTGAGTGCCGCGCTTTGAAGCTGTCTGCAGCCTCTGCAGTACCAGTTCAATCCCCGCTGGCAGCGGAGATACCCACATGGTGAGGCAGGCCTCTCCTGTCTCTCCTGCTGCTCCCCTTAGCAGTGTATTTTATTAGTCTGCCTATTCTGTTCCCCACTCCTCTGTCTCTGATGAATCCTCTCACCCTCCCACACATCTGGCATGTACCCCAGTTCTTGTATAAATAAATAAATCTTTAAAAAAAAAAAAGTAAACCAAATCCTGCCACTTAGCTGTTTAAAACTGCATTCATTTTACAAACCCTCTTCCAGAATATTAACATCTTTCTCACCTTAATCCATACAACTCTGTCCCTTCTTTCTGTAGGATTCTAGCCCCAATATTATTTGTTTTTCTAACATTGCCAGGTCTTTTCCATTCCTATTACATTCCCATTTGTAGATTATTTCCTGTGCCAAATTTTACATCATGACCCACCCTGGGGAAGTTTCACGCAATAATACTTACCTTGTAATGCTTAATTTATCTTAAAAAAAAATGGGGCTCATTGAATTTATTCCCAACTGGCAACCTATAGTTTGAAAAATATGTCTTCCAACTCTCAGTCCCTTGTTTACTTTTGTCATAACAATGTATGAGTTTGATTATTTCATTACTTTGTTCTGCTTGTTTTTGTGTTTGTAAGCTTGCTGAAAACAGCATGTTAAATAATTCCCCAGCACCAGCAAAGTGCATAAAACATAGAAGTGTATAGTACATAACTGAAGAATGAATAGCTATTGTGATGTAATATAAAGTTTGCAGCCTCATCAAATGAGTTCATAATTTTAAGGCTGTGAGATGACATGATAAAGGTGAAAAGGATTAAAATTCCTGTCCCATCATTTATGTGATTGACTGACTCTTGTTGGGTTAATTAACGTGTCAGCTATAGTATGAAATTATTGATTCCATGTTTACCAAATTATTGCAAGACCTGATGACAATGATGACGATCGTTACTATTTTGGAGTACCTCACTTGTACCATGCAGTGTTTTACTAAACTTTGCAGCTGTTGATAAGATGTAATGAGATAAAGTTAACAAAGTGCTTCCTGTCGAGAACTATGAGGGGTCTGTGATAAGTTAAACATAATTCCATGATTGAGTACAAAAAACATGAGACTTATGGGTAAGAAAAGGATTTTATTTACAGCAATAACAATAACCAGACTCCGTAGAAAATCTATATAAAGAGTAGCAACATTTCTTGTGATGGATCCCCAAGACTCTCTTCTTCCCATAAGACAAATAAATAGGGTCAGACAATACATACACAGGCAGTGTGCTTCCTTACTGGAGAGGAACCCTGAGTCTAATAATGGGCACTAAGCATATTCCCCTTTGCTCTAGAGTGAGACACTGTTTCTTCTACATCTGTTCTCTATACAAACATCCTTGAAGATCTTATTGCCTAACCATAACAAAAGGCAGTTTGTGTCTTGATGACAAGACATTCAAAAATATACGACAGTAATTGAGATTTGTGGTATGCATATAAGGTAAACAATAATACTGTCTCATTTAATCTTATCAATCATTCTATGATATTTGAAGTCTCTCCATTTTATCGATGCCTAAATCTTGGACTGTTGTCCGGGGTCAGTTAGAGGCGTAAATATACAAAAGTCTTCAGATGATTTTAGTAATCATCCAGGCTTGATAACCACCAACCAGGGATAACCTGGGAGCCAGGCTGATACCAGTATTTTCTAAAGATCCCTTGAGTCAAGCAGCAAAGTGAATTAAGAACATTGTGGAAGGTGCATAGGTTTAAATCCCACTGAATTCTATAGGCTCATAAATTCTAGGTATTGCTTCCACAAAGTCTAAAAAATTATGTAGCTACCTTTAGACCTCTCATCGAATTAATATAGTGCTTAGGATTCTACTCGGTACATTGTATGCATTCATAAACATGTTACTGGCCAATAATAGTGAGTTCTTGTGCTCCTCAAGAATAAATGCAGACTCTAACCACAGCAGATGATGTTGAAGCTGAGATTTACTGTGACAAAAAGCTCCAGGGAGATCTCCAGCGTGAGTGTCTCCTATAGCTTAACACAAGAGATGGCATTATTCTATATGTGGGAGGGAAAGGGAGGCGGTTTTGGAGCAACCTTGCAGAGGTAAAGTAGGACAACATGCTTCTTCATGTGCCATGTGTTCAGAAAATGGAGGGCAAATCCCATTCAGAGGCAGAGATCTTAGTATTATAATGAAATCAAGGTTGAAGGAAGTTCAGGGTTCTTCTCAAGAAGCACATGCCACCAACTGGGTCCGACTGGTCTGACTGCAGGCCAGCAACTGTTCTGCTTTGTAGACACTGAACAGATGGCTAAAACAGAAATTACTCGGGACAGGGAGTTAAGCAATGATTTGCCATTAATTGTTAAGCAATTATTTATATGCGCTTTTGTTAGTGTTTTTGTTTGCAAAGACTCTGCAAAAGGGAGAGAAGCAAGCATATCCAAGAGGCTCCTCATCTCAAATATAGCCGTTATATTAGCATCTCTCAGAGGCCTTTTATGGGGAGAACCTAAGTATTAGCCCAAGTGAATGCTCTAGTCCCACATGAAGTTAGATAATGAGAAAGCTACATATCTAAACCATACTGCTTAATTTTCAATAGAAAGCCCTTAATAGTACTTTTATAAAGTTATCCTCTGATAAAAAAAAAATTTTCGTTTTTGTAAAAATAATCTGATTGTTGGAAAGTATTGATACTAAAAAAGTACAGAAACATTTTTAAACTATATCAAATTATCATTATCATTGGTTGCTGTTTATATTATATATATATTTGCAGATATACAGGGAGAATAAAAGGAAAGGAAACTGGATCTGCATTTTATAAAAATTGGACTGTATGAAAGAAAAGAAACTAAAGAGCATTGAAAGAATTATTGATGAATTTCCTAAATGAGTCCTTGTAGTTAAGAAAAGAGATTATGAAGAATGTTAGTTTGGAGTGTTTTTTAAAAAACGATGTTTTAAATTTAGAAGTTATTAACCCCTTGATGGATTAGAACATATGTTGTCTCCTATATATTTTATGTTGAATTAGATAAGATGTGACTACTAATCCTTTTCTTAATGTGTGACTTAATTGGCTGGATTTCTTTATAAGTAGATTATAAAAAGGACTGTTGATGCTTTTTTTTTTTTTTTATAGAGGCATGTTTTATTTATTTGTTTGTTTGTTTGTTTGTTTGTTTTGTTTATACATGCACTGCACTGGGTACAGTCAGAAGCGCTGGAGGGTGAGAGAATTCACCAGAGCCAGAGCAGGGGGGAGCAGAGCAGGCAGAAGGACCGAAGTACACTGCTGAAGGGAGCAGCGGGCGGCAGGAGAGGTCTGCGCGCCATGTGGGACCCTCCTCAGGTGGCCGGGGAGCAGCCGGGGATCGAACTGGCGCCGCAGAGGTCGCCGGCAGCTTGGCAACCCAGCGCTCAACCACTGCGCCACCGGGGAGGCCCCTGATGCTTTATTTTTTTTAACTTTGACTTTTAACTACTTGGTTTTATAAGAAATTATGACTTCCCAGATAAAAATAATCTTTCAAGAAGTTTGAGAGAAAATTGTGAGAATTTAACTAAGAAAATTGTGAAAAATTAGAATGTCAAAATAATATATTTAGAAATATCAAGAAGCTTCATGTTAGAAATAAAGGAGTAACAGCAGATTGTTTATTTCTGATTTTAATTTTTCTCATGACTGATAGCAAATGTATTCAACAATCCAATGTTATTGTAAAAATTTCCAGTTTTTCAGCCAAATTCTGCTAGGTACTACTTCCCTAAAATCTAAAAAATTATGTAGCTTACTTTAGACTTTTAAACAACTGAGCAGGTAAACATCAGTTTGTAGCTTTCCCAGTATAAAAATTCAGTCCTATATAATATCCTCACTAAATTATTTGCCTAAATCAGATTGTGATTTTTATGACTAGATAACAGGCTACAAAGTTAAATGTATTTATTTCATTCTGGAGTTTTCCTCATTGGGTGCTATTTTTGGAAATTTAGTAACTTTACCAGGGTCTCTTACTGTTGCATTTTCTGTATTATATTTTCCTAACATAGTAATTTATTTTAATCTGTAGATTGTTTTTTTAATTAAATAATTTAACAATGAGGTAAAATAAAGTACCATAAATAATGTTAAAATACCCTGGGTATTGTTTCCTGTTGCAAACTCTTCCTCACATAAGAGGTTTTTCATTAATCATGTTTGTGCTTGTCATTTTACATGGGGATACTGGATGTATCAATAAACAGTAATATTTTGCAAATTATTTTATATGTTATAATCAAACTGCAACTATCCTTCTGCAATTGGGTTTTTTGTTTGCCTCAACTTTTGTAAAACAATTTATAATGCTGCGAGGAAGTCTAATTTCATTTTACTGCTAAATGGTGTGCTATGGCAGTAATCTAGATAGAGACATTCTCCTGGTTTCTCTATATTGCATCCTATCTTCCATCTTCCTTGGTCACAACTCTGTTCCCAGCTGACACTCATGCAAACAGTTTCACATGTATGTCCATTTACTTGTTAACAATACCTATCCTGTCTGAAACTTGCTGGTCCCAACCCTACTCAGCTAAAGTGTGATGGAATTAACACTGAAGAATGGCCTTTATTCAATGGTGAATGGAAGTTCCTGCTTCCTATTTCTGTGTGGACAATTCTGCTAGACATTGTATGTAATGTACTTTGTAGAAGGTACCATGGAAATTAAGCCCCCGTTACCTATAGCAATGACTTTGATGGTATAATCTTATATCAACTATTCCTCCTTCATATTCATTCTACCACTGCTGCCCTTAGGAATAACTTCCCAAATAAACTATCTGCAAACAAGTCCTTCTCATCTGACCTGCTTTTAAGGAAGCCAAGATATATAAATACTTTAATTGTCCTTGGGTTTTACTGATTGATCTATTAGCTTCTAATAAGTGAGACCAAGTCAGGAAACCTGCTAAAGAAAGCTGCTCCTTTTTGCTTTAAAAGCCTAAATGTCTTGTCTTGCTATCATTTTTTAATTTTGTAACTTTGGGCTTTATGTTTGTATCCTTATGTATTTGCTACTAGAGAACCAATTTACCTTCCTGTCTGCTTTTTTGCTGCTCTTATTTTAATATTTTGGGGAGACCAATTACCCTAACATTAGATTATCTTGTTCCCCAATTTTTATTTTCTAGTTAACTTTTATATTTTTTTTATTTATTTTTTTAAAATAGAGGCATGTTTATTTATTTATTTGTTTGTTTGTTTGTTTGTTTATACATGCACTGGGTACAGTCAGAAACGCGGGAGGGTGAGAGAATTCACCAGAGCAGGGAGCAGAGCAGGCAGAAGGACCGAAGTACACTGTTGAGGGAAGCAGCGGGCGGCAGGAGAGGTCTGCGCGCCATGTGGGACCCTCCTCCGGTGGCCGGAGCAGCCGGGGATCTAACCGGCACGGCAGAGGCCGCGGGCAGCTTCGCAACCCAGCGCTCAACCGCTGCGCCACCGGGGAAGCCCAACTTTTATATTTTTTAAAGATCTGTTACCTGATTACTTTAGCCTTTTTTTTTTAATTTTGTATTTTTATTATTAGATTTTACCTTTTTTTTTTTAAGATTTATTTTTATACAAGAGCCGGGGTACAGGCCAGATGTGCGGGAGGGTGAGAGGATTCACCAGAGGCAGAGCAGGGAACAGAACAGGCAGACTAACTGAAACACACTGCTGAGGGGAGCAGCGGGCGAGACAGGAGAGGTCTGCCATTACATGTGGGCTGTTCCATGACCGGCGGGGATTGCACCAGCACTGCAGAGGCTGCGGACAGCTTCACAGTGCTGCGTTCAACCACCTGCCCCAGCAGGGAGGCCCTATTTTAGCCTTTCTATGTCACATTTTTATTTTCAATTTACTTTCTTGTTGTTTCTAAAGCTATAAAAAGATGTTTGATCATCAATTTATTTGATATGTAGACTCCCTTTTAATCTCTTCCATTTTTTCCATCTTGTCTTTTAATTCTTGTTTATTATATTTACATTCCTAATAAGTTCCAATTCCTGTAGTACTTATAAGGAATGTTTTTTGTATCATTTGGTTATACTTTTTTTTAGACAGAGCTCTTTGATCTCCTGTATGGCACATTCCTCTGTGTGTGTGTGTGTCTCTGTCTGTGTGTGTCCTTTTCCTCCCTTCCCTCTGATCGTCCCCTTCTCCCTCTTACTCTTTTATTTGACTATTTGTCATGACTTCTTTTTAAATCTTGCTCATATTTGACAGCTTCGCCCAGACTTTGTTTCTTGCCCCAACTTTCTAGTTCTTCACACATTGTGTGGGTGACTTCTTCATTTTCCAAAACAGATTTCTTCTTGACTCACCTCAGTTATGTGTTTGCTAAAATATTAATTCTGCAGCTTTTTACTAACTTTTATCTCTCCAGTTGGTTGTGGGTACACATTACTCTTAGACTCTGACTTAGCATGTTAAATTTTTTATGACTAGCGCTGATATTTTTCCATCTCCCTGTAGAAGTTCCTCCTCTGATTGTTACTGCCCATGCAACACTGTGTCAAGGTTTGCTTCCTGTGATAGGGAAATGTATTGTGTTTCCAAAAATGTCACTCCCAAGTATGCCTTGTGAGGCCAACATTACCCTGATTCCAAAACTACACAAGGACATTGTGAAAAAGAAAACTATAGACCAATGTCTGATGCAAAAATCCTCAACAAAACCATAGCAAATCAAATTCAATAATATATTATAAAATTATACATCATGACTGTGATTTATACAGGGTTACAAGGATAATTCAACATATGCAAATCAATAAATGTAATATATCACATAAAAAGAAAGATAAAATATGATATGATCTAAATATTGATGCAGAAAAAGCACTTGACAAAATTCAACACCTATTTATGATTTTAAAAAATGAGTTTAAATGAAATATAAATTTGCTAACCTAGAATAATTCAGAGGGTACAGGGTGATTTCCTGACAAATGTATTAATAATTTGCCCCCCCCTTTTTTTTTTTTTGGTTTTTAGCTTTCTAGAGTGTTGGATCTTCCCCCAGAAAACTTGATCAAGTCAATATCTGCAGTTCCAATTTCAAAAAAAGAGTTAAGTATAATATATTTAATAACCTATAATGTGCCAAATGTCAGTATACCAAAAGAAAATTGTTACTCTAAAGATGGCTACTCTAATTTAGCTTTCATAAAGCTACAATTGCATGATAGATGAGGAAATTGTTTATTAGGTGATAAAAATTCTAAATAAATACAAGTTGATGGTGTTCCTAATTTCTTTGCATTATAAAATTCTGAAAGCGTTATACTTTCTTCTGATAAAATTGTCATTGTGGAGGAAGAACCTTTACTGATTAGTTTTTGTTTTGCTACATGAATAATTTTTTAACAGTAACAGCATCTTTTTCCTTTTTTAATGTCTCTCTTTAGAGAAGAAGCTGATTTTCAGATTTCTGTGGATTCTCTTTTGGAAAATAGCAGTAACCATTCAAGACTGAATATTCAAAATAAAGCAGTGAGACTGGCAGAGAAGGTACTTTGAGCACTATTATCTCTTTTTGATATTATAATAAATTTATCATTTCAAAGAAAAAACTACTCTGCAGTCTATCTTAGCCATCATAATGGGTTTAATAGCGTTTCTTTGTTCAAGGTGCCTTGGGAAATACAATTTAAATTCATTTTAGCCATGTACTGTAAGGTTAGGGTGATATTTCAGATTAGTTATAAAGCATTCCTCTTGAGCTGACATTGTTCAATTTTTTGATTAACTACTTATAAGAGGACTAAAATGTTAATTAAATTTACAGATTGAAGTTGAATGGACTTCTGAATTTAGGAGAACAAGCTGATAAATTAGAGCAGTGGGTTGCAATTTTTAAAATGAGTTTCTGAGAAGATGAACATTAAAATATGAGAAGAAATGATTAGATGTAAATAGAGTCATGATTGCAGAGAAGTAGTAGTTAGATGATTTAATAACCCTCTTTCATTTCCAATTTCTCTGATGGGTTTGGTACCTAAAAGAGTAATTGAAAGGATTATAGAGAATGACCAAGTCTAAGTCGTTGGTGTAATACCATCAGAAAAGACAGATATTGGTTAAGATTTTTCTTAAATATAGGGTTATTACATGTGACAAAGAGGAGGTATCTGAGTACTCTAGAGAATTACAACAATGAAAGCCATACTCGTTAAAAAAGATGTTTAAAAAGTTAGTATGTTAGGGCCTCCCCTGGTGGCGCAGTGGTTGAGCACTGGGCTGCGAAGCTGCCCGCAGCCTCTGCAGCACCGGTTCGATCCCCAGCCACCGGGCGAGGGTCCCACATGGTGCGCAGACCTCTCCTGCCACCCGCTGCTCCCCTCAGCAGTGTACTTTGCCAGTCTGCCTGCTCTGTTCTCCCCTCTGGACCTCTGGTGAATTCTCTCACCCTTCTGCACTTCTGACTGTACCCAGTGCTTGTATAAATAAATAAATAAATCTTTAAAAAATAAATACTGAGTTAGAGGTAAACTTTAAAAAAAAAAAAGTTACTATGTTAAAGGAGCTTTGGTATCTGGGTAAATATTTGATAAAAAAAATTCCCCCCATAGATTTTTATCAAGAACTATCAGTAGTTGAATTATCCTAATTACAATATTTAGTCTCTCCCCTGTCTAGGTGAGGTTTTTTTTTAAGAATTTTTTTTAAATGATTTATTTATTTATGCAGGCACTGGGGTACAAGACAGAGGCATGGGAGGGTGAGAGAATTCACCAGAAGAGACAGAGCAGGGAGCAGAACAGGCAGAAGGACCGAAATACGCTGCTGAGGGGAGCAGTGGGCGAGACAGGAGAGGTCTGCCGTGCCATGTGGGAATCTCCCTGGCCATCTGGGAATCAAACTGGCACCGCAGAGGCTGCAGACAGCCTCACAGCGCTGCCCTCAACCTGCTGTGCCACCGGGGAGGCCCTATGTGAGTTCTTAAAGACTAATGACCTTTGGTGACAAAAGATTTCTGTTCAAGTTCCATGACTACATTAAGTGCTTTGAATATCTACTTGGTTAAAAATTTAAGGCATATTCATTTAAGGCAAAGCATTTAAATTATTTATGTTTCACACATTGGTGCAAGTGTTTCAGTGTGGGTCCTGACAGAGTGTTCTATGAATCCTGAAAGGTAGGTGAGAGAAAAAGCGTTCATTACATGTCGAGCTGTGTGAAGTGGGGATAAAGTAATCTTCTCTATCTTTCTTTTTAGATGGAGAATTTATGATGAGACAGTAGGTAAGAGGAAGAGAAAGACTCTGACTACAGAGTAGTATTCTAGTCAGAAAAAAACAACCCAGTACAGAATAACAATCTAGTCAGGAAAAGAAGAGAACATGAAGTGACTATGAGAGATGACACACCTGCTGCCTTTGAAAGACAGTTTGGCTAGTGTTAGAAATAGAGATCTTATTGAACCTTTATTTATAACAGACTTATTTTGCTTCAATTGTTATCTTTTCAGCTAAAATGTGATACAGTCGTGAGTGAAATCAGCACTGGACAAGGGACTATTAATTTCAAAATAAACAGAGAACTTTTAACAAAGGTAAGAGCGGGTTATATTCGAAATAATGTATTTTCACTACTGTCTCAGCTTTAGCCACAGTGGTCTTCCTCCAGTTTATTGTGCCTCCTTTTGCCTTAAAACCTTAGAGTATTCTGATCCCTCTGCCTTCAGTGCCACCCAAGTTAATTCTTACTGACCAAATATTGATATTTCTTTGGCAGTGCCTTCCTGATCCCTTTATTTATATACTGCCATAGCACTGTATATCTGTCCTTTGCAGGCTTCTTGTACTTGCTATCATACATTCTTTTTATACGATTAGTTCCTATTGCCCTTTGAACTCTAATTCCGGTTAAAGTTTACATCATCTGTTTTTTCTCACTATTGGAGTCACAGTCCTAGTACTGTGCCTGGTATATCATAGGTGTGCAATAACTGTTAAGTGAATTAATGGATTCTGTATTGAATACAAGAAAAGTACTGCTGGTTTCTTTTCCCTGGTAGCCTTTGATCAGGTGGTAGCATTCGATTTATGCAGAAGAAAGCATAAGATAGTGTCTTTGTTTAATAAAATAGCAAATATTAAAGCAAAAGAGGGGATTGATATAATAAGAATAGGAAAGACCACAGATAGAGAAAAATCAGGTTGACATGAAGGGGTTTGGAAATCTCATTAAAAAAACTGGATCCACTCAAGTGAGACCATGGACAGATAATCCTGGATAGGCAGTAATAGTGAGAGCTTTTGTTGCAAGATTAGTCTCAAATGAACTTTAAAATCTATCATAATACTTGCTTTTGTCTGTTATTAAAAAAAGAAAAAAGAATAGAAATACACACCAGTATTGGGTTGGTGGGGCTTAGTAAATGCTGCAGTCTTCAATTGAAAATAGCGATTAAAGCAAATTCCTAATACTATAGTTTCTTACCAAAATTACATAGTTTATAGGCATTGCCTATCAGCCTGTGATTCTTCTGAAGGAGAGCTAATGTTTCATACTTGTCTCAAGATCTCTAAATTTTTTTATTTTATCCTTTTTTAATTCCTATTCCAAGGTGAATTAGTTAACCAAAGCCAGTCACAAGGGCAAGGAAGAAATTTGTTTCAAGCATATTAAAAAGTATCTACAAACTTCTGGGCTCTTGGTGAACATTTTGTGTCAACTTAGCAAACCTGTGAGTCCACTTTACCTTTTTTAAATCAGCGATTCATTCTTTCAATTGCTGTCTCAATTTTAATGAAGTAGAAAAGCAGCTTGCTAAATGTTCTGCAAATTTCAGGCAACTAAGAGGCGGCAGTATTTTCCTTTTTTGTTTTCTCTGAAATAGGAAAATGTGCTATGAACAGATAAGAGTTTTTGCCCTTACACTTAGCTGAAAGATATGGTTCATATTTCAGGCATGATGTATGTTTATTTAATAAATTTAAAATTTCAATAACCATGCATTTTCATACTTTATTATAGTTTATTTTTTTATATTAAGTCTCTATTTTTTATTATAGTTTATAAACAATGAGGTTTTCCATAGTTTAAGGATACCCATTAACTTGATCATTAAAAGTATTTCTAAATCCTTTTCAATTGACAACAGAGGGACAAAAGAGTTAGGATTTGAACTACAACTATTTCTCACATGGAAATTCTTCTTTTATTATAGCTTTGATAATCTGAATTTAGTGTGATTTTTATTAAAGGAACAAGGAGATTGATTATAGTAGCTCTATTCAGTAACAGTAGCAAAGATACATTATAAGAGTAGTGAGCTCCCTATCCTAAAAAGGAAGTGTTACATGTGCCTATCTTTTAAGTTATAGTTTTTTTTTAAAGATTTATTTGTGCATACAAGAACTAGGGTACAGGCCAGAGATGTGGGGTGGGGGGTGAAATGATTCACCAGAGACAGAGTTGGGACCAGAACAGGCAGACTGACTGAAATACACTGCTGAGGGGAGCAGCAGGCATAACAGGAGAGGTCTGCTGCGTCATGTGGGTTGCTCCCTGGCCGGCCAGGGATCAAACTCGTGCTACAGAGGCTGCGAATTGCCTCATAGTGCGGTGCTTAACCCCTTGCGCCACCAGGGAAGCCCTAAGTTATAGTTTTTAAATGTTTTCTGAAAACCTAGTTTATTTATATCTTGCACCATTATTTTCAGGCCTTAAATGTTGGTCATCTGCATGTCTAATGAATTTTTCTGATCACATCAACATAAAAATTCAACCATCTTAGGGCTCATATAGGACTTTTATTTTTTCACTCTGAAGTTAAAGATTAATATGTAGCTTATAATTTATAAAACTTGCTCTTCAAGCAGAGAATTGTGAATTTGTCATTTCTTACACATGTAGAAACTTAGGCTTGCATGAAATGTGTGTGTTCATGCATTGCAATTGAATTATTAGCTCTGGCAGCACCGAAGATGATTAAATGTTAATTTGAATCAAATCTCTAATAGTGTCTTAAAATCTCTTCATATAAATTAGTTCTCAAAGATAGAAGGGTCAAATGTGAGATTAAAGTTGATAAGAACTCCCAAGTCTGGGACTAAATAAAATTTTCCAAACTAGAAGATGATATGACCAACTTGTGCATCATGAAGAACTATTATTTTGGTACCAAACTTCCACCAGATGACTTTCAAGAGAAAATAACATAAAATAATAGTTAATTCAGTTCTGGGATAGGAAATAAAAGAAAACATGAGTGTAACCATGTCAAAAAGGCAAATAAAATCCTATGTTTTAGATGTTAGGTGTACTTTAGAGGTACTTAGTGGTTTTCTTTTTGTGCTGCCCTTGTTTGTTTTTAGGATCAAGGTAATGTTATACTCATAAAATGTGTTTGGGGACTTTCCAGCCTCTTTATTTATTTATTTACTTACTTACTTACTTACTTAGAAGAATTGGAGTTTAGGATAGGTATTAGGTCTTCTTTGAAGCCTTGGTAGAATTCACTAGAGAAACCATCTAGTCATGGGCTTTGATAGAAAATCTATAAGACTACCCAAAAAACTACTAGAAATAATAAATGGCAGGATAAATAAGTGGTAGGATACAAAATCAATAGACACAAATCAGTTGCATTTCTATATGCAAACAATGAATCAGAAGAAAGAAAAATGAAAAATCAGTTTCATTTATAGTCACACCAAAAAGAATGAAATGTCTGAGTGTAAGCCTAACAAAGAAAGCAAAAGACCTAGATATTGAAAACTACAATACACTGTTAAAGAAATGAAAGAAGTCAAAAAGAAATGGGAAAGATATCCCTTATTCTTGAATTGGAAGACTAAACATTAAAATGGCCATGTTACCTAAAGTACTTTGCAGGTTCAGTACCTGCTAAATCCCAATGAATTTTTTCAAGGAAACAGAACAAATTTTAAAACTTGTGTGGAGCCACAAAATTCCCCAAACCTTCCTAGGAGAAAGAAAGAAAAATATCACACTCCATAACTTCAAGCTATATTACACAACAACATTAACCAAAACAGTATGGTATTGGAACAAAAACAGAAACACCGACCAATGGAATAGACTAGAAATCCCAGAAATAAACTCACAAAAATATGGCCAATTAATCTTTCACACAGGAGCCACAACTATACAATGAAAAAAGGAAAGCCTCTTTAACAACTGGTGTTAAGAAATATGGACAGCCACATGCAAAAAAAAAAAAAGAAATTAGGCCCTTTCCTAATCACATACACAAAAATGTACCTTCTAACAAATTTGTACAGAATTTTAAAAAAGTAAGGTTGATATGCATGTAAAACAAAAGTCAAACCAGTAAATGAAAAATCTTTTAAATGGTAGGGTATCATTGAAGAGTTAAAATAAAATGTAGACTTGATTAAATATATATTATATGAGAAGATAAGTGTCATTATTTTGTTGTACTTGTTTTTGTAGTTAGCTGACAGATAATGAGGGTATAAGCCAGGACAGAGGAGTATCACATTCATGAGATTGCATGTGCAGGGCATGGTGATTAGTAAGTGATTGGTTACGGAGGTTGAGGGAAAGGGGAAAATTTTAGAAACTCTTAAGCTTCTGACCTGGTTAGCTAGGTGATTAGGGCCGAAATTCATGGAAATAGAGAATGTAGAAGGAAGAGAAGTATATTCCATTTGAAGTGCCTCTGGGAGACGTTCAATCCTGACTTGGATGTATTAGTCTATAACACAGATGAGATTCTATTAGGTAAATAATAGTTGAAGTCTTAGCACTTGACACCTAGGTGAAGTGTAAAGTAAGGAGCTAGAAGCAAGAACGGAGCACAGGGTGTGGGGAATGGGAGGCAGGCACTGCAAGAGGAGCCTGCAAAGGAAACTAAGACACAACAATCAGTAGAGTGTTGTTGTTATAACCAAGGAAGAAGGATAGTTGGAAGAAGAAGAGGGGTGTGGAATTGGTAGACCTCAACTGTAGAATAATCTGTTTGAATTCTCAACATTTACCTTCCCACTTGCAATATTATCACCCATAGCCTTGAAATAATTAACGTGTATTGGTCCTCTAGTACATGACAGACACTACTTAATGTCTGCATATTGATTTTTTTCTCTGTCCTACTGCAGTGTGAATGAAGAAAGTATTGTTTTCTCTGTGTCCTTGGGCAAACTCTGTGAATGTTAGTTTTTTGCATCTATTAAATGGAAAATGCCCAACAGTAAGATTGTGACCAAAAAAACAGAAACACCCTAACTTGAATCTTACAGTCTATAGGTGCTTCTTAAATGTTGGAGTATATTCTTTGTGGCCTTCTCTTACCTTCTATGCCTTTTCCATTTAGTGAGCATCTTTTTTTTTTTTTTTTTTTTTAATAGAGGCATGTTTTTATTTATTTGTTTGTTTGTTTATACATGCACTGGGTACAGTCAGAAGCGTGGGAGGGTGAGAGAATTCACCAGAGCCAGAGCGGGGAGCAGAGCAGGCAGAAGGAAGTACACTGCTGAGGGGAGCAGTGGGCGGCAGGAGAGGTCTGCGCGCCATGTGGGACCCTCCTCTGGTGGCCGGGGAGCAGCCGGGGATCGAACCGGCGCTGCAGAGGCCGCGGGCAGCTTCGCAAGCCAGTGCTCAACCGCTGCGCCACCGGGGAGGCCCCATTTAGTGACCATCTTAACCAACTTTTATGATAGTAAAATTCTTCACATCAACTATGTTTTTGGTCTCAAAATCCACTTTGTGGAGCAACACCAATATAAGAGTCAGTAAAACTCTTTAACAGTGATTTCAAAACTCTATGCTAAAAAAATTAATTTGTGCATGAATGTGTCATCACTAGTAGCAAAAAAAAAAGGTATGAATTTTGTGAACTCTGCAGTATTTCTGTGTTTTTTTTTTTTAATATTAAATTTTATTTTTATATTCCCCCATACAATTACAAACGCCCCATTCTGACCCCAATCCTTCCCCTCCCGCCCCCCACCCCCCAAAAAGTGTCTCAGGTTCATAGTTTTTTGTTGATTTTGATTTTTACTTTCTTATATTCATTTTCCTGGTCCCTTATTTAAGTTTTCTAGATTCCTGCTATGAGTGAGACCATCCGGTATTTTTCTTTTTCTTTTTGGCTTATTTCGCTGAGCATGATCCCTTCCAGTGCCATCCATGTTGCTGCAAATTGCATGTGTTTATCTTTTTTGAATGCTGAGTAATATTCCATGGTATATATGTACCACATCTTCTTGATCCAGTCATCTATTTTTGGGCATTTGGGTTGTTTCCAAAGCTTAGCTATTGTAAACAGTGCTGCTATAAACATAGGAGTGCAGGTGCTCTTTGGAATTGATGTTTCTGTGTCCTTTGGGTAAATACCTAGGAGTGGAATTGCTGGATCATATGGAAGCTCTATGTTTAGTAGGTCCAGAAATCTCCACACAGCTCTCCATAGTGGTTGGACCAGTTTGCACTCCCACCAACAGTGCAGGAGAGTTCCTTTTTCTCCACAACCTCGCCAACATTTGTTGTTGCTAGTTTTTTTAATATGTGCCATTCTCACTGGTGTAAGATGGTATCTCATGGTAGTTTTGATTTGCATTTCCCTGATTACAAGTGATGTTGAACATTTTTTCATATGTCTGTTGGCCATTTGCATTTCCTCTTCAGAGAAGTTTCTTTTTAGCTCTTCTGCCCATTTTTTAACTGGATTATTTTCTTTGTTGTTGCTGAGTCTCATCAGCTCTTTGCAGATTTTTGTGATCAGTCCTTTATCATTAGTGTTGGGTGCAAAAATGTTCTCCCAGTTGGTGGGGTTTCTCTTTGTTTTTGTTATTGTCTCTTTTGCTGTGCAGAAGCTCTTTAATTTGATGTAGTCCCAGCTGTTTATCTTTCTCTTCACTATCACTGCTTTGGGTGATGTGTCTATAAAGATGTCTTTGATGTGCAAATCCCGTAGTGTTTCGCCTATATTTCCTTCTATGTATTTTATGGTTTCAGGTCTTATGTCTAGTTCTTTAATCCATTTTGAGTTGATTTTTGTGTATGGTGTGAGGTAGTGGTCAAGCTTCATTCTTTTGCATGTAGCGACCCAGTTTTCCCAGCACCATTTATTGAACAAACTTTCTTTGCTCCAATGCATAGTCTTTGCTCCTTTGTCAAAGATTAGTTGACCATAAATCTGTGGGTTTATTTCTGGATTTTCTATTCGATTCCATTGGTCTGTATGTCTGTTCTTGTTCCAATACCATGCAGTTTTGATGATTATGGCTTTGTAGTATAGTTTGAAGTCTGGGAGTGTGATGCCTCCATTTCCTTCTTTTTTTTTCAGTAGAGCTTTGGTTATTCGGGGTTTTTGGTGATTCCATATGAATTTCATCAATAATTGTTCTATTTCTTTGAAGAATGCCATTGAGATTTTGATTGGAATAGCATTGAATCTGTAGATTGCTTTTGGTAGGATGGCCATTTTAATAATGTTTATTCTTCCAATCCATGAGCAGGGGATGTCTTTCCATTTCTTTGTGTCTTCTTCTATTTCTTTTAACAGTGTTTTATAGTTTTCTTTGTATAGGTCCTTTACCTCTTTTGTTAGATTTATTCCCAAATATTTGATTTTTTTTGTTTCGATAATAAAAGGGGTGGTTTTTTTGATTTCTTCTTCTTCAGATTTATTGTTTGTGTATAGGAAGGCTACTGACTTTTGCGTGTTGATTTTGTATCCTGCCACTTTACTGAATTGATTGATGAGTTGAATTAGTTTTTCTGTGGAGATTTTGGGGTTCTCTATGTATATTATCATATCATCTGCAAATAGTGATAGTTTGACTTCTTCTTTTCCTATTTGGATTCCTTGGATGTCTTTCTCTTGTCTTATTGCTCTGGCTAGGACTTCCAGTATTATATTGAAAAGCAGTGGTGAGAGTGGACATCCTTGTCTTGTTCCAGATCTTAATGGAATTGCTTTCAGCTTTTCACCATTGAGAATGATACTGGCTGTTGGCTTGTCATAGATGGCCTTTATGATGTTGAGGTATGTTCCTTGTATCCCAAGAATTTCAAGGGCTTTTATCAAGAATGGGTGTTGCACTTTGTCGAAAGCTTTCTCAGCATCTATTGATATTATCATATGGTTTTTATATTTCTTTTTGTTGATGTGTTGGATAACGTTGATTGATTTTCGGATGTTGAACCATCCTTGTGTCCCTGGAATGAATCCAACTTGGTCGTGGTGAATTATCTTATGGATACATTGTTGGATTCTGATAGCTAAAATTTTATTGAGGATTTTTGCATCAGTGTTCATTAGGGAGATTGGCCTATAGTTTTCCTTTTTTTGTGTTGTCCTTATTCGGTTTTGGTATTAGTGTAATATTGGCTTCATAGAATGTGTTTGGTATTGTCCCTTCCTTCTCAATTTTTTGCAAGAGTTTGTGAAGGATAGGCACTAATTCGTCTCTGAATGTTTGGTAGAATTCATTTGTAAATCCATCAGGTCCTGGGCTTTTGTTTTTGGGGAGGTTTTTAATTACCATTTCAATTTCGCTGCTTGTAATTGGTCTGTTTAGGTGTTCTATTTCTTCTTTATCTAGCTTTGGGTGATTGTAGAGTTGTAGGAATTTGTCCATCTCCTCTAGATTGTTGAACTTGTTTCCATATAACTGTTCATAGTAGTTACTGATTATTCTTTTGATTTCTGCTGTGTCCGTTGTGATTTCTCCTCTTTCATTTATGATCCTGTGTATTTGTGCTTTCTCCCTTTTTTCCTTTGTGAGCCTGGCTAGGGGTTTGTCTATTTTATTGATTTTTTCAAAGAACCAGCTCTTGGTTTCATTGATCTTTTGGATTGTTTTTTTAGTTTCAATTTCATTTATTTCTGCTTTCGTTTTTATTATTTCTTTTCTTCTACTGGTTTTGGGGTTTTTTTGTTGTTCTTTTTCTAGATCTTTGAGCTTCGAGATTAGGTTGTTTCTTTGAGTTCTTTCTTGTTTCTTGATGTGAGCTTCTATTGCTATATATTTTCCTCTTATTACTGCTTTTGCTGCATCCCATACATTTAGGATATTGGTGTCCTCCTTGTCATTCAATTCAAAGAATTTTTTAATTTCTTCTTTGATCTCCTCGTTAGTCCAGTGGTCTTCCAGTAGTGTGGCTTTTAATCTCCATGAGGTAAGATAGTTCCTTGCCTTCTTTTTATGATTTATTTCTAGTTTGATGCCTTCGTGGTCAGAAAAGATGGTTGGTATGATTTCAATCTTGGTGTATCTGTTGATGTTTGTCTTGTGCCCCAGTATGTGATCGATCCTGGAGAATGATCCGTGTGCACTTGAGAAAAATGTGTACTCCGTTTTTTGGGGGTTTAGTGTTCTATAGATGTCTGTTAAGCCCAAATGCTCTAGGTCCTTATTTAGAGCTTTAGTTTCTTTACTTATTTTTTGTCTTGTTGATCTATCCATTGTTGATAGTGGTGTGTTGAAGTCTCCCACTACGTATGTGTTTTCTCTGATGTCTGTTTTCAGACAGGACAACAGTTGTCTGATATATTTTGGTGCTCCTTCGTTTGGTGAGTATATGTTAATGAGTGTTATTTCTTCTTGCAGTATTGTCCCCTTAATCATAATGTAGTGACCATTGGGGTCTCTTTTTATTTTTTTGAGTTTGAAGTCTGTTTTATCTGATATAAGTATAGCTGTTCCTGCTTTCTTTTTTGGCCCATTTGCTTGTAGGATTGTTTTCCATCCTTTGACTTTGAGCCTATTTTTATCTTTTGTAGCTAAATGTGTTTCCTGGAGATAGCAAAAGGTTGGGTTTTGTTTCTTAATCCAGGCTGCAACTCTGTGTCTTTTTATTGAAGAGTTTAGTCCATTTACATTTAGAGTTAATATTGCTATGTTAGCATCTGTATTTGCCATTATGTTTGTCTTTCCTTTGATTTTATTTATTTATTCTTTTAATAACTTTTTTTTTTTTTTTTTTTTTGGTCTTCTTTCGTTGTTATTCGTTCCTCTGAGGTTCTGGCTTTAGGATTCCTTGTAGTATTATTTGGAGTGGGGGTTTAGTCGCAATGAAATTCCGGAGTTTCTCTTTGTCTGGGAAGGTCCATATTCTTTCTTCATGGAGGAAAGAGAGCTTTGCGGGATAGAGTATTCTTGGTTGGCATCTGTTTTCTTGGAGTCTGTTGACTATGTCCCTCCACTCTCTCCTTGCCCGTGGTGTTTCTTCAGAGAAGTCTGATGTCAGCCTGATTGGTTTTCCTTTGAATGTTATCTGTTTCTTCCCTCTTGTCAGCTTCATTATTTTTTCCTTGTCCTGGATTCTTGGGAGCTTTACTATTATGTGTCTTGCTGTGTTTTTCCTTTTGTCGTGGAAGTTTGGTGTTCTTCTTGCTTCTTGTATATCAATTTTCAGCTCCTTCTTCGCATTTGGGAAGTTCTCTTCAATTATATCCATGAATATTTTCTCTGTTCCTACATCTCTCTCCTCTCCTTCTGGAATTCCTATAACTCTTATATTTCCTTTCCTCATGGAGTCAGATAGTTCCCGAAGTCTTTCTTCGTTCTTTTTCCTTCGTACTTCTCTTTCCTTTTCTGTTTTGGTTCTTTTTATTTCTGTGTCTTCAAGATTACTTATTCGTTCTTCCATTTCATCTATTCTGCTTTCATTGCTTTTCCCAGAGTTCTTTAGTTCCTCCATTAATTCTTTGATCTCCTGCATTTCTCTTACTTCCCTCTTTAGGGACTCAATTTCCTTCTTCTGATCTATCACTTTTTTAATCATGGCAATTTTAAATTCTCTTTCTGGAAGGCTCAGAAGTTCTTCCAAGTTGCTGTCGTTGCAATCTGGGGAGTGGTTTTCTTTTTGTGGTGTGCTTCTTTCCTGAGGAGTTGTTAGGTTGCATGTGGTTCTTCTACTCCCTACTGTCTGTTTTCTAATTTGTCGTATGCGTTGGGACACTGTGTTGCTCGGACTGACTGACATCTTGGGTGAACTTCTCCGCTCCCCTCTGGCTCTTCCAGGAGCCATCTCTGTCTTCTGGGGGAGCTTTCTGCTGGTTTTAGGCAGTTTTTACTGAAGAAATGTCCCTGTTCTCAAATGACGAAGCGGGATGCAGTCCCTGCGCCTCCGGTTTCAGGCACACTCTTTTGCGCACCCGGTCTGCCCCGGACGTGAGTGCCTGCTCCCTCTGTGGGCTCAGACTGCTGGTCGGAAGGGGCCTGGCGTGGGGTAGGCTAACTTCGCGGCTGGCCCCTGGGTCCTCCAGAAGCCTTCTGCCCTTTTCAAGCAGTCTTAAGAAATTTCCTGTTTTATGGGGTGTTAGTGACTTTTTTTTTCCTGGTCGCTAGGTGGCGCCAGAGATCTCTCCTATTGTCCTTGGGGGGCTGTTTTTCGCCTCCCCCCACCCCGTGGGACAGGGAACAGAGCGGGAATGGTAGGGTACACCTCAACAGCTTTGGGGTGCTGTGTCTGCCTTGTGCCCCACCGTCGTGGAGAACCCACACCCCGAATTTTCGTGCCCCGGGTCTCAGTTCAAAGCCCTCAGTTCCAGGACGCGGGCTGTAGCCCAGTTCAGTGGCGCGGGAATGGCGCCTTTTGCACCGCTCCCGTGCCTGGGCGCCTGGTTCCTGCTTACTCAGGGAGGGACCTTCACCTCAGTGAGGACCTCCGCGCGTCTCCCCGCAAGCCTAGGTCGTCTCCCCGCAAGCCTAGGTCGCAGGCACGGGGACCTGGGCAGCCGCGATCCAGGTCTGCACTTGCTTTTCAAGCGTGCGCCGAGTGCGCCGCTTTCCGCGCAAGCTTACCAGCAGCCCGGGCTGTGTGCGCGTCTCCCGGGGTCTTTGTGCTTCTCTAATGGCGCCCGGAGCCGTTTGCTCACCGCCGCGGCGGATCCTGCAGGGTTCGCCTCAGCTCCCGTTCACGGGGTGTGGTGGCTGCAATAGTTCCTTTCCACTCACAGTCCTGCTTGCTGCCTCGTTTGTTTTTGTTGGCCGTTTTGGTTTGTTGTTTTCCTCCTCTCTGCCGGTCGGAGAGTGCCGCCTCTGTGGGCGGGGGAGGGGAGCAGGGTTCTGCGCTTTCCTCCCTTCTAGTCCTCTTTTATGGCCAGTTTCTTCTTGGGGTAGTTTGCTGGCGTCACCCGTTTATCTTCACCCGTTTATCTTCCGTGTCCCGGTTCTCACTGGGACCTGCCGCTTTTTTCTGCAGTATTTCTGTGTTAACTGAAAATTAATCTCAGATATGTCAATGCTTTGGTAGTTTCTGAGAACTCTTCTTGTTTTTTCTTTCTGTAATTTACAGGCATTTGAATTCAAATTTTTTGTTTGTTTTCTACCACTACTTGTAATCGTTCATGTCACTAAAGTAGCAGTAGTACTGGTCGTTGGCACATCAACTGTAGAGTGAAAAAAAAATTTGCTACCTGATTTTTTAATTTATTTTTGCATAGAAGGACTGGAGTGTGGGCCAGAGGTGGGTGGTGGTGAGAGGATTCACCAGAGACAGAGTGGGGAGCAGAACAGGCAAATCTACAGAAATACACAGCTAAGGGGAGCAGTGGACGAGACAGGAGAGGTCTGCTGCGCCATGTGGGTTAGCTCCCTGGCTGGGAGGGCTTGGGATTGAGCTCTGGCCATTGTGGTGGTAGTGCTGAGACTTAACCCGTAGGCCACCAGGGAGGCCTTTTGCTACCTGATTTTATAGTATGACCTTGGGAGAGTTACCTAAAACCTCTCTACTTTTTCTTCATTTGTAAAATTGAAACTCACCTCTTAGGATTCTTGTGAATCCTAAGGATTAAATGACTTAATATATATGAAATGGTTCGAAGAGCTCTTGGCACATAGTATGCATTCAATAATTATTAGATGCGGGCCTCCCCGGTGGCGCAGCGGTTGAGCGCTGGGTTGCAAAGCTGCCCGCAGCCTCTGCAGCACCAGTTTAATCCCCGGCTGCTCCCCGGCCACGGGAGGAGGGTCCCACATGGCGGCAGACCTCTCCTGCCGCCCACTGCTCCCCTCAGCAGTGTACTTTGGTCCTTCTGCCTGCTCTGCTCCCTGCTCTGGCTCTGGTGAATTCTCTCACCCTCCTGCGCTTCTGATTGTACCCAGTGCTTGTATAAATAAATAAATCTAAAAAAAAAAAAAATTATTGGATGCTACTTATGGTTTTCTGTTACTATTTGCTGTGGAATTTTTGGCAGTTACTTAACCTCACTAAACTTTAGTTTTTTTACTCACCTATAATAAATCTAAATCATTGGTTACTGTATAGATGAATAGACATGATATTCAGAAGAACATGGACCCACTCCTCCACGTAGATGTTAACTGATGTTAGTTATTACTGCCCTCACTGGCATTAGCAACCAAAGGTGGTGCCATTGACAACGCTATAAAATTCTCAGTTCCGTTAAATTAGAACAAGCACATTAGCAGTATTTAGTTCCCACTAACAAGATAATTAAGAAAATTGCACTTTTTTTCCCTATCATTAAATCCTATGTCTTTTACTTTTTCAGACAGTGCTACAACAGGTAATTCAAGATGGTTCAAGTTATGGATTAGAAAGTGAACTTTTCTCTGGTCTTCCCCCGAAGAAGATTGTGGTTGAATTCAGGTAAGTACCTGACCACTTTGTGTTGGTTAATTGAGTTAGTGGACAGGCTAGGTGTTTCACCATTGTCATCTGGGATCTTATGAAACTATATGTGGAAAAAATTGAAAACCATTGAAATTACATTTCCTTGAAATCATTAAACCATGAATTAAAATTTTTGACTCCAATAAAAAATAGCTATTTTTTTTTTTTAATTAAGTCAGTTACTTTTTGGAGGAGCTAGTTTTTCATTTTAGTAGACTCTAAGGCAGAGATAATAGTTCTACCATTTTAAGAATTATATTATAATTTGATTACCAGAGAACAAAGCCTTGTACTATTTATAATATGTACATTTTTTACTTACCAGAAAATGACTTGAAGTTGTAATATGCTTCTAAATTGTCTTTTAATAACTTAGGATAGTCAGAAGAGTGGATTTTATGGATTTCACATTTGTGCTATCTCTGCTAGTCATTTATCTTCTTAGAAATAGCAGTCCCAAAAAAAAAAAGGCAGTCTCTCTGAGTAAACTCATTAGTTTATGATAAAGACTGCTGAGTTAGTCTCTTATCTATAAACTAAGAATAAAATGGCTTGCTTTCTTACAAGATTGAGGAAAATACTAATTTATCTATTTTTAATATTGCAAAACTTAGGAAATTTTCAAACATACACAAACGGAATAGTACAGTGTGTTTAAGTACAATAGATCCATCGCTCATACTCAATGAGTATTAAATTAGTTAATGCATATAAAGTGCATAAGACTATGCCTGTGGAATATAGTTTTCTAGAAGTATTTGCTATTGTTAAATTATTAAATTTAGTTTCTTAGGAACACACAGGAGTGGGAGTGATTAATGTATTAATTTTGGAGTGGTGAATCAATTTTCTATTTTAATTTCTGATACAGTAATTGAGAGACATTAGCTATATATATATATATATATATATATACACACACACACACACACACAAAATTTCTTTGGAGTTCTCAATTTTTAAGAAGATAAAGGATTTGAGAACTGGTACACTAAGCTTAATTCCCAATAAAGTATGCTGTTTGTGTCAAAACAATATCTCTGAATTTCTTCATGTTTTTATCATCGTTAAGTGTATCTTCCTATGTGTGCCTCATGAATCACAGAAACCGTCTCACTGAAGGTGATTCTTTATGAACTTTAACTTTGCTCTAAATTTCAAATTTTTAACTTACCTTTGCCCCAAATTGCCAAAAGCCTTTGTCCCCAATTGTGTTAAACTATGGAGGCATGACCTAATTAATTTTAGGACACTTGTTCTTAGAACAGAAAAATAACTTTTATAATTATTTGCAGTTCACCTAATATTGCCAAAAAATTTCACGTTGGACATTTGCGTTCCACTATCATAGGTAAGTGTTGTTAGTTTTGCAAAAATTACGAAACATGTCTTTGGAGCATTATGTGGTAATACATATGATAATGGTTTAATGCTTAATAACAAAGGGACAGAAACCTTTGGAATTTATATGAGCTTGATGTAATTAATATCTACATGAACTGGGGGGATTGATTTAGAAATAAATTTGTTTCAAATCCAAAAGATTAACTCAGAAACCAGTTTTAGCTTGTATGCATTTATGATTCTGTTAAAAAATATTTATGCATATGGAGAGCTGAAAGACTCGAAACTGAAAAATAACTATGTGGGAATTAGTAATCTCACCCAAATTTTGGCTCATCTCTTTTGTTCTGAAAACAAAACTCATTCATGTGAGTAACTGAGTATAGTATTCAGGACTAGAAATTCAAGCAAAGCTATTTAGTAAGGAGAAATTACTATACTACTTCATAATTTAAAAGTTGTACTTAGAATTGTATAATATTAGAATTAGAAGAGAATTTAGAGTTTGTCTTATCTGTCTTCCATTATAGAAATCTGTCTATTACATGTTTAAGAAGTCATTTAACCCTTCCTTGAATGCACTGGAGAAATCAGGGCCTCCCTGGTGGCAGAAGGGGTTAAGTCTCAGCACTATCAAACTATTGCCAGGCACCGCAGCATGAGTTCAATCCCCGGCCAGGACGGTGACCCACATGGCGCAGTAGACCTCTCCTGACTCACTTGCTGCTCCTCTCAACAGTGTATTTCAGTAGATCTGCCTGTTCTGCTCCCCACTCTGTCTCTGGTGAATCCTCTCACTCCCTGCACCTCTGGCCTATACCCCAGTTCTTGTATGCATAAGTAAAACAAATCTTTAAAAGAAAAAAAAGAACTGGAGAAATCAGCCCTTTGTGGCATAGATTATTATTGAACTTCAGTCAATGTTCATTGTTAGAAAGTTCTCACCATTTTAAGAGGAAAAAAAATGAAAGGACTGAATGAAAAGTATAAGAAATGTACTCTGTCCTTTATCATTAGTGTTGTGTGCAAAAATGTTCTCCCAGTCAATGGGGTTTCTCTTTGTTTTGGTTATTGTCTCTTTTGCTGTGCAGAAGCTCTTTAATTTGATGTAGTCCCAGCTGTTTATCTTTGCCTTCACTATCACTGCTTTTGGTGATGTGTCTGTAAAGATGTCTTTGATGTGCATGTCATGTAGTGTTTCTCCTATATTTCCTTCTATGTATTTTATGGTTTCAGGTCTTATGTCTAGTTCTTTAATCCATTTTGAGTTGGTTTTTGTGCATGGTGTGAGGTAGTAGTTGAGCTTCTTTCTTTTGCATGTAGCAACCCAGTTTTCCCAGCACCATTTATTGAACAAACTTTCTTTGCTCCAGTGCATATTCTTTGCTCCTTTGTCAAAGATTAGTTGACCATAAATCTGTGGGTTTATTTCTGGATTTTCTGTTTGATTCCATTGATCTGTGTGTCTGTTCTTGTTCCAATACCAGGCAGTTTTGATGATTATGGCTTTGTAGTATAGTTTGAAGTCTGGAAGTGTGATGCCTCCATTCCCTTCCCTTCTACATATACACAATGGAATATTACTCAGCAATCAAAAAAGATAAACACATGCATTTTGCAACAACATGGATGGAGCTAGAAGGGATCATGCTCAGCGAAATAAGTCAGAAAGAAAAAGAAAAATACCGGATGGTCTCACTCATAGCAGGAATTTAGAAAACCTAAATAAGAGACCAGGAAAAAGACTAATCAATGCAAAGTAATAATCAAAATCAACAAGCAACTGTAAACCAGAGACACACTTTTGGGGGGGTGGATTAGGGAGGGGCGGGGAGAGGAAGAATTAGAGTCAAAATAAGGGGGGTGTGCAATTGTATGGGGAATATAAACAAAATGAAAATGAATACATTGTGCAAAGATGAAAAATGATGTAAAAATTATATAAAATAAAATATTAAAAAAAAAGAAATGTACTCTGTAAGAAATACTGAATAGGTCAGAGTAAATGATGCATAAAGCAAAAATTGCTTAACAGTTGTTAAGGGAAATATTTGGACCTAGAAGAAGTAATATTTCTTGAGAAATGAGTTTTCATGTATTGTCTCAATTAGTTTCACACAACAACCTTGTTAGCTAAGTTTTGTGAACTCTTATCTATGAAAGAGAAAACTCAGGATACCAAAAGTAACTATCCCAAAGTCATTTGGTTGGATTACTAAGAAAAAGTAGGAATACATTCTGAGTAACAGCTGGAGAAGGTGGTTTCTGTTGTTGGGACTATATAAATTGTGAAAGTCTGTAAGTGAGGAAGCTGGAAAAGAAGTAGCTGCAGCAATTAGTCAGCTGTGTGTATTGATGAAGGAGTATTAGCAGAAAACTAGATCCACATTAGTAAAAGCGGAAAGGACCTATTACAGAATATTAAAATTTACAGAGTTGTTGGGAGTGCCAAAAAATATTTGGCTTAAGCAGATGTAAATGACTCCCAAGACGATGTCATAGAATTCAATTACCAAGGGAGCATCTGCCTTTTCTGCTATCACTTCTGCTGTTCTAGAACCAAGTTGCCACCACCACAGTCAGGAAACTGCCACTACTGCAGCCATACCAACTAGAATATAAACTAGCAAAACGGGCAGCCCCGTAATCTTTCAGTTTCCTTGGGCATCACAGGTCAAGATCACAAGGGCCTCTTATTAGTGAAGACATAAAACAGAAAAGCTCCACAACTTGTCAGGAAAAAAAATAGAAGTAGCTTCCCTTTTAAATCTCACACAATGTCTAAATGATTTCTAAAACCCCAAACTGCAAGAGATTGTGAGTAATGTAATTTTTAGGTTTCTTACTAATTTCTGAGATTGTTATTTTCTGTCCTTGGTGTTGAATTGGAATAACAGTTACTCTATCGTGTGTTCCCAAACTGCCTTTGATATTGATGAAAATTCTGTTCTTGTAAAAATTGTGAGATTGTTTAGGATAACTGTCCCCTGAATAATTCCTTGCTCCCTTCCCATAACATAGATGAAAACACAACAATGTTTTTAACTAAAAAAACTAAATTGGTAAATTTTGCCAAACATGTTTTCAGTGTTATGCTTTGATTATAGACAAGCACATGATTCTTTTGCCAAAATGGATAACAAGATTGAGAAACTGTATTTTATTGATTATTAGGAAATTTTATAGCGAATCTCAAAGAAGCTTTAGGACATCAAGTAACAAGAGTGAATTACCTTGGAGATTGGGGCATGCAGTTTGGTAAGTAAGTTTCAGATTCTATTTTTCATTTCATTGATAAGTTATTTTGTTACTTGATCATCTGGATAGAATATAGGCAGAATCCCATTGGATGAAGTAATGCCTCCTACTTAAATCTTGTACTTGACTAATAGAGTAATTCTCACTACATTAGTGAGTTTGGAGGGAGGAAATGTCACACAGAGCAGCCCTGATAAATGCAGGCTTTTTTTATTTTATTAAAAAGAAGTAGGAAGAGCGGGGATGGAAACAAAGTGGGAAGGAGGCCCAGTGGTCTAGGGTAAAGGACTATGAGTGTTTTCATGATGGTTGTGGTGTGATGACATCCCCTAAATCATCTACAGTGTTGTAAACCAGTCTTACCTCCATCTAGAAAATAATAGTAATAGTAAAGAAAAATAGCTCATGTTTGTTAGTTAAATATAGGTGTATACAGAGAAGAAGTAAGTCTGACTATGTATACCATTCCCACACAGTGCTGCCATTTTTATAATTGGTGAAGTCTAGCAAGTCTAACCTGCTTGGGCCATCTTTCTTAAAGTGGATTTGTTCTTACACTCTGGAACAGTAACAGAGGAGTAAATGAAGTGGTATACTTGGGCTTTCTTCTAAGATTGTACAGTGACAGGAGCCAAAAAAGGAAAGAGGAGTGAGATTCTAAACAGTTGAGTGCAACAAATGATCTCAACTGTTGTGACTTTATTGAGAATCATTTCTACCTCATACAAACCAATAATCCAAGTTTGAAAAGGCAAGACAAATGAAGTTGCTGTGATTGTGAAGAACTGGCATGTAAAATGTAAATTTTTTAGCATCTTTGGCAGCTATGTATATATTAAGATGCTGACCTAGCATCATCTGTCAGTGGACTGTGGATGCGTTGGTTGGTGGGAGTGCTTATACTTTCAAAACACCAGTAACAGGGCCTCCCCGGTGGCGCAGCGGTTGAGCGCTGGGTTGCGAAGCTGCCTGCGGCCTCTGCGGCGCCGGTTCGATCCCCGGCTGCTCCCCGGCCACCAGAGGAGGGTCCCACATGGCGCGCAGACCTCTCCTGCCGCCCGCTGCTCCCCTCAGCAGTGTACTTCGGTCCTTCTGCCTGCTCTGCTCCCCGCTCTGGCTCTGGTGAATTCTCTCACCCTCCCGCGCTTCTGACTGTACCCAGTGCATGTATAAACAAAACAAACAAACAAATAAATAAAAAAAAAAAAATGCCTCTATTTAAAAAAAAAAAAAAAAACACCAGTAACAATATAAACCAATGTTATGTAAATTTAAAAATAACAATAAATTAAAAAGTAAATTTAAATATAAAGCATTCATTGACACACAGCCACACCCTTGCCCATCACCGTGTTCTTAGCTCTCAGCTTTATTCAGATACACTGTTTTTCTCCCCTGCTAGATGATACATTCCTTGAAGAATAGGCAGTGTCTTAATTTTGTGTCAATAGTGCTTGCCATATAGGAGGTGCTCCAAAAGATGAATGAATCCATCACAGGGAGTATTTTACAATACTAACTCAAATGGAAGAATACATAATATTTTAATTCTATAAAGTGCAGCATGCACTGCTAGTTCTAAAATTTGCTAATACTGTTCTGTTCCATTTCTAGTGAAATGAAAAAAAAATTTCCAAAAGATCAATTAATCATGACCTTTGCTGAATATTATTCAAAAATCTGAAAAGAGGGTAGAATTTGAACCTGTTAAAGGTACCTTTACTATTTACTGATGAGGAATCAGAAATCATGCCATATATTTTAAAAATCCACCTGCCATTCACAGCAGCTGGGAGTCAGAGGTTTAGGCTCTTGTCTCAACAGTCAGATCTAATAGGTGGCATCCGCTTTATATTAGTTTGACCAAGTTAGGCATTTCACAGGCATTAGCAAATATGTGATTATGGTATTATTAACTCTTAGCTGCAGGATTTTATTATAGCTCTTTTCTCTAAAGGACTACTATGTTTAATGATCTGTCAACATTTCCATTATAATCGTCATTGTTGAAGAATTTTAATTTTGACTGTTTCAGCTATCCACCATTGAAAGTTGGCAAACAGTTCCAAAGCACAAAATTAGTTTTTTAAAATGTATTAGGTAGGATATCCTTTACTTTTCTCATTTATGTTTTTTAGTATTCTGTGGGCATATCTTCCCACATGCTGCTCTCAAACAGTGAATCATAATCACATTTGCTTTAGCTTGAAAGTAAATAAAGCTGGTTCATATTTGTCATTCTTCTAGTTCCTAGCTAAGTTCTGAAGTATTGTATATCTCTTTATTCAGTGACATCCCATTTTCTGCTCATTCCTGTACAGAAAAGTCTACATCAGCAAGATCTCGTGGTAGTTGCTCCTTTAGATCTGAAGCTTGTGATGATAAGGTTGTAGAAACAGATTAGTTATTTTTTTTTTTATTATTTATGCATACAAAAGGGGTGAAGGCCTGGGGTAGGGGGTGTTAGGGGATTCACCAGAGATAGAGAGGGGAGTAGAACAGGTGGATTGAAAGAAATATACTGCTGAGGGGAGCAGCAGGTGAGACAGGAGAGGTCTGCTGTGCCATGTGGGTCACCTTCCTGGCTGGGGATCAAACTCAGGCCTTAGTGGTGATAGCACTGAGACTTAACCCCTAGGGCACCAGGGAGGCCGCAGATTAATTTGTTAAATAATAAAACTATTGCTGCTCTGGGCCCCAGCCTGCATATATCTTTCAAACTGAAAATGTGATCCTCTTTTAGCAAAATGTCTAAGAGTTTAAATGTTCAGTCTGTATTAGGAATTTTCATTGTAAGCTTACAAACCTCAATTACTATATTTTTAAGTGTCAAATTAACACTATTCTCAAATTCTAAACCTATAACCAAAACCTAAAAAAAAGTTATTGACAAGCACAAGACAAATATATGGCCAGATAAAAGAATTTTGTTGCTTGGTCATCTTCAATGGGAGAAATGACCAGGGATAATTCAAGTTTTATCTTTTATTATTTTTTTTCCCTTAATTTAAGAACTGATATCACACCAAACCAGTTCCTACCATTGTTTTATTTTAACATTTATAGGTTTCAAAAGCAAGTTTTCAAGCCATTTCCCATCAGTTTGTTTTCACAAGCTTTGAGTGCCTTAGCATCATAATGTCCTTCCAATAAGTAGCAGCTCAGTAAATCCTTGTTATTAATGTGTGTTAGGGAAATGTTGGGCACTGTTAAGATAAATTAGTCCTAGACCCTTCCTTTGGTGTGCTGGTAATTTATTGGTACCTGTGAAATTAATTTCAGCAGTCAGTTTAGTATATTGAATTTGTGACTCAATATATTGAGTTTGACTTGTGTCAGTTAGTGGGGTAGCAAAAGATAACATGTTGCATTATTCCTAGCATACATAATTGTATAAAGTTAATCCTTTTATAGAACTATATTTGTTCCCTACCATGACTTTTTGCTACTTTTTGTATAACTTTTTCATTTATGGATTATTGTGGTAGGTCTTTTGGGAACCGGCTTCCAAATGTTTGGCTATGAAGAAAAACTCCAGTCCAATCCTTTACAGCATCTCTTTGAAGTAAGTTGACAGGAAATATTAGAAAATGCTTCAACTTTTTTTTTTTTCCCAGAGTACAGTGCAATTTGGTTGGCAACACATTTTTGTTTCAGAGGCTTAAGAAAGACTAGTCTTTAAAACATGGAATCAAAGCAATTGAAAATATTGGTTTTATTTTACTATGGGATTCTTTTCATTTTCAAATCCAAGTGTTTATCACCAATTTAATTCATTTGGAACAGTATTTCTCAAGGTATAAAAAAATCTTAGAATAAAAACATGGATAATAGATTCAGTACAATAATTGCTTAGTTTTTGTCACTTGATATGTATCACAGATTTCTCCACAGTATTAACTATAATTCATTTTGCCTTGAGAAAAATGAGTCTATACTTTTTTGCTTTTGTTCTGGTATAGGGAAGGCGCTTGTGTATCTGAGTTTGTGTGTACTTTTAAAAATTTTTATCTTTAGATTCTTCTCCTGACTTTTGCCCAATGTGAACCCTTTTTTATTCTGCTTCATTTGCTCCCTTAGATACTTTGCTCTTCTGTCCTCAGTCTTTCCTGGAGTTAATTAATATAAGATCTCCCTGTCCAATTAATCTCAGGGATGTATTTCCTTTTCATTGTTTCAGTTGTTGTCTCTGCTATTCCTGGCTTTACAAGAAGAAACACAGATAGCTTGTTGGCTATATTGGTCACATCCAGGGGATCAAGCTAAAGATGTTATGCCTGTGCATGGGAAAGTACTCTTGCCAAAGTAATTCTTTACTTTTATTTATTTATTTTTTTTTAAGATTATTTATGCATACAAGAACTGGGGTACAGGCCAGAGGTGTGGAGGATGAGAGGATTCACCAGAGACAGAGTAGGGAACAGAACAGGCAGAATGACCGAAATACACTGCTGTGGGGAGCAGCAGGCGAGACAGGAGAGGTCTTCTGCGTTATGTGGGTTGCTCTGTGGCTGGTGGGGATCGAACCGGCACTGCAGAGGCCATGGACAGCTTCACAGCGCTGTGTTCAACTGCCTGCGCCACCAGGGAGACCCAGTAATTCTTTACTTTCTATTCTCTATCAAAGCCAAGGACAGTGCTTCGTTTTCTACTGCAGTGGATTATAGTTAAATTTAACAAAAACACTTAAATTCTTAAAGACTTTTAAAGGTTTGTAGTTTCCTCCTGAGTCTGCCTGCACAACATCTTAAATGCCTATAATACTAATGTTTATAATATTAACCAAAAGATTTTTTCTCTTTCCCATTAACAATTTTATCAATATAGTTGAAATAGTAATAATTATTTATCGTGGTCTATAAATAAGGTATACCATTTTAGTGCTTGAAATTTTTACTGTGTTTTAAAATTTTGAATAATGGCAGGTATTTTTTTTTTTTTAACCATAAACTCAGTCAACCTTTTAATCACATCCAGGCCCACAGTGATAGCCCATGGTGCAGAAAAGACAATTATCTGCTTGTTCACCTTGTGTCACTGAGAGAACATTTTTAACAATTGAGAGTATGTGTTAGCCTATGTCACTTACTATTCTCATCTTTCTCCCACCCCACTTCAAAATTTTTTTAAGTCATATCTCTTTTTTTTTTTAAAGATTTATTTATGCACACAAGAGTTGGGGTACAGGCCAGAGACGTGGGAGGGTGAGAGGATTCACCAGAGACAGAGTGGGGAACAGAACAGGCAGATCAACCGAAGTACACTGCTGAGGGGAGCAGCAGGCGAGTCAGGAGAGGTCTATTGCGCCATGTGGGCTGCTCCCTGGCTGGCCGGGAATTGAACTTGTGCTTCAGTGGCTGTAGACAGCTTCATAGGTTGCACCAGGGAGGCCCCCACTTCAAAATATTTTAATACTGAAAATAGTAAATCTGTTGCCCATAATGTTATCAATATTTTAGTAAAATCTGTTCTCAAACTCCAGTCAAACCTAAACATGCAGTTTAATATAATTTACTTTCTTTTGAGACTCTAAAACATAGGAGAGCATATACATCTTTATTAGAGGTTGTTACTTGATAGGTACACGTAACTAGCCAGTACAGGGGGTACGATGGTGGATGGATATAGGTAAAAAAGAAATGGGGGCAGAGAGTACCTCTATGAATAAATAAAAACTCTGGGAACAGTGATGTTGCTTTCACTGTGTTCTTTTGCCTAATAGCTTCATAGGGGAGCAGCACTAATAAAGGAGAGCAAGTGAAATACACCCATCTTACTGTTTGTAATTGGAGCTAGAAATCCATTAGAGCACTCAGCAGCTCTCTTCCTTCTTCCTTTGCAGGACAGAGAAAATGCAGAGTCTAAAATGGCAACCCCCAGGTTTATTTTTATCTTTGTGCTAGTTTTTGCAGACCTACTTTTTATTTTAAAGTTACAGTTGTCACTGTAGGTTACTTTTAAGATCAACTTTTAGCATAAGTGATGAATTTCTTCCTTTATTTTTTTAGCTTTAAGCAAATATTAATAAATGATTTTTACCCCATTTTAAAAGAAAAAAAAGCAGAAGTCATACAAGCAACTTGAAATATTTAATAGTTGGAAGATGTCCTTGCATGTGTCACGCCTCTGTAGTGTCAGAAATAGCATAGGTTGGCAATATAGATAAAGCTTATCGTCTTTCTGGGTGACGAGAAATTAGGGATAATGATTTCAAGCGTGGTGTTGGTGAACCAGTAAACAATGTTGGCACTTTAGAACAATTTGCATGTGCTTTTCTTTTTGTGAAATTTTTTTCTAAGGCTGGTAGAACCCCTGTTTTTTTCCCTTGGCAAATTGTAGTTAGTTGCAAGCTCTTTTAAAGAACCTTGTCTTCCTAATTTTCTCTCACCAGCCTCAAACATATAAACATGTAAAACCTATTGCATACCTCCAGGGTAGGACTGTTGTATGATACACTAGTTACCATTTGTCAGAATCTAACTCATTTCATTATGTAGTTTATTGATGAATACCCAGGATTCCAACACAGGCCATCTGGCTGCCCTCCTTAGCTGCTCCCCCCATAAACTATAAATGCCTTTCTGAGCCATTCATTTCCACTGGTTGTAATTATTTAACATAGCATTTTCCTTTTTTTTTTATCCTTGAATTACTATACCAGGGACAAAGCTGTAGTTCGGTTTTGGCAGTTTCAACCATCTGGCTTATTTGTTTTGAAGTTGGCATAGGTCATCTGGTAGCAGATTTTCTGGTCATCCTTCTTCCTCCAACTTGAATTATGATCAGTATCACCCCTTTTCAGTTTCTCAGCCAGGTTAGAACTTATAGCATTTCTATGAGGAAAATATATTTTTTTACCTGTAATGATTTTTTTTTGCCAGAACATGTGGCTTTGTTGTACATGAACTTAAAGTCATTTGTTCGCCAGCAACTTAAACCTTTCAGTGTTCTAATTTGTTGTCACAAAATGGGGAAGTGGTTTTGTGCCGCGGACTAACGCAGCGGTAGACTAGCAGGACTGTCTCAGGATTGAGGAACTGTGAGGATGCTTAAGGAATCGGCGCATAAATGACAGACAGACACACTTCAAGAGTGAAGATCTGAATGTAATGTGCTCAAAATCATCATAGACTTTTATACCTTTTCTAACAATAGATGATTTCATACAATTTAATTTTTTCTCAGCATAAGACATCTACTTTGTTATTCATGTTCATGTGATCGATGTTCCATGGCATGGCACAGCAAACAATCTCAAAGTACTGAATCTACACAATCAGTTTTGTTTACACAGAACAGTATTCTTTAAGCTAGTTTTTCTTGATTCGTATCCCAAAACCACAATGATCAAAAACATTGATATTTACCTACTGGCACCTTTTACTTTTAGTGATCACGAGCAATATATTCTCTACGTAAACATTTTAATTTTTATGGTATTGTCTCATGTAAAAAGTATTGTAATTATTATAAAACTACTATTGCCCCACACTATTTATTTATCATATATTTCCTAAAACTAATTGTACACATATAGAAAAAAAAAACAAAGTAAACAAAAAAGTAATATAATTATAAACAGGTTACTAAGTTATTACTATTTCTGAAACAATGACTATCTGATTAATAATTAAACTACTTTGTAAGTAATTCCATCAGGCTTGTTTACAGGTGACACTCTTAACAGCCTTGTTTCCATCAAAAAAAAAAAATTAATTACTACGGACTTGTTGCCTAAATTAGACTTATAGACATGTAAGCCTTGTTTGATCTAAACGCCAAAGTTTATTATAATAAAGCCCCTCGGGGACTGCGCCTGTCTTAGGTCGTCAAGAGTCACAAACATAAGACTGGCCAGTGCCTTCTTTAGTCTGCCCCCGATCTTACCCGTCATTGACTGTCCAGTCCAGCACACACACAAAAAAGTCTTATTCACTCTAATGTGTCTGAATAAAAGCCTCCCTCTTTCCAGTAAATTCACTGGCGTTCAGCGGCAGAGGCTGCCGCAGTTTTGTAATAGTTACTCCCCCTTGAATTTGTTGATGAGTTAAGTAATAAATTTTCTGCTTAAAATTCACAATATTGACTTCAATGGGGGGAATGTCTTTCTACTTAAGGAAAAGTTATTTCTTTTATCTCTTATGGAAAAAGTTAACAAATAAGTGTTAAATATGAACCATGGGGTTATGGGTATCATTATTTACTCTTGTTTTAATAATTTGTAAAAGTAATTCCTTGGGGTTCCTCCTAGATTTAAACTACTTGAATGGACCTAAATAGCATCTAACACTGTTATCTTTAAGGATACATAGCCCAATATTTTTTTTTTTTTTTGCTACAGTAGCATATTACTCACTAATAATATGGATTTTAAGAACTAAAAATTCCTCTGAAATGAGTTTCTCATAAGAGATAATCATGTCATTAAAGTATGAATTATTAACCCTGTATCCTAGCACTGGCATTTCTAAAGGTAGCATGATATATTAACATTAATAGTATACATTTTTTCCTTAATTCAAAATGACCCTCACAGCTTCGTTATTTTCACCATACCCCTTTCTAAAAGGATTTCAGGTAATTGTAATGATTGGCATTTAGTAAAGACAGAAACTCAGGAGATAATGTAATAGTAGATAATATTAATGGAGAGATTTGACCCTGAGCTTCCCTATATCAATAGTAAAAAAAGTAATAAGTAGAAAGTAAGAAATATCAAAGCATGATTTAATGAGTGATAATGTTTCTTTTAAAAAAAATGTGGAGGAAGTATCTGCATCTCAAACAAGAGACCATGCTCTTCCTGACTAAAGAGTCTCATTACAGTTTTTCATACTTACGTAAAAAAAGTAAGTCAAGTCAGGGGCCTCCCCGGTGGCGCAGCAGTTGAGCGCTGGGTTGCGAAGCTGCCTGCAGCCTTTGCAGCGCTGGTTCGATCCCCGGCTGCTCCCCGGCCACTGGAGGAGGGCCCCACATGGCACGCAGACCTCTCCTGCCGCCCACTGCTGTCCTGAGCAGTGTACTTGGGTCCTTCTGTCTGCTCTGCTCCCCGCTCTGGCTCTGGTGAATTCTCTCACCCTCCCGCGCTTCTGACTGTACCCAGTGCTTGTATAAATAAATAAATCTTTAAAAAAAAAAAAAAAGTAATTCAAGTCTAAATCAATTCTAGAACATAGAAGATATTTTATGCACTTAAAAATTATTAATTTATAAAGAATTGAATTCAAGAGTACTTTATTAGTCAGGTCACATTTCTTTTTTCAGGAAAACTTATGGTTAGTATGAATTAAACTAGTTATAACACTTATATGCAAAAAATAGCTCTTAAATTATAAGCTATAAGTCAACTTAAGTCACTATTAGGGGTTCCACATTTCCCAAATCACAGACTTCCCCAGGCTCTTATGTACATCCCAGGACAAGTGTAGAGGCCTCTTGTCTTTGGTACACACCAGTATTGACAGATATGCCTAGTATGCAAGCCTCCATGAGGCCTTGCAGGCTCACAGGTCTGCTTTTGACACACTTTGAGAGGCCCTTGCTGTAGCCCAGTTCCACAGGCATAGAGATCAGCCACCCTGTGTATTGGATAGATGAAACTTTTCCTTCTGAGTATCTGCCACCACCCTTCTGAGTATCTGTCACCAGTATTTGCTTTTCCTGGGAGTGTTCCCCAACTCTTCTCTAGTCTAGGCAATTCTCCTTTCCTTTCTTCTGGCAGCTTCTGTATTTCAACATTGTTCTTGACTGTCCCACCAAACCCCTCTTATTGGGGACAATCTATAGTATCTCATTGTCATCTGAGTGTTCTTAAAATAAGGATGGAAATACCATGCAAGACCAGGGTACATGTTAATAACTCAGTAATTATCCCATCCATTAAAATATGCAAAAGCCTTTCATAATGCAGAATAATAATAATAAATACAGAAGTGTATTTATTAGGCTGTGGTGAACTACAAAAAGTTAATCATCCTTAAAGTGGAAGATACGGATTTTATTATAGGTACAGAGGATAAAAATAGAATGTAAATATTAGATGAATGGAAGGTAAAATGCAATAGCCATAACCATGAATTCATTATATGTTGTTTTCTAAAAAAAGATGAGATAAAAATTTAAATGCCTTTTGAGTAGAGGACAAATAAATAGGGCCTTCCTTAGTGTTCCAGTTATGCTAACCATCCTTAATAATTACTCTCAGTTTTCAGACAAATAACCAGGGATGGGGTTAGAACCCTACCCCAAGGAATTAAACTGTGCAGATATAGCTAATAGTATTCTAGAATCAAAGTCAAGGGATTAAGAGGGAGTAAATAGATTATCTCCTACTTTTATTTTTCAATTACTTTGCATTTGGGGTGATCATCCCAAGACTTGATTGTAATTATTTTAGTCACTTTAATTAGAAATAAAATGTCATGGTTTTTTGACTGTCCCAATATCTACAAGTAATGAAAAGGTTAATATTCTTTTAAGGAATACAAGTGATTATCTTATCTTAGTAACTAAAAGAAAAATTGGATTTCCATCCTCAAAAACACTTAAGCCACACCACCTTATTATCAAACCCAAGTTTTAAATTTTCATCCCTTTGTGTCTAGATCATGCCTCAAAAGGAAATTTCCAAATGCATACTTTTCATGGGTAAAAGGTTCCTGGTAACTAAATTAAAATATGTCTATAATATCAGAAGTACATAGTGTAAAATTTATTTTGTGAAGTGAAAAAGCACTTCTTTTCTGGAACAGTGATGAATGATAATAATTAAAGTTTTGCACTATGTGTTTACAGGCAGATTGTTAAATGCTAATTAAGGTGCTCTATTGTTCTGTTTGATAGTCCCAGTTGATTTTCCTTTATCTTTCGTTTATAGCTACAAATGCTGAAATGCCAAGATTCTTCAAGTATTTAGAAGGGATTTGGGATTAATTATTCTATTTTAAATTTTAAGGAAGGGAAATGATTCTGATGAGCTTTTTTCTTAAAAATTTCTTATTAATAGTTTGGATGCATATTAGATGTTTAAATGTTTGATTATTTGAGTTTAGAATCCTAGATTTAAAAAAAGCACTAAAAACCTTTTCTGTTCTGAAAACAAGGACATTTTATTTATATTTGCTAATATATGCATACAAGTGTGGAATAGAGATTTTGAATCACACACATTAAGTGTGTATCTTTACTTCTATGGGCTGAACTTTTAAGCAGTTGTCAGTGAATATAGGTCATTCCAAAGTCAGGAAATCTGCACTGTATTTTCTTGTAAGTCACCTGTGCTGTTTTCCTGTTCCTTATTAAAATTTTCTTACCCTCTTTCCTAATGGGCATTGTATGCTTTATTTTTGACTTACTCATAGGGCTACATAGAAATTTATTTTTTCTGATATGTGTGTCAGGTCCCCCATGACCACCCCCAAGTAGGGTGATTGACTAAGAAGAACCATAGGACTCTGCATTCAGTCATACAGCTCTGATTTGTTAGAAAGAATGGATGCAATGCAAAATCAGCAAAGGGAAAAAGGCACATAGGACGAGGTCCTAAAGAAACTAGACCCTGGTTTTCAAGAATTCTCTCCTAGTAGTGTCATAACACGATGCACTTAATTTCTCTATCAGCAAATTGTGAAATATATGAAATGTCTACCAGGAAAGCTCATTAGATCCTCCATGACAAAGGTTTCTTCTGAGGGTTGATCATGTAGGCACTCTGCTTATTAGCATGCAATCAAATTCCTAACTCCAAGAAGGAAAGCAGGTATTTAGCATAAGCATACCAACAGGTTAGGCACTGTGAACTGCTCTGATCAATAAGATTGGTGAGAACATTCCCAAAATCCAACTTCCCAATGTCAGACCAGAGCCAGCCTTGCAAGCAGGATGTTTAAAAGATAGCAGGCTCAGGTCTGCTGTGGTAACTCATAACTGCACAATCTGCTTTCAAGAGGAAAAAAAAAAAATAAATAGTTTAAACCTTTATTTAGGAGCATTCAAGTCTGTCATGTCAGTAATTAACCCAAGCCATCTATGAAAGGTAAGGCATTTTTATCTTGAGACAGATGTTTAGGGCCCTGTATCTTTTGTAGGTTGTACCGATAAAACTGTTGGCCCAGTACATTTTCCTACAGCGAAATTATCTTTCTACCCAAAATGCTGCTCCCTGATATTTTGATATTTCTGTGAGAGCTTATAGACTTCATATTTTCTTGTATTTTATTTGCCAATTTTTATTTCATGCTGGAAATAATATGAGCTTAGTAAATTTATTGTCCATGTTTCAACCTTGAAGTAGGTTACAACTTGTTACTAAAATCTTGATAGTCCATATGCATACAAATATACTTGAGCTATAATGTTGATGTTTTAGTATCATTTATTAACACTGCATTTTAGAGGCTGAAAAATGATTAACAACTGGGTTATGAATGCAGAATCTTAGAGCTGAAAGAACTCTTTACCACCCAACCCCACTTCTGTCATTGAGTTGATGCTGAACTAAAACTAGCAAAACAGATGGTACAAAAACTCTCCAGAGGCAGTTGCTCCATACAGCTCTCAGGAGCCCAGGCTGGAGTGTAATTAACTAGCTATCCAAAAAGTTCTTTCTTATCTATTAATATTTTACCGGTCTCCTATAATTTGGAGTATGGCTTTTAAAATCTTTCACTAAAACAACTGCTGACTCATTATTTGGTCTTTGCTTTGCCAGATTGTACCTTCCTACTTTCTTCAACCTTTTCTCACAGAAGTTGTAGGAATAATAATTTGGCTTTAAAACACAAACAAGGGCCTCCCTGGTGGTGCAGTGGGTTAAGACACAACCTACGAAGCTGTCCACAGCCACTGCAGCAGCAGTTCGATCCCTGGCCAGGGAGGTACCCACATGCAGCAGACCTCTCCTGACTCGCCCGCTGCTCCCCTCAGCAGTGTATTTCAGTAATTCCTCCTGTTCTGTTCTCCACTCTGTTTCTGGTGATTACTCTCACCCCGTCACCTCTGGTCTGTACCCCAGTTCTTGTATGCATAAATAAATCAGTCTTTAAAAAAAAAAAAAAACAAACACAACAACAAGAAAAAACCCCACTAGTTTTGCCTAAACCTGTGAACTTGGATAGGGAGAAGAATTAAATTTTTCTCTATCAGAAATTTAGTATTTTCCTCCATTACTTCATCATAAATCAATTTGTAAAGGTACTTGGTGGATAAATGTATTTCTATGTAATTATTTGTAATGTGATGTATTTTATGCATTTAGAAACACTCTGAGTAGGAGGTCTGTTAGGTTCCCTAAGGACCCACAGCAATATAAAGAATTATATTCTGTGATGCAGGCAGTTGAGTAATCTTTTTTTTTTTTAAAGATTTATTCATTTACGCATACAAGAGCTGGGGCACAGGCCAGAGATGTGGGGTGGTGAGAGGATCCATCAGAGACAGAGTGGGGAACAGATCAGGCACACTGACTGAAATACACTGCTGAGGGGAGCAGCGGCCAAGATAGGGGAGGTCTGCCACGCCATGTGGGTAGCTCCCTGGCCGGGCAGGGATCGAACTCATGCTGCAGAGGCTGCAGATTGCTTTACAGTGCGGTGCTTAACCCTTTGCGCCACCAGGGAGGCCCAGTTGAGTAATCTTTAAATGAGAATTCTTAAGATTGTGTTTTGTTTTTTTCTTTATTGACAATAACAGTGCCTGTAATGTACTATTGCACTTTTAGGTTTATGTGCAAGTTAATAAAGAAGCAGCAGAGGATAAAAGTATAGCAAAGTCAGCACATGAGTTTTTTCAGCGATTGGAACTGGGAGAAAAGCAAGCACTTGCAATGTGGCAAAAATTCCGGGATTTGAGCATAGAAGAATATGTTCGCATTTACAAGGTACTGATACACTCTCTTTTGTGTGCTCCTGCAGTGTGGTACAGTTCTTGGCTGGTACTACTGGATATTAAGCTCATGTTTTAAAAATCAATTTGTGTCAAGTTGAAAATTGGGGTTTTAATATTGTTTTTTGACTTCAAAGTTAGCGCTATAAACATTCCTAAAACCTGTGAACTTCACAGGCGAGATATTCACCAGGTAGCATTCTGACACTTCATTTCAGTCTGGATTTTCTCTTATTCTATCGGTCCTTCTACTTTTAAAGTAATTTTGTCTTTTATTTCCTTCGCCCTGTATGTGATGAGTATAAATTTGTTGAATTAATGAACATTTTAGGAGCTGGGCCAGAAAACAATAGCGAATAAAGAAAATAAAAGTCCTTCTCTTGTGGACTTTACATTCTAGCATGGAGATAAAAGTGAATTAAACAAATTAACAACAGAGCAAATTAAACAGCAACATGATAGATGGTGATGCTATGGAGAAAAAGGGAAGCAGTGGAGATCAGGTGTGCTGTGTGAGTGTATTGGGTAAGGAGTGTTTTAATCAAGAAGTCATGTTGCTGGTGTGAGGGAGTGAGCAAGATGAAGAACAGTGAGTGAGGAGGTAGAGAGGTGTGGCAGGGCACGATGTAGCACATACTCCAGGGCTATCTAATATGGCTTCCTGCTCAATAGAAATATTTATACTGCTGGAAATAGTAGCGGACTGATGGAAATTGAGCGCCTAAAGTATGAATAGTAGACTCAGAAACTAAATTTTCATTTTTTTTGAGTTTGCATAGACATACCTGGCTACTAGATTGGGCAGCACAATACCATTGTTAGGACCTGACTGGTGTGGGGGAGCAGAGGAATGACTTGATTTAAGTCTTTTTTCCCCATCTGTGTGACAGACTGTAGCGCATTCTACTTTGTCGACAAGGACGATAATAGGATGTTAAAGTAACTTGTTTGTTTCTGAACTCCTTTAGCGTCTAGGAATACATTTTGATGAATACTCAGGAGAATCATTTTATCGTGAAAAATCTCAAGAAGTCTTAAAGTGGCTGGACAATAAAGGACTCCTGGAGAAAACAATGTACGATCAGATTATTATTTAGTAAAGTTATTTGCTTTTCTTTCAATTTGGAACTGATATTTTCTTTCAGTGAGTGAAACAGAATGTGGTATGCAGCCTTTCTGCATTGCTTATAGTGCTTTTAGTTATTCAAAGTATTTTCCCACATGCTGTCTTTTGCAGCCATAGCAAAATCCTGGTAAGTTAGGAAAAAGGATGTTGTCTCCTCTTTTCATGGGAGAAAACTGAAAGTACAAGCGACCTGCCTCAGCTCACACATGCTGATAATGGTCTAACGGGGAAAAGGAAATTGATCTTATATCTTCTTACACTTACACTTACAATTGATCTTACATCTTCTTTTTTTTTTAAAAAAAAAAAAAATCCCATCCTGTTCTGAAAAGAGTTAAGGCAGCTTATTAAATGGCATGACAAGTCTTTGAAAGGGTAAGAGGAAGAAATCAGGAAGCAGGAACAGAAAAAATGAATTAATGGATGATTGTTAGAGTATCATATAACACGCACAAAGGTTCTGTTTTCTTGCTTAAGGTAGATATCTGATTTAGCTTTGAATTTCCTGTAAGCCAAACAAAAATAGCACCAGTCATAGCAGACCAGGCAGCTGTAATATTGAAGCAAACCAGTTGCTTGGAAGTTGTACTTTTCAATACTGTCAGAGAGCAACTTCTAGCATAAGTATTAAAAGGAAGACATGGAGAAGGTAGTTTATAACATGGTCAGTAATACTCCTGAAGGAAAATTTTAGATTGCCACAAAATGATTGTTTTTAAGATTTATTTATGCATACAAGAGCTGGGGTGTCGGCCAGAGGTGTGTGTGTGTTGGGAGGAGAGGATTCACCAGAGACAGAGTGGGGAGCATAACAGGCGAATCTACTGAAATACACTGCTGAGGGGAGCAGCAGGCGAGTCAGGTCCTGCGCCATGTGGGTCACCTCCTTGGCCAGGGATTGAACTCATGCTGCAGTGGCTGCTGGTACCTTCATAGTGATGAGAATTAACCCCTTGTGCAACCATGGAAGCCCTGCTACATATAGATAATAATTTTTGATCAATCAGGAAAAATAATAAAAATCCATGGTTTTATTAATCAAGAGCACTTTCTGACATGTTAAAAATTAGGGGTTCGATCCCCGGCTGCCGGGCGAGGGTCCCGCATTGCGCGCAGACCTTTCCTGCCACCCGCTGCTCCCCTCAGCAGTGTATTTCATCAGTCTGTCTGTTCTGCTCCACTCTGACTCTGGTGAATTCTCTCACCCTCCTGAGTTTCTGACTGTACCCAGTACTTGTATAAATAAATAAATCTTTAAAAAAAAATTAGCCCAATATTGAATTATAATGACTGGAATTAGAAAAATGTTTCATGGTTAAGCTGCAGTTGTAATCTCACTTTCACTGGGTGCATAAATATCTAAGTATCCTGAGCTGTAGATTTTAGAAACCTAAGATAACCGAATATTACATCATACTCTTAATAGATTCATGGTCATATTTCTTCTTGTTTTTCTTCATTTGTTGGTAACACTGTTTATTGGTACTTGAGTTTGTGAAAGATAATGTTATAGTTATACTTTTACAGATCATAATTCATTATTTTGCTTCAGAATTACATCTTTGCATTTCTAGAAAAGGAACAAGTGTAGTGGATCTTTCTAGGAATGGTGACCCCTCCTCATTTTGTACTGTAATGCGAAGTGATGGGACTTCCCTCTATGCAACCAGGTTTGTATTTTCTGTGAAGGTCAACATTAGAATATGCAAATGACTTCATTGTTCTTTGTTCTATAATTAATGCTTAAGAAGATAATTTTTTTTTTTTTTAAATTTTTTTTTGTTTTGTTTTGTTTAAGATTTATTTATTCATACAAGCACTGGGTACAGTCAGAAGCGCGGGAGGGTGAGAGAATTCACCAGAGCCAGAGCAGGGAGCAGAACAGGCAGACTGACGAAATACACTGCTAAGGGGAGCAGCGGGCGGCAGGAGAGGTCTGCGCGCCATGTGGGACCCTCGCCCCGTGGCTGGGGATCGAACCGGCGCTGCTGAGGCTGCGCGCAGCTTCGCAGCCCAGTGCTCAACCGCTGCGCCACCAGAGGAGGCCCTTAAGAAGATAATTTTATTCTCAACACTTGTCAAACCCTAATTTATAATGCTCATTCAACAATTGGTTTTCTGTTTATTGCCAGTTATAGCTCCTGGAGAGGTTTACTATCATCAGGAAAGAAACTGAAAAAACTGTTTATAATTAAACATCATAGGATTTCCACAGTGGAATACCTTGTTCTGTAAATCACGAAAAAAAAAAAAATCAACTAAATAATTTGCGATTGCACATTGGCAAGAAATGTATACTAGAAGGTGACCACATTGACTCAGTGGTGTCCCCACTTTGTAAAGACCATCTTATTTATGTGCATGCAGATACCAGACCTCATTCTGATTGTGGTAAAATAGGCTGAGAGAGAAACAGATTCTGTTGCTTCTATTTTGTGTACCCATCTCCATGGCTTTTCCCAGTGGACAGGAGCAATCTCTGTCCAGCTGTAAGAACTGCTCTCACCAAGCCCTCTTATTTACTTCTGGGACAAAGCTAATGGGAAAGAAAACACAGGACAATAAAAGAGACACACAAGCAAACCCAGTCTTACTCAAGTACTGCCTTGATAGTAATCTCAAGGCCAGGATTTTATATTGGGTCAGGAAACACTCTTGTAGCATAATGATATTTTGTTATAGTTAACCACCATCATTTGTTCCAAACAACTTTAAGCAACCATTTTGACTATTACTCTCCTTTAGGAAATTCATCTCTTACTTGATATTACTTTTTTGGCATTACCCTTTATCAGTTCCATACAATTGGGCTAGGAAGCAAGAATAGCCTAGATATGTACATTTCTTTTTCTAGATACAAAAAAAATATAGTACAGAAAAAAGTATATAGTACAGATTTTTTCATGCCAGCTGATTAGTGCTGGTCAGATTAAAAATGTGGTCACCTTCTGGTATGCATTAAAGTGTTTTATAAAAAATGGGCATCCCCTGGTGGCGCAGGTGGTTGAGCACTGCGCTATGAAGCTGTCCGCAGCCTCTGCGGTGCTGGTTCGATCCTGGCTGGCCGTCGAGGGTCCCACATGGCACAGCAGACCTCTCCTGTCGCACCCACTGCTCCCCTCAGCAGTGTATTTCGTCAATCTGCCTGTTCTGTTTCCCATTCTGTCTCTGAATTCTCTCACCTCCCGTGTATCTGGCCTGTGCCCCGGTTCTTGTATAAATAAATAAATAAATCTTTTAAAAAAAATGTTTATAAAAAATTGGGATGTTTTCCTTCAGAACAGAGATGCCACATCATTTACTCTATCACTGTCTTAAGCTAGTAAATTTTTTGGGTTATCGTTAGGTTTAGATTTTACCTTACATTTTTTTGCTTTGGGAAAAAATTCTTTTTGGCCACTGGTTGAAATGTCAGATTTCACCTTGCTTAGTTTCTGCCCTTTCAGTGGGTTCCTCATAGAATACATGTATGTGTGAGGACATGGGTTAAAGGAATTGTAACAAAGGAAAAGTACAGAATACTGACAAGGGCACGGGCTAGAGACCTGCTTTGTTCTGAGACCACGACCATCAACATAAACTCTTTGGGCCATGGTTCCTACTTTATGAAATGAGATACCTGGCCTAAAAGACTTGGCTTTTCTTCCTTCTTTCAAATTTCAGTTCAGACAACCAAACCTAGAACTTTTTTTTTTTTCTTTCATTGGCTCAAAGAATTTCTGTTTTGGCTTTGATGCAAATCAAAAAAGATAATGTTGGTATTGGTGACTTCATTTGGGGATAATCTTCTATACTAGTGTTTTATTATATAAATACTATTAATATTTATTATGTAAATATATATATTTATTACTATAACTTCTCTCAGAAGCTTTTAGTCATATTTTTCCTACTTACCCACCCTTATTAAATTTTAATACCACAAATATATACCTATATGTATTTTTTTTGCATCCTTTTCCTTTCTGTATTAAAAAAAAAAACTGTGTCTCATAGGAGCCTATTTTTGCCTCCACTGAGAATGCCTGCTTTGTGTTAGGTCAAGATCAGGAGGGTGGGTCCTGTGACAGTTTGATCCCAACATTTCTAAAGACCTAGAAACATTTTAATCCTACTGTTAGGGAGAAAGGACCCACAGTCAGGCACCCCGTTTTGTATCGGGGTTGCTCTACAACACAACTGTCATATATTTTTAACCAGAAGTAACTTTAATTTTAAATTTCAATGTTTTTTAATCCTTACTTGAACCTTCATTAAACTGGGTTTTTGTTTTTTTTTATTATCTCATACTGTTTGTAAACTGGATCTTTTGTACTTAATGAGAGTTTAAGATATTTACTTATGCATATAAGAACAGGGTACAGGTCAGAGGTTGGGGGGGGTGGGAGATGGTGAGAGAACTCACCAGAGACAGACTGGGGAACAGAATGGGCAGATCGACTGAAATACACTGCTGAGGGGAGCAGCGGGCAAGTCAGGAGAGGTCTGCTGTGCCATGTGGGCAGCTTCCTGGCCAGATATTGAACTTGCGCTGCAGTTTCTATGGATAGCTTCATAGGTTGCGTCTTAACCCCTTGCGCCACCAGGGAGGTCTTCACAGTGCTTTATTATTATTGCCTTGTACCAAAGTTTGGTATTGACATTATATAAGTTTGGGTAGTTATACCCTAGACTGTGGGGTAATAGGAAGTCTTAATTAGAAGGGTCTCGTTATCATTAAATAGGTAAAACAGGTTAACTACTGAGATCTGCTTAGTAACTCTTGATTTATGGTCATTTTTCCAGAGATCTTGCAGCTGCTATAGATCGAATGGACAAGTACAATTTTGATACAATGATTTATGTGGTAAGTAATCAGGAACAAAAGGTTATGATCCTTGTCTCATGGAAACTGCAAAGACAGAAGTTGATACCATGTTGGAAAACTGGAAAAATAATTCTGTCAAACTATATAGAGAATTCCATGTTAAGAGTTTTTTATTAAGCTATATTTGACATATAACAGTAATTATAGGTATGCAATATAAAAATGGAATATATATGTATGTACTATAGATGGTTACTACGATAATTACATCTATCACATAGTTACATACTCTACTTAGAAATTTATCATTTTTTTGGTGGTAGTAACTTCTAAGTTATACTGTCTTAGCAACTTAAATGTATATAAGGTGGTAACCAATATACTTAAAGAAAAAAATGAAAAAGTCCATATTCATAATAAAACATTTTACCCAAATCAGGAAATTGATTGTGAAATTAACATGTACAGGTCACTTAATGTACTTTTTAAAAAATAACTTTTTATTTTAAACACATATGACTCACAATACATTTCAAAGTAATAGTTTCGATGTACCCTTCATCCAGCTTCCCCCAAAGATAAAAGCCTGCATAGCCATGGTACTTAGTCAATACCAAGACATTGGCAGAGACTTTATTTAAATTTTGCCAATTTTTATATGCACTTATGTGAGGGCATGGAGGTGTCTGTGTGTGGTTTTATGAAATTTTATCATGTGCCTAACTATCACCACATTCAGAATACATAACTGTTTCGTCACAAAAAAATCTTCCTCAGGACAGCTACTTAGTCTCATCTCCCGCCTGCTCCCAATCCTCAACCTTGGTAACAACTACTGTTGTGTTCTACATCGGTTCGAATTTGTTCTTTGAAAATGTTATATAAATGGAAACTTTTCACTCAGTATAATGAATGTCCTTGAATTCCACCCAAGCTGTTGTATTTATCTGTAGTTGGTTCCTTTTATGCTGAGCAGTATTCTATTGTCTTCTCTTTCCTTCCTATTTATAACCTCCCTTTCCCTTAAGGAAAAAGAAGTTGTCATTATCTTTTTAGCTTGACTGTGGCCTTCTTGGAGATAAAAGGAGAAAGAGCTGAGAGAGAAAGAATGTAAATAGACTAAGAGGATTAAAAGTCCATATTTCTTCCTGACTTAGTGCAGTGCTGAGCTCTTCCTTCTTTTATGGCACTCAGCTTAAATATTCTTTTTGTGTGTTTATTTAAAACAAATCAATCAACAATGACTTTATCAAAACTACAATATGTTCATTTGATGCATGTCCAATCTATTTTTATAGTTATTTTAAATGTTTTCTTTTAAAGACAGATAAAGGGCAAAAAAAGCACTTCCAGCAAGTCTTCCAAACACTGAAGATCATGGGCTATGACTGGGCAGAAAGGTAATGTCTGCATGGTTCCTAACTGCCTGTTCAGAACCATTCATATTTCAAATCCCCTCTCCGATAGTTAAAGTTCAGACTATTCTCTAAAAGGGTATTTTATGTACTTTGATCACCAGATGTGTTTTAGTTTTCAGTTAACTAAATGCCCACTCCATTTCAGGTGCCAGCATGTGCCCTTTGGAGTAGTGCAGGGAATGAAGACTCGAAGAGGAGATGTTACTTTTCTGGAAGATGTTTTAAATGAGATTCGATTAAGGATGCTACAGAACATGGCTTCTGTTAAGAGTGAATTCCATTTTTTGTTACTATCACAATTTATGTATCACTTTTATGTTTTGCTGGACTTCTGTCCCTCCAATGAACTTTTACTAACCTTGACAACAATAGCTTATGCTAATTAGAGGTGCCAGAACTCTTAGATGTTGTTCATTTCAGAAATCCAATTTTAGTAACCCTTCAGCACCATCATTCCATTGTTGGAGTGGTAATGCAGAGTTCCTGAGTTACATAATGAATTACAAGTCAAAAGACCTATGGCTTTGTTGAAACTTCACTTTGAGAAAAATCACCTGTATCTAACGGGAATATTTGCAAGAAATATAAATTTGTGTTCCTTTAATGTAAGCAGGGGAAATAAAATTATTTAAAGTAAATTCCCCCAAATTAGGAAAGTAAGTTAGTTTACTGTACCTGCTTGTTGTTATATTCACTTTTGAAAAATGTTATCTCCATTCAGTCCCTGATTCTATAGTTTCCCGCAGGTTAAAACAGCTGCCTTTGTCTGTTTCAGCAACCAAAGAACTGGAGAACCCACAGGAGACAGCAGAGAAGGTTGGACTTGCAGCGCTTATTATTCAGGTCTGTTAAGACTTCTTCCTATGAGATCCTTTTGTATGGTACTAGAATAAATCCCGGTACTGAAGATATTCTCTGTCATTTTAGGACTTTAAAGGTTTACTCTTATCTGACTATCAGTTCAGCTGGGATCGTGTTTTCCAGAGTCGTGGAGACACAGGCGTCTTCCTACAATACACACATGCCCGCCTTCACAGGTGAGAAGGGGCTGTCCAGGAACTCAGACCACTCTGGCCTCTGGTGTGACCAAAGTCTCTGTTTTCTGGGTTTCTCCAGTATCTCGTATTTAAAGCTAATTAAAATGTAGTGGAACTCTTGTTACATTTGGCTCTTAGAGTTTTTTTAAGTATTTATTGAGTGCCTATTTAATGCTTTTATATATTTATATATATATAAAAACTTTATTTAGTCTTCAGAATAACCCTGCTAAAGAATATATTCCATTTTCAGATAAAGAAACAGCGCTAGGGAAAATTGAGACATCTGGTCAAACAACATTACATCAAGACTGTATTTTGAGATGGTGTTCATCACTTGTGACTCTGTGCCCTTGGACAACTAACTTCTTGTTTAATCCTTTGTTTTTAAACTTTTGATAACAGTTTGGAAGAGACTTTTGGATGTGGTTACCTTAATGACTTCAATACTTCTTGTTTACAAGAGCCACAGTCTGTTTCAATTCTCCAGCATCTTCTCAGGTATGAAAGTTTTCTAGTGTTAGCATGGCTGCTCCTGCTTCAAAAAATAACTCTCTCCTGACCACTGCCAGTGTGAATAGGCCAGTGTCTGGCTCCGGCCCCCCTCCTGTACACAGGACTTTACTGAAGGATGACCAAAGAGTGAATGACTGTCCTTGAAAGGCAGACAAAGGACATGCAGGAGGTCATTCCTTGGGTTTTAAAAATATTATCACTGCTTAATATTAAATGCCTAACATCCTCAAAATTATGAATAAAAATGGAAAGCCTGGTAAAAGTGTAGCATTTTATTTTTTATTTTAAAGATTTATTTATTCATGCATACAAGAACCAGGGTACAGGCCAGATGCGTGGGAGGGTGAGAGGATTCACCAGAGAGCGAGCAGGGAACAGAACAGGCAGAAGGACCGAAATACACTGCTGAGGGGAGCAGTGAGAGAGACAGGAGAGGTCTGCTGCGCCATGTGGGATTCTCGCCAGTGGCCTGGATCGAACCCATACTGCAGAGGCTGTGGACAGCTTCACAGCACTGCGCTCAACCGCCTGCGCCACCAGGGGAGGCCCAAAAGCATAGCATTTTAGATTTGAAAAGATACGTGTCTTTTTGCTGTAAAAAGCAAAGAAAAAAACCTGCCTTTTGTGCTGCCTCCTGAGTAAGTCCTTCATTTCCTCTTGTTTTCAGTTCACAACTTCAAATACATATCTACCTGATGCCCCACACTGGGCAAGAGACCACATCTCTCCGCTCTCTCAAGCATTCTTGGTATAGTCTTGTGACTGAAGAGATTAGTCTCTGGAAGGATATTCATGGTTAACAAGAAGGCAGTTTTCCCTGATTGCCACACAATGGTCACTGGATCTTTTCTGGGATCAAAGGAGGAATCACTGTATTCACATTTAGCTAATTTGTGAGGAAAATTAAGACAATGTGCTTTTGTTAGCATTGAAGGTAGACTCAGTTTTTCAGATTACATTCCTAAACATGGCTAGAGGTTTTATATAATTTGTACATAAGTTTAACAGCCATGATTTGAGTCTTTGCTTTGAGCTATATATAAGGGATATTGAGATGATTGAGAAATTCCAGCCATCAAAGAATTGATAAGAAAAATGTGTCTATATCTTCAAGTACTCAAGGCCTTTTTTCCTATCCATGCTACTTTTAATGACGTAACGTGAATCTTACATCCAAGATGTCTGCCTTACTATTTTAGCTCAGTAAAATAAGTGGAGTCTTCCCCTGGCAACTATCCCTGTCATTTTCTTTTAGGTTCGATGAGGTGCTTTATAGATCATCTCAGGACCTTCAACCCAGGCACATTGTCAGTTACCTTCTAACTCTAAGGTATCTTACCTTGCTATTTTAAGGTATGAATTGACATTTTTAGCCCTGCTCTAACAAAGGACCTTTCTTTCTTTTAAAGTTTTCCTATAAATAAGCCACTTGACCCAAAAAGTGATATGCTTTAAGTTACAAGAATTTTTGCTTCATCTTTCCAAACTAGCATTAATTCAGTGATATAAGAGGTGGTCACTACTGTCTAGTGAACAGGAACCAAAACCCTCATCATAGGTGGGTAAGTACAGCACATAAGAGTTATAATAGTGATGTAAGAGACAGTGTTTGGGCACTCAGCCCAGCCTTGAGAGATCAGAAAGGGCTTCTTAGAGAAAGGTGATAGATACTAATGAGGAGAAGCAAGGTGGCAGAGAAGGGGGAAAAAGCCAAAAGTTGAATGAGAACAAAGAAATTACAAGCATAGCTCTAGGAAGGATACAAAAGCATATACAGGCTGTTTTGCCATGTACTTAAAAGCATTTAGACTTCTTCTCAGGACAGTAGGATTCTCAAAAGGATCTTAAGCAGAAGCACAGAAAAATCGTCAGCAAGAGGGTAGAAAATGATTTGGGAGGCAAGTCAGTACGACTTCGATAAAATTTCATGGTAGCTTTTTTAGAAGTTTTGGGTAGAATTTAAGTTGACTTTCATGTAGCAACAGCTGTATCTTCCCATCAAGCTATTTAAAAGAAAATTTTAAATTTTCTTTTAAATTTTTTATTCAATATTTACTAAAATTAGAGATCTATTGGGGTTTTCTTAACTTCAACTTTTCTTCCCAAGATTGAAGAAAGATTCTTTTTCCTTTAAATTCTACTTAGCCATATAAAGGTGAAGAAGCCATAAAAGTCTTTTTAATATCACTTCATCATTAGAACCAGTATCCAAGGCATCATTTCTCTGGCACTCTGTTCTACTTGCTTCCACTCCTTAACAGAAAAGATGCTCTAAAGAAGAGTGGTCAGTGTGTTGTGCAGAACAGACAGGTAACTAGTTCCTACCCACCTCCTCACTACAGACACCATGCTAAAAGGTATAAAAATGTACCTTTTATCTTAATGCCCAAATGAGGAAAAACTAATAATTAGAAAGGCATCCCCCTATATTTACAAAACTAACAATGAACTCATAACCTTGAGAACAGTAGCTGAGCCAGGACCAAAACCTAAAGTTTGAGTTTAGTTTGTTTTACTTGTTATAGAAAAGCAGTGAATTCTAGTCTCAACTTTCCAATTTTAGGATATGTCCTTTAATAGCTCTAGGCTTTGATTTAAGTTGAGGGAGTAAGATTAAATATTAAGTTTCTAAACTGGAAACTACTGCTGGCCCTAACCGTAATTTTTCTCTTCCATTTGCAGTCATCTTGCAGCTGTGGCACACAAAACACTGCACATAAAGAACAGTCCCTCTGAAGTGGCAGGGGTATGTTTTATTAAATGTTCTCTGTATAAACTGTATCTGCACGTTGATAAAGTATATTTTATTGTACTTGTTTCGGTAACATGAGTATTGTGTGATCTGTTAATCAGTTCTGCTAGCCTCATCCAGCATTTCCATTCAGGTCTGCTGGCAACTACTACTTAGTCCTGTAAATGCTTCTAAAATAGCATCCTAATGTTCAATATAGCAAAATACTTTATAAACTCAGTAATTAGAATTGCACTAAACAATAAATGTTTAGATACTTTCCAACACAATACATTTTCCTATATCAAGTGTGAGTGATGGGTTCCCTTATCAGAAGCTATACTATAACACTGTCACTCCACAGCTCTTGAGTACTAGGAATTTCTTCTATTGTCTGAGCAAAACCCATGGGTACTTTGAGATATTGTTCCTATTTTAAATAAGAAGAAGTTAAAAATACTTTTAAGGTCATTCTTATTCACATATATAGCCAGCCTACTGGCGAACAGTTCATCATTCTTTGATTTATTTTGTAGGCCAGACTTCATCTTTTCAGAGCTGTCCGTTCTGTCCTAGCCAATGGAATGAAACTTCTTGGAATAACACCTGTATGTAGAATGTAATTTCTAATTAAAATGGCTTTTAAAATACTAGGTGAATTCTAGTTACCTATTCTTATGTGCATTGCTGTTTAGAATAGAATTTAAACTATTATTCTGTATCATAATCTCTACTAAGTGAATTTTCAAATTATTAAATATCCCTAAAAAGGAATCATCTGAGTTTCCCTCAGGGTCAGTAAGTACTTAAACAGACTTGTAAAACTATACTAAACCTTTTTAAAATTCATTGTGCTTTAACAGAGATAAAAGAGTAAACTTTAGATTAGATTTCTTAACAGTGTCATTCTCTCAGAAAGACTATTCTTAAAGCTAATATTTTCATCAAAAAAAATAAGGGGGAAAAACCTAAGTTTTCTTGTAATTATGGCTAGTTCTGAATAAATTTATTAAATAACGATCAGGATTATTTTTCCCAATAAGGTTGACGACTACTCCTAGGTGACAGATATTATGCTTATATTTTTGTAGATATATAAAGGTTACTCTCAATACGTGAATTCAGGATACATTTGAAGAGCAAGGAATTACACATACAGGTATCTCTATATTAGGATATTTTCATGGAAATTGGTTCATCAGTTAAGCTATATTTGAAATTTATTTCCTTCCTGTATCTGCACATTGTTAAGGTATATTTTATGGTACTTGTTTAGGTAACATGAGTATAATGTGACCTGTTTGATCAGTTCTGCTAGTAGCTTCATCCAGCATTTCCATTCAGGTCTGCTCTAATTTGTTCTGAATGTTGCTACTAGAACTCTTGTGAATACCAGTGACAGTCAATAAATATAAACCAAAGTTTCTCTAGTTGAACGAACATAGTGTTATATTGGCAAGTATGGTATACCCTCTTAGTCTGAGAAAAGATTCGTTTATACAGTCAGTCACACTTTTAATTAGCTTCCAGATTACTTTCTATTGAAAGTATTAAATTTCCTTAGAACAAATCAGCCAGGGAATAAAAATGTACAGTTGGGACATGTAAAATATGTCCCATATCCCCCTCCTCTTCTTGGGACAAACGTTCCCAAATCTGTGGTAGCCTCTCAATTTTTGAATCTTGAGTGAAATGATAGAGACAGTGACGATTAGAGCCCCATCCTTCGGAAAGCATCTCTCTAAGAAAACTGTTTATTAATTCAGCCTATACTCTGCAACCTAGAGTCCAATGAGCATGAATGCAGTCAGTCCTCTTAGCCCCAGCTGGCCTGTTTGTATTTTGCCTTATGTTCATATATATAAAATACAGAAATTGATCAACTTTCATATAAATAAATTAAGTTTATTGCTGAATTTTCCCATGAACATGATAGAAACGTTTTTTAAAAAACACTGAAATTTTACAACTGGTTGAGTCCCACAGTTAAACATACTTCATTAAAAAAAAGTACAAAAGTGACATTAGAAATTTTTGAAGATCTAACAGCAAAGGAATATGAACCCAGAGAATGGATGACACAAATACAGCACTTGAAGGGTTACTTGACCACCCAGAAATCACTGTCTGAGTTATGAAATAGATTCAGTTTGTAAGAACATTCAATTTGTTTCTGAGCCATGCTGCCTTTTCTTTGCCTCCCTTTTGTAAGAAAAGGACTAGGTCTTTACTGCCACTGAGACAAAATACTGTATGTGAATTGTTGAGCAAGGAGGGTTCAGCTTCTCTGGTACAAGAGATCAGTTAGCACAGAAATGGCTTTGGCACTTTAAATCTTAACATTGTCCCAAACCGTGTTACTTGAATATCGTGGCGTCACATGATTTTTTTTTTTTAAACGCCATATCTCCATACTTTGTATGTACATTTTTATATACAATAATAAAATTCCTTCATTCTCAAACAGGTCACATTAAATCTTTGTAGCAAGTCACTCAGTTTTCTTCTTACTGCTTATGCCACACAGTTAATTTGGTGTTTTTATTTAAGCTATCTTCTGGGATTGACTTAAGGCTCTAGTTTAATGCAAATAGATTAGTCTTAAGAACTTTAAGAATCTTCAAGACTGACATACACCAATGACTCTCTCTTTTGATGAAGCTGTTTCTCCTTGTTGGATGGATGTCGTGTCTTGTCTGGGTAATCCATAAAGATATATAGAAATACATACGAGAAGTGTACCCAAAGCAAAGTTGAGTGCTGAAAAGGAAAAAAAAGAAATCTGCATTGTGTCCTTAATTAAGACCAACATGTTAAAGATCAATTTGAAATTTTGAAAAATTTGAGTTGTGGAGTTAGATCGTCAATACTGGCTATACACTTGCCAAGAATACAAATTTCCCTTTATACTGATTAAAAGAAAATACAGTGGAATGTGGCTTTTCCATTGTTGTAGAAACCTGTGAACATGTAGAGTAAAAACGTAGTCGAGCAAAACACAGGTGACTGAAGGTTAATAGAGACAGTGACAATTAGTGCATGCTTTACTAAGTAAAATTCCATTTTCTAAACTACCCTTGTCTTTTTTACCTTAATTCAAAAAATGAGGACACAGCTTAAAAATGGCAGGCAGAGAAATGACATCAAGCTGTAATTTTAGTTCACCTCTAACTAGGAAAGATTAGCTTCGCCTAATTAATTTCCTTGACCATCAGTAAGTACACTGAGCAAAAAGCACTTCATACTGTTCCCAAATATTCCTTAAGATCAGAGGCGTAAGGATTTGTTGAGCACAGGATGGATTCAAACTCCAATTAAAAGCTTACCCAAATCAGGTAAGAAAAGCATCTAAAGCACGGTAAGTAGTTATTAGCCTTTTATATAATACTATGTGCCAGGGACTATTCTAAGAACCTCACCTCAAACAACCCTATCTCAGGTGATTTTATCATTCTCATTCCCCAGGTGAAGAAACTGAGACACAGGTTAAGTAACTTCCCCAAGGTTGCACAGGTAATAAATGGTACACACAACATTTGAACCATAAAATGATTTTCTAAGATTTCTATAAGGTTGGTGTCCCTCTATTTGCATTTATAGTAAGAGTCAATTTTAAAATGACATGTAATATAGGTTAGGTCTTTTTTTACTTATGTCAACTTTAATTCATGCATTACTAATGGTACAACTTATCAATAAGAAAATGATTATTATAGCATAAAAGCACCCTGAAATGTTAAGTCAACATCACTGTTTAAATAATATTACAAGGACTGGCAGAGCAGTGGTGACAGAATGTCAACTATAGTAACATTAGATGAAACTTACCTTCATAGGGCCTCCCCGGTGGCACAGCGGTTGAGCGCTGGGTTGCGAAGCTGCCTGCAGCCTCTGCAGCGCCGGTTCGATTCCCAGCTGCTCCCCGGCCACCAGAGGAGGGTCCCACATGGCGCGCAGACCTCTCCTGCTGCCCGCTGCTCCCCTCAGCAGTGTACTTCGGTCCTGCTCTGGCTCTGGTGAATTCTCTCACCCTCCCGCGCTTCTGACTGTACCCAGTGCTTGTATAAATAAGAAAATTTAGATTGTAGTTTCATAACCAACTCACACCCCATGTCCAAAACAGGAAGTTATAAACTATAAGGAGTAAATGAAAGCTCTTCTGCCCTTTCCTCAAAACAAAGTCTATATAGTTTACACTGCTGAAAGTAATCATTTTCTAAAATCCTGTACTTATTACCTTGTGTTCTAATCACACTATATTCACCTTGACCTTGTTTCTAATACCTAGGGAAGAGAGAGGCCTGGCTGCAGAAGCACTGTCTCTAAAGGGCAAAATTGCTAAATAGACACTTCTCCAAAGACAACATACAGATAGCCAACAGACACATAAAAAACTCATCATCATGGAAATGCATATCAGAACCACACTTCTCACACCTATAACAGTAGTACACATCAAAAAGACCAAAAACAAGTGTTGGCAAGGTTGTGGAGAAAAAGGAAACCACCTACTGGTGGGAATGTAGACTGCTCCAACCCCTATGGAATACAGTATGGAAGTTTCTCAAAATACTAAAAATAGATCTACCATATGACCCAGCAGTTCCACTCCTAGGTATCTACCAAAGAATGCAGAAACACTTATTTGAAGGGATGTAAGTATACACACACATACCTGTATTCGCTTCAGCACTATTTATAATAGTTTAGCTATAGAAACAGCGTAAGTGCTGTTTAGAAAACATGGATTCTAAAAAAGTGGTGTATATATACACAATGGAATACTCATCTATTAAAAAAAAAGATGAACTCTTGCCACATGCAACAGCATGGGTGGAACTTGAGGGAATTATGCTAAGTGAAATAATTCAGAAGGGGATAGATGATTACAATCATGTGGAATATAAAGAAAAACAGGAACAGAAGAACACCAAAATAACCCCTAGAACTCTGACTACAGAAGTGGGAGAGATATGGGAACAGCAGATTATGGTGGAGAATTAATGATACTTTGATGGTAGATGATGGTAATATACACCTGAAGAAGCATGACCCTGTACCCCTACATCAGATACAGTGTTGTAAACTAATGTCTCAATAAAAACAATCTTTTAAAATATCTCCAGCAACTAAGTAGCCCCCTTACTTTTCATATAACCATTACCCCTCAGCTTAAGCCTAAGCCCATTTAAACCTAAATACTGCTGACCCACATTTCCACAAGAAATGGGGTATAGTCAGAGGCGTGGGAGGGTGAGAGAAATCACCAGAGACAGAGCGGGGAGCAAAACAGGCAGACGGACCAAAGACACTACTGAGGGGAGCAGCAGGCAAGGCAGGAGAGGTCTGCCGCGCCATGTGGGTTTCTCCCTGGCCAGTTGGGAATCATACCTATGTTGCAGAGGTTGCAGACAGTTTCACAGTGCGGCGCTCAACCCGCTGCACCACCAGGGAGGCCCCCATCTTTGGATTTCTAGGAATTTCCATCAACACTACAACCAACTGCTATATTTAATAAAAGATGAATTCAGAAGGTCATGTTAAAAACTTAAGACATACTTATCTGCAATCCAAACAGCATCACTGAAGCGATGGTAGAAAGGACAATGGCTGCTGCTGCAGAAAAACCTTTCATGATGTTGTCTGTGTACTTGACCACAACTGAAGTGTAGAGGCCTCCAACACTTGCAAAAACTTGATTCAGAAAGAAAGAAAATCGTAACACTCACATGAAACATTATGATGGTGAGGTAATTTTCATCCCCAAGAGATGTCATAGTAATTTACCCACAAAAATACTATTTTCCTTAGAAGCAGCCATCTGAGAGAGTTTATCCTAAAATTGCATAGTAGTTTCTACAAAACATCATTTTTCAGATGCCCAAAGGGCTACATGGTCTACTACTAAACTGTACACATTTATTGCTAACACATTAGATACTTCTGATTGTGAAGGCAAAATTGCTTTGGGATAGCTGTGCCACAGAAGTAAGTCAATAAAACCAAAATTACAATTCAAACTGATGTTCACAATATCAAAGGAGCAATTTCAAAATGCTATAAAGGCTTAAAATGGACATCAACCTTAAAAAAAAAAAATCTACCCAGAACTTTTAATTCCTGGATACTTACAGATGACAACCCAGACATAATACGTATAACCATAGAAAAATCCTTTTTCTTTAACTTCTTCTCCATCAGACAAGTAGACGCCAACTAATGTCACAACAATCCCTGATAGATACATCTGAATGTTTCTCACCCAAAGGGAAGTGTCTGAACTCTTTAAAACTTTTTCAAAATACACTCCTGAAAGAAAATTGGACATGCAAATATGAAATAATTATTGGAAATTAATTTTAAGTAATCTAGAGAACATTTAAGTACATGCATATTATGTTGGTTGTCACACACTGCATAACGAATACACCAATTTGTATTATAAAGAACATAGAATTAAATAAAAAGGAACTTTCTAATCTACACTGACAGGAGACTTAAATTACTGTTAAGAACAGTTTGTGCCGGGCCTCACTGGTGGCGCAGCGGGTTGAGTGCAGCACTGCGGGTTGAGTGCAGTGCTGTGAAGCCGTGCACAGCCTCTGTAGCGCGGGTTCCATTCCCAGCCAGCCATGGAGATTCCCACATGGCGCGGCAGACCTCTCCTGCCTTGCCTGCTGCTCCCCTCAGCAGTGTCTTCTATCTGCCTGTTCTGCTCCCCGCTCTGTCTCTGGTGAATCCTCTCACCCTCCCGTGCCTCTGTCCTGTACCCCAGTTCTTGTATAAATAAATAAATCTTTAAAAAAATTAAAAAAAAAGGTTCTGGGCCTCCCCGGTGGTGCAGCATTTAAGTGCTGGGTTGCAAAGTGGCCCACAGCCTCTGCAGCACTGGTTCGATCCCCGGCTGCCAGGCGAGGGTCCCGCATGGTGTGCAGACCTCTTCTGCCGCCCGCTGTTCCCCTCAGCAGTGTATTTCATCAGTCTGCCTGTTCTGTTCCCTGCTCTGGTGAATTCTTTCACCCTCCCGTGCTTCTGACTGTACCCAGTGCTTGTATAAATAAAATTGTTTAAGAAAAAAAAAATTTTGCTTCATTAAAAAAAAGGTTTTGCCTTTTACTAAAGGCAGAACATAAATCACAGTAACATAAATAGCAGTAAGATAAATCACAAAAGTTGTTTTAATGCCAATAAAAACTTTCTTTGGCAAGTTACACCCCTGTAATAGATGATTAGTAATGAAAACGCCTAACTTTGCAGAATAATCTATGTAACCACCACTTGGGATTTTTTTTTTCTCACACAACTAAAAACGTAAATAGAATTTGCTGAGTTAAGTCATTTTTCTTTAACACTGGCTTCCACAAGCCACGTTCACAGACAATTTTCAAAGGACTGTGAGCTCCCAAACTGATAGTAAGTTTTGTGTGTATGTGCATTTCTCTGGGCTTGAGAATCCATTTTTTTCCCCAAATACTCCAAAGGAGCACAGGATTCCCCTAATAAAGTTACCACATTTCGCCTGAGGATAGGACTATAAATGCATACTCAAAATGAATGTATGGGTTAGCAAGGACATTAATTATATATTAATATAAATACTACTGTAATACCAGTAACTAACAATTCTAATGAAAAACAAGACTATTTTCGGTGAACCTATGGGGAAAGACCCAGAAAATAAAAACAAACCTGGTTATTTCTATTTCACCTTATATTTTACTATTCAAAGCATAGAGGGAAACTGTTTATTGAGAGGCTGCACTAATAGAATGTTAGACATAAACATCTAATCATTCAAAAATTGTATTAAAAGTCAAATATATTCTTCTTCAGATAACTCAATTTGTTTCTAATTTGATGGTTCCTAACAAATTTTAGCATGATACTATCATTAAGTTTATTATTAAAATGGAATTGTCCTCCTTACCAAATCTTTCTTAAGAGCAGTATTTCATCTCCACATCCTGCCTGTTTCTTAGCCAAAAACAGAATCCTAATTCTTGAAATAGTACAAATAAGATAAGTAATAAAGATATACAGCTATCACTAATACTCTTTTTACTAAGAAAAACTTTCAGTTTCTTCTCGTTGGAAGTACTTTTAGAATATATTTCATTTCTTATTGTTACATTTAACATTCACACTTTGTCTCTTAGGTCAGTGGAGGACCACTTCTCCCTACACAATTCCAGACTTCCATGTTTGTTTGACGTTAGTGGTTTTGGTTCTTACCCCTTCTTTTTTTGGCTGTTAACTTTTATTTGTTAGGTTTCTAGGTACTCTCCACCCATCCCTTCACATCCCTACTCCATGGTTCCTAAACTTTTGAAGCAGGAGAAAGATTTGAGATTACCAGAGAAAAACAGACCAAGCCTATAACTAAACCCTTGAAGCAGCAGAATTTAGTCTGAGGATAGTGTCAGTTCCAAGAAAATGAAAAAGCATCTGAGTTTCTGATGGCTAATTTCTTCCATTTTTTTCAGAGGTCTGTTTGCATTACTTTTTGGATTCTTGGCTGGATAAAGGATGGTCAAGGATGACAGAGTATATTCTTAGATAACTCCAAGTGTGAATGACTGAGATCCAAACTCAGTGAATCACTACCAGGCACTCACTGGAAAACAGCTAATAAAACTCTTAAGAAGATGAAACTTTAATGGGAATCAAATTATAGTAATAAAATGAGATAAACTAAATCTCTAAAGTTTGACTTTTTGAACAAACATTTTGACAATAAGTCCTTTTATGATTTACCTGCAAATCCTGAGCACAATACAGCAATAGCTATAGCGCCAAACCCGAACAATGGGTTCTGTTCCACCTGCAACAGTTTTCAAAAAGTTATTTTCAGTGACTAATAAATAGGATTCATCTGGGAGAACAAATGAATACAAAAATCAGTTACAGTTCTTCTGAAGGTATGTACTATATCAGATAAAGCTATTGTACAGAGTAAGATAGAACCAAACAAAAGACCATCCCATAGTGTAATCAAAGCACTTAAGTTAAGCAACGAATTTTCCATAGTCACCTTGTCTCCTTGACTGCCACCCACCTAACTCAAGCCCCCAATCATGGAAAAGGTAACAATTTATTTCTAATCACCTACAGAATGAAGTAGATTAGGATTTCCTACTTTTTAAAATTTCCATCAAATACTAATAACTGCCATGCACCAGACATGCTGTTATGTACGAAATGAATGAAGATAAAAGACGATACACAGCTGGGTGGGACTGAGAGCTATCATAATACTGTGCATACATATATATGGACCCCAGTCTATCATTTCACCTTTATTTCCTCTTTCTCCCCTAAATTAATCTTTATGAGCTTTCATCAGAAATGAATACTAGCTCAATAGTAACCCTGAAACAGTGGGTTAAGATACATTTCTATAATCACAGATACCTTGTTCAAAACTAATGGCCTGATACAAAGTATTACTTTATGTGAACTACTGAGAGAGAAAAGGCTTGGTCTAAAATCTCCATATGGGGACCCTGCCTGGTGGCCTAGGGTTAAGTCTCAGCTCACTATCACCACCCTGGCCCACCATACTGACCTGGCTTCCATCTCCAACCAGGGAGCTACCCACATAGCACAGCAGAATCCTGTCTCGCCTCCTGCTCCCCTTAGTGTATTTCACTGGGTCTGCCTGCTCTGCTCCCACTCTGTCTCTGGTGAATCCTCTCTTCCCCCCTTACTCCTCCTACACTCTGGTCTTCACCAGAGTAGTTCTTCTATACAAGATAAAATCTTTTTAAAAAAAATAAAAGTTTCTGTGAAGGAAAAAGGAGATACAGAACAAGTGGGTTTGCAAAGGATAGTCCCTGGACCAGACAGCAGCACCAGCACCTGGGAACTTGTTAGAAATCAAAATTGACAAGGCCCCTCCAGACCTACTGAATCATAAACTCCGGAGGGACAGGGCCCAGCAATCTATTTAACCTTCCATGATTATGATATACAATAAAGTTTGAGAACCACTGCTATAGACTACTGTGGACAAATATGGATTGTTTCTAACAAGTTACAAGGCTGGTACAAATATGACAAAAAATAATGGTGTGTAATGTCCCCTATGCCAACAATTGCTAGGAAGTTCAAGCTACTAAAAATAAGTATCTGATACTCTTGGCTTGCTTTTCTGCCCATCTATAATTATGAAAAATAATAAACACTACCCTGGACTTAATTCTAATTTAAAAAGAAACAGCTAGGTAATGAAATAGACATGATAAAAACTTTAGGAAAGAGCAACCATATCATTTTACCATGAGCGATAGCCACTCAGTTAAGAGAGATGGGCTCCAGTCTTGATTAAATCAAAATTTAAAATAAAACTTCAAATAAGAATTCCATAGCTAATGGGAAGATGGTTCAAGAGGGATTAAGAGATTCTAATGAAAAGTGCAAAGAACACAAATCAACATGAGTAATTACAGGCTATCTAATAAGTTAAGATTTACAAAGATACTTTAAGTCATTTAATTTTAAATGCTTAGTTTGGGAAGATAAAAGTATGTTTCTTGGGCTAGATGATAGACTGTTAGATGATAAGAAAACAGAGCTATTCAAATCTAGTTGCCATTTTCTCTGTGAATAGTAATTTTTAAATAAACATTTAGAAGGTAAGTGAAGTCCAAGATATATGGTTTACTATTATAATACATGGCTAAATGCAAAAAAAAAAAAATTCAGTAGTATCTTGACCAAGAACAATAGCAAATCAAGATACTTCACTGAATCTTCAAAGAATAATGGAGATTGAAAACTATGTAAGAAAACTTGAATTATGTAAATACTTTCCTGATACTCACACAGGCAGAAATTACAGAAAAACTGCTTGAGACCTCTGAGGCAGCCAGTACACTTACCAAGAGTATAAGCTCTAGAAATACATTGCCTGGGTTCAAGCAACATGACTGTGAACATATCAATAACCCTTACCTGTCAGTTTCCTCATCTGAAAATGGAAATAAAAACAATTCCAGCCTCATAGTGATGTTGGTATAAGTGAATTAATATATGTAAAGCACTTAGAACACTGCTGGTGTTTAATGCTATGTAAGTGATTGCAGCTGTTGATGATGTTGTTATTAGCAAAATTCTAGAAAAGATGACTTGAAGAACTTAAAATCTGAATAAGAGAGTGCTACTTTCCTATCAGATTTACTAACTTGAAAGGATTCCTAGTGTAAGTGATAAGGGAAATTCCATAAAGATAATGATGTTTAGCAAGAAATTTGACAGATTTGCACAATATTTTTATGAATGTGACAGGAAAATGCAGTGAGGATAACAGTGCGACTATGACTATTCATATCTAAGTGAATATTCAGACAGCAGAGTGTTGATAAATAAAATCATGCTAGACTAACACCCAATACCAGCTTCCCAGGCATGTGACTAAGCCACCTCTGAAAGAGATTCCCCACGCCCAGTCAAGCCTTCCGTTGATGGCAGCCATACCCTGTATCTTGACTGCACCACCCTTGTAAGAGACCTCAAGCCAGAACTATGTAGCTATAGTAACCCTCAAACTCCTGAGGCATTAAAAACTGTGAGAATAAATGTTTATGAAGCAAGGGGAAAATGTCAAGCTAAAGAGAAGTCTGAAAACAGCCAGAGAACTCTGGTCCTATCTAAGATTTTCAGTCAACTCAGAGGACACATTTGTCAAATCTATAGAAAGCATAACGCTCAAGAAAAAGTTAATATTGGATAAGGACTGGAAAGACCTTAAAGGCCTGACCACTCACCCAAAGTTAATAAGCCAAGTTTAATAAATACTAACACATCCTGTATTTTGATCTAGAAGCAGCCCGCTGCATAAGACACATTTGAGACAAACTGAAACAGCTACATGTAGTTGTATATAAACATACATAATAGATAGACTCCCCCCTCAAAAAAAAAAAAAACCGCTAATCATATTTAAAATAAATCTCTAACATTCAAAAAAAGGTAATTAGAAAGTTTTGCCTCACACAACTCAGTCAACATCTGTACTGAGAAACAAGTGAATGCACCTAGAAGACAAATACCAGACAATGGAGCAGGAGGCAGAGATGATGAAATCTCCAGAAAAGGTATTCTATTGCTAGAAAGAAATCACCAGGATGTCTCAATGACTTGAGGATGGGGATGACATTGTCCTCCAACATTCAAAGGATCATCAACTAGTCTGTAGGGATTTGAGACACTCTGACAACAAGAGCAGTAAGAGGAAGTTATAGGACGCTGCATTCTGTTTATAATATGAAATAACTTCTAGAGTGATTCAAAAGTAGGATACACTACCCCATACTCTATGCTTACTAAGTTTTTCATACACATAACTATGTGAGGGGAACCTAGAATTTTCTAATGGTATGAGGTGTTTATACTTAAAATTCACATTTAACTTCTAATGTTTGTCTTATTTCCCTCATAAATTATTTCTCTGCAGGTGTACCACGGAGTTAAATGTATATTGCATATCTGATTTGAAATGTCACCAAGAGTATAAGCATGCTTAAACATCGTGGGAAGACAAAATATATTAAAGGCCCAAAAAAATTTTCTAACAGCAACTAATTAAAGAGGAATTGACTTCCTATATTCACAAGGTCTGTGTACATCCCAGCTACTTTATAGGGTATTCAATTGTTGAGAAAAACTTCTGACTTTCAGAAAGATATTCATTAAAGTTCCACTTCCCCGTTCTTTGGAAAATAAATGATTAAAGCATGTAATAATAAAAAGCAGGCTAACATTTAACTGCCAAAAAACAAAGTTATAAGTCAAGGACACTTCTGCCCTATTTTAGTTATCAAAAACACCACTCCCCAATAATCCTGATCACTGGCAGTGGCAGTATATGCAAACGGATAAAAATCTTTGTAAGTTGAATGAAAAAATGAAAATTAGATAGAGAAAACCTTGTCCCATGTTTCTTAAAGAATGTCTTAAAAAGGGGGCCTCCCCGGTGGCGCAGCGGTTGAGCGCTGGGTTGCGAAGCTGCCTGCGGCCTCTGCAGCGCCAGTTTGATCCCCGGCTACTCCCCGGCCACAGGAGGAGGGTCCCACATGGCTCGCAGACCTCTCCTGCCGCCCGCTGCTCCCCTCAGCAGTGTACTTCGGTCCTTCTGCCTGCTCTGCTCCCCGCTCTGGCTCTGGTGAATTCTCTCACCCTCCCCCGCTTCTGACTGTATCCAGTGCTTGTATAAATAAATAAATAAATAAATCTTTAAAAAAAAAAAAAAAAAATGTCTTAAAAAGGGTCCAGAAGTTCTGAACAAGTGTACTGTGTGGGGTTTGGCACGATTTCAATTCACAGCCGAGCTACTATCTATCTAACCCTGGACAATTTACTTTACTTCTTTGGTCTTCAATTTTGTCATCCATAAAAGAAAGGAAGTGGACTACATTAAGTTTAAGTTACCTTCGATCTCTTAACATTTTATGTATATTCTCTTCTTTGAAAAAGGCCAATAAATATGATTATCCTTAATTAACATTATCCTAAGTGCGAAAAAGTCTATCCTTTGGGCAAAGATTACTTTAAATCAAAGACATGTAATTGTGCTGCATTCAATATGACTGAGTTTATAAGACTTAAGGAAGTTTACTATTTTAATTGTGGTAGGCATCTTGTTTCTTACCATGACTTTTGTAGCTTGGGCTGGTTTCCACTGTACAAGTGTGACTCCACCACAAAGCATAAAAACTGAAATCCACTGTAATTTGCTGAGTGTCCGGTTTAACATTAAAACAGTACATAAAGCAGTACAGGGAATCTTCAACTGGTAGGTCACCTAAATTAATGAATTAATGAATTCATTTAACATCAGTTCTGAGACAAATACAGTTGACCTTTGAACAACATGTGTTTGAACTTCATGGATCCACTTATATGTGGATTTTCTTAGAAACAGGTGACATAAAACTTAAGATGAGTAAATATAGTGCAGCATAATAAATGTATTTTCTCTTAATTTTTAATAGCTTTCTCTAGCTTTCTTTATTGTAAGAATACAGCATATAGTTCATACACAAAATGTTTTCAACTGTTCATGTTATCTTTAAACCTTCCAGTCATGAGCAAACTATTAATTGTTAGTTTTGAGGGAGTCAAAAGGTACACATGGGTTTTCAACTTGATGGGGAGTCAGCGCCCCTAAACTCCAACTCCTTCTGTAAGTGCCAAGCTACCATTCTGTACATGATTATAAACTCAACAGAAATTCACAAGGATGGGGAGATGAGAAAACAGTAACAAAATTCTGATAGTTAGAAAGCAGATGAACAAACAGAAGCTGATTTCCTAGACTACAGAGTAGAATTCTAAGCTAGCAGTGGGGAAGGGTGATAACCATTACAATGTACAGAATAAAACCATCACAAGTCTCAGGAAGTAACAAGTACTTCTGCAGTGAGATGTGAATGAAGGTTGGGTAAAATAAGCATTGGCTCCATGCTGTTTAGAAAACAAATCCAGAGACACTACTCCTATGATTTTCTTTATCCCAACTGAACAGAAACATGGAGTCTTATTTTTATGGGAAGAAAAAAATTGAACTTGGGGAAGCAAAAGCCAGGGAAGATTAAAGAAGCTGATGCGCATGCATTTTTAATATGGGTCTCTTCAGCTGTCACCAGTCAGCTCCTAGACCTAGCTAGGACTTCACCCTCTGTAGGTGGTAAACAATTCTCCAGGGGCATTTGGCTAGCTTGAGGCAATAGTGCTCCCCAACCAAAGATCCACATATCTGCAGTAAAGCTCCAAGTCAACAAGCCCAAACAATATGCTCAGAATTTCCCATTAGATTTCTTGTCTCCCACTCAAACATAAGGAATACTAAACATTAAAGGAAAAACAAGGACAACAAAACCAAGTTGGAGAAAACAGATTGTGTAGCAACAAGAAAACAAAAATCAGTAACAAAAAACTACAGTAAGTATCCTTAAAATTATGTTACACCTGTGAGACAAGATTTGAGATATGTGCGGGATATATGTCTATAGACTAAGCTCCATTGTCACCTTTGCAAGTTCTCTGTAAGGTGACCAGTTATATATTCAAGGGTCAAAAGTACATTATTTCTGATTAGCATTAATAGTTATCAAGAAAAAATTACCTGATTATGTGACAAAGGGTTAATAATCTTTTCACCATAAAAACATTTTTTAAGATTCCGCACTTTTTATCATCACTTACTCTACTTACCTGGTACACTGCTGCGTCCAGATTGCTGAGAGCTATGAAAGCCATGTTGTTCTGAACAGCATACACTAACGATGGCACACTTAACTTCATCAGTTCCTTGGGGCTCCCCAAGACATTTTCTCTTAAAGATGCCTTGAATCTACCCAGACTACCAGTTTCTCTTTAAAACAAAAAAGGGAAATCATTGGGGTTAAAGGAGAAAATTGAACAGCATCCCTTTGATAAGATTCCTTCACACACAGGAGAGCTGTTTTGTGTTAAGCTCACTGATCTAATTTAGCAAACTTTTTTTTATCATTTTGAGCTAATTTTAGATTAAAAGAAATACACCAATAATACATCCTCAGAAAAACAATTACAAGCTCTATTTGATAAAATATAACAATTAGATTTACCAGCATAAACCTCTGTTTTTTAAGTATAGTAAATAATGAGATAACAGATAACTGGAATTGCTGATACTATCTACAAAAATTAATCTCTACCACTGTAAATGCTATTATGTCAAGTTCCTCCTGATTTTTTAATTAATCAGGTTGCATGCGGTACCCATGCTATCTCTTGACAAGGTCAGGGCATTGGGGGAGACTCCCGAGAAGAGGGGAGTTCCTGTGCTCCCCAGAAGAGAGAAGTTATACTTCCCAGAAGAGGGGAGTTCTTGCACTTCCCAAGAAGATCTGAACTAGGGAGTCTCCATGGCAATGCCTGCTAATGCTCTCCTCTTTGTTCTTGGTTAATGTGAAAGTAAGTTATTAATTAGCCTGTGAAAACCCAATTCGGACCTAGACATTGATTGATTTATTGTTTACACTTGAATCATTATCAAAGAAAGTACAAACTGCTAAAGGTATAGTTAGGAAAGAAATGTTTTGGCCCTGAGAACTATGGAGAACAAGCTGCCCTGAACCAGCTGTGCTTGGAAACTGTAGCCTAACCCAGGGGGTACGTGCCTATGTGCTTGCAGCAGCAGCACATTTCCTGGTGTATGCAAAAGGTCAATAGTTCGCAGGCCGTGTGGAGGTTAGGAATTGCTAGTTAAGAGTTAGACTTCAGTAGAACTAACATGGATTTGATGAGTTGCTTTAGGCCACTTTGAAGTAATTGATAAATTAGCCAAATTAGTTGAGTGATAAGGAGACAGGCTGATTTTTAGTAATAGAGTATAGAACTTTTACACCCACTCTGAAACTAGGAAAGTTCAATAGAATGCTTAATTGTTACCAAATGTTGTGCTGTCTTATATAATTGATCATGTTAGAAAGTGAGCTGCACCTAGGAAACTAATTGTTCCTGACGTTTTTTAAGGTAACCAAAGAAATGCCCTTTTGGTGTGAGACCAAGGGAGTTGCTACATGTTCATGAGAAAGTATGTATTGATTGTCTTTGTTCTGCCTCAGTATCGCTCGCCTTAAGGTATAAATAAAGACCCGCTAAGACCCTCATCCCCCCAAGATTTCAATGACGCTGTCCTCTCCTTTCTGAGGCCCCTGACACGACATCTAGCTGGAACTGATCTCCATCAGTTGCATATCCCATTTTTCAAGATTGTAATAGGTTTAAATTACAAACAAAAGAAAAAAATGTGCATGTTCCTTGGGACAGGAATTGAGAAATTCAGGTTGACATTATTTACAAATTAGTTCAGTGCTTATGAAATATGGAAAATATTTAAGTAAGCATATTCTCAAAAGTCAAATAGAGGTATATAATTTTACAGGACATCTGTTGTATATCAGTTCACTTTTTTCCTGAAAATAAAAATAAATCAATGTTTTATAATAAGCATCAACAGCAAAGATGTTCTTTATCAAAAGAATCCTAGCTGCAACTAACAATATCCCTAAGAAAGATTAGATTTGGAAAAAAAAAAAAAAAAAAGCAGCAGCAGCTTCTATCTTGTTGGGGATTGATCTGTTCCAGCTTAAAGTTTATGATCATCACAATGAGCCTATACATTTTAGGTTAACATAATCACTAGACATTAATTTAATTTTTTTATACTTAGAAGTACAAAAATAACTACTTAAGTTCTGAGGGAGGACAGAAAGATCATAATGTCTAATTGACCACTAATGCTTATCCACTGGACACTTCCTGCCCCCAAGAAAATGCTTTCATAAGACAGGAAATCTGGCCCAAGACACAGAAACCTTACTGAGATCTTCCTCGGTTGCCAATTTCAGTTAAGTTCCACACTACAAAGGTAAATCTGTATGCTGGAAAGTAATGTAGACCTCCTGCTGGGAGATTATACTACCCAGGCAACGGAAAGAATACCAGAGATGACTACTGAGCAATTCTATATAATAGACTTTTGAAGACTGGCCCTTTAAAACTATGACATTCTTTTTAAACTACTTTTTAATGCAAATGTAAAGTATACCATATTTTTTCTCAACTTCTTTAACAGAGTATAAAGGATAATTTTTCAAAGAAAGTTTTCAATTATAAAATTCAAGACAACATTTAAGATTAAAATAAAGAATCAAGAGGTGCAACTAAAAGGCCCATATCAACAAAGTGTTATATTAGAAAACATACTTGAACATTTTTTTAATGTAATTCTCACTGGTAAGCATCATATGATGGCAGAGATATAAATCTTAGTCTGTATAAAGTGCTATTTCACTGTGCTATTACTGACTATAGTGTGGAAGCTTTAGGAACTACTAAGAAGTGCCCGTTTGTATTTTTTACCACATTCTGTCTCCTTCCATATGCATTTATCTCCCAGACAAGAGTCTCCAAGCTTTTACAGCAGCTGTTTATCCTCCCCCTGGTTCTCGGGTATAGGCAATGTCCATGTCATCTTAGCTCTCTCTACCCCTTAGAGATACTCTAAACCTTCAATAGTTATCAAATGAATTTTTTGGCTATCAAGAGAACAGAGTTGACCAACTACTCTCTGCTTTGTCAGAATATGGGCTCCTTAGGATCTAATTGCTCTCCTAATAACACCACGCCTATATCAAAAATCAAGGTGGTTGTGGTCCCTTTTCTCCTTATAACTTTTCTTATCTCTTCTACACTTTTCAGCTTTCACATTTAAGGGGAAAAAAAAAAGCCTCTCGCCAGCCTTCCCTTCAAGTGTGGCAAACCTGCAAAGTGTGAGGATATCTTCAGGTCTTAGGCTCTTCTGTTTGTATCCTTTTGCTGATGCTCAGAAGCTACTCCTTCACTGCCAGGAAAGCTTTAGTATCTTTTTCTGGTTCCTTCTCTAATCCAGTTATTCCAGAAACCTCAAATTTCACTGCGATACTGTAGAATTATAGTAATATACTTCTAATATTTTGAAGTACAAATAAATAGCAGAAGATGCTAAAAGAATCTACACAAAAACAAAAGCTGAAAAATAATAGAAAAACATTAGAAAGTGAGATAAAGATATTTAGGAGGTACAAGAAAGAAAAATATGTGCAGCACTATTTACAATAGCCAAGTTATATAAACAATCTAAGTGTATATGTACACAATGGAATACTACTCAGCTAAAGACATTTCAGGGCCTCCCCGGTGGCACAGCGGGTAGAGCACTGCGCTGTGAAGCTGTCCACAGCCTCTACAGCATGAGTTCAATCCCCGGCCAGCCAGGGAGATACTCACATGGCCAGGCAGACCTCTCCTGCCTCGCCTACTGCTCCCCTCAGCAGTGTCCTTGGTCTGTCTGCCTGTTCTGCTCCCCCTACTCTCTGGTGAATTCTCTCACCCTCAGGTGCACCTCTGACCTGTACCCCAGTTCTTATATAAATAAATAAATCTTTAAAAAATAATAATAAAGACATTTCACAGTGTAATGAAGAGCACAGAATCTATTCTAAATACTAGTTCTGATTTTTGAAGAACTGACCCATAGATGTGATCATTGACCATATTCACCAATATGTACAATTTCTCTAATAAAGGGACTTATTGCTTCTGCATTAAATAAACAAAGTTCCACTATCAGCCTTGTTTAATTAAAAAAAAAAATCAAATCTTGCCATTTACAGTATCCATAGAACCAAAAGGGATTATACTAAGCTAAGTAAATCAGAATAAAGACAAATACAGGATGATTTCATTCATATGTGGAATATAAAGAAACAAAGGGAACAGATAAAACTAATCCAAAACCAAGCCTAGAAATCTGACTGCAGAACTGATGCTACCAGAGGGGGATGAAGGGGGCTGGGGGCCATGGGAGAGGTGGCAAGGAGGCGATGAAATAAGGTAGAAGAGTGTTAGGGTTTTGGTGGTAGGCGTGGGTGATAAACATTTGAGGAAATGTGAACTTGTACCCCTAAAACATATACAGTGCGGTAAACCAACCCCACCTGATTAAAATTAAAACTTTATTTAAAAAAGAAAATGTGGGGGGCCTCCCTAGTGGTGCAAGGGGTTAAGCACTGCACTATGAAGCAATCCACAGCCTCGAATGCAAGTTCAATTCCTGGCCGGCCAGGGAGAAACCTATATGGCGAGGCAGACCTCTCCTGACTCGCCTGCTGCTCCCCTCAGCAGTGTAGTTCAGTCAGTCTGCCTGTTCTGTTCCCCACTCTGTCTCTGGTGGATCCTCTCACCCCCCGCATCTCTGGCCTGTACCCCAGCTGTTGTATGCATAAATAAATAAATCTTTAAAAAAAGAAAATGTGGGAATTAACCATACAGAAATTTAAAGGAGATAAATGACTTTAGTATTAAAAAGATTAAATACTACCTCACGCCATGCACAAAAACCAACTCAAAATGGAGTTGACATAAGACCTGAAACCATAAAATATATAGAAGGAAATATATACATGACACACACCTCAGTAACATCTTTAAAGACTCATCACCCAAAGCAGTGATAGTGAAGGCAAAGATAAACAGCTGGGACTACATCAAATTAAAGAGCTTCTGCACAGCAAAAGAGACAGTAACCAAAACTAAGAGACACCCCATGGATTGGGAGAAAATTTTTGCACACAACACTAATGATAAAGGACTGATCACAAAAATCTACAAAGAGCTGATGAGACTCAACAAAGTAAACAACCCAGTCAAAAAATGGGCAGAAGAGCTAAAAAGAAACTTTTCCAAGGAGAAATGCAAATGGCCAACAGGCATATGAAAAAATGTTCAACATCACTTGTAATCAGGGAAATGCAAATCAAAACTACAATGAGATACCATCTTACACCAGTGAGAATGGCACATATTCAAAAAATTAGCAACAACAAATGTTGGCAAGAATGTGGAGAAAAAGGAACTCTCCTGCACTGCTGGTGGGAGTGCAAACTGGTCCAACCACAATGGAAAGCTGTGTGGAGATTCCGCAACCTGCTAAAGATGGAGCTTCCATATGATCCAGCAATTCCACTCCTAGGTATTTACCCAAATGACACAGAAACATTAATTCAAAAGGGGACCTGCACGCCTATGTTTATAGCAGCACTATTTACAATAGCTAAGTTACAGAAACAACCCAAATGCCCAAAAATAGATGACTGCATCAAGAAAATGTGGTACATATACACAATGGAATATTACTCAGCAATCAAAAAAGATAAACTCATTTGCATCAACATGGATGGAGCTGGAAGGGATCATGCTCAGTGAAATAAGTCAGAAAGAAAGAGAAAAATGCCGGATGGTGTCACTCATAGCAGGAATTTAGAAAACCTAAATAAGGGACCAGGAAAAAGGCTAATTATAATAAAGTAAAACTCAAAATCAACAAGCAACTATGAGCCAGAGACACACTACGCAGGGGGAGGAGGGAGTAGGATCAAAACAAGGGGTGGAGGTGGGAATTGTATGGGGACTATAACCAAGATGAAAATGCATACATTGTGCAAAAATGAAAAATGATGTAAAATATATAAAATAAAAAATAATAGATTAAGTACTGCTTCATTTAACATATTTGCTAGGAATATAACTCTAAAGCTTGTATACTTTACTCACTAAAGGTAAAAAAAAAAAAGCAGCAATATATCTTCCAGAAAACACTAGTATTCGCCTATCCTTTTATTTTACTATTAAGTAGATTAAAATAAATGATCAATTCTGTATCTACTACATGGGGTGGCATACTACAACTTTAAATATACTATAAAAACTGCACATGAGAACAAAAGGTCATTTTTTCCTGCTACTTTTGTGTCCTGCTATTTTCTTGGAAATAAATCTCAAGCACTTTAATGAATGTCCTTTGTTAAAAACAGATTAATTATATAAATGGCATTGCCTGATAAACGCTGATAAAGAGCATGTAAAATCAAAAAGCAACTAATTTAAGGCATAGTTTTTCCTTTAAATTTCCTATTTGAACAATCTGCTTGGAATATTTGGATTAAAAAGACAATGTGCAACAGATTACCAGATGAAAGTCTGAAGCTCCTTGCTGACTGCAGAGATTCTGCTGCTGCCTGCCCCTAAATTTCCTATCACCCAGCTGAAACCAATTCTTTCTGCCCTTGGTGTAGACAAAGGTGTATTTCATCCTTCAGCTCCTGGTCTGATGAGAACTACTAGAAGGCATAAAATCCTTGGCTAGATTACCAAAGCACTATGTGAAATGGGACACAGCTGAAGTTACACAGGAACTTATGAAATTTGAATCTTGTTTACAAATTACTCATCATCTGCAAAGTTAAGTATAATTAACTCACATAAAAGACTTAGGTATAAAAACCAATAATGAGGTCATTTGAAGACAAAAATACCTATTATATGAAATATATGACTTCTACTTCCTATTGCCTAAAGCCACTACAGCATGGGTGTAAAAAGGCAGTAAAAATGTAAACCCAGCAAGAGAAACAGGATAGGGCTAGGTTAGCTATAAGTAACAGACAGCTACATTAACTATTCTAGATAATACCAGGAAATAGTAAAATAACTTTCTCCGGTCTTATATGGATAAGAGGTTCAAAGTGTTAAAATACATTTGTTTTATTATTCAACACACCTAAAGTATATGTACAGTTATACATCCTGCTAGACTTAATCTTTGTAGACTGGTAGATAGCAAACAATGAAACATATACTGTGCTCTAAGATAATGTAAAATTGTCTTTACTTCTTTTTCTTCAAGCCACAGATGACCAATTCCATTTGAAAATGTCAGTTTTAATAGCTATGATATGGTTTGGTAAAGTATTTAACTAAGCAGCAATTTTTCTACAAATTTTAGTAGTAAGTAGTTTTGTTAAAAACCAAAATAGTTCTAAACGTACTGTTTTATATTTCAGTCAGATTATAACTTAGAGATTGGCAACTTGCAATTCAAATATTTTTAAATCTATTCAGTTTTTGCATTATCAAACTGCTAATCCATCCCCTATCCTCAAAACAGAATTTAGTAACTTCCTTTTCAATTTGAAAACGATTTGCTATAATCACACATATGCACAATAGTGTATGTGCAAAGTTAACTATTATATCCTTTTTATACAGAAGACTAAATTGTAAGTAAAATCAGCAGAACTCAGGAAAATTAAAATTAATTACAAACAGAAACTAAAAAGTCTGTCAATGTGTTAACAAATAACAAAATAACACTAAAGGAGAAAAAGCTAACAATATGTTGTAAGTATTCTAAAATAGCCTTTTCACTATATGCGCTGAAACTAAAGGCAAAGGAACTGCATACAACTACTGAACATTAGGTTTGGTTTTTCACAGCTGTTAGAAATTCTGAATCTCTGTGTTCTAGGATTAAGAAAATAATTAACTATCTTAAGGATAATGGGAGTGAGACTCATCACCACTGGTGAAGGGAACAAATATAGAAAGGAGGGGAAGGTTAGAGAATGACCCCTATGGTGTTGGATCAGAAGTGCAGGTATTAATATATAACTCATTGTTAACACATACACAAAATATAAACACACACATATATATACACATACAGAAATACAAAAAAAATTGTGTATGTGTGTGCACACATATATTTCCTAGCTCTGTCTGCTGAACATCCCTGGAAGCAGTACCCTAGTAGCAAGGTTGCACACCTAGTTTCCAGATCTGCTTTCTAAATACCATTCTGGGGAAAAAAGGAACAAGAGTTTCTTGGAAAAATGTATGATTTTAGGGCTTGGGGCAGGGAAAAGTATAAGTTAAATCTTAGACATCTTGCTATGCTAAAAAGAAAAAGCTCAAAAATTGAGGAAAATATGTAAAAAGAAACAAAAGGAAGCTTGAAGATCCTGAGTGCTAGGGTAAGAAGGTAGCTTCAGGGGCTTTACAGGCAGGGACTCTGAAAGAGGCTTCTGAGATAAGGGCAGAGAAATCAGGGAGGGCTAATAAGGACAGTAAATTTGAAGGTTAATGACAGTAAATTTTAAGAGACCTTGGACAAGGGAGATAAGGCAAAACTCTAAGAGTTTGGAAAATGGGCACAGCTGCCCAGAGGAATATGGCCACTGGGAGAGAGCCAATCACAAAGTAGGATGGTGAGATTTTAGAATAGAGGAAAAAAAGTTTAAATACCCACCCCTACGCACGGGCCTGTAACAGCCTTTTTGCCCCTCCTAGGTACAGCACACCTGGAAGTCCTTCCTTGCTTCCTTTAAGTAAACTTTCTTACTTTCTTGGAATAAAGTTTGCTTCTCTCTGCTTATTTACTTAAAAAGTCTGTGAATTCTTGTCGTGGGACAAGAAACTGGTGGTTCAAGGGCTTACTTAACAGTGCACACGGGCTTCAATCCACTGTCCATACCTGGAAAAATCCGAACATCAAAATGAATTATAATTATGGGTTCCAGCCCATAAAATAATTCATGAATCCATGCTGAGAAAGGGCTGTTGAGGGGAGAGAAAGGGAGAGAAACTCTGAGCGCGAGGAGGGAAGGGAAACCTTCCCAGAGTAGAACGCCAACTGACGAATACACACAGAATGATGGAATTAGGAAGTTACCTTTTGGAGTCTAACATCAAGAGATAGTAAAACTATCAAGTAAAATTCTGACAGAAACAAGGTATTCACCAGTCTCAAAATATCTTCCCACAGGATACTTGTTAATTACAAAGAGAAAATTAGTAACTTTATGTGGAAAAACCTAGCAGGAACTACCTTAACCAGAAAAAAGTTAAATTACCAGTAATGAATGGAGCAAAGAGATATCATGTGCCTCATGACATGCTGCACTGAGGGCACAGCATCTCTCTGATATTCCTGACTCTTCCTCCAGGAAAAACACCCCTAAATTTAATCATAAGAAAGCAAGCAATAAATGGACTGCTTTCCAACAATGTCAAAGATAGGAAAGAAAAATATCAGAACTGTTCCAGAATGAAGGAAGCAAGAGACAGGCCAACTAAAGGAAAACTATAATTATTTTGCTATTAAAAGATTTTAGTAGGCAGCTGGCAAAATTTATCTAAGTCTGTGAATTAGAAAATAGTGTATCAATTTTGGTATGTGTTTTAATATTGTTATAATCATGTGATAGTCCTTGTTTATAGGTAACATGCACACAAAACATACATACATTGAAAGAATGTGATAAAACACATGGTAAAATGCTAATATTTTAGAAATAAAAACTTAAGAAAAAGGCAAAATAAAGTTATTGAAAATAACTGAACTAATGCTAAGTGCTTATCTAGTTAATCAAAAAACTGCTCAATGATTTCATTGTTCTACAAGACTGATAATTTGAAAATTAGGATCAGAGAACTTGTCTTCTAATCCTACCACTGCCAATAATTTTCTAGGTACCTTTGGCAAGTTAAAACGGCACTCAGCTTAAGACTTCTCATCATAGAAGATGAAATAATAGGTACAGATAAAATAGAGGTATAAAAATAAAATGAAAATTAGATGTATTTACCTGTTTCCCTCACCTGTTTCAAGGGGAAAGAATGTTTCCTTAACATTACTCTGGCAGTTTGCCACTCTCAATAGCAACAATCTTGAATGTCTGATGGTAGCAAATTTAGTTGCAGCAATCTTAGAGGAAGCTGTTTGGCACTTTACATAATACATTCTGACAGATTAACTTGGTATTCTATATTCACTTGCTTTCTAAAGAAAATAAGCTATAGGGGCCTCCCCTGGTGTCGCAGCGGTTGAGCGCTGGGCTGCGAAGCTGCCCACAGCCTCTGCAGCGCGATTTGATCCCCAGCTGCCGATCCCCGGCTGCCGGAGAGGGTCCCACATGGCACGCAGACCTCTCCTGCCGCCCGCTGCTCCCCTCAGCAGTGTATTTCATCAGTCTGTCTGTTCTGTTCCCTGCTCTGACTCTGGTGAATTCTCTCACCCTCCCGCGCTTCTGACTGTACCCAGTGCTTGTATAAATAAATAAATCTTTAAAAAAAAACCCTATATATCTGCTCTTTAGGTTTTCAAACTGATTTTTCATAATAGTCCCCCAAAGTATTTGGTTTTTCAAAGGCAACTTTAGCTTATAACTTTATATATTAAAGCAACAATGCATTTAAGCATAATCCTCATATTTACTGCCCAGTTTTCTTGAAGGTCAACCAAAATATACATTGCTCTGCCTTCTGTTCTTTTATCACAACCTGGAAGATGTGATTTTACTATCTTTTGAAAAAATGTAAATGAATCCATTATCTTCTTTGCATCAATAGTATCAGGCACTCTTCAAGGAAGCAACTTTGCTTCTTCTAAGTTAAAAATCCTAAACATATCAATTTCAAGTTAACTGAATTTAGTTTTTTAATTTGTTCTTTTTAAAATAGAAGTAGGGCAAGGAAGACTTTAGGGATTAAAATTAAGCAATTGTCTTCCATCCAGTGTTTTAGCAAGTTATCATACCCTCCAGCCTGCCACACTAATAATGTCATTGTTAAAATACCCAATCCTCATGGGACAAAACTGTTACTCTTACTTGGGGAAGGGGAAAGGGAAGAGAAAGAACCAGAGAAAGAAGCCTCAGTCATCTAGATTGGTGCCTTGAGTTCTGTTCATGAACATTAAAAATTCCCTAGGCAGAGAACCTCCTTACCACCTCAAATCCTGGGAATTTCCTTGTTTCACAGCCCTGATCTTAGAATTCTCTAAGTAATGATCTGGAAGTAGAACCTAAAGGACTTGGTGATGTATTGGATATACACTTGGTTCTTATAATCTGCAGTAATTATATTCTATAACATCATCATAGACACTGAATTAGTGAATATTGAATTGTTGCTTCTAGGGGAAATAAGGGTTAGGTTCCTGTGAGCATATGGTAGCAACATTTTCAAGGGATCAATATATAACCCTATTTGGGGGGTATGTTTCTATTTATAGACATCTTTAAATACATGAGCATTGAACACACAGTCAACAGGACTGTAACCCATGCCTGAACAAAGCTTACCAAACATATAATTTTTTCAAAAGTACATCGTAGCCTTCTACACTAAGGAACACTAGATAGTAATAAGTCTGGTGCCTTCTTAAACAGTGGTGCCATCACCACCAAAACCCACAAAAATGTGAAAAATGTGACACTGTATAAACCATACTTATTTACAGCATCCTCTACTTAACAACTCCAATTTATTATTTGCTTGATATCTGGTTCGCCGCTAAGAATTTAGCTCCATTGAGGACAGAACTATGGCTTTTTAGCCAGACTTCCTTTCAAGATCAAGAACCAACTTTCAACATTTTCACTGGGTATCTTTCCCAAACTGTGCTTAGGCAATGCCCTCTCATTTCAGTTTGTAATTAATCAATCTGTGACCACATACATTGAAATAACTCTTTAATCTTTCCTTATTTGACCATTTCAAGAAATTTACAATTTCACAGATGCCCTCTTCAAAGTAAACCCTTTGCTCCAACCGGTATTTTCTTGTTAAGAATAGCCTCCCCACCTCCCCCCCCCCCCCCCACAGCTGCTGTGACTTACCAGAAGCCTCAGCTGGCCAAATTTTGGCATTATGCCAAAGCTGAGCCGGTTCCTCTAACCTTTCCTAGGATCCCTACAGCTGTACAGAGCTTGAAAAAAGGTCTATAGTGCTAAACTAGTAGCTTCAAACAGCTCACTGTTAAGTGAGCTCTGCTGAATGGTATGGTGGTCAATAAGGTGTGGATGTGGCTTTATGTCAGTGAAATCCTGGGCAAGCAGGCATCACTGCCTAAGATTGAAGCCCCGTCTTTAATGTCTCATTATATTTGGTTTATTACTGTTTTTGAACCACATGTTATCAGATTAGTATTTAAATAAAATAATGCGTCAAAAAAAATTTCTTCCAATGTGTTTTTGAATAAACACATGATAATTTACCAATATATTCTCGTAGAATTATATTAATTTTAAAATCCAAGTTTCAAATACATTTCACTATTTTCTTTTTTTATACCTTTTTTCCCAGTGCCTTTTTCCAGCGTTACTTAAAGGATTCTTCTTCACAGTCAAGATCAAGTTAGTCATATAATGTCGAATGCCAACTACCAAAGCAATGTGTGTCATAACTCTTTATTTTTTCCTGATTGTCCATGGTCATTATATACTCTGCAGGTAAATGTTCACAAAAGAGCTTCTTTTGTGAATCTCTACATAATGCTGGCGATATACACAACAAATTATTGATGGTGATGATGTGATGAATTATAGTATTTGGTTTTCCACAGTGTCATTTCAACACCATTATTTGACTTGACTGATAAATTTTTAGAAATTTTTGGGTTTTGATATAATTTCCAAAAACTGTTTCCACAAAACAAACTATTGATCTATAACATCAAAGAGATGAAGAATACTACTAAATACCAAACAAACGCAAAACTGTAAAATCATTAAAATGAAACACATAATCTATGCAGGTGGGTTAACAGAACACTAGTCCAACTTCTGAGTTGCATCAAAGGCCTCACTGTTTCCTTTGCATACTGGTTTTTAAAAATTATTACTAATAACAATTGAACCATAATTTGATATTACAATTTAAAATAGTTGATTTCATACATGACAATCCTATTTTACTCCTGAGCCAAAAGTCATTTCCCTATGGAAGATGGGGAACAAGGATAAGAAAATGTGTTCCCATCCCTCTACATCCACTACCCTTTTGTATTTGTCTTAAAAAAAGCTAAGCCTTAAAATGTAATCAATTTATTAACTCTTATGTTGCCACGTGAAAGTTGTTCTGGTGTTTTAAACAGGGATTTTTTGCCTTTGCAACACTGTCTTTTCAAGATACTATAAATCCTTTTATCTGGCATTATTCAGAATGAAGAATCTCCTAATGGAAGCAAAATTTCCATTAAAAATGATTCTTGTTAAGTAAGAAACTAAAAGGTAAGAGATTTTACCCTACTTGCAACCAAACAAATTAAGCTGACACAATATCTCTACCTATAATACAAATTTTAAACTCTAATATATTAAAGCTTTCTACCATGTAGCCTCAAGTTAATTTTCTGTTCTTTATTGCCATTCTAAACTATTTCTAGTTGTTTCTTTTAATTAATCATGTGTGCATTTATTGCTATATTTTGTCTCGTCCACTAAACTTAAGTTCCAAGCAAGCAGAAACCATATCTATATCTACTTCATTCATTCATACCTGTATATCCAACATACTGTAAAACTCACAGGGTTATCACTAAATATATGTTTACAGATTGAAATTTAAAAGTGGTTAAATGTAATCTATGTTTACCTATTATTCCTCACTGCTTTCCTATTCTTAGAGACCCAAATCTTGAAACCTGTATGAATTCTCACCTATCCTCAAGATCACAGATCATCCCTACTCTTCTTTCCCCAATTAATGTACCTACAAGACTTTATTCATCCTCATAGCCCTATGTTACTTTCTCCAATCAAAAAATGAAGAAATGGAAGCTTACAGAGATTAAGAAGTATGTGCAAAGTCATAATTCAGTAAGTCTAGTATTAAAATTAGGTCTGTCTCACTCCAAAGCCCTTGTTCCTAATTATAGTACTTACCAAAAAAAGTATAACAGTTAAATGGAGGTAATTCATAAAAAGCCTTTCCACCATGCCTTGCACTTAACACAGGAAACACTCAAGAAATGTTAACTATTATTATAATTATTCTTCTCTCAAACAGGTGTCAGCAAATTTTTCTGTAAGGGTCAAATAGTAAAATACTTCAGTCTTTGTCATACAGTCTCTGTTGCAGCAAAATCAGGCAACAAACTGGCTGATCTGAACTATGGGCCTTAGTTTACAGTCCCTGCTTTAGAGCTGGGTTCTTCAACCTCAGCACTACTGATATTTGCAGCTGAGTAATTATTTGTTGGGGAGGGTGTTGTGAGCATTGTTTAGCAGCATCATTGGCCTCCACCCACTAGATAACAGTAGCATCCCCCAAATACCTGGTGGAGAAGAAAATTGTCCCCTGTTGAGAAACACTGCTCTAAAGCAATCAAAAATATAAAGATGCAGCTTCAATTTTCTAATTAAAAAATTACCTCAACTAAGTGGAAAAATAATAATTTACCACACTAAAAAGTATTTATACTCACTTAGCTAAAATTCCCACACTTAGCAACAACTTTATAACTTCAGTGATACACACGGCTGTGGTTGAAAAGTAGAGTTCTTTGTCTGCTGTCCTTGTGTATCTCAAAGCAATGGTATAAACTGCAGCCACCAACGTCATCACTGTCAAGCAGTATAACTTGAATAATAAACTGACATTTTCTGGAAAATATATGCAACAAAGATATTTAGTTAATAAAAGTCAGACTACATTAGTGTATCAAAATGTTTTCCAATTTCAAGCACAACATACTTTTTGAAACCCATGACATTTAAAACTTATTTGAAAACAATAATTTCCAGTTGCATGAACACAATCATACATACACAAAGCACAGCTGACTAATATCCAACAATTAGGCATAGTTTGGTTCCTGGAAAATGTCTCAAGTACAAGACTATGTAGCATAATAACTCAAGTTTGGGAAGTTATAAATTACATACTTAATCATTCACACTTGTGACAACAAAGCATAAAAAAAAGTTTGAAATAACTATGTTCTAAATTTAAAGACAACAGAAGGAAAACAAAAGTAGTTGAATGATAAAAGTAAGCTTACTTACCTGAAGGGGAAGGGAGGGTAAAGGACAAAGAGGGGAGAAGGTAAAATGGACTGGAGAGGACTATGGGTACACTGGGAGTGGGTGTGGTAATATACCCCTGAAAGATGTGATTCTATACCTCTAAATTATATATGGTATTGTGAACCAATGCTACCCCCAAAATGTGTATTTTTCACTAGCTTATCCCTTACTAAGTTTCAGCTTATTATGATAATTGATGTAATTATGTATAAAATTAAGACTGCATTAAGAGAGGACAGAGAAATCTATGTAATAGAGTTTGAGAAGTGCAATATTATAAAGTTCTTTTTTAACTGGTTGTATAACTAATAATATAAATATGATGTACATTCTAATGGAAAAAAGGCCTCCCTGGGGGCGCAAGGGGTTAAGACGCAACCTATGAAAGGCAACCTATGAAGCTATCCACAGTCACTGCAGCACAAGTTTGATCTCCCACCAGGTAGCTACCCACATGGCACAGCAGACCTCTCCTGCCTCGCCCTGCCCACTGCTCCCCTCAGCATTGTATTTCAGTCAATCTGCCTGTTCTGTTCCCCACTCTGTCTCTGGTGAATCCTCTCACCCCCCACAACTCTAACCTGTACCCCAGTTCTTGTATGCATAAATAAATCTTTTTTAAAAAAGGAACTTACTATAGAACTTTATCATAATAAAAAATCATCTAGTCTCTCATTTCATAGCATTATATATAAAAATAATTTCAAAACAAAGTATTAAAATCAGTTCTAGAAAATTTGAAATTACAACACTCAATTTAAGAACTGCTTGCAAGTATATCTGAGCAGTAGTCATTACTCAGATACCATGGCCCATTCAATACCTTCAATAAAACCACAAGCACTGGGATACAAGTCTCCCTCATAGCTCCTTACTCAAGGCCCTGCTCTGATACTGTCATCATCAAGACGCAAACCATTTCTACTTTCTTTATCCAACTCCCACAGGTCATTCCCTAGCTCTCTGTCACCTTTGTTCAAATCTGCAGGCTCAAGTTAAACAGAGATCAATAGCAAATTATTTCTGTAAAGGGCCAATAGTAAATATTTTAGGCTTTACAAACCACAAGGCAAGATCAAGAATATAATGTAGGTACTTAAATAATAGGAAAAAATTCTCACTACTTTTTTTTACAAATTAAAAATACAATAACTGACTACAATGCTTTATAATATAGGTCTATCAAAAAGAATGGTATTCTTTTGGGAGGTAACAATTCACTTCACTCATCAAAGTTAGTGTTCCATCAAATCAACTGCAAATGTTCATCTGTAAAAAACATTCTTAGCTCACAGGCCATCAAAGACAAGTAATAGGCTGAATTTGACCAAATACATCAACCTTTTACAAACCAAGATTAAAAATCAGAGGGACACAGGGTAACTTTGGGCTGCTACTGTAACTAGTCATGGCTACTATGCTTCTGCTTACTGCTTTGGGAGCTTAACTACAACTCAAAGACAACTTCCAAAGGGATATAAGTTGGAGTTTAAAACAATTATGCTCGGTTATGTTAAGGTGTGAACTTACAAGGAAATCGGATCCTCAATAAAATACTTTTCTCCGGGTAAATAAAAGAATCATATGTAAATTGTAGGCAAATTTTAAAAATCACATCAGGTCTTAACAAGTCATACAGAAAAAACACTACACCCAGGAAGAAATAGAGCCTGTATTTGCCTAAACTGTGTTTCTACAAGACTTGTGAGCTAAAAAGCATTGGTAATGTAAAAGGAAGTGGAGGCAATCACTACACTACTTCCTTTGTTCTCAATCCTTCTTACACTGAAAAAAATGTATGACTTCAAAAATAAACAGCAATAATTTTTACTCATTATAGGAAAAAACACCTCCCAGCTTCTAGATCAGGGGTGAACAAACTACAGCTCACTGCTTATTTCTATATAGCCAGCTTGAAATCATTTTACATTTTTATTTTTTTTTTTTTTTTTTTTTTTTTTTTTTTAAGATTTATTTATTTATTTATACAAGCACTGGGTACAGTCAGAAGCACGGGAGGGTGAGAGAATTCACCAGAGCCAGAGTGGGGAGCAGAGCAGGCAGAAGGACCAAAGCACACTGCTGAGGGGAGCAGCGGGCGGCAGGAGAGGTCTGCGCGCCATGTGGGACCCTCCTCTGGTGGCCGGGGAGCAGCCGGGGATTGAACCGGCGCTGCAGAGGCTGCGGGCAGCTTCACAACCCAGCGCTCAACCGCTGCGCCACCGGGGAGGCCCATTTTACATTTTTAAATGGTGGGGGAAAGTTTCTTAAGTAACTTTTTATGATACGTGAACATAATATGAAATTCAAATTTTAGTGTCCATAAATTAAGTTTTATGGGAACAGAGCCATATTAGTTTCCAAATTGTCTATGGTTACTCTTTCGCCCTGCAATAGCACAGCTTCAGTAGTTATGACACAGCACACCCAGCTCTCTTTACAGAAAAACTTTGCCAAACTATATCCTAGATTATCAGCACTTTCATAAACTAGAGGTTTCGGCCGCCAAACTAAAAACTACTTTGTTTTAGCAATTAAATAGGTTCCTGATTCCAAAAACAACAGTGACTGTTTAAGCCATTTATTTAAAGCCTACATTCATTCTGACCTATAGTTATTATTGTCATCAACTTTGAAAGCTGCAAAGTGATTATAAGGGAATATATACTGTATTTGTGAGAAGAACTGAGCCTACACAGAAGAGAAATTGAATACATTTAGATATTTGTAAAACATAAGGGGTTAGTATGGAATACCATTTCAAACTCAAATAATACATAATGCTTTTAAGCACTGTTTTCTCTTTTTTCAGCTTAACATTAGATGAAAATATTTCTGCACTCCATAAATTTTTCACTATGAAATTTCAATCAGTAACTTCGGTTCTTTGAGGCTAAAGCAAAAGTCCATGCTATGTATTCACTGTAAATTTTGTTGAGTATTACAGTCATGTCCAATACTAATAACGATAAGTGTAGCTCAACTGTGTTGGTGAGTTGGCACAGTGGCACATCTACATTGTCTTTCTACTTTTAAGTTCCCATTAGCTCTTGCATCATTTGTTTCTGTGTGTGAACTGCCTCAAAAAAAAAAAAAAAAAAAAAAAACTTTAAGCTCGAGAAGTTAATTTTTTTCCCCAGTTGTATTTTACTATATTTTAGAGGGGATGGACATTACTTATAATACTTGAGCACTGAGAGTTTAAGGAAGTTTCCGATAAATCCTTTGTGAATAGCAGGACGCTATCGCAAACTGCAATTGTTAGGATTATGCATTTCTAATGGTCACAACATGCCCAAGCACATAAAACATGTTTGGCAATAAGCCTAAATCTGTAATTTGTTGCAACTATTTCAGATAATGATTTGACTTCACTAGTATTTGTTTCGTTCAACATTAATCTTGCTATCCCCATTCTATGTTAATTTTCAAAACAATTCTATGTTGACTTCAATTCCTGTGGTGCAACACAAAGACTCTTCGAGTGGGACTTACATGACATGGGAGACTACATAAGAAAAGCATATGCAACTAAAGACAATGCCCCTGAGCAGGACTTGAATGATACACGTGGAATCTTCAACCAGGAAAATACTTTGGCACCCATGCAAAACGATATCCTGTAAACATCTGTTCAATATTTATTCAGAGAAGTCAAAGTGCTCTATGAGGGCAGGGAGTCGTGGCAGGGTGGAAAAAGAATATGGGTGTGTCCCAACCAACCTTTCCAAGGTACTGCTCTATTATCCAGAAATTCAGGTCCGGTCCTAACTCACACAGCCCACTCAGCACAACAGAAGCGCTGCGGGGTTGATCAGGTTCACCCTCAAGAAACGGCAATTAGTCACCAAAGGCAATTATTACTTAACTGCCGGCACCTTCCACCCAAAATATCAGCGTTCCTTCCAACCACAAACAACACTGTCCTCGGAAGGAACTCCCGGCGACTGCTTTCTCCCTCTCCTTAGGGTTTCTGAGCAGTTTTCACGCCCCAGTGATGTTTTGAGTGGCGCTTCTACCGCCCGGCCGCGGCTTCGGCTCTGCCCCTGGAGGGGCCCTTCCGCCTCCGGGCATCCGCGGCGCGGGAGGCGCAGGGGACCCCGGCCGCCGCGACCCCGCAGCCGCGACCCCGCCGGAGCGAGCACTGTCCAGCCTCCAGCCCGGGGAGCCACCGCTCGGGGCGCGCCGCAGCCTGGGCCTGCGTGAAGTGGGTTCCCTCCCACCCCGGCTCCTCCCGGCGGGCGCGGTCGGGGCTGGGGCTGGGGCCGGCGCGCGCGGGGTCCGCGGCGGGAGGCAGGGCGGGGGGCGGGGGCGGGGAGGGGGGGTTGCGCGACCCGGCGGCGGGGTCGGGACGGCCGGCGGCTCCACACCAACTCCGCCTCGGCCTGGCCCCGGGGCGCGGGACGCCGAGGCGCTCGGCCGCCGCCGAGGGAGGACAAGCGCGGACACGCGCTGCCGCCGGCCTGCCGCCGCCCCCGCGGGCTCCCGGGACCTTGCAGGCCCCTGCCTCACCTTTTGGGGCGGCCATCGCGTCCGGACAGCTCGGCGCGGAACTGACGCGCGCTCCCGCCGCGCGCCGCGCGCAGGACACCCGGGCCCGCCTGCGGTCATAGAGACGAGCGCTGGCGGCCTAGAGCGCCCACCCGCCGCCCGCCCGCCCTCCGGCTTCCGCGCTTCGAGTAGGTTCAGGAATCCCCGCGACGCCTTAAAATGGGAAGAACCCGCAGGGACGGCTGGCCCGCACCGCCCAACCCGTGCTAGCAAGAGCGTGAAACTCTGTTGCCAGGCGTTATTCTGTGACCTGCAACTCCCACCTAGCGAGCGAAGCTGAGACTAGGGAGCCCAACCGGCCTTCTGGGAAATGTAGTCTTCACCATGGTGTTCGGCGGCAAATGAAATCAGATTTAGTGATTCAGAGCTGTTGTAGATGGCCCTAAAACTGCTAAAGCAACAGAAATTACTTTTTAAAACTTTAAGACCTACCTTTTTCTCATCTTCCACTGTCACCTCTGTGCTGGAGGTAAAAACCAAAAATAATAAAGGAGGTTGCAAATTCAAATATGGTAAATTAAAAGAGTTTATTTTATAATAAATTATTAAAAGTGATAAGGTCCAAAGTATACTATACTAAAGCATTAAACATAAAAAAAGGCAAATTCAGACACCTAGACATAGTTGTTTCCATGACAGTTTAAAGCATATTATTTTCATTCTGCTAAGAAAAAACCCAAAAACCAAATTGCTATGTTATTATTTTAAAACTAGTATTCACTATGGATATTACTACAGACAAGCCAAAAGAACGTTGCATTTTATAACTAAGGAAAAAATACAAAAAGACAATGTTAAATTCAGTGTTAAACACATACTTTGCTTTTTCCTTCCCTTTCCTAAAATATTATGTCCCCCCTTCATTAAATTTCATATTTGCCCCTTCGCACCATCCATGACCACATGTCCTAATTATTGTCAGGGATTCCCTGACTCCCAAACCCCTCTCCCACAATCAATCTTCTGTTCAAGAAGAATCTACAGTGATTTTCTAATGTCTTAACAACATATTTTTATGGCCGCCTTGCAAAAGCTACTAACTCTAACTTATCCACCTTTATTTATCCACCTTCACTTCCTACCACTTCCCAAAAGTAATCTCCCTTTCTCTGGCTCTTTTCCAATGATTTTGCTGCTGAACTCCTTATCAACTCCTACCCTGACTACCAAAATAAAAACTCTGCCGCTTAGTTTGCCCTTCATTCATTCAAGACACTATATAAATGCCAAGAATTTAAAAAATGATTAAAACAGTTCAAATCCTAAGAAAATCACAATCTAACAGGGAGAATAGACAAATGCATGTACATCTGTTTACTTTAAGTGCATTAAGAGTATGAGTAAATTCCAGTGAAAACCCAAAGGAAGAAACAACTAACTCTCTCAAAGGTGATACGGAAATTTTCACTGAAAAGATAAAATCTGATCAAATTTAGGACCAACAGAATTTGATAAGATTCCAGGTGACAGAATGAAAAAAGCAAGAGTAGAAAATAGTGGTATTTAAAGGCCATGACATATATGAAGAGTTGTTCATACTAAGTTTTAAAATTTTAATGTTTAACGTTACATGATTTTTAAAATAAATAAACTTCTAGTCATAATAATCTTATATTAATACCTAAATGGCATCATAATTTCAGGATTATTGCTAACAAACTTTTTTAACAAACAAATGATGGACTCTTACTTTACAATTTTAATGAAATGAAACGCAATACAGAAAACAACTTTTAATGTTTCATAGCAGATTGACAGTGAATGTAAATGAGAATCGAAAGAACATTCATACAATCAATGAATGTGCCAGTCCCACAAAATTAACTTATTTTCATGGATGGAAATTTTTTTTTCAATATTTACCATTGTTCATATTTTTAACATATGGTCTCTAGGTTTCATCAACAGCTCTGGTTAAGTTCACCTTGACCCCGAAGGTGGTTTTAGTCTGTCCCCCACGGAGACCAGCTAAGTAAATCTGGGGTCTGGGTACTCGGGTACTGCCTTCTCTCATAGATTGAGTACCAACATCCTTTAATGGGTACACCTGTGAATAATTTTCTCTTCTCATGTGACTAAGATCAGTTTGTACCGAATGAGTCACTTTCTGACGCAAATTGGCCTAAGTAGAAAGAGAATATATAGAAGTTTATTTTTATAGAGGTAACACTGGTTTACAACACTGTAAAAGTTTCAGGTGGATAGCTTCAGAGCTGGACTATATATGCCACACCACACCCACTACCAAAGGTCTAGATGCTAAATCCACCACCATCCAATCAAACCCCTCTATCTGATCCATCTGTCCCCACACCTTTCCCCTCTGATAACTTCCATTTTGTGTCCGAATCTGAGTTTGTTTTGCTTTGGCAACATTTCTTTTACTCCTTTGATTTATTTCACCTAACATAATCCCCTCAAGTGCCATCCTATTTTTTTTTTTTTTTTAAGACCAAAGAGCTTCTACCAGACAGGGTAGAAGCAAGGGAAATAATGTGGTTAGTGGGTGTAAGGTAAGGAAAAATGTCAGGCTTTTCTGCCCTCCTGTCATCAAGATAGATAATGGATCCTTGCGGTCCTGAATGCATGCCTGATAGCGGGCACCTGGAATAGGGTGTGGCATAGGTAGATGGGATTCACCTGGGCTGAGACTGGGCTTTTAAGGGCAGCGTCACGGGGACGCCAGTAGAAGCCAAGAACGAACGAAAGCAGAGAGAGAAGCAAGAGAAGCAGAAACTGAGAGAAGGCCGGAGAGCCAAGATAGAATGAAGACTTGCTGGGGGCTGGGAGGACTGCCAGCCTCCAGGCCCCCCAGAATCCTTACCTGCTGTGTACCGAGTAAATCCCAATAAAAAGGCCTGCAAAAAGCCACTGAGGGCTCTAGGACTCTGACTTCTCCTTTTCTGCTGGATCAGAAAACCTACTCAGTGTCATTCCTGCCTCCTACAGTGGGACAACCATGAGAGACTAAGAGACAAAGGCTAGACAAATATGACAACAGGACTCTGACCCACAGCCTCTGTAGCAACCAGCCCAGGACAGTCAGGATTTGATAAGCTTCCTCACCTTCTGGCTGCCCCATGGTCTATCGTCCCACATTTCCCTGCTCCTCTACCCATCCACCCCCGCCCCAATTCCAATTCAGGGCCAACTAGAGAAATCTATCAACCAGTTAGCCAGTTTCCAGTGCCCCATGTCAACAACCTCTAATTAGAGAATATCTGAATCCTTCCCCTTATTCACTACAAGACTTTCCCGCTCCTCTGCCTGTCTCTGAATCTCTGCCAAATCCAAGTGATTGTGGCCTACTCCCTTGGCAGAGCAAGCTTTGAACAAAGAGTCTTTATTCTCATTTGGAGAGGCTTCAGTGATTTCAGTTAAAGAGATGGGTAAAATGTACTAAGAAAAGGCTACAAAGATAGATAGATAGATAGATAGATAGATAGATAGATAGATAGATAGATAGATAGATAGATAGATAGATGAGGTCATTTCCCTTATACTATAAATATTCTGCTATTCAAAATAACAAGATACTATAAAAAAATGGTGAATAGGGAGAATTCCACTGAGGCAGTCAAGGATGAGAATTTCAAAGAGGATTTAAGGGTAAGTACTACTGTGATTAATGTGAATGAGAATCAGAAGGATGCAACTGCCTAGTGTCTAGAGAGAACATGTTGGTGATAAAGAGGGCTGAGGACAGCTTCACAGCACTGCGCTCAACCCGCTGCGCCACCGGGGAGGCCCAAGAGGGAACAGTATTTGTGATATAACAGAGGTAACATTCTACTCCTCAAAAAAATAAAAAACACCTGAAAGAAAAGGGTATATATACTTTAAGTGATTACAGGAAGTTGAGAGTACTTTAAATATTAGTATCTTATAGATTAATACAGTAAGCTAAAACTACTATAGATACAAAATATTAAAAATATATAGATCAGGGCCCCCTTGGTGGTGGGAAGGGTTAAGCTGTGAAGCTGTCCACAGCCTCTGCAGTACAAGTTCAATCTGCCGGCCAGGGAGATATCCACATGGCAAAGCAGACCTCTCCTGTCTCGCCCACTGCTCCCCTCAGCAGTGTATTTTAGTCAGTCTGCCCTTTCTGTTCCCTGCTCTGTTTCTGGTGAATCCTCTCACCCCCCACACCTCTGGCCTGTACCCCAGTTCTTGTATGCATAAATAAATAAATCTTTAAAAATATATATACAGATCAAAGAAGAGACACTATCATTGTTATAGTTATTACATGACATAATTTAAGATTAGTTTCATGGTTCTGTGTTCTATATATGCTTAAAATTAGAAGATAATCTTATAATGTAAAGCTGGCAATTATAAACTATGCTAATTATTTTTATATTAGCAAAAAACTCCATGCACAACTCATAAATAATTCAGCTCTATGAAAAACAGCCTTGGGCCTCCCCCGTGGCGCAGCTGCTGAGCGCTGGGTTGCGAAGCTGCCCGCAGCCTCTGCAGCGCCGGTTCGATCCCTGGCTGCTCCCCGGCCACCAGAGGAGGGTCCCGCATGGCGCGCAGACCTCTCCTGCCGCCCGCTGCTCCCCTCAGCAGTGTACTTCGGTCCTTCTGCCTGCTCTGCTCCCCGCTCTGGCTGAATTCTCTCACCCTCCCGCGCTTCTGACTGTACCCAGTGCTTGTATAAATAAATAAAAATAAATCTTTAAAAAAAAAAAAAAGAAAAAGAAAAACAGCCTTAACATTCCCCAACTTATAATTATAGAAAATATTGTTACAAACCAGTTTTATAGCTTTTCTTCTCAATTCCCATTCATTCCACTCATATGATCTTACAATCGTTGGTGGCAATATGTGTGTATCCGTCTGTGTACTACTTTCACACATTGTAATTGGTTTTATATATTGTTTGTCAACATCTTTCATCTAAAGAAATGGAGTTTTATAATTAACATTTAGGAAAATATTAGCTATAGGTAACTCAAAATATTTAGCTAAATCTTGCAAATAATTAGAAAAACAAGAATTGTTGAACATGGAATATGTGTATAAATGCCAGCAGAGAAAAGTAATTATTTTCTTGTGCATTATGGCTTTGTGCCTGACTTTTTAAACTTAATGAGAAAGTGTATTTTTGAAGGGGTAAACCTAACATTACTCATGCTCAAGTCAAATGCTCCTCTCCAATTTTAACAATTAAAAGCATATTTAGGGCCTCCCCGGTGGCGCAGCTGTTGAGCGCTGGGTTGCGAAGCTGCCCGCAGCCTCTGCAGCGCCGGTTCGATCCCTGGCTGCTCCCGGCCACCGGAGGTGGGTCCCACATGGCGCGCAGACCTCTCCTGCCGCCCGCTGCTCCCCTCAGCAGTGTACTTCGGTCCTTCTGCCTGCTCTGCTCCCCGCTCTGGCTCTAGTGAATTCTCTCACCCTCCCACGCTTCTGAATGTACCCAGTGCTTGTATAAATAAATAAATAAATCTTTAAAAAATAATAAAAAATAAAAAAATAAAAGCATAATTAATACCTTGTTGGAATGGAAAGTTTAAAATAGCTATTAAGCATTAAGTGAAAATCACATCTGTTTAAAGTACTGAAGCATCCTTAGGATATATCTTAAATTATGTATACATAGCTTGATTACGATCTAATTTTTTTTGTTTTTATTTTTTTTTTTTTTTAGTTGAATATGTTCATTTTCTGCTGGGTCACCCAGCAGAAGGTTCACTATTTAAATAGTAAGTATTCAGTAATTCCAGTTCAAACAAGGTTTGATTATGCTGGCTATGAAGTTGCTGGAGTATAGATATTCAAAGGTTAAGGAACTCAGCTCATAGCAAAGAAAGAGAGATCAACTCCTTTCCCCAAATCAATCAATAGATCAGGTATAGCCAAGATTCTATACAGAAAAAGGGGTGGGAAAATTTACCATATATCAAGACTTATTATAAGGTTATAGTGAGATATAGAGCTTTTTTTTTTTTAAATATGGAATAACCTGACAGAATAGAGTTTTTTTTAAAAAAAAAAAAAAACAACAGTCTGTCACATAAGATGCTGTAGATCAACAGGGAAAAGAGCACTGAACAAATGGTCTGGGACAATTCACTATCACCCAATCAAATGGAATCAAACGGAAAAATTACACTGAGCATAGGATATTTCACCTCCCACCAGATATAAAAAACAAATTCAGTTGGATTAAAGACTAGTGGGGCATAAAGTAAAAAGCATTAAGTAAAAATCACATCTGTTTAAAGTATTGAAGCATTCTTAGGATATATCTTTTAAAAAAATTGTTTTTCAAAAACAAAACAGAAAATATTTTTATGGCCTAAGAATATGTGAGGCTTTCTTAAACCATAAAATGGTTCAAGGCACAAATAAACAGGAGTGACAAATTATACACTAAAACGAACACCTTTTGCTCATCAAAAAGGTACCACAAAAAAAAAGAAGAAAAAAATGAATGGTACATGAATGGTAACAATTTCACAAATAAGTGCCAAGAGAAAGCAAAAAGAGTAAGGCTGAAGAGAGTACACAGCAAGCTCTGAGATATAGTAATGTTTGTTTTCTTGTTATAAACCATGGATACAGTATTTAGTATTTTTATACAATCGTACATTTTCTAAATATCTTGGCCTGTATAAATAATTTTACTGTTAAAAGTTACAGTTCTATTATTTATTAAAATGAGTAGGACATATTTCCCCCATGTATCTTTTTGTTTGTTTGTTTTTTCCCCCATGTATCTTTATTAGCCTTTTGATTTTAGATTTTAAATTTATCTTTCATACTGTTTTAGAAGTAGGCAAAGGATAAAATATACTAAAACAATTAATTTAATCAGATCATGATTACTGAAACTATTAATGGCAAAAAAAAAGCATGTGATACTTTTATGGATGGAAACACCCAACCTAAAATACGTAAATCTCCATTAAAAATATTTTGTTATTTTTTAAAAAATATTTTCTTATTTTTAATGCAATTCCTATTAAAATCCCAGAAAGATCTGGGGGGGTGGAATTTGGCAAAGTTATTAAGAAATTTACGTAAGGATATAAAGATCCATGAGACATAAGATAATTTTGAAAAAAATAAAAGGCAGAGAAGAGGACTTGTTGTATGAGATGATAAAATATATTACAAAGCAGTAGTAACTAAAGCAATATAGGGTCATCCTAGAGTTAACAAAAATACCAGTGGAACAGAATTGAGAACCTACAAACAAATTCATTTCATATAAGAATTAATTGCCAATACAGTAAAGGTGGCAGCATGTGTAGTGGGAAAGTCAAACATTATAGTAGATAATATCAGGAAACTAGGCACACTAAATGAAGAATACTACTACTACATTAGGAAAATCAAAAGCAGAACTCTTTATTTTCTCCAAATGGACTAAAGACCTATATGTGAAAAACAGAACAGAAGAAAATGAAAACTAATAACTTTAGGATAGAGAAGGATTTCCAAAATAAGACCTCAGAAAGCACAATCTTTAAAGGAAAAAAGTAATAGATATGACTACATTAAAATTAAGGGTGTGTTATTCAATGAAGGTTTCAGACAAAGCTATAAGAAAGGAGGCAGGCTGGGAAACAGCATTTGAACTTTTATAACTGGCAATGGATTAATACTTAGAAGACAGAGATCTCCTGTAAATCAGCAAGTTAAAGACAGAAAGAGTAGTACAGAGAAAGAAATCCAGGAAAGGTATGAACAGTTGACACCTGAATGGGTGACATATATACAAGGAAATGAAGAAAAGCAAAGTGTAACAGATACAAGAAGAGATGATGGGGCCTCCCCGGTGGCGCAGCGGTTGAGCGCTGGGTTGCGAAGCTGCGCGCGGCCTCTGCGGCGCCGGTTCGATCCCCGGCTGCTCCCCGGCCACCGGAGGAGGGTCCCACATGGCGCGCAGACCTCTCCTGCCGCCCGCTGCTCCCCTCAGCAGTGTACTTCGGTCCTTCTGCCTGCTCTGCTCCCCGCTCTGGCTCTGGTGAATTCTCTCGCCCTCCCGCGCTTCTGACTGTATACCCAGTGCATGTATAAACAAAACAAACAAAGAAACCAGCAAACAAATAAATAAAGCATGCCTCTATAAAAAAAAAAAAAAAAAAAAAAAAAAAAAAAAAAAAGAAGAGATGATGAAGTTCACTATCAGAAAGATGTATAGCAAAACAAATAGCCATCCTATTGGCAAAAAAAAAAAAATGGTATATCCACATAATAGCCAAGTACTAGCAGGTACTAGCAGGATTACTGGTAAGTGACAAAACCCCAGAAACTAGAGTTAAAATTGGTCCAGTAATTTTGAGAGCAATTATCTCAGTTCAGTCAAAGGTTGAAGTTCTATTATCTGATCCACATACTGAAGGATTCTGAACAGACCAAAGTCTCCACAACGGGAGAAACTTTTACTCTTCTGGAGAATTGCCTCAACCAAAAGGAAGCAGGAGTGTCAGATGAACACATTGGTAGCAAGAGCTAGAGCACCAACTGAGCTGTCCAAGGTTCTGATGCCACAACTGTTTGCACCCTCACCCCATCCAACCACTGAGTCCATAGCTTGTTCCCAGAGTTTCTGCCCAAGTGCTGATTACCCCGTGTTTCACTTGTCACTAGCCTGACCATCCTCTTGCCAGCTGCTTGATGACTTATCCAAACCAACCTGTTTTACAGTCATAATGATCATGAAAATAACAAATAATAAACATTTTAAACCATATATTTTTAGGTTTTTATTTTAGTGAGTTAAAAAGAGAGGAACTGAATGAGAAAGAAGAGATACTAAGTAATTAAAAGGTGAACAATAAAAATGAAAGACTAGGGCCTCCCCGGTGGCGCAGCGGTTGAGCGCTGGGTTGCGAAGCTGCCCGCGGCCTCTGCGGCGCCGGTTCGATCCCCGGCTGCTCCCCGGCCACCGGAGGAGGGTCCCACATGGCGAGCAGACCTCTCCTGCCGCCCGCTGCTCCCCTCAGCAGTGTACTTCGGTCCTTCTGCCTGCTCTGCTCCCCGCTCTGGCTCTGGTGAATTCTCTCACCCTCCCGTGCTTCTGACTGTACCCAGTGCATGTGTAAACAAAAACAAACAAACAAATAAATAATAAAATAAATAAAAACATGCCTCTATAAAAAAAAAAAAAAAAAAAAAAAAAAAAAAAATGAAAGACTAGAGGAAGAAACTGATAATATTCAGCATTAGAATGAGAGCTCCACACCAGGTAAGGATTTTTGTTCATTGCTAAATCCCCTGTGCCAAGAATAGTACCTAGCACACAGTAAGAGGCTCAGTAAATATCTGCTGAATAAATTAACAAAAAGGCACCTGTATACAAAGAAACATACCTTCCAATCCATTTTGCAGTCTTCCAGATTAGTGTACTTAAACCTGTTAAGTTATTGTACAATTCACTATAAAGTAAATTATTGCCTATGTTATTTGTGCTGAGGACCTTCAATTTTAGATAAGGAAATACTGTCGATTAATTTATCTGTCCAAATGCAGTCTTTGTCTTTCAGATTTTTCCAGTCTTAATTCATCATGGGATTCATTATCTTTTTTTCAGTACCCTATGTGGATTTTATTCATGGCTATTTTCAGATAACCTATAAAAGTCTTCATCTGACCTCTTCTCTGCCTGGACTTGAGAACCATTCCACAACAAAATAAAATTTTTTAATGAATTATACTTTTGAATATCACAAATTTTTAAAATACTAGCCCTGCTTACCTGGGAATATGGTATGAGAGTTTCAAACTGTTGATGAAGTTCCAGTAACTGAATCAATTCTGCATTTTTTTTCGCCTTTTCTCTAACTAAATCAATATACTTTTCAGGATTTTCTGCAAATAAATATGCAGCATCTCTCGTATTGAAAGTGTAATACTGTTCTTTATATTTCAAAATTCCAATTGCTGGATTTCCTGAAAATTAGGAAAAGGAAGTGATTTGGGCATGCAGTATTAAGTGATTTTTATATTCATAGTATACCCACAGAACTTTTCTCTATACACTCCATTTTTAATCTATTACGTAGGTGTTTATTTTGCTACAAAGCTATAACTAGTAATTTTAAATTATATGTGAAATTACTTTGTGAAAGGACTATTAAGTTAAATGTTCTTATTTTGAAGGATAATTTTATTTAAAAAAATATTTCACTATTCAGATGTCAGATGTTTAAAAATCTTTTATGAGAAGTTATCTTTAGTTATCTGTCAGGTTTTTCAAAATGTCCTTGAACTTGCTTTAACGTTTAATGTCTGGAAGGAAGGGAAGGCTGATATTTTTAATTGGACAATCAGTGAAGGCTGAATAAAATGAAGGAGAATGACATGTAGCTATATGGGGACAGAGCTTGCCCAAGAGAAGGAAATAGCTAGCACAAAGGCTGTGAGGTAAAAATTGGCTTGGAATGTTAAAGAATAGAAAGGAGGGCAGTGGGGCTGAAGTACTGAGCAAAGGAAAAGATGGTAAGCAATCAAATCAGTGAAGCCATCTGAAAAAGGATCTGACTGCAAGCCACAGTGTCACCTTGAGCTCTAAGCCATGAGGTCTGTGGTCCCAACTGGAAGGAAAGAAATCCTACAGAATTGCTCTGATGTAGTGCAGGTTGCTGCTGCCCAGAAAAACATTGTAGTAAGTAGACATAATGTAGTAAAGGGAAATAAAGTAATCAGGACTAGCAAAATTAGAGAGGATTTTGAAAAACCCATAGTTGCAAAGTCTTTCTACTTCTCTCTCTCTTCCTCTTTCTTAGAATCAGAGTTGGCAGAATTTGGAAGGGAATAAACAGACATCTTATTTGGTCTTTCTATTTTTCCTGATGCAAAAACTGAGGTGCACAAAGGCATGACATTTGCTGAAGATAACCACAGTTCACAATGGTATAACTGGAACTAGAAACCAGGTTCTCCATAATCCTAGCCCATAGACTTTGCAAGCATGTCAGTGACCTCTGCCACTAACCAGCTTCATATTTTTCTCTGTGTGTGGCTCTCCTGGCACCTCTTCTGATTTGTAAAGAAAAGAGGAAGAACAGAAAAGAAAAACAGGGCCTCCCCTGGTGGTGCAGCGGTTGAGCGCTGGGCTATGAAGCTGCCCGCAGCCTCTGCTGTGCCGGTTCGATCCCCGGCCACCAGGTGAGAGTCCCACATGGCGCGCAGACCTCTCCTGCAGAACCCGCTGCTCCCCTCAGCAGTGTACTTCATCAGTCTGCCTGCTCTGCTCCCCACTCTGGCTCTGGTGAATTCGCTCACCCTCCCGCACTTCTGACTGTACCCAGTGCTTGTATAAATAAATAAATAAATAAATAAATAAATAAATAAATAAATAAATAAATAAACAAACAAATAAATAAATAAAAAGAAAGAAAGAAAAGAAAAACATAAAAGACAAGGAAAAGAAAGGAAAAAATCTACATTCCATCTCTTTTCACTTCCACTTGGCTCTTGTTTGCTTTCTCCCCAGTATCAATGACCATCACAGGGCCTCAGAATACTATTTTCTCAGTCCCCATGATGAACCCTTTAATTATTCCCATTCCAAAATATCTGATACCATAAAAAATGAAATCAATTTGTGCATTAGTTAGCCTGCATACACACAACCCCAACAATTCTTTGTAATGAAGAAAGTTCATACCCAATTATGAAACATTAAAAAATAAAGGGAGGGCCCCTCCCTGGTGGCACAAGGGGTTAAGCACTGTACTATGAAGCAATCTACAGCCTCTGCAGCACAAGTTCGATCCCAGCTGGCCAGGGAGAAACCACATAGCAAAGCAGACCTCTCCTGTCTCGCCCACTGCTCCCCTCAGCAGTGTATTTCAGTCAGTCTGCCTGTTCTGCTCCCCACTCTGTCTCTGGTGAATCCTCTCACCCCCCACATCTCTGGCCTATACCCCAGCTCTTGTATGCATAAATAAATAAATCTTTAAAAAAAATAAAGGGAGGAAGAGACTAGTGGTGGAAGAATCTAGCCCTAGCTGACTTCCTGTTATTCCCAACACAAGCATTTTTTTGGATAATAATTTACTTCATCATAATTTCTGAGTTACTTTTTGTTTAGGAGAAGCTTTAGTAATATCTACATCATAGAGAAATGTTACTTGACAAAATACTGGCCTTTTTCTTAGAGGGGTCTTACATAGACATCTTGATCTATGTTAATGGAATGTAACCATAAAAAGACAAAGAATATTTTTTAATAAACAAATCAGTCAATATAGTGTTGTTCTTTCAAATAACTATTTGGAAGATAATATCTTTTAGTAACACTGTGTAGCACGTCTAGACTCCCTCACGGGGCATGTTAGTCAGCCCCAATGTTATGATACTATAGCATCCATATCCACTACAGACACACACCATTACTTATCATTTATATAATATTATCTTGTTTATGACAGACTACGAGATTAGCTCCTTTCCTAGTTTGCCATCAGAGTCTACAAAGTTTTAAAGAGTGATTAATTGAAAATGGTGGTGCTCTGCAAAAAAAAAAAAAAAACTAACTAAGGAAGGGAAGGAGGGACAATATTATTCCTAAGGAATACCTGGAAGGAGAAGACCATCTGTTGTAGCAAACGTGTAAGCACAAAATCCCCGATACTGAATTAACAACTTATCAAAATTTGCTGTTGTTTCAGGGAAAAGCCATTCTAGTTTTCTGAAATCCACCAGTTGTACTCTATTCTCTAAAATGAAAAAAGAGGACAGGGAAAACATTATTCAGTGAGAAGAGGAAACGACCTAATGATATGAGCAGTAAAGTTTGCTATAGATCAACTTCACTCAAGATAGGATAGCTCTTAATAACATATTAGGTGGCAAAATACTTTAACTATAATATTAGGAACTATTATTTCTTGAAACAGAGGAGAATGTTCTGAGCAGGAAGAATCAAGGAAATTTAGTAACTTAGTTGTGACAACAAGATGAATAATTTTTATTCTTTGCACTTTTAAAAATTCTTCCTACTGTTACCTATTTACTTTGATAAGTAAATTGGCTAATTTTTTACACAAATAAAAAATTGTATTTATAAAACATTGTTCCACCAAAATTCTTAGCTTTCTCAATCTGACCTACACTTCTGTGCCTGGCGCTATTGTAACACCACAAATGACTCTGTGGCTACAACTAGAGGTACATCTATTCCTTGGGGGAAATGAACCTCCCTGGTTGTTGTTTGTTTTTGTTTTTGTTTTTTTTTTCCTAATATATCTGGAAGCCTGAATAGCTATGCAATGTGACAAGCGTAAATTAAATTCTTTCTGAAGAACATTAGGCCTCCCAATTCACTGGCGCAGTAACCTCTACTATTCTGTGGCTAAAAAGTTTTGAAATATGGTGGGAAATAACACATCTAAATCCAAGAAGTTGCAAGTAAACAGTCTTGCCAAAATGGATGAGTTGAATGTCCACTAACAAAGTGACTTTAACTTTCAACTTCATCTAGTATTTCATAGATAGGCTGTTTTAATAAAATGAATTCAGTAGGAAAAACTTTGAACTGTAAGCATCTTGAATATCTTTGACTTAGATTCCAGATTTTATGTATTCAATGAAAAGAGTGGAAATTACTGCTACATTTTTATTTTCCACTTTTACAAAAATAGAATTTGAAAAGGACATTTAGAGAGCAAATAATCTAATTTCATATTCTGCAAAAGCTTCCGGTTCTAGGCAAAAACTCAACTCCCAGATTGTATTTTGGCATCTTTTCTGAATTTCCAGTTGTCTTTAACAATAGACAATACAATAAAATATATAAAAATAGAATCTGTCTTCTATTAAAAGAAGCCAAAAAAGTAAAAAGGAGTATATTGATAAAGATAGTCTTCCTATGAAAATCAGTGCATCTCTAAAAGGCACTAAAATAAGTTTGATTAATTTACAGGGATAAAATTTACTGTTTTACCAATTTCAACCTGAATCTGAGGTACATATGTGGCAAAGAGCAATCCAAACAAATGGAGCTTTATTTGCAAAAAACGAGCAAGGATTAATAGCCTTTCTACCCCATATCAACAATAAAATCACTAAGACTACAATAGAAATACATATGCACAGAAAACCATTGTTAACCAACACACTGATAGTAATGTTAGGACTAGATTTTGCTGGATAGAAAGAGATTCAGCTTACATATGTCTGTCTTCCCATATTTTCTACATGGAACATAAGTACTCTTATAATCAAGAAAAATGCTTAATACTTTATCAGAAAGGTATAACACTAAATGTTAATACCAAAAAAGTGACTTTATTTTGGAAGTAATTTTAAGAGGCAAAGGAAATAATGGCTGATTCCCATTACCCATGTGTTCTTTCATTCTACACACATCAGTTTTCACAGTTACTCCTTCAAGAAGATCTTGCAATACTTTCTCAGGAAAGAGTAGTTCATGAGAGCCCAGAAAGGGCGCAAGGTGAGTAGTTAAATTAGTGAGGACACTAATTAAAACAGTTTCGTCCTGAAAACCAGTCCACAGATTAGAAAGTGCAATGAAGATGGGCTGAGGAAAAAAAAATATTTAAAATGTCACTGCTGAAAAAAATATAAATCATTGTACTTTTTAAAATAAATACAAATTTTACTTGTAAAAAAATTAATTCTTACGATGATAATCTCATGAGGTCAGACACAAGAATCTAGCTAGAAATTGGATTAATGAATTATGAGAAAATAAACTTGTATTTTATAATGGTAAGACTTTCACAAAGTGAATTTACTCCCAAAAAGTCAAACACATTTGATCCACTAAGAAAGATTTATGGATACTTAGGGCCTCCCCGGTGGCGCAGCGGTTGAGCGCTGGGTTGTGAAGCTGCCCGCAGCCTCTGCAGCACTGGCTCGATCCCCGGCTGCTCCCCAGCCACCGGAGGAGGGTCCCACATGGCCCGCAGACCTCTCCTGCCGCCCGCTGCTCCCCTCAGCAGTGTACTTCGGTCCTTCTGCCTGCTCTGCTCCCCGCTCTGGCTCTGGTGAATTCTCTCACCCTCCTGTGCTTCTGACTGTACCCAGTGCTTAAATAAATAAATAAATAAATCTTAAAAAAAAAAAAAAAAAAGAAAGATTTATGGATACTTTACCTCAAAAAATCTAGGGGAGGGCCTCCCTGGTGGCGCAGCGGGTTGAGCGCAGCGCTGTGAAGCTGTCTGCAGCCTCTGCAGTGCATGTTCCATTCCCGGCCAGATAGGGAGAAACCCACATGGCACAGCAGACCTCTCCTGCCTCGCCCACTGCTCCCCTCAGCAGTGTGTTTCACTCAGACTGCCTGTTCTGCTCCCTACTCTGTCTCTGGTAAATTCTCTCACCCTCCCATGCCTCTGACCTATACCCCAGTTCTTGTATAAATAAATAAATCTTTTTTTAAAAAAAAGTCAAGGGGAAATTATCTTCTTTTTTGGTAAATATGACTCATTATAATTAGGTTTATCTGGAGAAATCATGATTCAAATATTCTGGAGATTCTAGAGATATATAAAGTTAAATATGACTCATTATAATTAGGTTTATCTGGAGAAATCATGATTCAAATATTCTGGAGAGTCTAGAGATATATCTTAAGGCATGTGTTGTATTGAGGTGCAAATTAAAGACTTTAGATCAGTGACATAAAAATTTTTTATTCATATTAAAAGTCACTGATTTACAGAAGAAACAAATTAAAAAATTAACCAGATCTTACCTATAAGTGAAAATACTTAACGTTTTGTTTCTTGCTTTTTAAAATCAAATATTGTCAGGGCCTCCCTGGTGGCCCAGGGGTTAAGTCTCAGCACTATCACCACTACGGCCCAAGTCCAATACCCGAACTAACCTATATATGGCACAGCAGACCTCTCCTGTCTCATCCGCTGCTCCCCTTAGCAGTGTATTTCAGTAGATCTGCCTGCTCTACTCCCCTGTCTCTGGTAAATCCTCTCACCACCAGCACCTGCAGCCTACATCCCAGTTCTTCTATGCAAAAATAAATATAATCTTTAATAAATAAATAAAACCAAATATTAGGAATGATTATAGAAAACTATCAAAGATATAGCATTTTATATGCTGTATAAATTACCACATGTGCATCTTACACCTCCCTGGGGTTACCAGATCTGCCCCTAAGATAATGCATACAATCAGAAAGTTGGTATAAGTATAGGTCTAGTAAACAAAATGGTTATTTCCCTTTCCAGAAAGGTCACAAATTTTATCATCTCTTCATTAGAGGTGGCAATTTCTAACCAGCTACTCTGGACACATTTTCAACACTGTATTATGGATTATTTTTGTTGCCACAGCCAATATTTATATTAAGGTAATTATAATACATATCTACATTTCCTTTAATAGCAATTGCCTTTGAAGGGAATCCTCTCACCTAACTTATACTATTACTACAAAACAACCATAAAGAATAGGCCCAATTATATAAAACCAGTATTATATTTTTAGTAACTATAACTGTAGTTACTTTATATTTTACTTTACTTTTTATTTATATTTACTTTATATTTATTTTTAGTAAATATATAACTATAATTACTTTTATCTAGTTTTATAAGATTCAAAAATACATTCACCCTTAAAGAAGGTCAAAGTTGATGGTAAATACTTACAAAGACTTGTGATGTTGGGACAGCACTCTTAGATTTAACCGTCATTTTTAATTGCTCCAGTTGGGCTCCCAACTGCTTTACCATCATTTCCACTTCTTGAGCACAAGTAATTATATCTGACTGAAGAAAACATTCAAATTCAGATTTTTATAATTTCACTATAAAATCATCTGTATTTTAAGCCCTGAATGTTCTCCATATCTCTAAAGGTAAGCTCAGTGAGAACAGAAACCCCATCTCAGGGACATTCCCAATATCAGCAGAGCACTTGTATACAGATGGTGCTCAAGAAATATTTACTGAGTAGATGAAGCTCTTAAAACACAAGAGCTTTCAAATGTATACAAATGGTCTTTTATATTCAGCAGATTACATTCCTGAGAAGTAGATCCTGACACAGCTGTGATTACTTGTTATTTCCCCATTCCTCAAAGATGAATTCCTCAGAAAACTATTTTGATAGCAACATTTAATAAAATTATATTCAAGGAGAGGGATATCTTTAAAATCACAGCATTAAAAGCAATGCAATCTATTTCTAATACAGCAATGAAATCTGGAAATAAGGTAGTGAAAAGATGAATTTGAAAAATTGCTAGTATTTATTCTTATTATGTGATAAGCACTATATTAAATTTTAAAAGTATAACTGCAAATAAGAAAACCAAGATAAATAAAAGTAAATTGGTCAAGAATTACAACTAGGAAAACACATAATCAGGGTTCTATACCAGAGTCTGAGTCCAGAACCCAGTTCTTACCCACTTTTACTGCACTGCCAGAGATGTGCCAGAAATAGCTGAGGTGAGGGTTTATTGGTACAGTGTAAAAGAGTGACATTTATTTTTTTATTTTTTTTAAAGAGTGACATTTATTTGAAATGAAAAAAAAGGGTATTCTGGGCCTCCCCGGTGGCGCAGCGGTTGAGTGGTGGGTTGCAAAGCTGCCTGCAGCCTCTGCAGCACTGGTTCGATTCCCGGCTGCTCCCCAGCCACCGGAGGAGGATCCCACATGGCGCGCAGACCTCCCCTGCCGCCCGCTGCTCCCCTCAGCAGTGTACTTCGGCCCTTCTGCCTGCTCTGCTCCCCGCTCTGGCTCTGGTGAATTCTCTCACCCTCCCGCACTTCTGACTGTACCCAGTGCTTGTATAAACAAAACAAACAAACAAATAAAATAAATAAATAAAACATGCCTCTATTTAAAAAAAAAAAAAAAAAAAAAGAAAAAAGGGTATTCTGAGTTCTCAGACACCTGCATCCCAACCATATGCTTGACTAGACTATATTTTATAAGACCTTTTTTAATGATAAAAATAATTCATAAAAATTATAAAATACTACCATATTTCATCTAATGAAAATTTAAATTCACAAATGCAACATGCATCCAGTTTTCATTTTACCCATATTACGCTTTGAGGATTTCTTCTCCTTCTGCTTTATTTCCGTTAGAATATTATGTATCCTGCGCCTCCCCTGGTGGCGCAGGCAGTTGAGTGCCACCCTGTGAAGCTTTCCGCGGCCTCTGCAGCACCAGTTTGATCCTGGCTGGCCAGCAAGGGTCCCACACGGTGCAGCAGACCTCTCCTGTTGCACCCACTGCTCCCCTCAGCAGTGTATTTCATCAGTCTGCCTGTTCTGTTCCCCGCTCTGTCTCTGGTGAATCCTATCACCCTCCAGTGCATCTGGCCTGTACCCAGGTGCTTGTATAAATAAATCTTTAAAAAAAAAAGAATATTATGTATCCAATTTATTAGGTCTCTTGCCTATCCCACAGTATTTCCCCCCCTCTGTACATTAATTTTGTTTTAGGAATCAAAGATGGAAATGTTGCACTTTAAGTATTTTAGATTTATGCAATAGTTACAAGAAAATGAAATAAATCTGCAAATGGTGGCCTCTGAAGTGAAAATTATACACAACATGTAATGCTTCTTAAAAAGTTTGATTAAATTTGACCTCCTCTCCACCCATACTAGATTTGCAGGGTCCATTCTCAGAATAGGCCTATAGAACTTCTTGATTTCTCCCAATGTCTTAGAACAATCACTCTGTTTGTATTTTGCCAAAAAAAAAAATTGTTCACAATCATGTAGCATTTTCATTGTAAACAGCTCTCTAGAAATGTTACAATTGTAAAAAAATGTGTTTTTCATGACAGTCAAATGTTAGAGAAAATGTGATCACAGCTTCCTTCTCTTCCCACTCACTCCACCTTTTTTAATAAGTTCCTCATATACTCTTTCATGGGCACTTTTAAACAAGTCTAAATCAAGCAAAAATTCTACCCTGATTTTTTTAACCTACATTGTCAGGAAAAATCAAGAAGTCTATGACGTCTAGTCTATGAATGAATCCCTGAAAGTATAATTTGGGAGGAAGAAGTCTACAAAAGTCTTGATGTACATGTCTTAAGAAATGATATTTGTGAAATACAACTTGTACTTGCACAATAATAATAAACAGCTTCCCCTCTTTGGCAACTGCCTTGCACTTCAAAAGCCCACAGAGGATGGAATTCCATTCTCTCAGCTAAGACAGTTAATAAGACTGAGATCAGCCCTTCTTTTTTCTTTTCCAGAAAATTCAAATTTGTTCACTACAGCAAATAAAGTCCTGATCAAACTGAAGTCAAAGAGATACTAAGTCAATCCTGAGGACTACTCCCAGTTTGTAGTAATGAAGTCAAGTCATCTGGATGTTTACCGTTCTCTTCTCAGTTTAGAGTAGAGGGATTGAGAGAAGACAGATCAAGCACTTCCAAAAATATTGCTAAGTTATGAAGATAGAAAGAAAAATGAAGAGAAGGCCAGAAAGTCTCCATAATATAAACACTATATTCTATGGAAAAGGCCAGATCCTAGGACATTAACTCACCAAAATGATCTGAAGGAAGATCTCATATTGCCGCACATTATACAGTGCTTCTTTTAACATAGAGGACTGAAATTCTTCACTCAGCAGTGGGTTCTCGGCTACTTTCTCCAGGATGGCTGTGTAGCGGTACGCCTGGTCCTGGGCAATCTGAAGCTGGGAATCAATATGGCGAGTGGTGGCTGGAATTGCTTCGCGTAGAATAGCAGGCACTGTTTTTAAAGGTATATTAAGTGAGATAAGAGGAATTTAAAAAGAATTAAGAAGAAAAAGCCTAGAAAGTGGTCATATTTTGAACATCAAGTTGAATAAGCTTTGTTCTCAACCAAATTAACAATTTAACAATAAAGGGGATATATTTCATGGGTTCCATACCATGAAGAACAATAACAACAAAAACCAGTCCAAACAAAAGATACTTCAGAAAGATAAGCAAAGTTTGAGGAGATTAGCTTTTGCCACTAACATATAAAAGAGCTTAAAGAATAAGTAGGCTTTGAAATGATGTGTTATACTATGTACCTGTAGAAAAATTACTATCTCTCTCCTCCTGTATATCTTCCTTTCTACTTGTAAAAAAAGAAAAAAAAAAGTATACGACTTAAGAAATGGCCTCCCTGGAGGCTCAGGGATTAAAGTCTCAGCTATCAAGCTATCGCCAGTCACTGCTGCATGAGTCAATCCCCGGGCCAGTGAGCTACTCACATGGCGCAGCAGACTTCTCCTGTCTTGCCCGCTGCTCTCCTCAGCAGTGTATTTCAGTAGATCCACCTGTACTGCTCCCCATTCTGTGTCTGGTGAATCCTCTCACCCCCTGCATCTCTGACCTACACCCCAGTTCTTCTATGCAAAAATAAATAAATCTTTAAAAAAATAAACTTGGGATATTGAAAAAATAACAGTATAATCCAGCAAGATGGGGATCTTTATGAAGAATAAGAATTTAACTTCTTATAACAAATTTGAAAATGTAAAAAACTGTTCTCTTGTACTAGATCAGTAATCTGTTAAAAAAAAAAACAACCCTTATGCTTTGTCAATGGGCCTACGTGCGTGCCAAGTTCATAAGGAATTACTTCTGCTGGTAGTTGCTGATCAAATATTTCATGAGTTCTTTCAAGCTTATCAATAATGAACGTATCAAGTACATAAAAGCATAGAAACGGCTCCTAAATTTACAAATTTGCAGATACCTCCTCTTGGACCTTTTTATTATATTAACATCATCAGCAACTCTTCTTTCCAGGGTGATACTTATTTTTTTTAAATCACTGAGTTTGATTTCCTTTTACTGACTTTTACTAAAGAACACAAAGCCCCACTGAACTGGGGAGAAGCTCGGGACAGGGCTCCTCGTTCCTTTCACTGATTTACTCTTCTATATTAGCTCCATGGCATTAAACTTTCAAATTTAAATCTTGTTCCAGCAAAATTAAAAAGTACTATATACATTACAAAAAGTAGTTATTCCTAAAACAAAACTTCAAAACAATAAAAGGATGCAAGTGAATATTATGTATTATTTTCCTTGCAAGTTAGATATTAAACCCAAATAAATGATAGAATTAATCTGTTGATATACCTACAGTCATCAATGCCTTCTCCTCCCTTTCCACAGTCTCGGTTAAATAAACGAATTCCAGTAACTATCATGCTTAGTTCTTTCAGCTGTCGTTCTTTGTCCTTTTTTGAAAGAGTTAGAAATGTCCCAAGCTCAGCCTGAGGAAAAACACTCTGTAGGGCAGCTAAACACAAGGGACAACAAAATGTTAGAATACAGATACTAGAATTTAAATTACTCTTTTAACAGAAAGTTAAGAGGTTTGTTTTGGTGGCACAAGGGGTTAAGACGCAGCACTATGAGGCTGTCCGCAGCCACTGCAACAGGAGTTTGATCCCCAGCCATGGAGCTACCCACATGGCGCAGCAGACCTCTCCTGTCTTGCCCACTGCTCCCCTGTGCAGTGTATTTCAGTCAATCTGCCTGTTCTGCTCCCCACTGGTGAACCCTCTCACCCCCCTGCATCTCTGGCCTGCACCCTGGCTCTTGTATCATAAACAAATAAATCTTTTTTAAAAAGAGAGAGAGACTTGTTTTTAGAGATGTTTATTCATATCTCTAAATTTCTGATACTTGATTTTGGTGTATATACATAGCAAAATTGATCATTTATCATATGGGCTATTGTATATAATACTACTGCATATTTAAGCACCCATCATTAATTTTTTGGAAATGGGCATTGAAAAAGCTTTGCATTAGGCTCTAATTAGGGCTCTATAGAAAAACTAATGTTTTGAAATAATTATGGAAGTCAAAAGTCTTACCAATTCCTTATTACAAAGGATAAAAATGGGTGAAAATGGACAATTAAATAGCGCCCTTTTCCTCCATCTATTTTAGATGACACACTCAACTCCCTTAATCAATATAAAATCTTCCTTACCTCTTGCCCTCGTTACCCAATCAGCCTGGTATCCTTAATCATATTGCCAATGCTTCCTTAATGCTTCCCTAATGCTTCCCTAAATATGCAGTTCCAAGAAAACTAAAAACATTCACCTTCCAGAGGTACTACTTGAGTTTTAGAATTAATACAGTGTAATGGGAGTTTAGCTAAGTTTTAACCTCTTACTTGTGCTGATTCTTTTTTCAGATAAAAAGGAAACGTCAATCTTTAACACATGTAATTTAACATCATTTATGAGATACGATATTCACATGCAATCATTTATGGAGTGGAAATGGTGTGTATTTTTCACCTGTTGCCTCTCTAACAATCCTGATATCTGTAGGGGATCCAAGGCCAGAGTGCAGTAACACGTAGCTGACAATCTTTCGGTAAAGGCTTTCCAATTCTTCTCTAGCAGTTGCTCTGTTATCTGTAATTTCTCTGCTAACAGGGCATAATCTAGACTCCAGAACCCGGTGATGTTCTTGCAGAAATTCTTCTAAAATTAGCAAAGAAAAATGTTTTCATATATTTGACACTTGGAATTTTTCTCACATAAGAAAGAAGGAAAGGAGGAAAAATGGCTTGGGTATGACAAGTATTTTCATATGAAGTAGTAATCAAAACTAAAAGTAAACTATAGCCAGCAAGTAACCTTCAGACCAAAATCTAGTGGAAAATATTACCGTGATTTAAACAGTATACTTTGTCAAAGCATGTGAAACTTTAGATGAGCCAAACAGTAAATATCAGAAAGGGCTAAAAGCTCTCAATTAAGCAAAAGGTATAGGAGACTATTCACACACATCAATATATAAATATACTAAGTATATATTTTACTGATATATAAGCACATGCAGTATACTACATGTAAGCACATATAAATATACACATATGTAGCAGAAATGTTCCTGTTCAATTATGCATATTTATATTTTAGTTCTAGATAAATTCCTTTGAATATAGTATTACTAAGACTATGATGTTGCCTTAAGAATTCTATCCCTCCCCTCTGGAAGCTGTGATATACTGAGGTCTAGACTTAGTCGTCGTAGGAGCCACTAGGAGTACAATTCATCCAACTAAATTTAGACGCCCCATTTTACTCTCACAAGGACCGTATATCAACCATGTACAGTTTATGGCACAAAACAACTAGAACCTTTTGAAATTAAAAAAACTAAATTATAATTTCATAACTATTTATTGCTTTGAAGTTTCATTATTTATTAGCAATAAGGAAAGATAAATGATTTTACATGTTTAACAAAACTGAAAGCTCAACAAATAGAGGGTCCAAAGACAATGAAAGTCACCAAGTGGTTAGTAATGAAAGCATTACTACAGGGCAGAGGCAGTCTACTGAGGAATTTATTTTCCTTTTTCTCAATTCCAGGTTGACTTTGATGTATGCATTTAAGTATTAAATAAGGAAAAATATTCTAAATGTAAATTTCCTATTTTTTATTTTATTTTTAGGTAGTTACATAATTTAAGTAAGCAATATAAGCTAATATAAACCAGGAACACAAAAATCAGCTAATTAAGAACTTTTAACTTATATGGCTGGATGTTTTAATTTCTAACTATGATGGGTTAGTGATACACTTATTAAAAACAAGAGCCTTGGAGACATGATGATTATGGGCACAATAATTAGAATTTACTTTTAATACTCACTAGGCCATTAGTGTTTTTCTCATTTATCATTTCCAACATTATCAGATTCTTCAATGTGTGAAAAAATTATGTTACAGGGCAGGGGGAGGGGCACCTCAGACCCCGCAAACCTGCCTGCTCTAAATAGCTAAAGTCTACCCAAACAGGATTGGCCCAGAGCATGGCCCCAAAGCCTGCCACAAGTCTAAAGCATCTTCCAGTGGGGACCCAGAGAAGTCCGGGAGGATAAGAGCAAAATCAAAATCAAAACAAAAACCGCTACTGTCACCTCCCCACGAGTCTCACCCACATCCGGTCAACCAGTCCACGCCCAAAAGGCAAGCTCAGTTTCTTCATGTGTCTCTCAGTTCCATGTGCCTCCTCTAGATCTCCTTCTGGCTCTCCCTCCTGCTTGGGTGGACTTTTACCCACGAGGGGACGGGTAACTTTGGGTGCTTGATTTAGAAACTGTATTCTTTGCCTTTCCTCTATTGTTTCCTAATTGTATTAAAGTTCCTTTTCATTAAAGTCTCATATGTTTTGTGTTGATGCAGCCGATGGCAGAACCTATTTAGAGCAGGCAGGTTTGCGGGGTCTGGGGTGCCCCTCTCCCTGCCCTGTAACAGTTTCAAAAGATACACCAAAAAAAATTAAATTTTCAATGTCAACCAAATGAAGCACTCCTTACCTGAAATACAATATGAATCTTTTTAAAAAGAGTACCAAAATAGGTAGATATGTTACCTCGACTTGTATAATTCATATCAAAGTAGACTTGCATCTTAATGGTGTCCAGGGATGGATTTTTATTATCCAATAGTCGAGTCACACAAAGCTAGAAGAGAATACCCCATGAGTACTTCCATTCATATTTTCTGAAACACTTAGAAGTATTTTCTAAAGTTATTTTTAAAAATAAAGGGAAACATCAAAGTTGTAGTTTTCTGATATTTATACACTAAAAACTCCTTTATTATTATATTTCTCTTTGAGGACGTCATGCTTTGTAGTGTACCCAATTGATATTATAAAGTAATAAATGATTTCCCCTGAGTTCATCAATATCACCATACCCAGGTAACTAACAGACTAGCTGATGGCAAAAACTTGATCTATTGTTTACTTTATGCTGTCTGAATGTGGTAAAAATTTCATGAGGAAAAGCAATGTTTAAGGATATACATATGGAAATACTTCAGAAAAAAATATTTCAGAAAAATATATTTAAGCACTTTAATCCAACGAGTCAAAATATCTAAAGTTCCTGCCTTCCTTAGTTTTTAAAACTGGTTCTCAAACACATCTTCTTGATTTCTAACAGAACTGGATTATTTTGCTTTGGTTTCAATTTTTCTTTTCGAATTAAAAAACACAAATCACACTGAATCAATAACTTCATAAATCTTATATGACAATTATATGACAATTACATGAACCTTAATTTAGTACTATGTGCTTTTACAGCATATGGCAAGTCAATAATGTTCTTATTATTACATTAGATTAGGACAAAATGCCTATAAATACTGAAGTAGACGTTGGTATTTGCCCAGAATCTTTGCCCCTGCCCCTCCTTCCTTACTAACAGAATACAAATTTGTATTGGAGCAAAGATTTGTTCAGTTGAAAAATAAAAATCCTGTTCCTTGTTCATTTACAGTATCATTCTGGTAAGTGTAATTGAATGGGATGGATCCTGGGAAAGCTATTATTTTCCAGTTAGAAATTGACAGACTCAATCAGCACACACAGGATACCCTTTGTCTTCCCCCTTTATACCTACCCAGAGGTGGAGTAGCTGTCTTAACACCAAGGAATGCAAGCCATAAACAAACAATGGTGACCCCAAGAAGCCAGAAGAACACAGCCTAAGTACCTCCAGATTTTGTTTTAAGAGAAAACATAAATCCCTTCTTGTTTGCATTGTTTGATGGATTTTGGTTTCAAGAAACTGAAGACTAACAGGAATACTGTATTTAGAACTGAAAATAAATAATTCAAAATGTGTTGAATAATCACCTTAACAAGTTTCTGCACATCACTTTTCGTGAGGGTTCTATCCATGTTAAAGCCATTACTTGGATCCAGGACAACAGCTTTCACCTGAGAATAGGAAGCGGTCTATTACATAATTTTATTTCATGTCATGAAATTAGCTTACTATATTTCCATTTTTAAACAACCACTCAGGAGTTTATCCTTCAGCTATTTTTCTTACTACCCAACTCATTAGCACTTTCATTAGAAGTTGAAAACAGAAAGCAATAAACATCAAATTCATAAGAAAATTTATATGGAGAAACAGACTGAAAAGCAATGGATACATTTTAGATTGGGGAACTATTTGTATATTTTATCAAATTTTTATTGTGCATTGTTAACAAAAAGCAAAAACAAAGGAATTAAAGTATTGAGTAATTTTTACAACAGCAAACAAAAATATATATTAAAACTATTCCTACTCAGGACATTATTTAATATCTCTAAAGCTCATACTCTAAATCAGTATCTATAAATATAAAATCAGTATCTATAAATCTAACACGGACAAACTCTATAGGCTTTTAAAAAATATTTTTCACTAACTTGTCCATGATCTCAATGTTTTCAACTGAATAACATCTTGACAAGCTCTACAGAATTTTGAGAGAAAAATGGTTTTATTAATAAGACACTTTTAATAAAGCAGTAATTCACAAAAAAATTCATTCTTACCATAAAAGCAACTAGAGTTTCAGAAACAATTTCTCCATGAGCTGCACATTCTTGTCCTATTTCTCGAATGATATTCTTTATAACACTTTCTGCCTGGGTAGGAGGCATTCTGCCTAAATAAAACAATTGAGGTTTTTTAAAATTGCATTTATATATTACTTTTTTCTTTAGATTTCTCCACTATTATATTTATAGTTATGGTATTGTTAGGGGGGAAAAGGATGTCCTAAAGCTAATTCCATACAGGCTTTGTGGACTCCATCCCCACCCCAGGCCAAAGACAAAGACACTGGGAAATCCAAATCCCATCACCGCCAAAGGGAAGGTGGCTGGGACCTGAGGGTGGGGTTAAGCAGCCAGGTTGGTATAAAGGCAGACACGTGGGCTTTGGAGGGGTCCCCCAATTTGACTCTCCGCCAGCTCGCACCATCTGCCCAGCTCAGAGAGTGCTTTTTGGGTTTCCAGGTCATCAGATCGGGTAGGATGCATTAAAGACTTTATTTCCCTATTTTCTCCCTGAGTTGTACATTTTCCTTATTTCCTTTTCCCTTGTAAATAAACCTTTTATTAACCTTTTGTGTATGCCTGCAGTGGAGTATTAATAAGTCCCTTTTAAGCGCGTAGGTGAGGACCCACAGCCAGGCAACCCGGTCAATATCGGGGCTGCCCTATAACATTATTAACTTACTAATATTTGTTATTGTCTAGGTCCCTCCTGTTTTTTATTAGCTTCATATTTATAAAACTGAAGAACTTTGTGGATAACACAGAGCAACTGGAACGTCAAATGGCTGAAACATTTCCCCCTTTTACTTAAACGGTGGTGATAGCTAACGTACATTTTATGATGATTTTAAAGATAAACCACACAATATGGGGGGGGGGGGTAGCAGAACTAATGAGACCCCCACCCTCTCCTGTGTAGGCAGAAGAGTACAAATTGAAAGAGGAAATGCCGATTTTACCCCATTGATGAAAGAACCTCTCATAATTACAAGACAATCTCGGGAAACAATTCTACTCAGATCAATTCTCTTTCCTGCACATCCAAGTTGGAGTTTAGACTCTTCCTTACAAACATACAAGTAAATGGGGCCTCCCTGATGGTGTACGGGGTTAAGCACCACACTATCAAGCAATCCTCTGCCTCTGCAGCACGAGTTCGATAGCCCCCTGGCCAGGGAGCTACCCACATGGCGCGGCAGACCTCTCCTGCCTTGCCCGCTGCTCCCCTCAGCAGTGTATTTCAGTCAGTCTGCCTGTTCAGTTCCCCACTCTGTCTCTGGTGAATCCTCTCACCCCCGACACCTCTGGCCTGAACCCCAGTTCTTTTATGCATAAATAAATCTTTAAAAAAAAAAATACAATAGTCGGGGCCTCCCCGGTGGCGCAGCGGTTGAGCGCTGGGTTGCAAAGCTGCCAGCGACCTCTGCGGCGCCGGTTCGATCCCCGGCTGCTCCCCGGCCACAGGAGGAGGGTCCCACATGGCGCGCAGACCTCTCCTGCCGCCCGCTGCTCCCCTCAGCAGTGTACTTTGGTCCTTCTGCCTGCTCTGCTCCCCGCTCTGGCTCTGGTGAATTCTCTCACCCTCCCGCGCTTCTGACTGTACCCAGTGCATGTATAAACAAAACGAACGAACAAACAAACAAATAAATAAATAAAAACATGCCTCTATAAAAAAAAAAAAAAAAAAATTTAAAAAAAAAAAAAATACAATAGTCAAAACATGTTATGAGAACTATGCATGCAGAGGGGAAAATGAACTCCTGAGGGTTAATTCCAACTACTGCAAGCCAGGTTTTAATGGGAATCCACATGCCTGATCTTCCTGAGTATTTAGAAACCGAGGGCCTGGAGCTCCGCCTGTACAGAATGAGGTACTGTCGGGCACCGTGGGGGGGTCCTATTGACCCTGTGCCCTCCCCCGCCCTTCTGCAGAGCGTGGGAGTCCCAAGTCCTCGCTATCCTGCGTGGCAGCAGCGCCCAGCGCAGGGAGAGCACCTGCTCCCGCACCCTCTCCTGCACCCGCTCCCGCACCCGCTCCCGCTCCGCGCCGCCCCTTGGAGTGACCTGGGGCGCGGCTGCCGCGGCCCAAAGCGACCGCTGCTCGGCGCTGCCGGGCGCTGCAGAGCAGTCCTGGGCGACCGTGAAGGGCCGAAGCTCCTCCGGCCAGGCCTCTGCCTTCGGCTTCCTGCTCGCGGCCTCCACTCCAGGGGGCAGCGCACCCAGAGGGGTGACCCTGCCGGACGCCAGGCGCGGGGTCTTCTCCCGGGCCGCCGGCCGTTGGCCGCGCTCTGCGGCGGGGAGTAACCATAGAAACGGAACGCTCCGCGCGGAAGGGGTGCGGCCAGGGCTTGGGCGGGGCAGGGCCAGAGGGCGTGGCTGAACCCAACCCGGAGTCTTTCCCTGAAGCTTGGGAGAGGCTGGTTTTTGGTGGTGTTTTTTTAAATATTTATTTTATTTTTATGCATACAAGAGCTGGGGTACAGGCCAGAGGTGCGGGGGGTGAGAGGATTCACCAGAGACAGAGTGGGAAACAGAACAGGCAGACTGACTGAAATACACTGCTGAGGGGAGCAGCAGGCAAGGCAGGAGAGGTCTGCCGCGCCATGTGGGTAGCTCCCTGGCCGGGAATCGAACTCGTGCTGCAGTGGCTGTGAAGCGCTTCATAGGTTGTGTCTTAACCACTTGTGCCACCAGGGAGGCCCGGGAGAGACTGTTTTGAACTCAAAACAGGCCTCCCTAGCGGCCCACGGATTAAGACTCAGTGTTATCAAACTATGGCCAGCCACTGTGACATGAGTTCGTTTCCCAGCCAGGGAGCTAACCCACATGTCGCAGCAGACCTCCTGTCTTTCCCGCTGCTCCCCTCAGCAGTGTATTTCAGATCTGCCTATTTTGCTGCCCACTCTGTTTCTGGTGAATCCTCTCACACTCTGCAACTATGGCCTACACCCCAGTTTTTGTATGCATAAATGAATAAATCCCTTTTAAAAAAAAGCCAAAACAAACAAAATACAGAAAGGCCCAAACTGTTAGTAGAAAAAAGACAGGTTCACTACACCTCCAGTAGTTAAGGGTGTAAAACACAAGATTTTTTAAAATTAGTGTATTGACTTGCTACTATGTGGACCTATACTGAGGCACTTTAAAAGTGGGTTTGGGGAGAGCAAAGAACCAGTTCCAAGAGGATGGGGAAAGGAGGGTAGTATGGTGAGAAATGGATTTCTTATAAACATTACCTCCTTTTGAAAAAAAAAAAAAAAGTAAAAGGGATCACAATTTTATTTCATGGCCCACTACCAAAAGAAGTCTGTAACAAGATGGCCCAAGATGCCAGAAGAGAAAACCATAGGTTCGATAAAGACTTAGGACACATCCATGTCTGTAGTGTCTGGAACATTGTTCTATTAAAACAAAGTGCTTCTTAGACCCACCTATGGACCTTAAAGTATGAAATAGGATCAAACTGTTATTTGAATCAGAACATCAAACAACACCATTTTATTTTGAACAGGTTACTACCAGTAATTTTTCTTAAACTACAAACAACTACACAGAAAATTTGTTGCTGGGCCTCCCCGGTGGCGTAGTGGTTGAGCACTGGGTTGCGAAGCTGGCCGCAGCCTCTGCAGCGCTGGTTCGATCCCCGGCTGCTCCCCAGCCACCGGAGGAGGGTCCCACATGGCACGCAGACCTCTCCTGCCGCCTGCTGCTCCCCTCGGCAATGTACTTCGGTCCTTCTGACTACTCTGCTCCCTGCTCTGGCTCTGGTGAATTCTCTCACCCTCCCGCACTTCTGACTGTACCCAATGCTTGTATAAATAAATAAATAAATAAATATTTAAAATAAATAAATTATTTAAAAAAAAAGAAAATTTGTTGCTTAAAGATATTTCCAGATTATTAAGAAATGAATCCACATTGAACATCAGGAATACACAAGTTATAAAATAAAAGGATTTTTATTTTCCCCTTCTAGAAAATTTTTCTAGAATGTGAATTGATCGTGTGCAAAAGATGTTTAGAGTAGCAAGATCTATAACAGCAAAACATTGCAAATCTAAACAGGACATTTAAGGAATGTTGATAAAATGAAATTATTAGGCAGGCATTCGAAATAATGTGAATAAAAACCTTGTCTTTCATTTTTAAAAACAAAAAACCAAAATTTATGTACAGTATGACCTCAATTATATTCATGTACACAAGTGTGTGAGTTAATTTAGCAGTATCTTAGAGTGTTTTGCTTATGCTTTCTTCTATGTACTTTATGGTTTCAGGTCTTTTATGCAAGTCTTTAACCCAGTTTGAGTGAATTTTCATGTATGGAGTGAGATAATGGTCTAGTTTCATTCTTTTGCATGTGGCTGCCCAATTTTCCCAGCACCATTTGTTAAAGAGACTTTCCCTTTTCCATTGTATACTCTTGGTTCCTTTGCTGAGGAACCAGCAAAGGGTTTATTAAGTGTGAGTTTATTTCTAGGTTCTCAATTATGTTTCATTAATCTGTGAGTCTATTTTTATTCCAGTGCCATACTGTTTTCATTTCTATAACTATATAGTACAGTATAAGTTGAAGTCTGGGCGTGTGATACCTCTGTTCTTTTTGGTCTCCGTGATTTTCAATCAACATGTATAGAGGGACTTCAAAGGTTGTGTGAACTTGACAATGTAGTTAAACTCTTGTGTACATGGCATTTTGGCGGGGGGCAGGGGAGGAAAGGGGTCATAGTTTCATCATATCCTTAAAGGGTTTCTGATTCAATAAAGGTTAAGGACAGCTGAGACAAATGAGAAGGTAATAACAAGGAGATATCTGTGTAACAAATCTCGGTACCCATATTTTCCATCTTCTCATTGAAACAAACTTCAAAATTATCACAATGGTCAGGATGGCTGAAGAATATAGCATAGTAGTAGCACCAAAGACTGGCATTAGCTCTTTCCTGTATGTTGCTGCCCCAGTCTATCCTGTATTCTAGATGTGGCCAATGCAGTAAATCAGACAGATGTGTGAAGGAAAGGGAGTGGAAGACTGGCTTACAGAGGCAAATATGTAAAAGACAGACCAGGTAACTCTTCATGGTTTTCTAAAATGACGTTTCCTCATATTTATGGAAAATAGAATTTGAAACAGAAGAGCCCTAAGTAGCCTCCAGCTTTGTAATTCTATTAATTTTAATTTGCAATGGCCCAGATGTGCTACAATTATGGACTTTCTCTAATAATACCCAAACAGAGGACTCCAGCATAATTCAAGCTGATGTTAAGAAATGGATAATGGGTCAAGCTGAGAAAACAAGAGCTGAGTTTACCACTTGTTTAAAAGAAAGAACTACTACCTCTGATAGCGAGTAAGATGAAACTGACTTCGGAGTCTAAATGTCAAGGAAAGTTAAAATGAAAAGGTCTTTGCTAGGTCATCAGTGCTATTACTAAAATTGTCCTTTAGTGTTAGAAAGTTTACACGTCCGCATTTGCAATGTTTAAAGGATGTATGAGTGAGGTCCTATTAAAGCCAAGTGGCAATTTCTACGAGAAAATTAATGGGAACATACACTGCCAAAAGTCTGACTTTCATTCCCCAAAAGAAAAATAATCACATTGTCATCCTCAGGGGTAAGCATAGCTCTTAGGTAGGAAGAAATTCCCTCCTGTTATTAATGTCATCTTTCATACAAAAAGCAACACAAAGCATCACTTCCAAATTCAGCATTAATTACAGTGACGACTAAGATGGCTTAAATGATTCCTACGCAGTCCACAGAGCCACTTGACCTCTATATGTGCAAGGCTGCCACCTGCTGTCAAAATAGGAATCCTACTGCTACAAATTCTTCAATAATCTAGACCAGAAATTTTGTAGCATTCAAGACCATATACAATAAATTTGAGGGAGAAGTCATTCACTACACTGTTTCTTCTGCAAGTCAAAAAATAGTCATTAAGCATATCTATCCATTTAGTACCCATTGCAAGTCTCAAAGAGGGTCCTGGCATACTGAAATTATCAAAGTGTTCTGGGATAAACGATATAATCATCCAAAGCTGGATAAAGAAGAAATAGAGCACCTGAACAGACCAATTACAAGCAGCGAAATTGAAGCAGTAATCAAAGCACTCCCCACAAACAAAAGCCCAGGGCCAGACGGCTTCACAAATGAATTCTACCAAACATTCAGCAGTGAATTAGTGCCTATCCTACACAAACTCTTTCAAAAATTGAAAAAGAAGGAATACTACCAAATATGTTCTATGAAGCCAATATTATACTAATACCAAAACCAAACAAAGACAGCACAAAAAAGGAAAATTCCAGGCCAATCTCCCTAATGAACACTGATGCAAAAATCCTCAACAAAATCCTTGCCAACAGAATCCAACAATACATTAAAAGGACAATACACCACGATCAAGTGGGATTCATCCCAGGGGCACAAGGATGGTTCAACATATGAATATTGATCAGTGCAATCCAACATATCAACAAAAAGAAAAATAAATACTATATGATCATATCAATAGATGCTGAGAAAGCATTCGACAAAGTCCAACATCCATTTATGATGAAGGCACTTGAAATTCTCGGGATAGAAAGAACATACCTTAACATGATAAAAGCCATATATGACAAACCCACAGCCAATATTATTCTCAATGGTGAAAAGCTGAAGGCCTTTCTTTTAAGATCAGGAACAAGACAAGGATATCCTCTCTCACCACTGTTCTTCAATATAATACTGGTGGTAGAAAGAAAAAGAAAAATCCGGATGGTCTCACTCATAGCAGGAATCTAGAAAACTTAAATAAGGGACCAGGAAAATGAATAACTATAAGAAAGTGAAAATCAAAATCAACAAAAAACTATGAACTAGAGACACTTTTGGGGGGGTGGGGGGCGGGAGGGGAGGGATTGGGGTCAGAATGGGGGGGGTTGCAATTGTATGGGGAATATAAAAATAAAATTTATTATTAAAAAAATAAAATAAATAAATAAATAAAAAATACAAAATATATATATATATAATACTGGAGGTCCTAGCCAGAGCAATAAGACAAGAGAAAGACATACAAAGACTCCATATAGGGAAAGAAGAAGTAAAACTATCACTATTTGCAGACAATATGATAATATACATAGAGAACCCTAAAAGCTCCACAGAAAAACCACTCAAAATAATCAACCAGCTTTGTAAAGTAGCAGGACACAAAATCAACACACAAAAATCAGTAGCCTTCCTATACACAATCAATCTGAAGAAGAAATCAAGAAAACCATCCCTTTTATAATTGAAACAAAAAAAATCAAATACCTGGGAATTAACCTAACAAAAGAGGTAAAGGTCATACAAAGAAAATTATAAAACACTGTTAAAAATAGAAGAAGACACAAAGAAATGGAAAGACATCCCCAGCTCACAGATTGGAAGAATTAACATTATTAAAATGTCCATCCTACCAAAAGCAATATACGGTTCAATGCTATTCCAATAAAAATCTCAATGACATTCTTCAAAGAAATAGAACAACTACTGATGAAATTCATATGGACACAAAAACCCAAAATCCTACTGATGAAAACAACGGAGAAACAAGGTATCACACTTTCAAACTTCAAGCTATACTATAAAGCCATAATTAAAACAGTTTGGTATTGGAACAAAAACAGACACATAAACCAATGGAACCAAATAGAGAGCCCAGAAGTAAAGCCACACTTATATGGACAACTGATCTTTGACAAAGGAGCAAAGAATATGCAATGGGACATGTACAATGTTGTAAACCCGTGTGTGTGTGTGTGTGTGTGTGTTTTAAGATTTATTTACTTATTTTTTTGTGTGTAGAAGAACTGGGGTGTAAGCCAGAGGGGCAGAGTGTGAGAGGATTCAACAGAGAAGTGGGGAGCAGAACAGACGGATTAACTAAAATACACTGCTAAGAGGAGCAGCGGACAAGACAGGAAAGGTCTGCTGCACCATGTGGGTCACCTCCCTGGCCAGGATAGAAGTCAGGCTGTAGTGGTGATAGCGCTGAGACTTAACCCCTGTGCCACCAGGGAGGCCCCAGGAACTATTACACACATCTTATCAACCAAGAAACTGAAGCACTGGAGATGAAGTAACGTGCTTAAAGTCACACAAACTCCATTCTATGCCTATAGGTTTACCCCTCACACTGCAGAAGAGTGCATAGCTGTAAAAGTATTGAAAATCTGTGGAGAATATGCAGTGAGGAAGCTAGACTTCCTCTAGGAATGCTGTGGGAGGAAGAATTTCCTCAGCGGGATTTCTTCATCCTTTGAGGATCTCACAAATAAGTGTTGCTGGCCTTCAGGACCCCTAAACACTTGCTTTTAAAGTCCACAACATCTGAAGCAGGGTTGGAACACTGGAATCAGAATTTACCAAAATCCGGGGCAATAAAACAAATAAAGAGCATAAGAACACCATGATCTCACTACAAGGTGTGACCCACTCTCCAAGACTTGAGCAAAATGTGGACTCTAGATTCTCTTTTGTCTTCTGAGGCTCCATCTTGTGTTTACCAGATAAAAGCACTTACCTGGCACCAGTTCTCCTCAAAGGTGGGCTGTTAGAGGGCTGACTTCAAAGCAGGTGGAACTTCTCCAAATTCTCAAGTATTATTTAGTTGAGTTAGTTCTGTATTTTCTGATCTTATTGTGGAAATCTTCTGTGATCTGTTTTAAATATGTTCATGATCATATTATTGCCTAGCAAATAAATTCCCAATTCTCTAGCAAGGTGTTGGACAACACCCATGATAAACCCTGAGATCTCATTCCAGCCTTATTTCTCACATCCCCCACCTTATAGACTACACTCTATTACATTTTCCTGACTGCGTCTTTCCTAAGTTTCTCGCTGTTTAGATTATCTTACCTTCTTCTCACCAAATCTGCCAATGGAAATTGAACTGTTCCTTTAATACCCAGACCAAAACTAGCTACTACATTTCTCTAAACTTCCATGTCCCTTGTTAACACCTCTGTGGAGGGATACCCCAGATTTGGCATCATGTTGCTGTTTATGAGCCCATCTTCTTCCACTACTCTGAGAATCCCCACAAACCCAGCAAAACTGCACCAAAGAACTTAATGAACGTCCAAACCCACTGTCTCCAGCCTACATTATCGCTGAGTGATGGTTCATAGGTGTACCATCAGGCGAGAGAGTGGAGGGCATCACTTCTGAGGGGAGAAATCAATTACTGTACAAAAATGAACGCTGTAACAAAATTTAAAAAGTTATCATTAGCTTTTTGTACGGTCAGGAATGGCCACAGGGCAGGTTTTCTATGATCCAGCAGACTGGGTAAAGGAGAAGTCAGAGTCCTCAGTGTTTGTTTTTTTTTTTTTTATTTTAAAGATTTATTTATTTATACAAGCACTGGGTACAGTCAGAAGCACGGGAGGGTGAGAGAATTCACCAGAGCCAGAGCGGGGAGCAGAGCAGGCAGAAGGACCGAAGTACACTGCTGAGGGGAGCAGCGGGTGGTGAGGGGAGCAGCGGGCGGCAGGAGAGGTCTGCGCGCCATGTGGGACCCTCCTCCAGTGGACGGGGAGCAGCTGGGAATCGAGCCAGAGCTGCAGAGGCTGCGGGCAACTTCGCAACCCAGCGTTCAACCGCTGCGCCACCGGGGAGGTCCCTCCTCAGTGGTTTTTGCAGGTCTTTTATTGGGATTTACCCGGTACACAGCAGGCAAGAGTGCTGGGGGTGCAGGGGGCTGGCAGGCCTCCCAGCCCCCAGCAGGTCTTCACTCTATCTGGGCTCTTCCGCCTTCTCTCTGCTTCTCTCTGCTCTTCTCATGGCTCTGCTTCTCTCTCAGCTTCTGCTGCTTCTTTCTCGGCTTCTCTTTAGGCTTCTACTGGAGTCCCTGTGACGCCGCCCTTAAAAGCACAGTCTTAGCCCAGGTAAATCCCATCTACCTATGCCCACACCCTACTCCAGGTGCCCGCCATCAGGCATGCAAGGATCCATCATCTATCCTGATGGCAGGAGGGCAGAAAACCCTGATATTTTTCCTTACCCTATACTTTTCATCCTACTTGGACTCACTTTCCTTACTGAGTAGCACATTTTACTTCAGCATTTACGACACCACTGCTAGGTGTTTCTCTAAGAGATGCCAGAGGCACTGACCCTTGCCCCCACAATCCTGTAAGGACGAGGCAAACACAACTACGAGACTAGTACTGACCTCAGGGAAGGTTTGAGGTCTTGCCAAACTTTTTCCGTAAGGCAAGGCTAGGTTTACTTTTCAATTATAGTGCTCCAGAAAGCACCCCAAATTATTTCTTCACAATAGGTCATAAAATGTGACATTAACTTCTGGGAAAAAATACATTTAAATCCATTTATTATTGAAGGTGAGTATGTTTGATATATTTTTGGGACGATTCCCTCTCTCAGAGAAAGTAAAAATCAGTTATATAATCACTTATTTTAAAGTCTTATTGGTGCTTTATGAAGATGCAAGACATTTTACCCACTAATGCCCACAAATTTTTGCCAAAATAACATTATCATAATGGCCATGATAGTCCTTTGGGAGATGGATATCACTTAGGTAGAAAATGCAGTGTATTTTTTTTTTTTGACTCAGACTTCTAAGTAACCTAATAAATCAATTTTGTTAAAATAAAAAAGCATTTCTTCAAATAGCCATATTTTTTTCCTTGACAAGTACAGAAATTTCCACCCAAACCCAGGCTTTTTCCTGTTTCCTTTTAAAAACTGCTGTAACATCCTTATTACCTTTTTATAAAATGACAATTTTTCCCCTCTTATAAAACTCTTTCTGTTTAAATAGAAATCAGTGCACATGGGGGCAAAATGCTAAACCAAGTTTATATAAAATAGGGAGCAGCAAAGCAAGTAAGATGGCCTGGACTCTGGGATTGTGGAGGCAAACATGCGCAGATGTGTTGGTAATAGAGAGTGGCACTGCCACCTTCCCAGTCTTCTAACCACCTTCTCCTTCTGCAGAAAATCTCAGAGCATTCTTGGCAGCACCCCAAGTGATGTTCAAGCAGGAATGCATGGAGTCCTCAAATATGTCCCTGATGTTATCCTTTCAGATGAAATGGTGGTTACGTATTCAATAATAATCCTTAAGCTGAGTGTCTTGTTTCTCAGAAGAGATGAACCACAAGTTTAAATCTTTAGAAATAACAGGTGCAGCACATGCAATATTCATTAGAAAACCAGGCCTCAGGTCTTCCTTCTCTTCAATTGTAGTCTTTTAAGAAGAGCTCTCCTGACCCTCTCTCAACTCTTCCCCTGCTCCTGGCACAAATGAATAGCTAAGAGAACATTATGTTTTGTCATAGTCCCAGGAGCATTTTTGGTGAAAATCATGTATTTGAAGTAATTTAGAGAACTTATCTTCAGAATTTCCCCAGAATACACTCAACTATTTTTTTTTCAGTGCTCCAATCATCATTTACTATTTTTATCAATGAAATAAATTAGGTTTGCAAGGCTGATCAGCTTCTCTGAGGCACTCTGCTTGTAAGTCCTGTAATTGTAAACCAGGTGGTGGGATCTTACAGAGAACACAGGTTCATGGGTTTCTTAGTCTTAAAGTTCTCAAACTTTCCTGGTTCCTAGTAATCATTATGTCTCAATAATTTTTTTCATAGCATCCTAGGCCTAAAAAAGTACCTAACTACTGTGAAACTAGGCCAAAACAAGGAACTAAAAGATAAACAGCTTAGTAATAGTGGTTTTGTGTGTATTTGACAAATATCACAAATGTCCCTTGGAACTTAACAGTACCCTACTATACCCCATTGAGTTTGTTACAGTGTCCTGGGGCAAGCTGACACATCTTTGGGAAAATAGTCTTAGTATTTTAGGGCACTTAACAAATAATGCAATTCGTAAACAGTTTCTTTATAAAAATAACTAAATAGACATTACTATGACTCCCCTTCTCTCTGGATAATAAAACAGTGACATATCAACATGGATAGATCTTAAAAATGTAATGTTGGAGGGCCTCCCCGGTGGCGCAGTGGTTGAGCGCTGGGTTGCGAAGCTACGCGCGGCCTCTGCGGCGCTGGTTCGATCCCCGGCTGCTCCCGGCCACCGGAGGAGGGTCCCACATGGCGTGCAGACCTCTCCTGCCGCCCGCTGCTCCCCTTAGCAGTGTATTTCGGTCCTTCTGCCTGCTCTGCTCCCCGCTCTGGCTCTGGTGAATTCTCTCACCCTCCTGCGCTTCTGACTGTACCCAGTGCTTGTATAAACAAACAAACAAATAAATAAATAACATGCCTCTATATATAAAAATAAATTAAAAAAAAAAGTTTAAAAAAAAGTGTAATGTTGGAGGGGGGAAGGACGAGTTGCAGAATAATGTATGCATAATAGCATTTATTTAAAGTTTATATCTTTGTTATGAATACGTGTGTAGTAAAATGAACATTGAAATGATGCACACTCACTTTAGGAGAGTAGTTCTCTCTAAGGGAAAAGGAATGGGACTGAAAGAATGCTCACTTTTATCTATAATATTTTATATTAAAATATCTAAAGCAAACTTGATAATGCTATGAACTGAATGTGTCCATCCAAAGTTCTTACCTTGAAATTGTAAATGGTAATAGAAGGTGGGCAGACATATCCCTGCCTTAGGAATTTGCCCTGGCTCCCTCTGCCTGGACCTCCCTTCTCTCGGATACTTCTTTGGCCGAAGCCCTCACCTCCTTCAAGTTTTTGTTCAAATCTTGCCTTATAAGACCTGACCTGACCAGTGTACATATCTTCTTCCTCATCCAGCCCCCGGGACCTCCCAGACCCTGCTCTACTTTTACTTTTACACAAAGAATTTACCAGTTTCTAATATGCTCTATATTGTCCCTGCTTGTTATTTGCTGCTTGTCTTTTCACAGAAATACAGTAAGTTCTACTATGGTTAAGGTCACCGCTGTTGTACTCATTAACATATTCCAAGTGTCTGGTGTAATGCCTGACACATAGCAGATGTTCAGAGGCTGAAAATGTGAATGAATAAATAGATTATACTATTCTTATGATACTATACCAAGAATAGATTAGACGATGCTATATTATGTATATTATTTACATCTTGACTTTTCACTCAGCAATATATTAATTCACTCAGTGAATATATCTTGCAATTCTTGGAAATATTTTATCAGCACATAAATTTTTTATAGAAGCTTATTATTTCTTTGAAGAGATATATCATAGTTTACCTAACCAGTTCTATTTAGATTTTTCCAATTTTTTTTTAATATACTATTCCACACATTTCCATGTGTAAGAATATCTGTGGGATCAACTCTTACAAGTGGAAATTGCTGAATCAAAGGGTATACACTTTTTAATTTTGATATTACCAAACTGAATTCCATAGACTTTGTACTAATTTATGCTCCCTTTGAAATGTCTGATGATGTCGTTTTCTTATACTTTCGCTGACACAGTTTCTTAATTTTTTTATCTTTGCATCTAATAGGTGAAAAGTTTCTCAATGTAGTTTTTTTTTTTTAATAGAGGCATGTTTTATTTATCCATTTTATTTATTTGTTTGTTCGTTTTGTTTATACATGCACTGGGTACAGTCAGAAGCGCAGGAGGGTGAGAGAATTCACCAGAGCCAGAGCGGGGAGCAGAGCAGGCAGAAGGACCGAAGAACACCGCTGAGGGGAGCAGCGGGCGGCTGGAGAGGTCTGCGCGCCATGTGGGACCCTCCTCAGGTGGCCGGGGAGCAGCCGGGGATCGAACAGGCGCTTCAGAGGCTGCGGGCAGCTTCGTAACCCAGCGCTCAACAACTGCGCCACCGGGGAGGCCCTCTCAATGTAGTTTTAATTTACATTCCATTTGAATGATTGGAACATTTTTTTACAAGTTGAAATGATGTTTGATACTTCTTCTAATTTCTATTATGTTTTTGATATTTTTCTAAAAGTTGTTGATCTATCTCTGATAGAAAATATATGTAGTTTCTTTTTGACTTTATAATTTTTGGCCAGCAGAATTAAAAAAAAAATATGAAGACTAATTTATCATTTTTATTAATACTTTTTTCTTATGGGTTTTGTATCAAAATACAGAAGGCCTTCCTAAATTTGATTTAAGTATTCTGAAATTGTTTCTACTAATACTTTTGCATTTTTGTTTTTACTTTTAAACCTTTAATCCACCCAGAATATATTTTGATGTAATGTGAGATAGTATTCAGTAATTTCTGTCCTCAAAGACTACCTAATTGCTCCCAAACTGTTAAGTGAATAAATTATCATATATATCTGTATACATAATGTACATATGGAAAATATATATGTGTGTATATACACATAGAATATATATGTGTATATATACTTAGCCATCTTTGCCATATGCTAGCTAAATTATAAATGAACAAATGCATTTATCTATTTCCGGAAATTCATTCTGTGCCCTTGAGTCTTGTGTCTATTTGTGCCCAGGACTACTGTTTCAATTTCTATTGACATATAGTGAATAGCTACTGCCTAGTGTTACATTTATTGTCAGAATTTCCCTAAATATTCTTGCTGTATATTTTTCCACCCAAAATTTAGACTCAGCATATCTATTACATCTTAAACAATACCAAGACCAGGACCAAGATCATAGCAATAGCAAACTTGTGTAGTTTTGTGGATTTCTACTCTATATGTTCCAGTTTCAATCTTAGCTATTGCCTTTGGCATACTGTAATCACTGAAAAACAGAGCCTTTTCCTGTTTTGTCTCTGAACTCATTCTTTTGGGACTTTTGGTACCAGGGGCATAGTTTTAGCATCATGACTGCCTGGGGCTATTGTGTTGGGATCTGAGTCTCAGCAATCTGGTATACCTTCATTAATTTTTTTTTATCAGTTCATGCCACAGCATAATTTAAAGTGGTTTGTTAAAAATTATAAGTGACTTAGCAGAATATACCTTTTATTAACATCTTTTAGAAGTTATATAAATATAAAACTTCTTTTACAAGTTTTATAAGTCTGAAACAATCTTGTAGTCATTTAATCCAAACTATCATGATTCTGTCCTTTAAATTTGTAAGTAAATTTGTAAGTATACTTTTCACTTGAGTTCTTAAAGTTTCAGACAAATGACTGGCTTCTATGCAACCCCTCAGCTGAAGCACACTATCCATCTTGAAGTTTCCATTCCTTAGCAAAGTGCTAACAGCTGTAGTCAATAAAAATGGTAGCATTTTTATTGGTTCACAGAATTTGACAGATTGGAAGAGAAAAAGGATTTGGGTAAAAGAACTCTTAAAATAAATATTATTAAGCATTTCATAAAATTAAATTTTTTAAAAATAAAATAAAAATAGCCTGCCCATGATTAACTCAAAATATTTGAAAATCTATAAGCAGTAGAAAAGCTATCATTCATAGCCACATTCAAAAACTAAAGAAACAAATTATGGTGAAGTTGGTACATTCTAAACTTAGAATAAAAGGCTGTCAGATCAGTGTGAGAAATGCAGAACCACATATGACTGTGGTCTCGTTTCTGTAGAAATGAAAAATGATGATTGTAGGGTAAAGAAAATATCAGGCTTTTCTGCCCTTCCGCCATCAGGATAGATGATGGATCCTTGTCCTGAATGCATGCCTGATGGCGGGCACCTGGAATAGGGTGTGGGCATAGGTAAATGGGATTCAGCTGAGCTAAGACTGTGCTTTTAAGGGCGGGGTCATGGGGACGCCAGCAGCAGCAGTAGAAGCCGAAGCCGAAGCCAAAAGAGAAGCCGAGAAGCAGCAGAACGAACTCCAGAGAGCCCAGATAGAGTGAAGACTTGCTGGGGGCTAGGAGGCCAGCAGCCAGCACCCCTGCCTGCCATATGCCTGGTGAACCCCAATAAAAAACCTGCAAAACTACTGAGGACTCTGACTCCTCCTTTACCCGGTCTGCATGGGATCAGAAAACCTGCACTGTGCCCATGTCCTGCCCTTACAATGATAATTAAGATTTTGAGTATTGTCTTTATCGCATGTATTATGCTAAGCAGTCTATTGAATCTTTATCCAGACTCAGTCACTCTTTCCTCTCTCTGTCCTTAGCATTTCCCCTTGCCCTTTGATCCCTGTGGACATTATTCTATTGGTGGAAAAGTGAGACGCAAGCTCTGAGTCAGGGAATGATGTCCGGAATGGACTCCACGCCCATCTCCACCCATAGGAGATCTCAGGCACAGAAAAGTAGAAACCTCGATTTCATTTTGCACTTGGCTTTTCCATTCTCACCTTCAAGCTGCAGCGAATTGGTCTCTCTAGAAACTTCAGGGAGAATCTGTCCTTGTTAACATTCTATTGGTGGGAGGGAATCCCACCAAAAAATCACCTTGGCATCAGGAGAGCTCCTCAAACACATTCAGGGAGGTTGTCTATTCTGCTCACCTTCGTTCTTGGTTCCCAGCCCATGTCCAGGAAGAGTTAGGGCTCTCCACAATAATTCAGCATTATTCACCTAAAAATTCCAATGTGTTTTGAATGCAATGCATACTTGACACCTATTCAATATTTATATATGCAGTAAATTAGGTGGCTGTGGAAAATCCTTGGACTTCTCAAACAATTTTGTGGATTTTACTTTTCTGAGCCTTAGTTCCCTCATTTTCAAAATAGAGGTAATAATATTCTTTATAGGGGTTGTTGTGAGATTTTTTAGCAAGGAAAAACTGGTACAATATCTGAAACCTAGCAGGGGCTCAATAAATGATAAAGAGCTTTCTTATATTTTTCATTCTTTTTTTAATCCATCAGGGCCATCCTTACCAGTATTCCAGACCATCCTTACCAGTACCATAACAGATGGCTGAGAGGGCCCATAAAATGGAATACTGGAAATTCAGGTGAGGTTTCATTTTCAGTCTACTGTCATGTTTTCTGCTTTTAGGGAAATTATCCATCTGCTTTGAAATTTATGCAGTTAATACCACTGTACACAATTCAGAGGCATGGATCACACCCAAATTTTTAAGACACCAATATAAGTTGGGGTTAATAATTTAAGGATGTTATATTAGTTTTTTGAAGGTTTTATCACTTGGGTTTTATTTTTTTACAATTTTAATTTAGTAGATATTCACCTGTATCTATCCTTAGTATTGTAGTACTTAAGGATTTTCTGCATTTTGACTCAAAGGAGATGAGCTCAAAGCACTCCTGAGCTTGGGTATAAACTTGAAGATTCCTCATTCCTGAGACAGGGAGTATGATCTCCAAAGACACATATTTTCTTTCACAATGGGCAAATATAAGTCAGCACTTTCTGAATTATTTTATATAGGGCTTCCAGAAATTGAAAATTTATCCTACTGACTTTGAGGGAAATTGTTTTTTTCCCATATGCCATCACAGTTCACCAAGTAATAACCTCTGTGCTGAAAGTTCTCACATGTTTCTGTAATGGGCCACTCTAAGAACATGTCCCTTTAATTGTTTTCAACTACAACAAATACCAAGATACTTACATCTGGTCTAGACATGAATAAAGCCAGATACACTTTTCAGATTGTTCCCATACTGATCAGTTTCGATTCCTGTTTTTTCTCCTTAGACTTGGAATTCACTCTAGCCTAGAATGTGCATTTGAGTATTTTTTAATCCATCACAATGCTCACAACCCAATAGTACTCTGCATATAGCCAGAGATCAATGAACGGTTTTTGAGTGCATTTATTTAATCTTTGCAACAAAGTCTTTTGTAGTGAAATTTCAGTCCAAGAGTTCTAATCAAGAGTTGTGTCATTCTCCTGAGCAAGATTGGCAGGTGTTTTCTTTCTTTCTGGCATAATAAAATCTGCATGCCCTGGGGAAAGCTTAGGAAATGTATAATTGATGTATTTCTGAAATGCAGCCCTTGTTTCCTGTAATTCCTCCTCCAGGAAATCTTTCCAATTTGTCATAATTCCCAGTTGTTTTGCTATAGACAGCAGCTCCCCCTGAGTGTTCACCAGTTTATCCATCACATTTTCAAGCGATGCCTGATGTGATTTCTCTGCTTCTTGAAGCACTTCCTGAGCCTCTTCTTGCTTCTTTTTCTGAGCCAAGCAATAGTAGATGTTTATTTCATGTTCTTTGTTCTTTATCATTTGGTTTACACTCTTCTTCTGATCCTTAATAACTGTCATACCAGTAGCCATAAGTTCCTCCAGTGCTTTCCTATAAAAGGTAACATGGATATGAATTTGTAGGCTAGATGGGTGAGCCACTAAAAACAAAAAGATTTTGTCTTTAGCCACAGAAACATGAAAAACTCATGATGAGTCGCCAGTCTGAGATAGGCTGGTGGATGTTAGTTTTTGAATTGAATTAGCACTTAACAATCAAAAAGCATTTGTCAGAGGAGAAGGTTGCCCATCAACCACCCTGCTATGGGTTTGGCTGAGACCACTCGTGAGTATCTGATGGTAACTTTAAGAATCTAAGTCAAATCTGGTCAGAAAAATGTAAATGCAGTACTTTCCTCACAATCCCCTTCCCACTACCTGTGTGTGTATCACCTATGCTAAAGAGGTGGTATCACTGAACTGGCTGGAGCTGCAGGCTCATTCTTATTTTTTGCAAAATAAAAGTCCTACAGGACTTACCTATGACCCTGTTATAAACAGTTCTAACAACGAAGATTTTGCCTATACTTATATACAAATACGTTTGTTTGTTATCTCAAGCAGCAAAACAAAAGGGACAAGTCCAAGACTTTAAATTTTTTAAAAACATATATGTAGATGATCTGATTTTTGTAAAAATTTTTTTGGATTATACACATATATATGGCTGTACATACATAAAAGGGTACGGAAGGATACTGTGCCATTATTTAAAATGATTGTTTCCATGAGACAGGGAGTGAATAGGGAAGCAGCAAGTCAAAACTTGGCAATTTTCATGCTATGTATTTCCATAAGGCCAACTATATGTTGTCATAGCATAACTGAATGTGTTAAAAAGAAAAAGATCAAAAAGTTACATACACAATAACAACAGTTTGTGATATAGGTTACAGAACTTGAAGATTAAGTTTATGTGTTTACTGAAAAATATTTCTTGATTAGTCTCCTCAGCCTCTTACAACTGGAGTTACAGAATGAAAACACAATATTTAGTATAACAGATATCGCTTGAGAGGGGGAGAGAAAGGAAATGCAACTGATGAAGAATACCTGGTAGCTTGAGAAGAGCTAGCAATTTTCAGTCCGTTCAGATGAGTGGTAGGTCTTTGAGTATTCATATTATTATTTTTCTTTGAAACGTGCATATACACATATATAATAGTATATTAATGTGTCATTCTCTGTTATTCATAATAAAAATGCAAAAAGACAAAAACTGGGACATGCCACCTATTAGCCTCAACAGTCTCTCTTTCTCTCCAAGTGGATTTTGATAGAGTAAGATACTTATCTGCAAAGGCATTTTCTAGAATACCTTTTCTGGGCCTCAATTGCTTGCTGGGCAATCAGTCTTTCTTCAGCCCTGGCTTTCTCCACAGCGAGGACCTTCTCCCTGTGGCACTCCATCATGATCCTTTGGATTCTATGGACCATGCGCTGTTCCGCAGCCATGTGCTCTCTCTTCATTTCATCTTCCATGTCTTGATGCACTTCTATCTTGGTTTTAGCTGCCATTTCCTTAAGCAACAGCAAAAATAGGTTTAGATGTTACCACTTTGATTTTTTAAAATGCATACTAAGAGGTTACTAAAATAATAGTTCATCAACCTGATAGAATATCACAAAACCAGGAAGGCACAAACTATATAGCATAAGTATGTGTATAGATAATATGAAATATATTTGGGTTACAGGGGAGGATTAAAAGTCTTTTTGCCCTGGAGCTTCCATAGTGGCACAAGGGGTTAAGATGCAACCTATGAAGCTATCAGCAGCCACTGCAGCACGAGTTCAATCCCCGGACAGGGAGCGACCCACATGGCGTAGCAGACCTCTCCTGACTCGCCTGCTGCTACCCCTCAGCAGTGTATTTCAGTCTGCCTGTTCTGTTCCCCACTCTGTCTCTGGTGAATCCTCTCATCCCCCACATCTCTGCCCTGTACCCCAGTTCTTGTATGCATAAATAATAAATAAATCTTTTTTTAAAAAAAATCCAGGTCTTTTTGCCCTGGATAGTCCAAATATGCTGTAGTGTCATATTATAGATCATTAGAAATACGTGATTCTACCACAGGAATTCAGTCCTGGAAAATGGTGGAAATAATGACTATGCCTTCTGAGTGTCTCCTGGGTAGGAGGGAACTTGAGGCTCAAGCAGAAAACAATTGAACATTACTGCAGTCGTAGGAACCTGCTTGCCAGTCCCACTGTCATTTCAGCATTCCAGTTCACTCCTTCCACCAAGTGAAGAGATGAAAATACTATCATCATTTTGGAAATTTCTACTAACATCACCGTCCCAGGCACTCTGCGAGGTGTCCTACAAGATGCTATAAACACAGGGCTGGAATCCTTGTCCTCAAGGGCTAACTGTCCAGCAGAGGAGACCAATGACCTAATGGTGCCACAAGCACTTTAATAGAAACATAAGCAAGAAAAGAGGAGCGAGTAATTCTACCACCCTGTCTGTTGAACCCCTGATGGAGGCAGCTCAATTTATAGTGTCTCCTGAGTGGACCCTACAACTGAAATTGAGGAAAATCAAGAAAACTGTAAGATTTAAGGGAAATTGAAATAGAATAAATTTCAACTGAAATTACTGTAGCTTTAAAAATATGTTTCCACAATTAAAATACTTATTTGACTTTGTTTGAGAAGGAAAGTTTTCAACTTCTCCCTTTGGCTACTGCAATGGTGAAAAATTAGACAACAGAAATCAAGTTTAAGAACTTCTCCAGAGTGGCCTCATTTCATATATTTAGAAAATGTATTTCAGGAGAATGTTGGCTGTTTAGAAATGCTAGCTGGGTTTTCCATTATGCAGAAGCTTTGTTTTTTAAGCCCTAATACTTTTTGACAATAAAATATTTTAACAGAAATATTTCTAAATGTATTTAACATTTACCTTACTACATAAAAAGAAAAACGAACACACTAACATTTCTGGTTATCCAGATTGAATAGATAAAGATGAAAGACTACAGGCCTAGATACTTTGTATTGCACTTAATTATTGTATAAGTTCAAGGGCTATTTGTCTCTGTTAAAAATGACCCCATGTGCTTTGCTCTTTCAGATTTGACATCTGATTTTGTAATTTTTCTTGTTCTTCACATGTCATAGGGATAAAGACCTTCTGTTGTAGCTGCTGTCAATGAACTTCTTTTTGTCATTTCTGGTTTTTGGCCTTTAATCTATTTTGGATTTGTAAAATCAAGCAACCATGTCTGTTGGGTTCAGGCTGTCAAATAAGTATAAATAAAAATTGAGTGGGGAAATGGAGAGATTCTGCTAAAAGTCTAAGTTTCTATTTTATAGTCAGAGAGAGGTTTACTTCTTATGGGATATTTTAAGTTAATTTGAGGTTTTCAAGTATATTCTCAGTAATTGATACTCTCAAGTGTTAAATTTTAGATAAATGAAGGCTTATAAAATTTTGTTTATTTGAATCATTTTTAAATATTTAAAAAATTACATCCCAGTCCCTTATTCTGGCTCAGTTGTAAACTAGGATCCAGAGAATTAAATCTAATACCTCTTCTATGTGATAGTTTAAAAAACTAAAATCATTTTCATGCCTCACATAGCAGATGGAATACATATTTAAAGCTATCAAACTAATTCAGTGACCTACTGTTGGTTAGTGTTCTTACTCAAATTACTACCAATTAAATTACTTTCACTGAAATGCATTTTGAGTGTGTTATAAGAAACATATTTTGAGATGTTATAAGAAACGGCCTCATGAAATCCATCATGTTTACAGTACAGATGTTTGATAGACACTTATTACGCACACCGTCTCCCTCAGGAGAAGTTTCTCCCAAGTATCACATTTAGGAATATCTGGCTTTTCTAATGACCTGATTCATGGCATTTCCCTCTGGGCATTGACTGCCAATTAGTGATAATTGCACAGGTGTACATACAAGACATACATACAGTTTCAAGTTTTAAATTAGTGCCTGACTTCATTTCCTACTCTAGTTTTCCTTTTCTTACTTTCTCTTAACTTTTCTCAAGTACTTTTTAATATTATTACGTTTGAATAAGATAATATAAATATCTTCTCAAGATACTATCCATTGGATAAATCTTGAAATTTTTCTTATCAGCAAACATCTGAGACCTACCACAAATTCCTAGCATCAAATTAGAGCACTACCTGATGGCCTGTACATATCAGAATAGTATTTAGCTCTCAAAGAACTTGGTTTTCTGCTATATAATCTCAAACTTTTTTTAAAATTTAATTGATTTTTTTTTTTGCATAGAAGAACTGGGGTGTAGGCCAGACATACAAGGGGTGAGAGGATTCACCAGAGACAGAGTGGGGAGCAGAATGGACAGATTTACTGAGATACACTGCTGAGGGGAGCAGTGGTTGAGGCAGGAGAGGTCTGCTGCGCCGTGTGAGTTAACTCCCTGACTGGGTTTCAAACTCAGGTCGTAGCTATGATAGTACATAGAATTAATCCCTAGGTCACCAGGGAGGCCTTGGTAATCTCAAACTTTAATATGTATGAGAATCATAAGGGCTATTGATTGAAAACTCTGCCAGTAGCTCAGAGGGTCAGGTCAGAACCTTATAATTCAACTAATGTTATGAGTCCTTCTGAGACAAATCATTAAAAAATTCCTGAAATGACAGTATAAATGTAAATTCCCAAATTCTAGATAATAACTTTAGAAAGGTCAACCTCATTTTAAATTTCTTAAGATTTCTTCTATTTTAACATTAAGTACATCAACGGTACCAGAAGGCTGTAAGGGGTATTTAATGGAAGACTAGGATGTGAGCTCTTTGAAACTGGCATCACATCTGTTGTTATCCTTGTATCTTCACAACCTAATGCAGGAGTATTATTCAAAATGTGTATCCTGTTTTGGCAGGGTTCTAAGAGGCTCTGTCAAATCCCTTACCGATCTAAAGGGCCGCCCTTTTAAAGCCAGATTCAAGGAGGTCCAGGGGTCTGAAGGGAGCAACCAGGGTGAAGAAAGTGTTAGGATCTTAGGGAGTGGCAATTTATCAATTGATAGAAAAGTATTTTAATAATTTAAGAACCAGCCTGGCTATTCTAGCATATGCCAGTTGAACAGCAGAGCTGCCAAGATAGGCTATAAATGCTTTTCACATTCAAAAGAGGGGAAGGGCAATGGATCACTGCAGCTAACCCTTTAGGGATGATTGTTCACTGGAATCCACCAGGAAGGGTCCCACTTCCTTGGGATGGCACTTCCTTTCCAGCCAGCAAGTTTTTGGAGCCCAAGAAAGAATGATCCACTTAATCTTACCTACTACAGGTCTAATATATGTAGGTATCCACTATATATGTAGGTATTCACTGCTGAAACTGTGAATAAATGAGTCCATGGTCCTTGAATTGTTTATTAATTATGGTCTTACTAAGTTAGGTCAAACCTGGCTCTAGACTTCTACTACTTTCCCTCCAGCCTCTGCCCTTAAATCATCACATCTTCACCATGTCCCATCCTGTCGCTTCCAAGGCCAACATGTGAAAATAGTTATGTCTCCTTTTCCTTTGGGCAGATTTTGTAACTGAGGTACTGAACTAAATAATGAAACCCTGGGTCTCTGCCTGGAAAGTTTGCTAATTACCTAGCTGATGCAACTTGAATAAGTTACAGGTTAGAAAGAGTTCTTGTTTTCTGATCTCTGGTCCTGAAGGAACTACTTGAGAAACAGCTCAGGTGTTCCTGTTGGCACTGCAGTATCTACAAATTTAGGACAAAGGATGCAATCAGAGAGCCCAGGAGAAGGAAGAGACTAGCTGATTCATCCTTCCACTGCTTTTGAGCACTTTCTGAGCATAGGCTCTGTGCTGTGCAGCAGGGCTAGAGTAGGTAAGGAGACACACATGCTCTTAAAGGGGCTGCAGCCACGTGGGAGGCAGACATTCAACACGTAATCACACAGTTATTTAACCACAACAGTGACTTATGAAGGTGCTGTGAAATTGGATAGAGCATGGGCAACAGAGAAGAATAAGTTGGGTAAAGGTTCCCATAAGTAGTAATGATATTTAAGATCCGATGAAGTGTGGGGATAGCATTATGGGAAAGACCCCGAGATAGGAGGAAGTTGATGTGTTCAAATTCTAGATCCCAAAGAAGGGCTGTGAGAGGAGGAAAGAGAGCCAGTGGCAAGAAATCTCAAGAGACAAGCCAGCAGGGGTGACTCCTTCAGGTCTTGGAGCCCTGAAAAAGTTTGTGTTCATTATAGCAAAAGCTATGGGATTTTCCTGTACGCATTCAGCTCTGTTGCCATAGATTCAATGTCTCTTTTGAGAGACTCCTGGATCTCCCAACCAACCTCCATGGAATATCCATCTAGATTATTGCACATATTATATTGTTTTTCTCTGATACCCTTGCCAGAGCATTTTACAAACTTGTCTTAAAAGACAACACATAAGGGCCTCCCCGGTGGCGCAGCGGTTGAGCACTGGGTTGCGAAGCTGCCCGCAGCCTCTGCGGCACTGGTTTGATCCCTGGCTGCTCCCCGGCCACTGGAGGAGGGTCCCACATGGCACGCAGACCTCTCCTGCCGCCCGCTGCTCCCCTCAGCAGTGCTTCTGCCTACTCTGCTCTGCTCCCCGCTCTGGCTCTGGTGAATTCTCTCACCCTCCCGCGCTTCTGACTGTACCCAGTGCATGTATAAACAAAACAAACAAACAAATAAATAAATAAATAAAGCATGCCTCTATAAAAAAAAAAAAAAGACAACACATAAGCTACTATAAAAACCTTTAAGTTTTTTTGATGTTCCTCTTCCAGAATCTTTATGTAAATTTTGTGTCTGTCATTTGCTTCTTCAAGAGCTTTCTCCACTGCTAGTTTTTGGCGTTCATCAGCCTTTGAAAGAAAGAGTCCATTTAATTATTAATGTATCAAGTTTTCCAACAGTCTTTGCTATCATGTCTGTTTTACACTTGATCTTAGCCAAAAGGCTGAGAAGTGATATATTATTTCTGTTTTATAAAGAAACTTAGAAATAACATTCTTAGCACTGTGATTTGTCCTGCCTCAAGAGTTTTAGTTCTCTTTAGGAGGGCATGTATGTCATTCCATCTATGACTGCAAGAGGTGGGCAGTGGAGGATTGAAATTCTCCTTAAGTGTCTGGGATCTGCCTATGAGCCCCAAGACACTCAAACTGCCCCATGAAACTCAGTCAATTGGACAAGGTATCAAGGACTTCAGAGAGAAGCAAAGCAAGTTGAAGGGATGAGAATTAGTTGGGATGAGGCATTTAGAAAAAATAGGCACTTATGCAGGAATATTACACCCTACATATGGATGGTCTGCATGTCAAACATTAAGCAATAATAGACATTTCCAAGGATGGCTTTTTAAAAAAGCTTGAGTCCAGTGAGAATGCAGGGAGCAAGAATGATCCATACATGGGGTAACTTAGAAAGAAGTTCCTCATGTCTGCTTTTAACTCATTACCCGGTGTATGCTGGGCACATTATTTCATTGAACTCTCTCAACAAACCTAGAGAGCATTGCCATTCCTCTTACATTTAAAGAAGTCAAGACTATGGAGATAAAGTACTTGCCCAAGATCCCACGGACAGTCAAGACTCAGAGTTAATTCTGCCTGATCATATTGTTTGGGACAAATCCAAAAATTAAGAGAACTGTAAAGATTCATTTAGGTTGATTTCCATCTTATTTTACCTTAATCCATACTTCAGCTTCTGCTTTTTTAATAAGTTCTTTGACTAAGGCCTCTTGAAAATGCTCTTCTCTACTTAGAATATCTGCTCCGATATCTATTTGGAAAGAAACAATTACAAATATCTGCAGACTGTTTCTTTGTTTTCCTTTTCACTATTACGTAGTTATTTAATAATTATCAAAGCGATGTATTCTTTTAGGAGACATCAATCTTTTCTGTAAAGGTACCAATGAAAGAAGTAACTTTCCCTAACTGACTAGGTGGGAACTCACAGCACTATTAGGTCACTTGTTCCCTCCATCACAACCAATTAACATGGTAGGCAACTGGGGGAGTAAAGTGGTAGAAAGGAGAACATTTTACACCCCCAAAGTAGAATGGTGAGTGAATATTCAAGAGATATTCAGTTCCTCTTTCCCTCATCCTGTTTGGAAGCTGGTGTTACCTCTGTCAGGCAAGTGTAGCAGATTGCTTTCTTTAATATGCTATATGCCTTTTGTTAGCTTGTGCATTTTCATGGGGTTAGCTGCTTGAGCAGAGCAAACAAAGGGTTTAGCACTTCTGTCACTGATCTCATTTAATTCCCAAAATATTCCCATAACACCTCGTAACCTAGATAAGAAAATAAAAGCCCGAAGAGATTAGAGAACCACACAATATCAGATGGCCAGGAACAGAGCTGGACCCGGTGATAAATTCTGAGCTATTTGAGCTGGGCACAGGGTTTTCTCTATCTTCTTCACCTGAATGGGCTGTCAAAGTTGGCTCAAGACCTGTACAGGAGTGATAGATGAGCACTTTGAACCCTGAAATCACATGGAAGAAAGAATGATCTTTCTCTCCAATCCAAATTCTTACAGGACATATTCTTTATTCCATTCAATTCTCACATCATAGGTTTGCTGACTTACTATTAGCTTATTAGGTGATTATGTCTTGAGATCAACTTCCTAAAATTACAAGCACATCTTGTACTGCAGTTCTGCATCTCTTATGGTACCTCACTTGGCAATAAGCATAGAGTACATTGTTGACACATGTGCTTGCCTCCCCATCATCTCTTTTCTCCCTCTTGTAACAGGACCCATTTCTCTCATTAACTTCCCTCTCTCACTTCAAGCACTTCCCTCTGTCACTTAAAGCAGCCAACCTGCTTGGCACATGTCCTTACCCCCATCCTTCAAAGTAACTGGCCCAGAATTGGATATTGCTCAAGCCTGGTCAAACAGACTGCTTTCTAGGATTTTGCATACAAATGTAAGGAGGACATGACTCTTTTTCCCCTGAAGTTTCTAAGCTGGAGGTGGTTGATGCCTATAGCTGTTTGGGACTACTTCATCTCCTTTCCCAGTGAGCCTGGCTGCAGTAATGATTAAGCCAACTCACTATGAAAGGAAGCACAAACTGACTGAATTCTCTGATGCCAGATCCCTCCTGGATTTCTCTACTAAAAGGGTTGAGAAATTCCCTTTTATGTGTAGTCTAGTCTGAGTTGTGTTGCTGTTACCTGTAACTAAAAATACATGTTTGGTGATCATATTTTTGCTACTAGAGAATTTGTGAGTCTAAAAACAGGACATCACATATTACAGTAGAGATAGACATATTCTTCACATGCTTGTGCATAGACATAATTATGAAACTAGGAAGAAATGTGACTAAGCAGAGACCATCAACATGCTGCATTTCATAAAAATGTGATACAAGTATAGACTGCTATTATTCCTTTTTTGTGCTTAAAGCCCATTACTTTACATTAGTTATTCTCATTTTAGATTATATATATCAATTTAGATTATATATACACACACACGCACATATATATATACACACATATATATATAGCAGGATCCCTGCATAGCTTTGAAAAAACATACCTGTTAATCCTGTAATGGTTGCTTCCTGGAAGGTCCTATTACATGGAATCTCTTAGTTTTAGCTCCAGGAAAGAAGTTTTTCAAGTCAGATCAAATTATACCATCTCTTTGAAGCCTTCAGTCCTCAAGATCTACACACCTCAAGATCCCAGTATCATGAACTAAGTTTGTTCTTAGTCCTCATTTCACTGTCTTTGGTGCTGCCCTATTGTTGAAGCTGAGAACAGTTTCCATTAGGAAGTGGAGATGCAATAGCTTTCTTGTTGGATGTTGTTCTCAGCATTACAGTCATTTGTGCCATGTGGGTATATATGCATGGAAGAGAAATGGACAGATGTCACTTTGAAGGGTCTTCTGAAACACACCTTGCCCTAAAAATCTTTGTGCTATTAAGGTTAAAAGTGAGCTCTGGTGTCTAAAAGTTCCCAGGCAACAGTAGATAGGGAACTTTCACATTCTTAATTGTTTCTCAATAAATGGGAACAAATTGATATACACGGGGAAAATTTTTTCCTTCACAAAAAATGCACTGAAAAATGTAGTCTGTTAAATGCATTGCTATTTAAAGGGTCAAAGGTGGAACATTACTGAAATTTGCCTATATAACATTCATAGTTTCAGAATTGTCAAAGTACATGAAGTAGGATGAAGGAAACTCTTAACCAGAATCCAAGAAAAACACCACTGTTCAGTTATAATCACTGCCTCTTGCGTTATTAAGGAGACTTTTCTCCTTATTTTTATTGCACTTTTATTTTGTTCTCTCAAGTTAATCTTGCACTTAGATATCAAATACAGTTGGTCAAAAACTTTTATTTCGGGGCCTCCCTGATGGTGCAAGGGGTTAAGCACCGCACTAGGAAGCAATCCGCAGCCTCTGCAGCAGAGTTTGATCCCTGGCCAGGAAGGTCACCCACATGGCACAGCGGACTGCTCCTGTCTCACTTGCTGTTCCCCTTAGCAATGTATTTCAGTAGATCTGCCCACTTTGTCTCTGGTGAATCCTCTCATCCCCTGCATCTCTGACCTGTACCCCAGCTCTTGTATGCATAAATAAATAAATCTTTAAAAAAAAAACTTTTATTTATTTTGGGAAGAGAAATGAATCCAATATTACCTAACGTTGAAATGGAAAAAAGACTTGTATAAAAAAAAAACTTTGTTGATATTGAAATGGAGATTTAACATTTAAAAAACATTTGTATTAACTGAGTAGCATCCCTATGGTGAGAAGCACTGCATATGAATATAAGCCTATTATGTTATAAAAAGACAGAAATAAAAAAATGCACTTGTTGAAAGAACAAACTACTAACACAAAGGAAAACCTAGATGGATCTCAAGGGCATTAAGCTGAATGGGGGGGAAAAAGCCCATTTCAGAGATTTACATATTGTATGACTATACTTATATAAATTTAAAATGCATAAAATTATAGACATGGAAAACAGATTAGTGGTTGCCAGGGATTTGGGTTAGGGGGCATTAGGGGTAACACAAGGGAATTTCTTACAATGGTACCCTTTTGTGTCCTGATTGTGGTAATGGTTACACAAATCTACACCTGTGGTAAATATCATAAACTATACACCAAGGTGGGGGGAGGGGCGGGCATGTAAGCTCTATACATTGTGCCAATGCCAAGCTCCTGGTTTTGATAATGCAGTAGTTTAGGTAAGACATCAGTGAGAGGAATGAAGTAAGAAGTACATGGGAACCCTCTATTCTACTTGTAAAAATTGAATCTTAAATTATTTCCAAATAAAAATCTACTTAAATGTGTAAAAAGAGAAAGAAAGCAAAAAACTAACATACACTGAAGCCTGATTCTGGAGGTTCTAATTTAGTGGCTCCATGTTGGATTTGAATTAAATCCAATGAGTCTGTATTTGGATATTCATAGTAAAAACATATTTTTAAGTCTTGTCGAACATGCTAGGCTGAGGAACTACTGTCCTATGTAATACCCACTAGTGTTTACATAGATATTTTAACATATTTTTGAATTTACTTACAAAGAATAAAGAACTCAATTATTTTGACTTAAAATAGTCAATAACAAACATATTGAATATAAAAGATTAATTCCTAACTAGTTTTATTTATAAATTAGATTTATCTACTTAATGTTTGGATTCTGATATCCAAAGGCATAGGTAAATAATCAATAAATGTGTATCTAAGAATGGATGTCCTCTGTCATGAATGTAAAAAGGCAAATCATTTTAGAGATTATATAAACATTTACTGAAAGTTAAAATCAATTTTGATAGAAATATTTTTAGAGAATGATTCCAATTTGATCTCCTCCCTATTTTAATTTTGCTGAAATACCTTCCACTTTCCAGCTTTTTTTGTTTTCAAAGATCAGGAGGAAATCTTTAACAATTAGATTTGCTTATTAGAATTATACATATAGTAAATAGTTTCATGCTATCTGTATGTACCAACTTTTAGATGACCAGCCACTAATAAAGGTTATAAAAGGTATAGTTTCTTTCACCCATTATTAGAGATATTTCCCCTCCTATATATATGGAAGTTACCCAAATTTGGGCAAGGACAAAAAGAACTCCCATTTACTCCTATGTGCCAGGTTTTACAGTAGGTACAAATATTTCATTAAAGTCCCATAATAACCCACCAGGTAGGTATTAGCCTCCCTATTTACATTTAATGAAATAGAGCTGATAAAAGTCTATATAGCCAAAAGAATGACATACAATGCCATGAAACTTTAGAACAGAGAAAAAAAGTTACTTACCCAGTATATCTTTGTGAGTGTAAAAGCGTGTCTTAAATGGCTTGTAGTCATGGATCTTTTTGAAGATTTCACCAAAGGGGGGTGGTGGAACTATTTTATTACAAACAGCACAGCAAACAAAATTTGTGTAAGTCGAATTTCTGATCATAATTCAGTTTGTCTTTTACCATACGTAGTTAAAATATTCTTAGGATCAGAAAGATACTTCTAAGGAAAGCTAGAAATTTTAAGAAAGCTAGAAAGAGGCTCAAGGTTTTAGGACAATGCTAGAGGCTGGTTGAAATTAAATAATTTGCCATTACTAGGTAGCAGGTATGTGCCTAATGTAAAAGGACGGTACTGAAAGCCTCTGCCAGGTAAGATATGGGCACTGAATCTGGGAAGATTTAAGCAGGCACTCCCACCTACATGCTAGCATGGTAACTTTAGCAACTGTTGCTAGGTAAGACAAGCTTTGCTCACAAAAGCAACTAGAAATAATGATAAAAGGGAGTATGGTATAGTCGTTTATTTCCGAAACATTTCTGTATTCGTTTCCTTATTACTGTAACAAATCACCATAGTTTATCAACTTAACATCGCAAATTTACTAGTGATGTTAAAACAACACAAAAAAAAATGTAGTTCTGGAGGTCAGAAGTCCAAAATGAACCTTAGGCGGCTAAAACTAATTGGTCAGTAGGGCTGGTTTCTTCTGGAAGCTTCTGGGGGGAATCTATTTTCTAGTCTTCCAATTTACAGAGGTTATCTTCTTTCCTTGGCTGATGACTTATCGTCATATAGTCTTTTCTCTCCTTGTTTCCATAGTGACATCACTTCTTCCTCTGTTCTATTATTGTAATTATATCAGGCAGATAATAAAGGATAGTCTCCCCATCTTAAAATCCTTAACTTTATCATAGATGCAAAATCCCTTTGGCCCTATAAGATAACCTATTCACAGGTTCCAGGGATTAGGATGTGAACATCTTTGGGAACGGTGGCAGGGGGAAAGGGGAGAGAGTGTTGCTTAGTATATGACATTTTCATTTAACAAAAAAATCTTTATTTTCTGTCAATTTTATTTCCATCTTCTGTATCAGACTCTGTGGAAGAACAACTTAATATTACTCAGTGGTTGTTCCTACACATTCAGTGGCCTGAGCTATTAAGTGTTGCAGCCCAATCTTCAGAGGCAGGCTAAACACTCAAGTCTTTAGTCAGGAATCTGCATGTCTTCAGACCAGTTTTGACCTTGAATTGAATTAGTAGTAAATAGGGCAACTGGAGTAGTCCATTCACCCTGAAATTTCTTGGTCACACACTTTTTAGTAGCAAATCTGCTCTTCAATCTCTTCAGAATCTTTGCAGAATCTAGATATTAGGCATGATCTCCCATGGGTATTGATGGTTCCATGAATGCACAGTACTTCTGGGGCTGGTGTCTACCACACGAGACCCACTGAAAGAGCTACTTTATTACTGCAAGGATGGCAATGTCCACATAGTGTAGAGGAATGTCTATGACACAAAACAATGGTTCGCAGGTTATCAACAGATGCCTTTGTGAGAGGCTGGTGGTCTACCCTGAGATCAGTAACTAGAAGTCTCATCTCCCAGAATGCTGCTTGGATCTGGTTAATGAAGGCTCCAGGAGTGAAGCAGTAGCAGTAGCTCCAATGTCAGCAGTAAACTTCAGCACAGCAAACTGGCCAGTATTCACGGATGATGACACTGGCATCTGCCAGATTTTCAGTAACAACAGAGACATGAGCTGCCAGCAGAAGCTTCTCCCAGGTTCTCTTGAGATTAATGATGTACGTGTCATCATTTTTCTTTTGTAGATGTACTGTTCCATTTGGAAGTCAAGGTTGTTGCCCACCCAATGGGTTCCCGCTACAAGGAATTTGAGGACATCCTCTTCCTAAATTTCAGAGTATCAGGGGTCTGGATGTTGTGAAAGTTTGCCTTTAAGTAACAATGGGAACCCAGAACAACACCACCATAGACTCCTCTCTGAGTTGGGTGAAAAGACCCACAATTTTCTTTTAAATGGGTTATTTAAAGAATTTCTTTCAAGCCAAAAAAGGAGGGAGTTTAATTTTTTTTAAAGATTTATTTATTTATACATACAAGAATTGGGGTACAGGCTAGAGTTGTGGGGGGGTGAGAGGATTCACCAGAGACAGAGTAGGGAACAGAACAGGTGGATTGACTGAAGTGCACTGCTGAGGAGAGCAGAGGGAGAGTCAGGAGAAGTCTGCTGTGCCATGTGGGTAGCTGCCTGGCCGGGGATCGAACTCATACTGCAGTGGGCTGCGGATAGCTTCATAGACTGCATCTTAACCCCTTGCACCACCAGGGAGGCCCAGAGTTAAAATTTTTAAGTTAATAATAAATGTGAAATTTTGGTGCTGTGGCAATAAAAGTGGGGTGGGGGGAAGCAGAACCTTAAAGGAAAAATTACTTCATTAAGTCAGGACTCAAAATTACTAAGCCTGGTTTTCAAAATTACATAGTTAACTAATTTATTTTCCTTTTTTAAAAATGGAAAGTCCTGCACCCCAAGAACCTCCTCAGTGCCTGACAAACTGGAAAAGACTGGTCACCCTATAGAAGGTAAGACTACAAGCCAATAAATAACTTCACTCTTTGCTTGAGGAAATGCTTAAGAGCTAGTTTATCAACAGGTTGCTCATCTGGGTAAATAGCTCTCCCAACAGAACAGATTAGTACTTCCCTGGGAATAAAAGATCACGTGCTGCTTATCAATTGATATCAAGACGTGCCTCAAGACCTAATCTACTTTTCCAGTAGTGAAAAACCTTCCTTTAACTATTTGAATCCAGACTCCAAAATGCTATATCTTTCCCTGACCATCTTCCTATTAGATACAATTGATTTTGTTAAAGTGATATTTTCCCTTAGAGAATGAATGAAAACATCAACATACAATGCACACACAGACTATACTATTGATATTACATGCAACCACTCTGTAAAAAGTATCATAGGCACTTGTTCCTAAAATCCAATGTGATTTTCCCTCACACATTTTTTTCGAGTGGTGTGTCTCACTGAATCCACGGCTACCCTCGTTTATTCACATAGAGGTCACACAGCGTAGGGCTGTACTCCATACAGTTTTTCCTACACTTCAGCACAGTGTATGATCAGCACAGGGCTGGCATGATCTCTTTTTTTCTTTTAAGATTTATTTATTTATGCATACAAGAGCTGGGGTACAGGGCAGAGTTGCAGGGAGTGAGAGGATTCACCAGAGACAGAGTGGTGTCAGAGAACAGGCAGACTAACTGAAGTACACTGCTGAGGGGAGCAGCAGGCGAGACAGGAGAGGTCTGCTATGCCATGTGGGTTAGCTCCCTGGCAGGCTGGGGATTGAACTCGTGCTGCAGAGGCCGCAGATTGATTCACAGTGCTGTGCTTAACCCCTTGTGCCACCAGGGAGGCCCCCATGATGAGCTCTTGATAATTTAACTAACAGCTTCCTAAGCAAATATCAACCTATTTTGTAATATAGCAAAAGATTTCCAAAAAATGATAATACAACAGTAAATGTAGTCTACTGGGTTGTTGGAAAAGTCATGATGTATTTTTGCATAGAAAACATAGAAAAAATGAGTCATAACTTTTCTAACAACCCAATATTTCTTTAACAAAGTACACAGAGAAACTAAAAGCAAAAAGATAATTAAATTAAAATGCATGTTGTACCACCTAGGTGCATTTTAAACTATATGAAGTATAGTATACTACATACAGAGACAGCAAGGAAATATTTAGGGATCTATAACAATTTAATTTAACTGCGTGTCGATAACTGAATATTAACTCTTCATTATCTACAAGTCAGACACAATTGCATTTTTCTGTACCTTGCGAAACCATAATAAGGTACTAGAAATCAAAAAGTTACATTAAGATGATAAACTCTGCCTGTACAGTTATTATTACTTGGTAATAACAAATGAAATAAAATTCAGAGGTGAGATGTATTACTGAGCCCCAATAATAGTAATTGAGAGAGTGGGGTAAATATCTAGAAATTAAACAAGTCCAGAATCCTTGTCAGAAAGACATAAATCATACAAGATAAACCCAGGACCTTCTTATGTACTGATAGTTCTAGATTAAATGAATGTAAGAACATTTGGCTTCATCTTACATTATCACTGTAACATTAATTTACACAAACTAAAACAGATAATATTTAGTTGTAATCAAGTAACATCATACCTCAGTATAATACTACTTTTTTTTTTTTTTAAGAAAAACTTCAACTGGGCCTCCCTGGTGGTGCAAGGGGTTAAGCACCTCACTATGAAGTAATCCGCAGTCTCTGCAGCACGAGTTCGATCCCCGGCCGGCCAGGGAGCTATCCCACACGACACAACAGACCTCTCCTGTCTCGTCCGCTGCTCCCCTCAGCAGTGTATTTCAGTAGATCTGCCTGTTCTGCTCCCCACTCTGTCTCTGGTGAATCCTCTCACCCCTGCAACACTGGCCTGTACCCCAGCTCTTGTATGCATAAATAAATCTTTAAAAAAAAAAAAAGAAAAAGAAAAACTCCAATTACTGTAGGTTATGGTCTCATTTCACCTCTATTTCAGTAGTTGAGTAGGAGTATCTTTTCAATTAAAATAAAGGTGGACCAAAAATAGCTAATATAAAACCAAAATATATGTACCATCTGTGACTCTAAAAACTACTTGGCTTTAACGTTGACTATAGGCTTTACTTCACAAATATAGGTCTATGCCAGCTAGAGAATAAAGATTGCCTTTGCAAATTTCAAAATAAAAACCCTTACATCAGTGGTAAATGCACAATTCAAAGTATTTAAAATACCATGCACATTTAACAAACTGAGTTCTTTTATTATAGAGTTTATTAAATTAAAAAAAATAAAAAGACTTCCATTCTCCTGGCACTTCCACAAGAGGGGTTAAAGAAAAATATTGAGAAGCTCTTTCCATGGATAAAGAATAAGATAATTGCTGCAGTTTTGAAATAACAAAATTTACTGTAGTGGTCTGGTTTGCAACAGCTATCTTCTTTCCTCAGTATAATCTAAAACACGTAACAAGAATCTGTGCACTTACAAAGTCTTTTATTTGAAGATTTTATATGAAGATTTCCATGTGTAGTAACCAGCATTATTAATCCCATTTAGATGTTCTCCTCCTCATATAACTGTGTCCCTCACTATCAACAGCTTCATAGAGGTCTTTTTTATTCTCTTGCGTTGCATGTAGATAACCAATATAAGCCACACAAAGAGAAAGGGTTATCAATCCAAAAGCCATTACAGGTTTGTTCTGTTAAAGAAAAAAATTAAAAAGCCTCATTAAGACTAACAGTTTGAGGAGACCCAAACACTGCACATTCCTCTTAAAACATAAAGTCTTTATTACCATGCTAGTAGCATTCTTATAGCAGTATTTTCAATTATAATAATTTTAGTGTTTATTCAATTAATACAACTTTTGTTAATTTAGAGGTTCTAGAAGACTCCTGCTTCTCTTCTACAGTCTTTCTACTGTAGACATCTCAGACATTCACCTTCAGGAAGGTGACAGTTGGAGAAGAAGCATATGAAGGTCAGGAGGTAGGATTGGTCCAGTGCTCAGAATTTTCAGTGTTATCTTTGTGAAATGGAGAGGTTATTTAATGCCTCTGAGCCCAATCATCCCCATCTGCAAACATCAAATTAGTTCATTTTATTAGGAAGTAAGGAAAAAGTACATTTGCTATTTTTCTAATGTGAGTTCATGGATAAACTGGCAAAAGGCACTTCATGTCACATGTTAGATACAGCAAAAATAACAATAACTGTTCTCTGGGAACCTATTTTATTACTTTAAGAAATTTAGTGATTGGAACAGATAGTCTGTATGTATGCTGTTATAATAACCTAGAATTACTGCTGGAAAGTCCAAGACTATACAAGGGCAAAATGATGCAGTTCTGAAATTTTTTATTTTAAAAAGACTTTTATAGGAAAGATGTTCACAATTTCACAAAGTGTTTTGTTTTATCTATTACTATAACTCACTCTCTTTTGTGTGTTCACACTCAACAAATTAAACTATTTTAGGTCACAGTGAGTGCACAGTTGTGATACAAATGATAGTTCATATTTTCTGCCTGTTACCATAACTTCTATTATTATCATTATTCTACACCTTAATCAAAGAACAAAGGGCAAACCTTTTCACTTCAATCAATAGCTAAGAAAGGAGACAAACTCAAAACAGCCTAAATTTACATTTCTTGAAATACATTTGGCAATTAATAGAGTTCAAAAGATTTAAAAACATACTCCTTGATTTAACGATTGTTTTTGACTTTAAACAGTTTACACTGGCCACTGTTATTAAGATTCTAATCAAATTCAGTACATGTACACATATTTATAATAATTTGATTTCATTTACAATTATTTTATTTTTAAAGATTTACTTAGTTATTTATTTATACAAACACTGGGTACAGTCAGAAGCATGGGAGGGTGAGAGAATTCACCAGAGCCAGAGTTGGGAGCAGAGCTGAGGGGAGCAGCAGGCATGGCAGGAGAGGTCTGCATGCCAGGTGGGACCCTCGCCAGTGGCCGGGGATAGAACCGGTGCTGCAGAGGCTGCGGGCAGCTTCACAGCCCAGTGCTCAACTGCTGTGCCACCGGGGAGGCCCCATTTACAATTATTTTAAAACAAAATATCTATTGAAAATAAAATTTAGGGCCTCCCTGGTGGCGCAAGGGGTTAAGCACCACACTATGAAGCAATCCACAGCCTCTACACCACGAGTTCGATCCCCAGCCGGCCAGGGAGCAACCCACATGGCACGGCAGACCTCTCCTGTCTCACTCCACCTGCTGCTCCCCTCAGTAGTGTATTTCAGTCAGTCTGCCTGTTCTGCTCCCCACTCTGTCTCTGGTGAATCCTCTTACCCCCTGCATCTCTGGCCTGTGCCCCAGCTTTTGTATGCATAAAAATAAATAAATCTTAAAAAATAAAATAAAATTTATCAAACCAAATATATTCACCAATTTGGAATAATATAAATGATTAGCTAACTCCCAAACAGTATACAAATGTACATTTTGAAATCTGTCACAAAATGTTTGCAATATTCCTTAGGTAAAAACATTAATAAAGGTTAGAAGAATGATCAGATTTCCATTTTATTTTCTTGTTTGAATGGAGGTCTTAATTACTTAATAGTATCGGGTCAAACAAATTTCCTTCAAATTAATGCAACTATTAAAATAAAATTTTAAATAGATTGAGAAGTTTGAGAAGTAATTTATTAAAATGCACACATTTCCCATTACAGTTCTCAAATGTCTTCGAAATAGTTACATATGCATAATCAGTGAAAAAGTATTTGATTTTTCCTTCTACCTGCTTTTATTCAGAAAGGTCTCTGTATTTTATAAAATTTCTACAAAATCAACTGTTACAGTGTCATAAACTTTCTATTTCTGATAATCTAGTTAAATTAAACATCAAGTCTTATCCTGGATATATTTCTTACAGGTTTAATGAAGAGCTCTGGATTCACAGCTCTAAATAAGGTTGTGGTGCGGACCCCTCTGAGCCCCGGGTTTCGAAAGTCTTTCTGTTTGGGTGGTTCCTTTGTGGATTTCGGAGGCTCAGGTGCTGAAGACATCTGGACTTAGGATAATTATTACCTACGAAATAAAATAACGAGATTTTTTTCTCCTTTATGATTGTTTCTTTGATAAAGCTCTTTAAATATCATTGTATACTCATTTTCTTTTTGAATTCATGGTTAGATAATACCAAAAAAATGACTGTCACTTATTTCATTGATTTATGTAACCCATAACTTTGTATAACTTATGACTTTGTAAATGGTGCTTTAAGTTTTGTTTTGAAAAACTGTTAATTTTTTTGGTCTCAGAATAAACCCTTAAGGTAGGCAAAAGTTTTTTTTTTTTCCTTTTCTAACAGAATAGAATTATTTGTTGGTCTGAATCACATTGTATTTATTTCGGTGACTTAGGTACTAAGGGTAGGAGTGGCCAGTAGGTCATCCACACCTTTGCTTCCTTTCATTTTCGTTCTTCCTCACCTTCCAACAGATCTTTTGGGACATCAAAAGAAGTACTAGGATTCCTTTGCTCAAATTCTCCTACAACTTCACCCTAGGCCTACTTTTCCCTTCATGCGCCTCCATCTTCTTCCACTGGCCCACCCAAGCACCAGTACCACACAGGGAGGGTAAGTATCTGTATTCTTTCTCCTTGTTAAGGGAGGTGATAGGCAAAGAAACCTTTCAAAGAAAGGCTGAAATTAGTATTTGTAATATTATGTGTCAATATAATAAAAGTATATTATAATAAAAATTGGGGGGAAATGCTAAAATCCCACTAGATAATAAATGCTATTATGAAGAGTCATTTATATTTAAACACTCACTGGGTTTCTGTACCAGTATTAAATCTTCCATTTTATAGACTTTATAAAAGCAGTATTTTTTCAATTTTATTAGTTACAGAAGATATTGGGAGTATAGTTGTAACTAAATATTCAACTATAGTATAGCACTTAATTGGGTAAGTACCACATCAGGAACATCTCCTTGAAGGGAAAAAAAACTGCAACAATTTCTACATTTGCAAGGGTCTCTGAAATGTTCATAGCTGGCTATTTCATCACTTGTTCCATGTGGATGTTGTGGCTATTGTTGCCATCATCATTATAATCATCATCATGAACATCACTTTCTGGATCCATTTTCACATTAGTTAGCAATCCTGTAGCAATTTCAGGATTTGCCAACTTTTCAAAAATAGTTAAATTTCTAACTAGGGCCACAAAGTCTTCAAAATTAAACTGGCTTGGGATGAAGTGACAGTAACTAGGTACTAGAGTGGTTGAAATACCATATTTGGTTTTCAGTCTTTCTTGGGCATGTATATCAACCTAGAATCAGAGCAGTCAATGAACATTCCTGAAACACTGAGGGTTAGCTGACTCATCAGTGACAAGTCATCTCATCTTTTTCATCCAGGATACATTACAGCAAAATAGAGCAATCATCACTCTATGTTTACCACCTTTATGAAGTTCCCCTTGGGTACTTTGTAAACTATATAAGATAACAACTGGAAAACACTTATTTCATCACCATTCAAACTGTATCTGGCAATTGCTTTTTTCTCCTGCACGCAAATTACACATTTTCTCCACTGGAACACTGGGTTCTTTTTCACCACAGACAACTTCTGAAAAAATTCCTTAACATGCCTGAAAGTTGTTCCACCAACACAATTGTTTGAAACTCATCGTGCCCCAAAGGTTGGTAAAAATCCTATGTTTTCTGCTGAAGAAGTGGTCTAATTACATGCCTGTTTCTTGCACCAACTTTTTTGACAACACGCAAAATAACCATAAAAGGGACCTCACAGGTGCTTTGGTAGTGGGTGTGGTATGGTAACATAAACCTGAAGAGGTGTGCACCAATTTCCCTAAATCATATATAATGCTGTAAACTATCTCAATTTTTAAAAATAAGAGAAACCAAACAAAAAGAGTATCAAAAAGTCTATCAGAAAAGTAAAAACAATGGGGAGGGGTTACATATTAAGGCATTACCTACTACACTATATTTTAAGATTTAATGTACAAAATTTCTATTATTTGTGACACTTTCTGGAAAGCATGAAATAACATTTTCTACTATATGTGACATAAATAGTATAAGAAAGCTCAATTTTATTGCTGCTTCTCCTTTATGAGTTCTAGTCACCAAAGATACTACAAGTTATCGCCAAATTTCATGAACTTGTTTATACCAATGTGAACTAATAAACTTTAACCACATCTATATTTTTAATTTAAAAATATAGATTACTGAGGCCATTTATCTGAAAGGGTTTTTAATAACCAAGAATTTTTTATATGTAACTATAAAAACAAAACAATCTTCTCATTTATCTCTTAATCTGCCTGCCCCACAGCACTGTAAAAGGGAAATATCAAATAACACACACTGAGACTAGCAGGCAAGACTGGAACTTGGCACTGCCCTGCACCTGGCTATTTGATGATCAGTTTATGTGTGGGCCTGTTTGCAAAATACTCAATAAATTAGTTATCCATGGAGACACCACTGGCTGCACAATCTGTCTAGGTGCCCCTACTCTTAATTTTTTTTCATTTTTCCATTACCCATTTCTTGTTCCTTTATGCATATGAAACTGGTTTTTATAATTTTTAAAAATAGGAATTTTTTCATACATGCTGTAAAAGAGATTAAACAAATTTGCATTTGCTTCATATTTCCCTTCCTAATAAAAAGTTCTTTAATTTTTCAACCTATCCTCTTGTAAAGAAAATATGTAAAGGGGAAAGGAAGAAACAAAGGACTGTACTGTTGCACAACTCCATAAGAGTCATTCAAATTGTGAGTAATAAAAGTGACCCACTTTGTACTAATAATATACAATGTGGGAAGTTTCACAAGATAGTCCTTGACAGTCAGTATTGGTGGTTTTGAGTGATTTTCCCTCTTTCAGTAAAATTCTTGCTCAGGGGGATGATCCAGAAATTACTGGACAGCTGACACTAAGCAATTCACATTGCCATAACTGTATTATATTGCATATAAAAATTAAATTGATATAAAGAAAATGAGTTACTTAGAAAAAAAACTTAATTTTCAGACATACATTTTTGAAATAAGCATCTCAGCAGAAGTTAAATCAAATTTCCAGAATCATATAAGAGTTAGTGAGAAGGAGCCTTAGCAATAAGCAGTCTTTTAAGGGGCTTAGGAAATTATAAAACAGACGAAATATTTTCACAAAAATATAAATACACTTGTGATTGTAGTTCCACAACCATACTATCATAATATTTAAGAAATAACTTGACGTACGGGGCAGAGCACCTTAAAATAATTTAAGTTAATATAAATAAGTTTGGAGTAGAATCAAGAGGACTATCTGTCTTGAAGTAATCTAGCATAGCCTCATATTCCAACTGCGGCACGTATAAGCTGGACGTCTTTGAGTGAGAACCTTCTGAGAGTCAGTTTCCACCGTTATAAAATGGGTGCTATCTACGGCATAGAACTGATTACCTATGGGTTAAATGACTAACACTTTTTAAAGGATTTAACAAATGTTCAGTGTCTTCACCATCTAATCCAATCCCTTTGAGAGAGAGAGAGAGAGAGAGAGAGAGAGAGAGAGAGAGAGAGAGAGAGAGAGAGAGAGAGAAATCTACACTCAAAGAAATGAATCTTTGACAATGGGAGAGTGCAATAAACCAGGTCTCTCAACTTCCACACCTCCCCTAGGCCACCATCTCACACCTCCCCACCTATAAAAGGACTCTGCACTTATAAGCTAGTGCCATAAAATTGTAAACAAATTTATATGATCTAATGTTGTTTTAAATGGAAAATGTACTTTTTAAAAGTATCTTTCCATCTCTTGAATTTACTGTACCGGAGGGGGAAAGCTCTGGCACTGGCTGTTGCAAACGGTCTGCGGGTGTCAAGCACCCCTGGCCCACCCTCCCCCACGCCGGGCACCCTCACTGCAGCGGGCTGGACGCGTTGACCCCCCAAACCGACGAGTTCCAGGCCCCGCGCCGCAGGGTAAACTGCTATGAGCTCCCAAAGTCAAGCGGCATCTCACCTGAAAAGTCACTAAACTATTTCCTCCTACGTGGGAGAGTCTGGAGTGCCGGGACACCGAGAAACTACCCGGGGGATGAGAGGGGTTTGGAGGTGGAGGTTTTGGGGGGCACCGACCAGCGTCAAGCGCCTAGAAAGTAAGGGGGGAGACTGCGTGGGGCCAGGGAGCGCCTGGTTGGGTGAGGTTTCCAGGGGCCCACGGAGCGGCGAGGAGAAAATACCACCCAGGCCGCCGCACCTGGCCGTCCTGCGACCCCGCAGCCTGCGGGCCCGCGACCCTCGCCCGCCGCCGCTCACCCGCCGCCGGGTCACCTCAGCACCTCGCCTCGCCTCCGCCTGCGGGGAAGAGCGGCCCCGCGCGGTCGGCCAGCGCCGTGCGCAGCGGCCCCTACAGCCCGGAGGCTGCAGCGCAGGCGCGCGGGGGAAGGCGCAGACTGGTCAGACCCACACCCCTAGGGATGTTTGGAGTTTGCAAGTGGGGTGGGTTTCTTTCTTCCTTTTTTATTTATTTATTTATTTTATTTATACAAGCACTGGGTACAATCAGAAGTGCAGGAGGGTGAGAGAATTCACCAGAGCCAGAGCGGGGAGCAGAACAGGCAGAAGGACCGAAGTACACTGCTGAGGGGAGCAGGGGCGGCAGGAGAGGGCTGCGCGCCCTGTGGGACCCTCCTCTGGTGGCCGGGGAGTCCCCGGGGATCGAACCGGCGCTGCAGAGGCTGCGGGCAGCCTTGCTGCCCAGCGCTCAACCGCTGAGCCACCAGGGGAGGCCCTTCCTTTTTTTTTTTTTTTTTTTTTAAGATTTTTTATTTATACAGTAGCTGGGGTACAGGCCAGAGGTGCTGGAGGGTGAGAGGATTCACCAGAGACAGAGCAGGGAACAGAACAGGCAGATTGACTGAAATACACTGCTGAGGGGAGCAGCGGGTGAGTCAGGAGCCGTCTGCTGAGCCATGTGGGTATCTCTCTGGCTGGCAGGGGATTGAACTTGTGCTGCAGAGGCTGCGGATTGCTTCATATTGCGGTGCTTAACCCTTTGCGCCACCTGGGAGGCCCCAGATTATCTTTTTAGTTGATTTGGGGTTTACTTTTTAAAAGTTTATTGACAACAGGTATATATAATGAAAACTGGATCTTGAAGAAATATTTTTACTCCATGTTCACTGCAGCACTATTCATAGTGGCCAAGATATGGAAACAATTGTCCACTCATGGATGTGAATAAAGAAGATGTGAAATTATATATATGAATATTATTATTCAGCCAACAGAAAGAAGAACATCCTGCCATTTATGACAACGTGGATGAAGCTGGAGAGCATTTTGCTAAGTGAAAAAAGTGAGACAGAGAACGACAAACACTGTATGCCATTTTTATGTGGAATCTAAAAAAGCTGTTGAACTCATAGTAACATAGACTAGAATAATAGTTACCAGGATCAAAAACGTAGGGAGAATGGGAAGATACTGGTCAAAGAATATTGCTAAATTAATTAAACATGGAGGCCATTAGACTGGATAATTCTAATACTTTGGTGGCATATGTAAGTAAACAAAAACTGAAGACACTAAATGCTTCAAGATTTGAGAAATAAAGATAGCCGGATAACCAATCACAGTCAACTAGCTGTCAAAATAAATAAGCTACTACAGTAAAATAATTTCCTTTCTTGTCCTCCTTCCCCACTTCTCTGTATATGTATTTCTCTCCTGTCAAGTGCATACTCCTACTTGCATTTTGATGTTGCTTGATTCAGCATGGTTTTTGCTCAAATAAACTGAACGTTTTTAATATGCCTCAGTTTAGCTTTTGATAGTACAAACGTCAAGATATAAGATAAATAAGCTCTGGGGAACCACAGCAGTGATTATTAGAAAGCATATGAAAGTTTCTAAGAGATTAAACCTTAAATATTCTCACCACACAATAGCAATAGCAATTTGGTGATGCGATGAAGGTGTTAGCTAATCAATGGTGGTAATCATTCTACAATATATGTGTATTGATTGGGGGCGGAGCAACATGGCGGCGAGGAGACGCTGCGAGTAAGATCTCCCATTAAAAAAAGTTAATAGGGAGGAAAAGCGGCAGGTCCCAGTGAGAACCGGGACACGGAAGATAAACGGACGACTCCAGCAAACTGCCCGAAGAAGAAAGTGGCCATAAAAGAGGACCAGAAGGGAGGAAAGCGCAGAACCCTGCTCCCCTCCCCCGCCCACAGAGGCGGCACTCTCAGACCGGCAGAGAGGAGGAAAACAACAAACTAAAACTGCCAACAAGAACAAAGGACGCAGCAAGCGGGACTGGGAGTGGAAAGGAACTATTGCAGCCACCACACCCTGTGAACGGGAGCTGTGGAGAACCCCCGCAGGATCCGCCGCGGAGGTGAGCTCCGGGCGCCATTGAAGAGAGCCCCGCCCAGGAGGAGACCAGCCCCAGCACACAGCCCCGGCCGCCCGGTAAGCCTGCGCGGAAAGCGGCGCGCCGGAAAAACAGACGCGGAGCGGGATTGCGCGGGGAAAGCGGCGCGGATTGCGCGGATCGGATCGCAGCTGCCCAGGTCCCCGCGCCTGCGACCTAGGCTTGCGGGGAGACGACCTAGGCTTGCGGGGAGACGCGGAGGCCCTCCCGGAGTGAGCAGGAACCAGGCGCCCAGGCAGGGGAGCGGGATTCAAAAGGCGCCATTCCCGCGCCACTGATCTGGGCTACAGCCCGCGTCCTGGAACTGAGGGCTTTGGAACTGAGACCCGGGGCACGAAATTAGGGGTGTGGGTTCCCCACGACGGTGGGGCACAAGGCAGACACAGCACCCCAAAGCCGTTGAGGTGTACCCTACCATCCCTGCTCTGCTCCCTGTCCCACTGGGTGGAAAATCAGCTCCCCAAGGGCTCCAGGAGAGATCTCTGGCGCCACCGAGCGACTTGAAGCCAGCACAGGCTCCTGAAGCAGCTAGTGGCCAGCTGGGGAGTTAGCCCACGCCGGGCCCCTTCCGAACAAGTAGTCTGAGCCCACAGGGAGAGCGAGCACCCACAGCCGGGGCAGACCAAGCGCGCAGAAGAGTGTGCCTGAGACCGGACGCGCAGGAAGTGTGTCCCACATCACCATTATAGAATAGGGACATTTCTTCAGTAAAGACTACTTGCAGAAGGCTTCCTCAGGAGCCAGAGGTGAGCGGGGGAAGTTCGCCCACGCCAGAACCCCTCTGGCCTGCAGTCCAAGCCCAGAGGGGGAGCAGGAACCCACCGCTGGGGCAGACCAGGCGCACAGGGGAGTGTGTCCCCACATCGGCATTTTAGAACAGGGACCTTTCTCCAGTAAAGACTGCTTGAAACTGACAGATGACTCCTGGAGGAACCAGGGGGGAGCAGAGAAGCCCACCCAAGATGCCGGCCAGTCCCAACTACACAGTGTCCCAACGCATACGGCAAATTAGAAAACAGACAGTAGGGAGGAGAAGAACCACATGCAACCTAGCAACTCTCCAGAGAAAAAGCACACCACAAAAAGAAAACCAGCCCCCAGATGGCAACGACAGTAACTTGGAAGAACTTCTGAGCCTTCCAGAAAGAGAATTTAAAATTGCCGTGATTAAAAAACTGACAGAAGTCATAAAGGAAAACAATGATAAGGGAAAAATAATCAACGATCAGAAGAATGAAATTGAGTCCCTAAAGAGGGAAGTAAAAGAAATGCAGGAGATCAAAGAATTAATGGAAGAACTAAAGAATTCTGGGAAAAGCAATGAAAGCAGAATTGATGAAATGGAAGAACGAATAAGTACTCTTGAAGACACAGAAATAAAAAGAACCAAAACAGAAAAGGAAAGAGAAGTACGAAGGAAAAAGAATGAAGAAAGACTTCGGGAACTATCTGACTCCATGAGGAAAGGAAATATAAGAGTTATAGGAATACCAGAAGGAGAGGAGAGAGAAGTAGGAACAGAGAAAATATTCAAAGAGATAATTGAAGAGAACTTCCCAAATGTGAAGGAGGAGCTGAAAATTGATATACAAGAAGCAAGAAGAACACCAAACTTCCACGACGAAAGGAAAAATACAGCAAGACACATAATAGTAAAGCTCCCAAGAATCCAGGACAAGGAAAAAATAATGAAGCTGGCAAGAGGGAAGAAACAGATAACATTCAAAGGAAAGCCAATCAGGCTGACATCAGACTTCTCCGAAGAAACACTACGGGCAAGGAGAGAGTGGAGGGACATAGTCAACAGACTCCAAGAAAACAGATGCCAACCAAGAATACTCTATCCCGCAAAGCTCTCCTTCCTCTTTGAAGAAAGAATATGGACTTTCCCAGACAAACAGAAACTCCGGAATTTCATTGCAACTAAACCCCCACTCCAAAAAATACTACAAGGAGTCCTAAAGCCAGAACCTCAGAGGGACGAATAACAATGAAAGAAGGCCAAAAAAAAAAAAAGTTATTAAAAGAATAAATAAATAAAATCAAAGGAAAGACAAACACAATGGCAAATACAGATGTTAACATATCAATATTAACTCTAAATGTAAATGGACTAAACTCTTCAATAAAAAGACACAGAGTTGCAGCCTGGATTAAGAAACAAAACCCAACCTTTTGCTGTCTCCAGGAAACACATTTAGCTACAAAAGATAAAAATAGGCTCAAAGTTAAAGGATGGAAAACAATCCTACAAGCAAATGGACCAAAAAAGAAAGCAGGAACAGCTATACTTATATCAGATAAAACAGACTTCAAACTCAAAAAGATAAAAAGAGACTCCAATGGTCACTACATTATGATCAAGGGGACAATACTTCAAGAAGAAATAACACTCATTAACATATACTCACCAAACGAAGGAGCACCAAAATATATCAGACAACTGTTGTCCTCTCTGAAAACAGACATCAGAGAAAACACATACGTAGTGGGAGACTTCAACACACCACTATCAACAATGGATAGATCAACAAGACAAAAAATAAGTAAAGAAACCAAAGCTCTAAATAAGGACCTAGAGCAATTGGGCTTAACAGACATCTATAGAACACTAAACCCCAAAAAAACGGAGTACACATTTTTCTCAAGCGCACACGGATCATTCTCCAGGATCGATCACATACTGGGGCACAAGACAAACATCAACAGATACACCAAGATTGAAATCATATCAACCATCTTTTCTGACCATGAAGGCATCAAACTAGAAATAAACCATAAAAAGAAGGCAAGGAACTTTCCTACCTCATGGAGATTAAAAACCACACTACTGGAAGACCACTGGACTAATGAGGAGATGAAAGAAGAAATTAAAAAATTTTTTGAATTGAACGACAAGGAGGACACCAATATCCTAAATGTATGGGATGCAGCAAAAGCAGTAATAAGAGGAAAATATATAGCAATAGAAGCTCACATCAAGAAACAAGAAAGAACTCAAAGAAACAACCTAATCTCGAAGCTCAAAGATCTAGAAAAAGAACAACAAAAAACCCCCAAAACCAGTAGAAGAAAAGAAATAATAAAAACCAAGGCAGAGGGCCTCCCCGGTGGCGCAGCGGTTGAGCGCTGGGTTGCAAAGCTGCCCGCGCCCGAAGACGCTGGTTCGATCCCCGGCTGCTCCCCGGCCACCGGAGGAGGGTCCCACATGGTGCGCAGACCTCTCCTGCCGCCCGCTGCTCCCCTCAGCAGTGTGCTTCGGTCCTTCTGCCTGCTCTGCTCCCCACTCTGGCTCTGGTGAATTCTCTCACCCTCCCGTGCTTCTGACTGTACCCAGTGCATGTATAAGTAAAAAACAAACAAATAAATAAATAAATAAATAAATAAATAAAGCATGCCTCTACTAAAAAAAAAAAAAAAAAAAAAAAGGCAGAAATAAATGAAATTGAAACTAAAAAAACAATCCAAAAGATCAATGAAACCAAGAGCTGGTTCTTTGAAAAAATCAATAAAATAGACAAACCCCTAGCCAGGCTCACAAAGGAAAAAAGGGAGAAAGCACAAATAAACAGGATCATCAATGAAAGAGGAGAAATCACAACGGACACAGCAGAAATCAAAAGAATAATCAGTAACTACTATGAACAGTTATATGGAAACAAGTTTAACAATCTAGAGGAGATGGACAAATTCCTACAACTCTACAATCACCCAAAGCTAGATAAAGAAGAAATAGAACACCTAAACAGACCAATTACAAGCAGCGAAATTGAAATGGTAATCAAAAACCTCCCCAAAAACAAAAGCCCAGGACCTGATGGATTTACAAATGAATTCTACCAAACATTCAGAGACGAATTAGTGCCTATCCTTCACAAAATCTTCCAAAAAATTGAGAAGGAAGGGACAATACCAAACACGTTCTATGAAGCCAACATTACACTAATACCAAAACCGAACAAGGACAACACAAAAAAGGAAAACTACAGGCCAATCTCCCTAATGAACACTGATGCAAAAATCCTCAATAAAATTTTAGCCATCAGAATCCAACAATGTATCCATAAGATAATTCACCACGACCAAGTAGGATTCATTCCAGGGACACAAGGATGGTTCAACATCCGAAAATCAATCAACGTTATCCAACACATCAACAAAAAGAAATATAAAAACCATATGATAATATCAATAGATGCTGAGAAAGCTTTCGACAAAGTGCAACACCCATTCATGATAAAAGCCCTTGAAATTCTTGGGATACAAGGAACATACCTTAACATCATAAAGGCCATCTATGACAAGCCAACAGCCAGTATCATTCTCAATGGTGAAAAGCTGAAAGCAATTCCATTAAGATCTGGAACAAGACAAGGATGTCCACTCTCACCACTGCTTTTCAATATAATACTGGAAGTCCTAGCCAGGGCAATAAGACAAGAGAAAGACATCCAAGGAATCCAAATAGGAAAAGAAGAAGTCAAACTATCACTATTTGCAGACGATATGATATTATACATAGAGAACCCCAAAAACTCCACAGAAAAGCTAATTCAACTCATCAATCAGTTCAGTAAAGTGGCAGGATACAAAATCAACACGCAAAAGTCAGTAGCCTTCCTATACACAAACAATAAATCTGAAGAAGAAGAAATCAAAAAAACCATCCCTTTTGTTATTGAAACAAAAAAAATCAAATATTTGGGAATAAATCTAACAAAAGAGGTAAAGGACCTATACAAAGAAAACTATAAAACACTGTTAAAAGAAATAGAAGAAGACACAAAGAAATGGAGAGATATCCCCTGCTCATGGATTGGAAGAATAAACATTATTAAAATGGCCATCCTTCCAAAAGCAATATACAGATTCAATGCTATTCCAATCAAAATTTCAATGTCATTCTTCAAAGAAATAGAACAATTATTGATGAAATTCATATGGAATCACAAAAAACCCCGAATAGCCAAAGCTCTCCTGAAAAAAAAAGAAGGAATGGAGGCATCACACTCCCAGACTTCAAACTATACTACAAAGCCATAATCATCAAAACTGCATGGTATTGGAACAAGAACAGACATACAGACCAATGGAATCGAATAGAAAATCCAGAAATAAACCCACAGATTTATGGTCAACTAATCTTTGACAAAGGAGCAAAGACTATGCATTGGAGCAAAGAAAGTTTGTTCAATAAATGGTGCTGGGAAAACTGGGTCGCTACATGCAAAAGAATGAAGCTTGACCACTACCTCACACCATACACAAAAATCAACTCAAAATGGATTAAAGAATTAGACATAAGACCTGAAACCATAAAATATATAGAAGGAAATATAGGCGAAACACTACGTGATTTGCACATCGAAGACATCTTTAGAGACACATCACCCAAAGCAGTGATAGTGAAGGCGAAGATAAACAGCTGGGACTACATCAAATTAAAGAGCTTCTGCACAGCAAAAGAGACAATAACAAAAACAAAGAGAAACCCCACCAACTGGGAGAACATTTTTGCACCCAACACTAATGATAAAGGACTGATCACAAAAATCTGCAAAGAGCTGATGAGACTCAACAACAACAAAGAAATAATCCAGTCAAATAATGGGCAGAAGAGCTAAAAAGAAACTTCTCTGAAGAGGAAATGCAAATGGCCAACAGGCATATGAAAAAATGTTCAACATCACTTGTCATCAGGGAAATGCAAATCAAAACTACCATGAGATACCATCTTACACCAGTGAGAATGGCACATATTAAAAAAACTAGCAACAACAAATGTTGGCGAGGTTGTGGAGAAAAAGGAACTCTTCTGCACTGTTGGTGGGAGTGCAAACTGGTCCAACCACTGTGGAGAGCTGTGTGGAGATTTCTGGACCTACTAAACATAGAGCTTCCATATGATCCAGCAATTCCACTCCTAGGTATTTACCCAAAGGACACAGAAACATCAATTCCAAAGAACACCTGCACCCCTATGTTTATAGCAGCACTGTTTACAATAGCTAAGCTTTGGAAACAACCCAAATGCCCAAAAATAGATGACTGGATCAAGAAGATGTGGTACATATATACCATGGAATATTACTCAGCATTCAAAAAGATAAACACATGCAATTGCAGCAACATGGATGGCGCTGGAGGGATCATGCTCAGCGAAATAAGCCAAAAAGAAAAAGAAAAATACCGGATGGTCTCACTCATAGCAGGAGTCTAGAAAACTTAAATAAGGGACCAGGAAAATGAATAACTATAAGAAAGTGAAAATCAAAATCAACAAAAAACTATGAACCAGAGACACTTTTAGGGGGGCAGGGGCGGGAGGGGAGGGATTGGGGTCAGAATGGGGGCGCTGCAATTGTATGGGGAATTTAACAATAAAATTTATTATCTAATAAAAAAAAAAACAAAAAAACAAACAAAAAAAAAGAATGAATATTACCAAAAGCAGAAGAGCAGGAAATAATTCTCAACTTCTTTTCTGAGTCAAGTTTTACCGTGACACCAAAACCAGACAAAGAAAATCCAAGGAAAAAGAGAACTGTACAGTTTCAATTTGAACAATATGGCATAGATTTATTTTTCCCTCACTCTCCCCAGTATGTACAACTCTCACCCTTTTTTAAAAAAATAAATTATTAAAAAAATATATGTGTATTAAATTAATACATTGTATACCTTAAACTTGCCAATGCACTAATCTCAGTAAAGATGCAGAGGAGGAAAGAGTTGCCCTCAAAATCAAATTGAAGACCTACATACCAGATACAGTACCAAACTTCCATGTTAAGTGCAAAGGGCTCTTCAAAGACAATGCTGTTTGTGGACTAGTCACAGAACAAGTGATAAATATTATTGTGTTGCATCATCAACATACCCATATTGTCTCATCCTTTAGTATTCTCCATACTAATCAGTGAAATGCCACATATCACTATGGAAACAAAAGGACTTTCACTGTCATGATCTAAAGCTATTAGGTGAAAGACTAAATGAAACATAAGAACATGTAAGAAAAGAACAAAAACCTCAAAGCTTTGACAGTTTCATGGACGTGAATACAATGCAAATGCTATGAATAAACAATAGTTCTTTGCAATTTATGCTGCTTTTAAGAAATTAATTTGAAGAATGATGCCAGTCTGGATTCAGCTTTCATAATTTTCATTTTTAAACAGCACCATCAATATTCACTAATATTTAATGGGAGATTTGGTATTTGCTAGGATTAGAGGATTTCATATTTGATGGGATTAGCTACAAAAAGCAAAGTTTCCTCTGTGTGAAAGTACATTCAAGTTTACAAAAGACATTTATTTTAATCATGAATTCCCAAAGTATGTTCTGTGAGCTTATGCTTCAGCAATTTCAGAGTAAATCTACCTTATACTTAAATGTTATTAAGCTAATTTAGAATGTGGGCACTGGAATAATTATAAACCAAGCAAGGAGAGCTCCTGATGGGAGGAGTTGGAGAGAAACAATCTTCCCCCAAATTCCTTCTCTCTTTCTTTCCAAGTCTTCAGTCAAGTACACTGTACACAGCTCTCTGCTTTCTCACTCTCAAAGTTCTCTGAGCACAAGAAGTAGAGGGTATTCTGAAATACATTATCATTACTGAGGCTGAAATGTATCAAGCCTTGCCTACCTCCACTCCGCATTCCTCCCAAACCCACTGGGATGGGCTTTAATCCTTACTGTTTAATTCTTCCGGTGGAAGGTCACTATACGTGCCCAGTTTACTTCCAGCTAAAGATGCTGAATAGTCTGCTGGATTTAGGGTGTGTCTATGAAGCATTGGTTCTGGGTGCCATCGTCTTAATTTCATGTATAGATGGACCCTGATTTATGATGATTCAACTTGAAATTTTCCAACTTGACAATGGCATGAAAGTAATCCACATTCAGGAAAAATTTTGTATTTTGAATTTTTTTTCCAGGCTAGTAATTCCTCATGTGATGCTAGGCAGCTCCCAGCCAGCCACACTATCATAAAGACTAAGCAAACAACAGGCTACATGGCACTGTGCTGCCAGTATGTTTGGATATTGTGTTTTTGCATCCCATCATGTCTACAAATGCCCATCTTTGTCTCCTCCTTCTACTGAGAAGAAAGGAAGATGAAATACAAGATCATGGCCCAACTGTATGCTAATATAAGGGTTCTGAGAATGTTAAGGGTGTGCTAGGCTAAACTGATGTTCAGTAGGTTATGTGTATGAGACATATTTCCAACTTCAATGGGTTAATCAGGATGCAACCCCACAGTAAATGGAGGAGCATGTGTATAACCATATGCAGACTGTGTACAAAGTTAACTATGTTTATTATACCACAAGAGCAAAATGTAAGCATACTTGGGCATCACAACTTAATATAGATGACTGCTTTAGATCCATGTTTACTTTTTAGAACACCATCTGCTAAGCTGTTATGGCAACATGGAGAATGGTGCAAGCCACAGACCTTCAGCCCTGAACAAGACCAGAGTGTGTGTTCCTCAATTAAAACACACACACACACACACTCACACACATACACGCATGTACACACACACATTTGACATGTTTTTCAATATGCATGTTTGTTGGGTTTTTTTTTTTCAGTTTAGTTAAGAAGTGAAGATTTGATCTAATTATTTCACCTTTTTCCATTATGTACTTATGTATTAATATTTGTTACCATCTATCCCATTGGAACAACCAATGACCTGAAGAAGCAAAACACGGCTCCTACTTTAACATATTGAGACCCTTTTTCATACCAGGAACCTAGAATTTTCTCATCGACTATTACTCATTACTTTGCTCTTTCAAATTGAATCAACGTTTGTTAAATCCCATTATGTGCTGGACTCTGTTGCCCAGTACTTTCACATTACTGTCAGATAGTCAGAGCTAACAATTCCTGAGAACAAAAGGAAGTTACAGTTGCGTTGCAATGGATCTATTCCAACTACCTTAGAGAGGGAGATCCTTACTCCTATTTGAATGTACTTATGTTTGATAGTATTATTTGTAACTAATTATTTTCTTATCTAGGTAACATTGGTTTACAACACTGTATGTGACTTAGAGGCGTACATCTCACCTCCTCAAGTGTATGTCTCTACACTTCACCTACCACCCAGGCACCCATTGTCCTCCATATGTTTCATATTATTACTTTTTAAATTTTTATTTGCGTTTATTTTATGCTGAATTTTTTCACAGGTCATATGTTTTTGTTTCTTTGCTTTCTTCTGGGATAACTTTTTTTTCTGTATGATCCTCTAGTTTAGGAACAATGTGCCCTTTTCAGTATAGTTTATCTTGATGTGGCAGGGAGAGTTCATGCATAAGTTCATCTGACCATGAACTCTAAGTTCTACTTGCATCTTGGGGGGCTTTGTTCTCCTGAACGTACAGGATGACTAGAGAACCTACATCTAAGCCCTTCAGTTTGGCACTATTCTCTGCGTGTGCAGTAAAAATTCAGCACTTTTTTTTGGCCACAGACCTTATGTCCTGCCCCATTGCTTGGCCTGGACACACAACTCCAGCATTGTATCAACACAATGTCACGCACTGCCTCTTAGAGCATTGTTCTTCAGATACTTAGTGGCCTTTTGGATATGCACACCCTTGATGGCCTGGGCAGTTTCATGAATGTTCTTAAAATGAACACCAAGATTTGAACCTCTTGGTTTGTGTGAGTTTGTAGGGTTTTCAGTGTCAAATGAGTAGTGAACCATTTTCATAGATCACCCAAGGCAGTTCAGGGGGACAATTTCATATTATTAATCTCCATATTACATTTAAGGATTTACACAGCTTTTCTTCAATAGGATTTTGTTACCTATATTTATGTCTCCATCTAAAATTCAACTATTAAAATTATGTTCTTTCTTGGGGGCAGGGGGACATGCAAGTGACTAAATTAAGAGCTGCTTATTTGGCAAAAGCCGGCAGAAAAGAAACAAATTGTAGTTTATTTTCCAACTACTGCATGCACACAAAACCATTTGTATTTTTTTAGATTTAAATGAGAGACAAAAATCCTAGGCTTATCTGTAATGCAAGCATAACAACTGTTGTGTTGTAAATACTGTGAATGTATCTGTTGAATTTAAGTGTTTTCTGGTACTTCACACTTGTTTTCCCAAATAAAGGTGCACAAAATACTGATGAGTAAAATACAGCCTTGTAGTTGTTGTTGCCCAGTATATGTAGATTTTCCCAGCCCATACATATTTCTTTCATTTCTGGTAACATTTTCTGAGGGGAAATCTCAAACAGTAGAGTTAGTTTTGCTTTCAGTAGATGAAGGTAATTTATCGTGCAGTTATTACTTCCATTTAGACAGTATAAGAATACTGAAGTGGGGAATGTCTTTTCCATTTTGCAGACAAGGAAATGGAGACTCAGAGAACACAAATAACTTGAACAAGGCCCCCAAATTAAGAAACAAATCCAATACTCCAATTATGGGGTGTCTGAACTCAGAGTCTGGGGGATCTGTACTATGTCAAAATCTCTTGAAAAAGAATTCCAGTTGTTCCAGTTCTTCTTTTTATGGTGTATCTAGAGACACCTCCGCCACTCTGGTCATTATCTTCTAGATCTTCTTGAGTTTGTCAAAGATCACTATACAATATCCAACTGTGTCTCAAGTGAGCAGAAAAGGCTCCTGACCTCCTTTGAAAGGGACACGATTCTGAGAAATGACAATTGTCAAGTTCAGAGCATAGTGCAATATGCATGAAGCTTTTCAAGGCACAGTAGTTTCTATTTCCATCTCTGCAGCCAGCTACCAGGCTACCTCTTAGAACCTTGGTCTTGTTCCCATGTGGTATCTGCATTCAACACAAGTCTATGGTTTTTCTTAACAGAGCAATGACCAACATGGGTCTTCCTGAAGCCCCCACCCTTGTGCAATTTATCCAGGCGGACAGTATTTGAAGGCTCTGGTTTAAACTGCCTCAGTCTGCTTTGAGTGCTACTCCTGCTCCCATCCTGTAGGATCGTCTTCCCACACTGAAAGGGCAGCTGTTAAAATCCATATATTAAAGGAGCAGAGGAGAAGTTATACAGCATTCAAGTTATATAGTATTCACTCCATTTTTTTTCCAGATCTGTCTTCCTTTACTTCTTCCCATCCTCAACTTTCTGACTTCAAGTTTGTATTATTTTTACTACAATATTCCACTCTTTCTGCAGTCTTTATATTTGTCTCTTCCAAATGAAAATGGAGGTGGAAGAATTAAATTTCTTTCTCAAAAGAGCAGAGAAGTCCTGAGTGTAATTAAGAGGCTGTAGGGCCTCCCCGGTGGCGCAGCGGTTGAGCGCTGGGTTGCGAAGCTGCCCGCGGCCTCTGCAGCGCCGGTTCGATCCCCGGCTGCTCCCCGGCCACCGGAGGAGGGTCCCACATGGCGCGCAGACCTCTCCTGCCGCCAGCTGCTCCCCTCAGCAGTGTACTTCGCTTCTGCCTGCTCTGCTCCTCGCTCTGGCTCTGGTGAATTCTCTCACCCTCCCGCGCTTCTGACTGTACCCAGTGCATGTATAAACAAGCAAACAAATAAATAAATAAATAAAAACATGCCTCTATAAAAAAATAAAAAAAAAATGTTAAAAAAAAAAAAAAAAAAAAAAGAGGCTGTAGGATTCTCAAAATCAACAAGCAACTATAGACCAGAGACACACTGCGGGAGGCCAGGAGGGATTAGGGTCAAAATAAGGGAGTGGGAATTGTATGGGGAATATAAGCAAGATGAAATGCACATTGGGCCTCCCGGGTGGTGCAGCGGTTGAGCTGCACCTCGCAGCGCTGGGCTGCGAGGCTGCCCCAAGCCTCTGCAGCGCCGGTTTGATCACCAGCCGCCAGCGAGGGTCCCACGTGGCGCGCAGACCTCTCCTGCAGCCCACTGCTTCCCTCAGCAGTGTACTCCGTCAGTCTGCCTGTTCTGCTCCCCGCCCTGGCTCTGGTGAATTCTCTCACTCTCCCATGCTTCTGACTGTACCCAGCGCTTGTATAAATAAATAAATAAATCTTAAAAAAAAAAAAGGCATACATCGTGCAAAACTGAAAAATGATGTAAAAATATATATAAAAGAAAAGAGGCTGTAGGATTCAGCAGAGGGGCCGTGTCCTGATCATACCCATGCTCCTTCCTTTCATTCCATAAAGATGCAACTATATCCAATTTCTTCTACGGAGCTTTTCCTGCTTGCTCCCTGTGTCTGGCAATTTCTACCTCCCCTAGTTTGTCCATAGGATGCTGCAAATTCCTTTGTCTAGAAAATTATACCTCTGTCGTACTGGGTCATCAAATGCTACCTTTGCTTGGGTTGCTGCTCATATTACCAGGAGGCTGGGAACTTCTGAATCATCAGAGCCTGAGGGCTCAGTAAGGCCACCCTGAAGATTGCCTTAACAACAAACTACCTCAGTCCAACAGTTCCTGGCAGAAGGTGTCTCAGTACAAACAAGTAATGTTTTAAGACCATGGGTAAAGTTAGGTAAGTGCTAATGATAAACAAAGGAGTGGAAACTGAAAGGGATGATCAATTCCAGAGATAAGTCTTTAAGAGCTTGCTGTGGCAGTAACTCTTTGGGAACTGCATCAACTTTCTGAGATCCTGGGATCTCTGCACAAAATAAAGCAAGATTTGCTTTGTTGGAAGTGGAGTTTTATCCCATGATATAATTAATAATGTAGGTCAATGATTTGTCAAAATAAACTGTATTCTTTGAATTTCGTATTCTATATGGAATAACACACAGTGTTATTCCACAGTGAGCCTGCAACGGAGTTCACATGCTCTGCAGATGTAGCTGGTATAGTGTGAAAGAAAGAGACATGGGCTTCACTTTTCTGCACTTTCCAGGCTGAGACCTGAGGCATGCTGCTCTCTGGTTCTGTTTACTCATCTCAAGAATAAAGGCAGTAAATTTCATGACATAAAATATCATCTCCAACTGTAAAATTCTATTTCTAAGTTGTTAATCCAAGAGAGAAATGATTTTATTTTCATTTCTACATTATCTTTAAAACTCCTGGCTGGAAATGTTTTCCTGGCTGGAAAAGATAAAGTCTTCAAATCAATCTCTCTTTCTCTCACATACATTTATTATATACCTAAAAAATTTCTGTTTACGATGCTTCCTGGATTTGGGCAATTGACGTTTACTATGCCTTTACCCTCTGGATTTCTAAGAATAGATCATGAAGTGAAAATAAAGCTTATCAAGGATAGTTTGACTTAAATTGTTCTTTTTTTTTTTTTGTAGATAGCTTTTGATTAATGGCCTTGGGAAAGCATTTAAAGAGACGGTGTGCTCTCATTGTTCTAGCTTCCTTGTGACTCTGGCACGGTTTTATAAAAAGGGATGTTCGGTGAACTATGTATACATGAGCAGCTTTGAATCTGGTTTTCCAGCTTTCCTTCTTTTTTAGTGTATATTATAAACAGCAGAGACACAAGAATTCTCATCTAGGTTATGAACCAAAACAAATGATCAGGTTACACCTGTTTGGCTTACACTACCTTGGAAACCACTAGACTCCATTTTCCTGGAGCACTAGTTCCCTCTCAGGGAAATAATAGAATCAACTCATACTTTTTAAAATCAAATGAGCAACTAACTGGATCTCCTCTTAATCTCCACATCTGTGCCAAGGTAAGTTAAGCTCATTTATCCTATGATAGGATTTGTTTATTTAATGGGAAAAGTGGCATTTCTTGTAATTGGGTACTTATTACTTATCAAAAAATTTCAGAGAAAAAAGTAATCCTAATTTATCACAAACCTTGTCAAATTGCTATTCAGTTTTGCTCTACATCACAAATGCCCTTTCTGAATCAGCTGCCTTTAAGTAAAGTTGCCTATTTGGAATGTAGGATTGACTTGGGGAGTTTTGGAGTCTGTGGCGAAGACAGAACCCCTGGCCTGAGCATCAGGAATAGGCTGATATGAATGTGAGGGATGGTCAGGGCACTGATGGACAGCCTAGGACTTTACAGAGGCTCTTTCTGTGTGGTTTGAAGAATACCTTAGCGCTGTTCCTAAGAGGGGATTTGCAAAAAAATGACAATGTCTTTATTAATGAAGGAAATCAAAATACTAGGCAAGTGATATAGATGTACGTGTCAGCCTGTGTACACTCTTCTACTCAGAATTTCTCACGGATCTTCGGTGTTGAAAATTTTTTTAGTATGTAGTTACATGTATAAAGCCTAAAATTAGGAGTCAAATAATTTTACATATAAGGTAATCCTTAGGCTTGTGGATGTTATACAACTGTATTTATTTAATCTTAATTTTTTAAAGATTTTTTAAAATTATTATTTTATATAATTTTAAAAAATATTTTATTTTATATAATTCTTACATCGTTTTTCATCTTTGCACAATGTATGCATTTTCATTATGGTTATATTCCCCATACAATTGCACCCCCCCCATTTTGACTCTAGTCCTCCCCCCCCCACCCCCCCACCCTCCCCACCCCCGCCCTGGTAGTGTGTCTCTGGTTTATAGTTGCTTGTTGATTTTGATTTTTACTTTGTATTGATTAGTCTTTCTCCTGGTCCCTTATTTAGGTTTTCTAAATTCCTGCTATGAGTGAGACCATCCGATATTTTTCTTTTTCTTTCTGGCTTATTTCACTGAGCATGATCCCTTCTTCTCCATCCATGTTGCTGCAAATTGCATGTGTTTATCTTTTTTAATTGCTGAGTAATATTCCATGGTGTATATGTACCACATCTTTTTGATCCAGTCATCTATTTTTGGGCATTTGGTTTGTTTCCACAGCTTAGCTATTGTAAATAGTGCTGCTATACAACTATACTCACAAAAGAAAAATACCACAAAACCAATAACATTAAAGTTTTATGGACAAAAGATGTTGTTTGATGGAATTAAATCACTGCTCATTAAGAGAATAAGACACTGACCACAGGAGCCCAGATTCACCATGGGCTGGGAAGTGGCTTGTTCACCCAACACTTGTCTCCACTCCATCTACTCACAGGCTTCATGCTGCAGGGACCACGGCTTCCTTTGGCTTTCTCTGAGTACAACTCAGCATGTGTCCGTTTTTTTTTTTTCCTCTTAGGCCCAGATAATTAAGGCTTTGCATCCTGGTTCCAATATGATTATAAACACAAAGTAACTATCAGGGGTCCGCAAATGTTTTCAGGAAATATTCTAGGCTTTGAGGGCCCTTCTATCTCTGTTGGAACTACTGAACTGTGCTCTTTTATCGTGTGTGCCACCATAGGCAATAGCAAACAAATGGGCATGGCTGTGTCCCAAAAATTCTTTATTTACCAAACAGTTGGTGGACTGGATTTGGCTTGATGTCTATGTAGTTTGCCAACCCTGGAAAATATTAGTGTTGAAATTCTGTGACAGTCCTTGGTTATAACAAGGGAACTAGTATGCAGAGCTTTGTCATCCAAATGAAGAATTTGATGGTATTTTTACCCTGAATATGAGAAGTCACATTAGGATTTTAAACAGAGAAGTGAAATGACATAATTATCATTTTTTAAAAAAGATTTATTTACACATAAAAAACTGGGGTGTAGGCTAGAGGTGTGGAGGGTGAGAGGATTCACCAGAGAGTGGGGAGCAGAACACGCAGATCTACTGACATACACTGCTGAGGGGAGCAGCGGGGAAGACAGAAGAGATCTGCTGAGCCATGTGGGTTAGCTCCCAGGCTGGGATGGAACACAGGCAATAGAGGTGATAGCACTGAGAACCCCTAGGCTACCAGGGAGGCCCACAAAATTTCCATTTAAATGTAAATCTGGTTATGGTATGGAGAATAGGTTGGAGAAGACCAATAATGAGGGAGAGATAAGAATTGCTTGTGTTATACCAGGCAGGAGGTGATGGTGATATGGATTAGGGTGCAGATGAAAAAAGTGAAAAGTTTTGGGATACATTTCAAAAGTAGAAACTGTTGGACTTGAATATAGACTGACTGTGGGGTTTGGGGCAGAGAGAAGATGAATAACTTCAATGGTTCTGGCTTTAACATTTGGGTGGATGGTGGTGTAACTTACTAAGACTTAGAGCACTCATGGAAGAGCAGTGCTTTGGGCTAAGGTGGAGAGTAAAGTAAATCATAGGAAGAATTTTGTCACTTTTTGGACATTTTAGGTTTGTTGGCATCTTAGTGGAGATGACGTGAGGCAGCTGGAGCTCAGAAACGAGAGGTGTGGACTGGAAATATATAATTTGGGGAGCCATTAACACATATAAAGGCAAGAAAGAGAGAAAAGGGGCCTCCCCGCTGGCGCAGCGGTTGAGCGCTGGGTTGCGAAGCTGCCCGCAGTCTCTGCGGCGCAGGTTCGATCCCCAGCTGCTCCCCGGCCACTGGAGGAGGGTCCCACATGGCGCGCAGACCTCTCCTGCCACCCGCTGCTCCCCTCAGCAGTGTACCTCGGTCCTTCTGCCTGCTCTGCTCCCCGCTCTGGCTCTGGTGAATTCTCTCCCCCTCCCGCACTTCTGACTGTACCCAGTGCTTGTATAAATAAATCAATCTTTAAAAAAAAAAAGTGAAAAGGATTCACCACGATTCTCCTACATGACAACCTTCTCCGTCTATATTGATGTTTGATTTGTATGCATTTACTCTAAATACAGCCTTGTTCAATTGTTACAAAAACAGATACACATATATGAAAGTGATAACTTTAATTTCTTAGTGTTTCTTTTTCACTAGGTTTAATTTTTTTCAGGTAAAATTTTGTACATTGTTAACTTCCAAAAGTATTTTGATACTGGGATTATTGAATATTTTACTTTCTGAAAACACCGGATTTATTTAATTTTTCTAAGTAAATACTTACGCAGCAGTGAGCTGCTGTTTCTTTTTTTTTTTTTTTTTTTTTTTTTGGTGGGACCCTCACCGGTGGCCAGGGATCTAACTGGCGCTGCAGAAGCTGCGGGCATCCTCGCAACACAGCGTTCAACCGCTGCTCCAGGGGAGGCCCTGAGCTGCTTTCTTTTTTTTTTTAAAAGATTTATTTATTTATTCATACAGGCACTGGGTATAGTCAGAAGCGCTGGAGGGTGAGAGAATTCACCAGAGCCAGAGCAGGGAGCAGAGCAGGCAGAGGCACCAAGGCACACGGCTGAGGGGAGCAGCGGGCGGCAGGAGAGGTCTGCGTGCCATGTGGGACCCTCCTCCAGTAGCCAGAGAGCAGCCGGGGATCGAACCGGCGCTGCAGAGGCCGCGGGCAGCTTCGCAACCCAGCGCTCAACTGCTGCGCCACCGGGGAGGCCCCCTGAGCTGCTTTCTTAAGAGAAAGGAGAAAGTCATAAAAGAATTGATCCCTTAGAACAGTAAGTGGAAACTTTAAAAATTGGGAGTAATCCTGGGTATTTTAAGATGAAGAATAATTGAAGGCAGATCCTTATTAAAAGTGAGACAATCCAAATTATTAAGAGATAAAATATTAAGCTAATTACTTCACTGCTTTCAAGTGCTTAATGGGATTTATACATGGATATTCCTGAATAGCTATTCTCCACCTTCACAGGAATAGACCGATAGAGGGGAAAACAAACAATGTATTTAACTTGTAACCAGAAAGGCTTTACTTAGACATTAAGAGATTTTTAATAGTAAATAAAATAATAATGCTTGTTAAGCACCTACCATGTGCCAGGTTCTGCTTTATGCCCCATAAAGTAGCTACTATGTCATCACAGATGAACCTGGAGTTGCAGCCAACAAGTCCAACACTGTGCCAACTCTTATTCACTATGCTCAACCACCCCTGTTCAAAATTAACTAACATTAGAATGCCTCTCCCTCCCGAGAAAAGTCATTGCCTTTCCATCAGCAAAGAATTTCAAAATAGATGGATGTTTATCAGTCAAACAAAATTCATAATCCTGACAGATTTGGCAGCATCAGTCAAGATTCTGATTCTACTCAAAAGCCAATCTCTTTCTTACAGCTTTTCTTTTAGCAAAACAATCTTGGCCTGCTCTTACCTTCCTCCTTTTTTTAAATGCCCAACAGGGTACTTTCAAAGGTTTTGTAACATTACATAAATAGCCTCTTGAGTAATGAGGACAGATGCCCAGTGACATATGTCATATGGAAACATAATATCTCCTCCTCCCTTTTTAATCTTTGGGACTTTGTTTTAATAAATCATGGAGACATTAACCTTTCAGGTGGATTTGAAAAAACTTTCTATTTAATACAATTTTGTTTGTGTTCTGAAAACCAAGGACATTGAAGTATTTATTTCCTGCTGAATAGAGCATTGTGTACATACATCTTTGTTTTCTCTGAAAACACATCTTAACCTTCTTACATGTCCTCGGGGCTCTAGCATGTGGTCTAGCTATATTGTTCCCTCTGTAAAAGATAACGTGACCTGCTCCTGACAGGTGTGCCATTATAACAATATCCCATTATTTTTAACCCTCTGGTTCCCTTCACACTATCATCTCCATGATACTCTTTTAGATGAGTCTGTTGAGAAAGCGAGTGGTAGTTAATTTTTGTAATAAGAAACAGGACCTGAAATGGCAATGTTTTCACCAGAGAAATTGAGTATATTAGAGGCAAATCTGGTGCCCTAGCCCACATCTTCTGATTATAGGAGAAAGAGCAAATGATCTTTCTTTTTTGCTTTATTTCAGAGGCTTTTAAAAAAATCTTAATTTTTTTTTTTAATTGAAGTACCATTGGTTTATACCCTTGAACATATTTTGGACGTATAGTATCTCCCCCTTCAGGTATCATCACTGCAGCGCACCAACCACCAAAGCACTATAGTCCTCTACCGCAGCTGAACAGATGGTTTTCAACTGATATTTTACCTCTTCTCTCCAGGGTATATCGGGAAGTGTCTGGAAACATTTTTGCTTGTCACAAATGGAAGTGGGGGGGGGGTCCACTGACATTTAGTTGGTAGGGGCCATGGATGCTGCTAAATTCCCTACAATTGACAGGACAGATGCTACAACAAAGAATTATACAGTCCAACATATCAGAAGTGCCAATGTTGAGAAACTCCACTTTAAAGTAATGGATGTTAGGTTTGAATCCAGTTTTGATCTTATTTTGTGATCTTGGGGACATGACTTAAGTTTTTAGTCTCTTCTCTTTTGAAAGAACAAAACAAACATCTTCAGTAAAACCACTATGACAACAAACAAAAACCCCAATATTTCAGGCTGGTTGTGAGACCAAGAGTACTGAACAGAGAGTGTTGCTGGGCCCAAAAATCAAGGCCCAGCCCACACGGATTCAATTATAAGACAAGACAAAAGCAGAGAGTACTACTGATAGAAAGCCAGTGTCACTGGAAAAAAAAAAAGTCCCATTTTCATTTTCATCATCTTTTACAGGGATAACAACAAAGAGGTGGAAGAGAATTAAACAGCATTGACTTTCTTTCTGTTCCTTTTCTCAATAAACCTTTTCTTTCTCTAAACAAACAAAAAATCATTAAGGATATACTAGGAGGGGAGAGGGAAAAATGATGAAACTGGAATAAAAATTACTGGGAGGACTGTAGGAGATGTTTCAGCCATGATTCAGTGATGATTTTCAGAGATATTTAGGAGGTGTCAGAGGACTGGTGAGCAATTTAAAAAGGACATGAGAGGCGTTCAGGATGTATATATACTTCCAACTTGAGTGCTTGGGTTTTGGGGATGCCATTCAGTAAGAGAAGAGAATCAAAGAGTAGGACAGATAATAAACTCACTCTGTAGATATATCAAGTTTGAGATGCCTGTGAGACATTTAGATGAAAACTAGAAGCCTCTGGAAGTCTGGTGAGGAGCCAAAGATTTGAGTTAGGAACCTGAAAGCACTGATTGAATTCCCTGGAATGAATGAGATATACCAGGGAGAGTGAGGTATGCCATGAGAGTTTTCAAAAAGTTAAAGAAAACTAAGATGGCACAATCAAGAGAAAGAGAACAACAGAAAGAGAAAGCAGAATGGCAGAATGGAAGTGTAGACTGAATGAGTTTCAAGTGCAAGCAACAGTATCAATTGTCCTAGAAAAATTAAACAGGGGCCTCCCTGGTGGCACAAGGGGTTAAGCACAGCACTATGAAGCTATCCTCAGCTTCTGAAGCATGAATTCAATCCCCAGCTGGCCAGGGAGCTACCCATATGGCGCAGCAGACCTCTCCTCTCTCGCTTGCTGCTCCCCTCAGCAGTGTATTTCAGTCAGTCTGCCAGTTCTGTTTCCCATTCTGGTGAACCTTCTCACCCCCAGCACCTCTGGCCTGTACCCCAGTTCTTGTATGCATAAATAAAAATAAATCTTGGAACTTATATCTAATACTTTCTAAATCAGCAACAGAATTCATCCATCCTTAGAGAGAAGCAATACCAACCATGGAACTGTTTGAAAATGTGAGGGATGATCAAATTTCAAATTAAACTTGGAGTGGGTTCAACTATGTTTATGAACCAGTCATGTCATATCATACAAAAATGAGGACATCCTATGAGATTCTTAGAGATCCCTCAACATCTAGGGTTGCAGTAACTTAGAGAGTGGAGTATATCTTCCATACTCCCATAATTAAACAGTAGAAATGATCAATGGACTAGATCCATCACTATGAATTTTTTTTTTTCAGTCTTGCCTTCTTCTGAGCCTACATCATGAGTTGGATGTTCCTCAGAGACCTCCTGAGTGGAGTAAATCAATATTCCACAGGGATTGGACGGATTTGGCTGGCTGTTGTGTTTATCTTCCGCTTGCTGATCTACATGGTGGCAGCAGAGCATGTGTGGAAAGATGAGCAGAAAGAGTTTGAGTGCAATACTAGACAGCCTGGTTGTGAAAATGTATGCTTTGACGACTTCTTCCCCATCTCCCAAGTCAGACTTTGGGCATTACAACTGATCATGGTCTCCACACCTTCCCTTCTGGTGGTTCTACATGTAGCCTATCGTGAGGGCAGAGAGAAGAGACACAGAAAGAAACTCTATGTCAGCACAGGTACAATGGATGGGGGTCTGTGGTATACCTACCTTATCAGCCTCATTGTTAAGACCGGTTTTGAAATTGGCTTCCTGGTTTTATTTTACAAGCTGTACAATGGCTTTAGTGTTCCCTACCTTTTGAAGTGTGATTTGAAGCCCTGTCCCAACACAGTGGACTGCTTCATCTCCAAACCCACTGAGAAAACAATCTTCATCCTCTTCTTGGTCATTACCTCATGCTTGTGCATTGTGTTGAATATGATTGAACTGAGCTTTTTGGTTCTCAAGTGCTTTATTAAATGCTGTGTCCAAAAATACTCTAAAAAAGTCAAGTCCCCAGGATGCGAGTGCCACAACCTCAAATTCATTGAATGTGGTGAGACAGGGGCCCCTCCCCTACTGCAGAGCCACCATTCAGATTCAGCCACAAGCACTGCCCGGACAGGTGAGACAAAGCTACTCTGTGACACACGAGAGGGTTAAACAAAGAAAACCTGCATTCCTCCTAAGACCTTTTGCTGGGTTGGAAATCAAAGAATGTTAGCCTTAATATCATTTGAGAGGATTGTGAAATTTTTTCAATATGTTCTCAGTTGCATACATCAGACAGAGATCTCATTGTTTTGTTGTAGGGTTCATGTGGACACAGGAGGTATGTTTGAAAAGTTAAATTATAAACTAATCTGAAGAAGTTCAACTAACAGCATTCTTTAAAGTGCCTAGATCTGTCAACTGGAAAATAGAAAAAGTGACTTTTTGGACAAAAGTGATTGCCTCCAAGCTGCAATTGGGGACTGGCGATCTTTCCAAACTGTCAGTGAAGCCTCCACTCACTCAGTTCTTCTCAGTCTTTGTAGAGAAAGACAACAGTGAGGGTAGGGCAGTAGCCAACCCTGGCTCCCAGCAAGGCCCAGTCTGGAGAAAACACCACTGAGCCCAGGAAACTATCAAGTTTAGATATTCCTAGGTATGAGTTGACTACAGGAGAGGGAAGAAAGCCATCATGTAGTGGCCTCCAATTTAAGTACAAATACTATGGAAGCTATCCCACTAATGCCTGAATTAGCAGACATCTGAAAGTGTCACTTGAGAGCTATCAGAATGCAGCTCCCACAGAAAAAAAAAGCACATTGGCAAGCAGCAGATGAGGCCCCAGAAAGTTTCCAACCAATGATTACTTAATAATTAACCATAGAATGTTGAATTGCTTTGTAAATTTCCATATTGTTGGATCTTTTTATAATCAGGAATTAATGATATATGTCACAGTTTGCCTCTAATTTTCTAGCACTTCTTTTTCTGGAACAGATGATTTAATGTGTACTATGCTGTAACATTGGTGCAAAAAGATAAAAAATAAAGATGGTTATTATCTCTTGATTTGAAGATTATAGCTTTCTTTTACTATCCCATTTTTTTGATTTATCATGCTAACACCTGTACATTACTCCAGAATAAAAATGTAGTGGTTTTGTGTTGTCATTTGACTGTCATTGATATCACTACTTGGCGATACTGGGCATGGTTATTCTGTGAAAGAAAATTTGTTACGACAATTTTAGAACAAGATTTTCAACTCTGCTTGGTAAAGATAGCTCAGAAATCATTCTTTTCCACTGGGAATTTTTTGAGGAGAAGTCAGGACATAAAAATGTAATTTTAACAAAAATCAATTAGGTCATGTCTTCCATGTTCTGCCTTCATTAGTATAAAATGTCTAATTACAATTTATACATAATGAAGATAACGTTATTTATGCCATAATGTAGCCAACAGACCATGTCATCAACAGTGATTATAACCTATTATAAAGACTCTTTTCTGGACAATAGACAGGAGTGCAAACTTTGTGGTTTAACTGTTTAATGTACATCACAGATCACAGATGTGAGCTACATCTATGTACTTTATCATTTGACTTGAAAACATCTAGACTTCACAAGTGCAGGTAACCACTGACTGACTTAAAGGAATATCTTCAATGGTGGTAAGTAGTGAAAAACATTTAAGATTTTTGAGAACCTGACCATGGCGTAGACTCTATAAAACCTAGGGTTTTAGTGCACAGAACTGATAGGGAGAGGAAATTTTTTAGCCTAAGGATGAGTTTACTAGAAAAAGCTTTGGAGTTGTTCAGACTCTTCATGTAAATTACAACAGCAAGCTTAAAGGATTGCTGAGACATGTACACTCCTTGCTTTTCCAGTACACATGTAGAGAGAAGACTGAAATTGGAGTAAGGGCTGTGAAAATGAAATTTAGATAGGAAGGTGAATGGTTTTTTTCTCCTTTAATTTACAAAATGAGTTTCCTAAGAACATTCCAGAGGCTCTGAGTATCAGCGAACGCCAAAAGAATCTGGTTGAGAGAAATTGGCAGCTAAATTTTGCCATCTTTATTATTTATCAAAATATTCATTGAGCAATTATAATAATTCCTGCCTCAAGAAAATGTTCACCTCCATTAAGGATCACAGCCATGGAAATGGGATGGAGGGTCTTATACCTGTCTCCTGCATTTACATTGTCATCTCACTTGACCCCTTACAATCTCATAATCTCCTGGTGTTCACAAAGCGGAAAGTAACGTTAGAGATGAGGATAGTGAAACTCAAATGGCAGTTCAATTTTTTCAGGAATATATATCTTGTGAAAGCAAAGTTAACAATTGTTAGATGTGAATTGGCAAGCAATGTCTTCCTTAAAATATTTTCTCACCACACCAGGTCTCCCAGTTCAGTCTTCCTAATTTCAAGTCATTCCTGACTTTCAGTTTGACTCCCTAGCACTTATCCCGCAATCTTTCTGGTCACAGAGTCTTACCTCTGGACACAAGATTTCTTTAATTGGAGTCTGAGGGAAAATGTTTTTGAGTACTTGTATGCAAGAATACTTGCAGGTGACTGTGGTTCCAATCTTCCCAAGGAAAGTTAGCCAATTTCCTTCAGCTAGAGACTACAAAGACAGAGGACAACTAAAGAAGGCTGACCAAAGGTGGTCTGAATTCCTCAATCCTGCCCTCCCCAAGATTACCCCACTATTACCCTTTCTGCAGTTTAGTACATGGAAGATAAATTCTCCAGTTTTGCTTAAGCTGGTTTAAATTGAATTCCTATGTCTTACAACTAAAAGAGGCCTAATAAAACAATTTTCTTAATACATTTCTTTCCTGTATAATAGAAAATAGAGGGAGAATGCTTCTCTTGAATATACCCTTCCCTTTTTCAGGACCAATGGATCAACACCACACACACACACACATATATATATATATATATATATATATATGTGTGTGTGTGTGTTTATATATGTTTCTCCTTTCTCTAGTTCACATCCTATCATATGCATATAACATTTTCTTAAACATTAATGCGAAATCTAGTCCTACCTGAATTTTGTTTATTTAATATTGCATAGAGCACAAAAAAGAGGACATTTTGCTTCCCTTAAAAAATTGGTGAGGGGCCTCCCTTGGTGGCGCAGTTTGAGCGCTGGGTTGCAAGGCTGCCTGCAGCCTCTGCAGCGCCAGTTCGATCCCCAGCCACTGGCGAGGGTCCCCCCAAAAAAAAATTGGTGAGGAAAGCAGTGGTGGAGCACATAGAGGGGAAAAATGTCAGCATTCAATTGAATTTTTATGACACAAGCCCAAGGGAGATGTTCTGGGTGAGACTGTCTGGGAGCTCTTTAATATTAAACTGAGTCTTTTCTCACAGAGAAAAAATTCCTTCAGCTGTAAAAGACAGCTGGTGATTGTACAGAGTATGGGAAATTTTCCATAGATCTATCTTGTTTTCACTGTCCAGTGAGTCTTAATAAACAACTTCCCTATGAAGACTATCATTTATTCAAGAATTTCTCTGAACCTTTAAGATTATCAGACAGACGGCATTATGATTTGAAGTAAGATTACATTAAAGGGGCAGAGATGGGGGAGGAGTTTCTTTAAACATTTATAAACTACTAAAATACTAATGTTCAAGTAAAGTGAGTAGGTAGATGATTTACCCAAAGTGATTAGTTAGTTGGTGTCCAAGACACAACTAGATTCTATGTCTCTTGGCACCACTGTCAATTACTCATTTTTCCCCCAACACTATCCCTTAACCCCTTTGACTCTTTCTTACTTTAAAAAAAAAAAAAAGATTTATTTATGCATACAAGAATTGGGGTATAGAACAGAGGTGTGTGGGGGAGAGGATTCACCAAAGTAGGTAGCAGAACAGGCAACTGCACTGAAATACACTGCTGAGGGGAGCAGCGGGCGAGACAGGAGAGGTCTGCTGAGTCATGTGGGTTAGTTCCCTGGCCAGGGGTGGAACTCCTGCTGTAGTGGCTGGCGATAGCTTGATCGCACTGTATCTTTAACCCCTCCACCACCAGGGATGCCCCAGGCCCTTTCTTACTCTTAACTTCTGAAGCTTGACTTCATATTAGTATTCACTAGTTTTTATGAGTATTTTGCATTGTCGAATTATCCATTATGCAAATGTTTTTTTTTTTTTTTTTGTCTTTGTTACTCTTTCTTTAGAGTCTAGATTCTTATCCTTTAGATTACGGCCATAAAAGACAAACATAAAGCAATAGTTTCTACATTCTTGTTATCAGTATGTCATTAACTAAACCAAAGCTATTCAATCCCCTATTTCTAACAGAAGTTTTTTTTCAGTAGGTAGGCCAAGTGCTTTTGTTTATAAATAATTTATCTCAAAGGAGAGTAAATGTAGTAATTTGAGATTTGACCTTCTGTGGAAGCTTAGCAAACTCCATAAACCAACTTTCTTTGTAGAAGAGTGCTTTCAAACTATATTAAATTGATGACATTAAATTACTGAATGTGGCTAAGGTCAAGAATGTTGTCTGGTTCATCTCCATATATCTTTATATATTCACAGCTTTTAGGTCCTTGATAATTAGCAGCTCAGTGTTTCTTGGGGGACCAAAATCTGTGTCCCTCTTATCTCTTCTATCTACCCAACATTTACTTTTCTGTACTGAAAGAATTCCAAGTTTGTTGGAGATGACATATCCAAGTAGAAAGCACATTTCCAAGTCTTTGCATGCAGATGTAGCAGTGTGACTACCTTCATGTCAAAACAAGACTTTTTTGAACAAAGTTACTAAAAAAGTAGGACTGATCTAGCTTGCATGCATCTTTTTGCTCCCCTTCCTGCCTGAGACATTTAACTAGAGCTGCAACGAACAACTTTCTACCATGAGGTGACTCTGAAGATGAAAGCAAAAGCTTCTGAAAGTACAGAAAGAGTTGTTAGGACTTTGATGCCTTCATGGAATTCCTGCATCAGTCCTAAACTGTTTTGTTGTTGTTGTTTTGTGAAAGACAATTGAACTGCTATCTGATTTAAGTCATTGTCTGGTCTCTTTTACTACAGCCCCAAGCAGTTCTTCACTAAAATCATGTTAGTGACTGGGATGAAAACACAAAGGACACACTTTTATAGCTACTAAAGACAAAAGAAATGACCAGTAAATAGCAGAAACGAAACATGAGTAAATCTCAGTAGCAATTTTTTCAGAACAAGTCAGATGAGATGGAAGTGACATTCTGCATCAAAATTTAAAATTTAAATGGGACCAGGATTGATTTTAGTTCATAACATAATGTCCTTGGAGTTTTCACTATCACCTTAGCATTAGTAAAGTATAGTATGAGACCACTGAAAAAAATTAATTCAGTACTATGTTAGCAGAAATTTGTGACCAGACTATAGGGAATGATTTTCCTACTAGTGAATGATTTCCTTAATGACACAGCTTATTTTATATTCCAATGTTGCAGAATCAGGACAAATGGATCACATGAAATAAAGATTTTCACATAATATGGAAATGCTCTATAAAATTGAACTGCTTCACAATGAAATAAATGATTACTCGATATATTAGTGAGAACTTGAACACATAAAGGTAGGATCAAGAATATTCCTGAATTATATGGGATACATAGCCAGATGACCTCCAAATTTTCTTTGAACTCCCCAAGATCCTATGGTTGTTATACCAAGAACCTACATCTCTAGAACACACATTGGGAAATGGCAAAGTAACACTTCATATTGGTTATATCACTCTGTAGACCTGATACCACAAAAGAGTCCTAAATAACAGACGACCACCTTTAAAAACAAAATTTCATGTGCACTAACAATACACCTCAATAAACAATTTAGGCAGTTTAATAGAATTAGCTATTACATTTAACTTCTTTAAAATCATGGCAATATAGTGACACTTAAGGAACTTGCTATTTTGTATGCTATCAATCTTCTTTAATCTATCTTGAGAAATTTTATTCAAGACTTGGATCAAATAGTCTAGCAGAGAGCAAATTTTTAAAGTAAAATGGAAATACTACCTACCTCACAGGATCGTTGTACAAAATAGGTTATCCATGCAAAGCACTGGCACACAGAGGCTAATCTAAAATGTCAGATATTGTAATTAACAATACATGACTTCATTACATCATTTATCCATATATTATTATTTGCTTATACATTTGTATCCCTCTCCAAATGTCCCCCTAAGAATACAGGCAAGAGTCACACCCTTCATCATTATACCTTCAGGGTTTAACCTACAATAGTCTTCAGCAATAATTAATGTATTCATGAACCTTACAGCATAACTATATTTTATAAACTAAAAAAATCACAGTATTCTGGAATTGGAAGAAATCTGAAAAATACAAATGGTAAGACAGCTCAATGTTAAGTTGACTTGCCTAATGGTACATGAAGTGACAATAAGAATTCAGTTTTTTTAAAACACCAAATGTAGTTTGCCAGAATTTTTTTGATATGAAATTGTCTCAACTATCTCTGAAATATTAGGGTATTCCACAGATAACTGTTACACCCAGTTTTTAAAAACTTTATTAGACAATTAAATATGTATGATCCATGCAAGCTAGCTTTTGCTTATTTCCCTCACAGTGGTCTATTCATCCTAAAATGGACCAACAACTAAACTGTGCATTTCAATAATTGTTCAACCTACCATAAGCATTCAAAAATATAAATGACCACTACATATTAGCCCCATGTCCTTTCTCAAGTATAAATAAAACACAATGGAAAGAATTTCTGATTCAAATTCTAGACTTTAGCTATACATACACATTTCCAGTGCTAGTTTGCCATCTTGTGGCCTCTCTTGTGCAACTCAGTATCTGAACACATTAGGTCTTTGAAATTGATGAGCTTTATACACTTGCACGTCCACTTTTTATATGTAACATGCGAGTTACACTGCCAATTTTACTCCCACACCAACTTCTCCTTAGGTCAGAGGCACAAATGCTGGCAGCTAAAGTGAAGCAAATCACCTAATTCAAATATATGCTCTGAGAGACAAATAGTCAAAAAACATCTGAATATTTGAGTAGTATATTCATGTATGTTTGCTAAAGAGAAATGTATGTAACTATTCTGGTGAAACCAATATGAATATGGCCTCTACTAGAGAGATGGGGAAGTAATAATAGGATTTATATGTAGACTTTACCAAATCCAAATGGTGACATTCTTCCCATTGTCAGTATAAAATCTGCATCTGCTCTCTCTGTGTGCACATGTATACAATAGTGTGACTACTGTAAAAATTTTCCTTCAAGCAGTATTCTAGGATTGTTTATCTAACAACTCATAGGTTTCTTGAACTGATAAGGTGATGGCACAAGTAAAGTGACTTTGACAGTATCTGCCAATGCCAGCTTCCTTTCTACAACTGTGATTAAATGTGTTGATAGCTAAAGAGCTCAGAGCACTGATGGTATGATTGTTTTATTAAATGCTGCCTATTTTTCTTACTAGATAGAGCCAGACTTCAGTCTTGAGATTCCCAAGTCTTTCTTTCAGGATCTTTGTGATTGCTACTCTACTGAGAGCCCAATCCAATGTATCAAAGACTGGAGGGCTCGGTCTGCCCTTCCCCTCAATTCTGTACTTCTGAGGATAATTGCCTACACATGATAGCCTGGTCAGTGAAAAGGCAAACAAAGTAATGTAGCCAGGTAATAGGCATGTTTGGTTCCAAAACTCAGATTTTCTGTCAGGAATATTGGGATGTGGGGGGAAGAGGAGGAGGAGGAACGAGAAGGAGGGAAAATAGTAATGGAAGGAAGGAGGTGGGAGGGAGACCAATATATAACTAAAGTTTAATGATTATCTACATCCAACCACTATTTTGTGTTTGAAAGGTCCACACCTTTGTAACAGAACATTCTGGATGTTTCCGGTCTTTTCAATTCCGGCAGGGCAGCTGCTGGCATTCATATTTGTGGCTCATCTACTTTGACTAGGGAGCTGGAGTGGGATAAAGATTTTGTTAGAAGAAACTAGAATTGCTTCAGTTTCTCATTTTGCACTGGTAATGTGCAGACCTTTTTTCCTCCAAAACTTAAAAATTTAAAAAATCTAAGACATTGACATTTGCCATATAACAACTTACAATTTTGCCTTATGTGCTAAATATATCAGTTTTGTACAGTTGCAATGAAAACTTTCCCTATATAATCCTGCTACACTCTTTTATCCTTCACTTTGAAATGGCAACAACTTCAGCCAGCAAGACAGCAGGGAAAGCATTCTGAGCCAGGGGTCAGAGCTTATAACTACTGTTGTAAGTTATTAAATTTCCCCATCTGTCACTGTCTTCATCTATAAAGTAGGGTAGCTAATTTTCCAGATTTAAATTGCATAAATAAGGTTAGAACAATGCCCAGCTATCATGGGATTAGAAAATATCCCTTTAGGGAAAATACACTTGAGAGAAAACTTTGTAATGCTCCAGCTGAGGTGGTTTTAAGTAGCTCTAGGTAGGTTTAATAAATACATTGAAGATGTTTTTCATTATTCTCAAATAAGTAATGAGTTTACCAGCTACTATTTGGTGGTAGCATACAAAATTTACCAGAATGACTTCTTTGAATATGTGGATTCTATTATTGCAAAGTGTAGTAAAACTGTTTAAGATTGCCTTTTTTGGTATATCACTCCCCCCTTCTCAGTCTTAAGTATCTAAGTGTTAACATTTTGAAACCCCCATATAAAAGGGGTTACTTTGGCCTGGCAAGAAGAGGGACACTCCCTTGTGAGGATGACTCATAGGTACATTTCCAATGAAGACTTTCTGATGTGATCTGCTTCTGAGGAGTTTGAAATCAACCGTCTTCAAAATCCCAGTGACTTCTCCAAAATTTAATCTCATTGCTATAGGGGACCTTAGCATATGAGAGCTATTATCACCCTGATCCCAATTCCTCTTCTTCAATAGACCCTGGGTGATATGAGTATTTAATGGATCTAGGAATGGCTGCATTAAACATGTGTAAATGTAGCTTGCACAGTGCACGTCCTTTTGCTGTGCCCTATGGAGAGCATAAGAACCTGGTTGCTAAGAGAGCAGCAACCAAACTTCTGGCTACAAGTTCTAAATATAGTGCTCCCAATATACACTGAGTAGACTGAAAGCTGACAGAATCTTTTTAACTCCACTACAACCTAACTCCATTACAATTGTAATATTCTTTTACTCTTAACTTCTTTGGTTTAAGATTATATGACTGCAGCAAAGGTCTCTGGTGATTCTCTTTCCTCTGTGTACTCTACCTTCACCAACAGTCATTTCTTTAATAGCTCAAGAAGTTCATCCTCTCCCCCTTCCCTGGGAATCAGTACTAAGCCATAAACATAAAAAAAAAAAAAAATTAACTGGGTTAAAAAAAAAACAGTATCATCTACAAATCAATTCTTGTTTCCTAATCACCTGAGAATTCCCTTCTGCTATCAAGACAGTTTTTTACAGCATGACTCTAGTTAAAAACACTGACCAACCTATTATCTCATTCAGTTGTGTATATCTCCAGATGAAAGCACATATAGCTCTGGAGTCAGTTTACTGGGTTAAACTCTCAGCTCTCCCTTATACTAACCATGTGACCCTTACAGACCTTGCCTTTCCAGACTTTATTCAATTTTCTCATCTTAAAATGGGGATATGAGCACCTCACTCTTAAGAGTTGGTATAAGAATAAATGGAAATACAGGGAAAGTTCTCAGCAGAGTGCCTAGCACATAGTAGTTGCCAAACATATTAACTGTTATCATCATTAGCAGATCAGATACTTGGGACCTTGGCTGGGGAAATTTATACTTAGCGGCCTCCTTTAGAGAAACTAAACAGAAAATCAAAGACAAACCTTGAATGTTGACCAAAGATCTGAGGCATCCAGCGGGGGTGGGGGAGGGCAAGAGAGGGTGGAGGGAAGAAAACAAGAGGGGAAAGAACACATTGGACTATGACTAAGGCTGCCAGAAGGTGAGTGCAGTTAGGAGGAAGCAAAGTGTAGAGGGGGCCCAATGGAGCACTGCTGGGACTCTAGTGGTGAGCCTAGTGAAGTAAGACAATTATAGAGGTATAAACCTACACCCCTAAGACATATACTGTGTTGCAAATCAACATTATCTCAATAAATATAACTTTAAAAGGACCTTAGTCCTGATCTTAAAGTATGTAAAGATTTTATCTTTCTTGGCTACTAAAAAGCCACTCTTGTACTGTCTGTATTTTCATACTAATTACTCTTTCTCCGCTTTAAGCACTACGATCCTGTTTATTAAAAAGGTTTCCTCTAGAACTTTCATTCTTTACTGCTTCAGATTTATATTCTGCAACTTTATATAACTAAACTTGAATCTCCCAAGCATTTTGGTTGAAGCAGCAAATTTTCCAAACTCCTTACATATACCATAGGATAGAAGCACTCTCCCTGCCAAACTTCTTGAGACTTCAACACCTGACACAGTCTTCTTACACCAGTTCTACAATGGGTACAACCCATTCAAAAAATCAGACCAAAATTCTTTAAATTTCTCATCCCCAGTAAATTTCATTTACAGTCTAATTTAGTAATCTACCACAATCTTCAACCTACCTTTTCAGACACTGCAAACTGCATTACTCCTAAAATCTTAAATTTCCATACCTAATTCTTGGTCCTATTCTCATTATACCCTGAGGTTATAAGACTGCCAGTTCCGGGGCCACTTCCTTCTGTCTTTAGGTTTCCTAACCTAGCCAGGTTCAATTCATTGTTGCACTATTTCTACAAAGACTAAACATTTCCCTCTTCCTCCTCCACTCAAACTGAGGACTATTACTGAAAAGAATCAACTAGAACTATAGAGCATAAGATTATGCTCAGTGGGGCCTCCCTGGTGGCACAGGGGTTAAGTCTCAGCACTATCATCACTAAGGCCTGAGTTTGATCCCTTGTCAGGGAGCTAACCCACATATAGCACAGCAGAGCTCTCCTGTCTCACTTGCTGCTCCTTTCACCAGTGTATTTCAGTAGATCTGCCTGTTCTGTTCCCCATTCTGTCCCTAGTGAATCCTCTCACCTCCTGCACCTCTGGCCTATACCCCAGTTCTTCTATGCATAAATAAGTAAATCATTTAAAAAAATATTATGCTCTAACTCAGCAGAACCTTGAATGTATGTTTCTCTTACATCTCCAATTTAGCTCCTCCTATTCATCATCTCAAATTTTCTAGTGTTCTAAGTCTTGCTGTTGAACAGAACGTTATTTGCCATCTCATGACAAGGAGCTCAACATTTCTTGACTGAGAGGTGTCCAATTTTGTAATAATCTGTTATTGGGATCTGGTTCTGTCCACACTGTTCTTCAACTTCTCTCTTCTAACTCTACACCTCCACAGAATCCACAAAAACTTATTTTAAAAGTCTTCAAATAAAGTCACTAAGTGTTGGCATTCTTCATAGTTCACTCCTTGGTGATCTTTTTCCCTGGTTGCATCTTTCAATCTAGCAGAATTAGGTGCAAACTCTATCTCAGATTCTGGGCCAAATGCTCAGGGTACAGAAAAAGATAGAACGCTTATCTTCAATGGATTTTAAGTACAGAACTACAGTTCCACATCCTTAGAAAGAACTGATTACTTCTCTGCCTTGATAATCTAATCAAGACTCTCAAATGTGGGCCTCCCGGGTGGTGCAGGGGTTGAGCAGTGGGTTGCGAAGCTGCCCGCAGCCTCTGCAGCGCTGGTTCGATCCTCAGCCCCAGGGTGAGGGTCCCACATGGCACGCAGACCACTCCTGCCGCCCGCTGCTCCCCTCAGCAGTGTCCTTTTGTCAGTCTGTCTGTTCTGTTCCCCGCTCTGGCTCTGGTGAATTCTCTCGCCCTCCTGCGCTTCTGACTGTACCCAGTGCTTGCATAAATTAATAAATCTTTAAAGTTTCTTAAAAAAAAAAAACCCTCAAATTCAACACTTTCCTCCAACTCTATTCCTTCTACATTATCATGACAAATATTAGCTATTCATTATCTTAACCCCCTTACCAAATCCTCCTTACTAGTACTTGAATATGCTAATTTTTCTATAATTTTCCAAACCTGGCTGGACTCCATAACACCCTCCAGGTATCATTCTATCTTCTCTCTCCTTTACAATTAAACTGTCCAAAACTAGGTATTTACACTTGTTCCCTACACTCTTCAAACTATGTAATTGCAAAAGTCACTAAACCCAAAGTAAACTTTACAATCTTTATCTCAGCAGAATGTGACAAACTGCACACACCTTGAAAAGCTTTCATCCTACCAGTCTCCTAATTTTTCCTCTCTTTTAATCTACTGTAAAGTATTGAGTTGTTCAGAGGTGAGTTGGATTCTTTTCTCTACACTCTTTCCCTAAGCAATCATTCATCCACATAACTGCTCCTCTTCTAGGCTTAAATATCCAAATAAATGATATTCCACCATTTACTCAAAACCTAGATATTTTGATTTTCCTTTCCCTCCTTCCCTATGTTCTATAGTGATTAAGTCCTGACAAACATTCCAGCTCTCTCAAGTCCACTCCCTTCACTCCCTTCCCCACCACTGCTGTACATCAATTGAGTATCCACTCTTCTGTGGATAACAACTGGGACAACCTTAACTGGTTTTATTGAATTCCCACCGCCACTGGCCCCCCGGGATGCGCCCTCACCAGAGTGAACTTTTAAAATTACAAGGTTAAGAATCTCACCCCTTTATCTAAAACCTAAATGTAAACTCATTCACTAAGATAGTCCAATACAATTAGGTCTTTATAGGGTCACACTCTCCTGCTACTCTCAGTACCTCTCATATCCATTAGTCTCCATTTAAATTCATATTAACACTCTCATCTGGCTTCCATTATGTTTTGTCTGGATTATTTGGTCTCCTTGATTTTTATCACCAACTTACCCAATCTATCCTCTCTGCAGTGATAATTATCTTTACAAAAGTAGTATATTATCAAATTGCTCAATTTAAATACATTAAATTTTAAAAAGTAAGATTAAATATGGCACACAAGAACCTTCACGAGATGATCTTCAGCTTTTGCAACCTACAGAACAAGCTATAACACTGCAAATGCTCTATGCTGCTTCGGAACGTAGACCTAGAACTCCCTTCTCCTTTCTGACAATCCAATGACTACAAATTCACCTTTCAAGACTCACCTTTTTTACACTTTCATAACTACCTACATCTTCTTTCCCTTGCTCCCAAGTAGAACATTTCCTCTTTGATTGTCTAGTTGTATGTACTATTTCTGTACTTTCAGCTATAGCAACTGTGCTTGCCTGATCAAAATTTGCCTTGTTAAAAATCTATCTTTGTCTAGCCCTTTAAAATAGTAACTTATGCTAAATTTCAGCAATTTAACATTGCTGGAAATTTCCCAAACTGTTACAGTTCACTTAACACAATGGTATTGAACCTGTTCTAATGTGTAAGAATCCAATTCTCTGGGTTGAAAAGAGAAAAATCTGTATCTTAATAATGAAACCTCAGGCAAATCTAGGCTATAGGAAGAAAACATCTCAAAACAATAGCAAGGAAAAGTATACCATGGAAAAATACACTTTTAGTCTTTTTTAATCCTTAGGCATTACATTTCATATCAAACTTTACCAACATGCTATTCTATAAATTCATATCTATTTTATACCATAATTTGAATCTTTTATTTCATGCTAAAAAGCCCACTTGTTCATAATTACCTTTAGTATACTGTACCTGGAATATTAAAAATTTAACTCAGTGTTTACAAACTCTTTCCCCTGATAATGTGAGAGAACAATTACAGAAATATCTAGTCTTCAATTTTCTTAAAGCTAAATGGCAAAAGAAAAGCTCCAATACATTTTCACTTAACAATGGCCCATCACTACATTCATCAGAGATAAACCTATTTTCTACTGCACCGAATATAAGCAGTTTTGCCAAATGCCTATATTCAAGAGCTAGGTCAACTTCTAAGAAAACTGTACGGAAACATTCAGTTGTTAACAAAAATTTAATATTAAAATTATTCAAAGTTAAGTTATTGTTAATTTAGGGTAAAACATGTATTAATCACCCATAACAACTTTTAATAAATAACAGTGGGCTTACCAAGGGGTAGGAACTTTAATGTGTCAAGTTTTATGCATATTGGTAATAAACCTTAATGAAGTGAAACGAACTAGTCAATGAAACCTATTAGGCTCTAAAAATAAAACTATAATACTTTAATAATAAAACTTAAAAATATTTTCCAAAAGAAAATTCACTCCTTGACCATGCTTATTTATTCAGAGTACCAGCAATTTCAATTAATGTTAAGTGCTTCATTTTTCCTATGAATCTGATGTTGCACAGGAAATATATACATTTTCATATCATCACAATGTCACTGATATCTCAGGCTAATAATAATAATAATGTGAATGCAACTGGCTTATAACAAACACAAAGCCAAAAATCAGTGCTACTATTATGGTAAACAGAAACAAAAGTAACTATTTTGTTTGCTTCCAAGTACTGATTTTAGTTGAACTTCAAATGAAGGTCATAAACTCTCCTGAAACAGCCTCTATCTCAGGCAGTGAATCAACAGTATAAATATGGTGAAGCTAAACTATAAGTGCTAACTATGTATTGAATAACCGAAGTAATTATAACAACTAATACTGCTCTGGAAGACCAATCTAATGAAAAAGTATCATTAGATATGGTGGGTAAAATACAGACAAATCTGTACAATCTAACATCTATAAACAGTAAAATCAAAACATCCAACTTCCTTATAGAAAGTGTTTCATCTATGTAATTATAAATGTTAAGGACTCTTGCATTTTATAAACACAAGATGGGCTCACTTTGATGATACCAATTTTAAGATTTATAAAAATGTTTAAAAAAATCTTTCCACAAAAGTTTTTACAGTTTAAAGCTATACACCAATCTATAAATCTCAGAAAATGAACAACAGAAAAAAAAAAAAACCTTTATAAGATCACATGTATAAAACAAGAAATGAAATGTGATTTTATTTAAGGCAATACTGGGCTACTTCACAAATCACCACCTCAAATATTTACACTGCTCCACACTACTAGTTTCTATCACATTCACAAAGGATTTTTTTTTATACCAAATGTTTAAACTCTTCAGTGTAGTAAATTCTTTGTTCACATTTCCATTATATTTCATGGAATTAGAGTAACTATATCCAATCAGAAGCATTGGAAAAAAAAACCTGTAGCTATAGGAAACTGCTTAAGAATCTGCTTTAATTTCCTATGAATACCACCTAAAAATCCTGGATGGAAAATTTACAAAGCAGAGCAAAGTGTTGATATAATGTGCCTACTTTGTGAAAATATTGAAATCATCTTGTAAATGTTTTATGTAAAAATCAGTGAACTATGCAGTTTCTATTTTAGATCAAAAAATTCTTAATTTAAAACAATAAAAGAAGTTTTAAAAACTTGATCACTTAGTTAAAAATTAAAATTCCAAATATAAATGTGTCATTTAATAGTTTAGACTTACAGACTGCTGGTGGCAGCAAATGATTTACAATAATAAATATATACAAAAAAGTATCTACAAACAATGAGTACTGTTATACATGAGCAGTGACCTGGTGAAACGTATCAATCACACAGATAATTCTGTTTAATTCATGGAAAGGGCAACTGGTTCATAGAAATTTCAGTTTAGCTCAACTATTTACAATAACTGAAGTATTGATTCTGTTTAAGTCCCATAGGGATTAAAAAAAAGTTTTACATGACAAATGTCATGGTTTTTTTTTTTTTCCTTTTTTTTGGCCAGGTTAATTCACATCAATAACAAAAAATAATGGATAACTTTCACAATTCTAGCATGCTTGATGGCTCCTATTTAAAATAAAACTGTAAATGATGTATTTATAGTACATTAGTTATCAGTATTGTCCTCTCCCTGTGGCTTTACCCATACTGATTTCTTTTATGATAGGTACATCTGCATCATTTGAATGTACTTCAAGTTTTTTCAGACTGACGGTAGGTTTCATTTCCTGAAGTTGCTTTAGGACAAGCTCAGTGCAATCTTTAAGAGTCTTGTCTAAAACAATTTTTACATTATCACTGCACTGAAGCTGTGATGGATTGGCAAACTGTACAAAGGTTTCATTTTCTTTACAAGAACACACATGATTTCCACTAGTCACAGCAGTTTTGTCAATATTTTTTCTTGAATTTGAATGGGATCCTTTTTTATTTCCACTATTTGGATGCTCTTTGTCAGTATTTTTTTTCTGCTTTACTGCAGACTCCTCAAGAAACTTCAGAAATGATACTTCAAATCCCATTGGTTTAAATGAACTCCAGTCAAAAGATGCAGGGTGCTCTTCAGTGGTTTGAATTGCAACAGCAGTTTCTTCTTCTTTATGCACATTGCTTAACTCAACTGCTGATGCTGGTTCAGGTTTTTCAACTTTTCTCTTCTTATTTTGGGAAACATTTTTTTCTTTATTAACTCTCTTCAAATTACTTGCTTTTTGCTTTTCTGACTGGCAAGGGTTATCTTCCTGAATATCACTACTTACATTTGAAGAGGTATGAACTTGGGTTTCTACATTTGTGTTGTCTTCATTGATTAATTTTGTAATAAATAATTCTGTTAGTTCATCCATTTCATCTTTTTCATTTTTTTCAACTTCCTTCTGTGGAACGTCAGTTGTTCTTGAGTTCTCACTGCTCTCTGATACACATGTGCCAGAATCTTTCACATCACTCTTATCAACTTCTTGCTCAGAAATTTCCTTTACTTGTGAGTTGCAACATCGTTTGTAGACAATAAGAAGATTGCGGTGTTGTGAAGTAAATGCCTTAGATAATTTATGGCATTTATAATGTCTAATTATATTGCTTTCACTTGTAACAACTGATGTACACCCCTTTATCATACATGGATACTGGGTTACAAATCTGCTTGTACACTCAGATAAGGCATCATTTCTAGCCTTTATAGAATATACATGCTTTCCACGTTTCAAAGAGTAAGGCTTATTTTCTTCAATCTGCACAATCTTTGCATTCTTGTTTTCTATATTATTTTTTTTCTTTCTTTTGGTCTTAGGCATTTTGATTCCTTCCTTTCCAGATCTGCTGTGTTTTGTCCCCCGATGTTTAGATTTGGTCTTTTCTTGGTTTGCCTTGCTTGACATATTTTCCTGGCCAGGTGTTAACCTTCTTGGTCGAATTAAATGAGCTTTATGCTTGTCATTATGTTTATTAAAAATATGTCGGAGGAGATTAGACCGAGTTGCATATATACGGTCACAACCTTCACAGTCACACTTGTATATGCCATCTTCCTCAGTTTTATTTCCCCGTAAGCCAATTCCATGGTCTGCTTCAAGATGAACAACATAGTTTAAATATGTGGTAAATGAAGACTTGCACTCTGACTGGTCACATGGAAATTTCCCAACATCTATAGAAGCAGTCATACTTTCAATTTCCTCAGGAGTCATTTCATGAAGTTTCATGTAGTGTTGTATTAGGCCAGTAATTGCTTGGAAAATTCGAGAACAGTCACTCACCTGACATCGAAATTCTTTCACAGTTTGTTTTGTTTCAATTTCCTCACTTTCTTTACCAGCTTCACTCTCCTCTTCAACCTCTGCAGAAAAGGCAGGTAGGTCTGATTTGTGTACAGCCTGGTAATGCAGAATTAAATTTTGCTGTATTGTAAAGGCAGCAAAGCAACCCTGATGAACACATCGATAAGGTCTGTAGGGACTGTATCTCGTTGGAAACTCAAGGGATTGAGAAACTGGCTTTTTCCCTCTTTTCTCCTCCTTTTCTTTTTTATGTCTTCTAATTTTCCTTCCTTTGGTTTGTATATTTGTTAGGGAATTTGTATTAAATTGTCCTGAAGTAACTGTAATCACTTGTGAAGAACTTTCTGTTTTTTCAGGACTTTTTTTTTCTGTAAGTTCTTTTTCTGGGGTTGGTGCCACATTATTTAGAGCATTTTCCTTCAATGTTCCCAGTTCCAAAGGAGGCTGGAATTCCCTCTTATTTTCCTCTGTTGTTGCTAGCTGCTTTTTCACTTGTGTAATTCGTGGAGCTGACAAATTTTCATTCTGAGATTTTCTTCCATAAGGCCTTTTTATTTTTAACTTTACCATTTCTTCTGTTGTAAAATGATGTACCAACTGACAATGTGCCCGGAGATTAGAATTTCTTGTAAATGTTTTTGTACATGTAGGTACTACGCATTTAAATGGAGCAAATTTCAACTGATTTTTCTTAATCTCAAGAATCATCTCTGGAGTGTACTGGTGAATCTTACCATAGTGCTTAAACAATGCATCCTTTGTCATAGCACTGTAACTACAGCCTTGGTTTTGACATACAAAGGGTTTATTAACTTTGTCACTAAATTGAATGTTGTTTATCATTTCAGAAACTGGCTGAACAACTGTGACATTTGGAATTAACTTAACTGGAGTAGGAGTCAGTGTCACTGATGTGTTTATTAGTACACATTGGGATGCTGGAGTGGACAGGTCGTTTTCTAATTTTAATTTCTGTAAGCCTTCTAAAATTTCTTGTATTTGATCTTCCTTATGCAATACTTCCGACTGAGGAATGTTACTTTTTGTTGGCATGACACCTATAAAAGAGGAAAACTGAGAAGAATCAGGTAATTTATTGTTCTGTACAGTGTTTACTGAAGGGAGCTGAATGCTATAATTTATTTGCGCATTCTGTGATGTTTCACCAGTACCCTGAGATCCACTTTTTACCTCAAGTATTTGAGAATTCATAGCACTTTTAATAATTTCAAGAGTCTTTTCAAAGTTTTGCATAACATTATCTTCAGATATCTGCAAATCAGAATTTATTGAAGTTGTGCATGAATTCAAAGCCATCATTTGGGAATCACCATTTTCTGTTTTTAATGTTAAAGGAGCTAACACTGTATGGGACTCAAGATTGGTTTTAAAGTTTTCTTTTACATCAGTCATAAATAACTGATTGTCAACATTATTTAATTTCTGTGTTAAATTTTCCAAACCCTGAGGTTCACAATTTGGAATTACATTTGAATGAAGGTTAGTAGTCGGTATCTCAATACTCTTTGTTATAAGTCCCATCGCTGTTAAATCACTTGTTGTTACCAAGTTTTGGGAAGCATTAGGTGCAATCAGCGGAGGCGTAACTTTCTTTCTTCTTTTAGAAGCACTATTTCCCTTTTTATTTAAATGACTAGACCTTGTGTTCTGAGGTCCACTGATAACTGAAACACGTGAACTGTTATTGGTGAAGTTTTGTGATGGTCCACTAGAATTAGGGAATGAACTAGAACATAAACCATTTTCAACAGTCTTCAGTAGTAAGTCATTTGTTGGAAAAACAGGCAAACTGCTACATTCCTCAACGGAAGAAGTTTTGGAATTTGGTGTTCTATTCTGGTGTGTTAGCAGGGGATTTGGGTGGCATACAGTCTGCAACAGGGGTGGCACAGTTGAATTTGGCATCACTGTTGCATTTACTTGCGCTGCATCTGAGACACAGCCTGTTGGAACATGAGAAAGCATTTCAGGGCCCTCAAATGTACTGGGAATGCCAGCAGTTTCTAAAGCCTGTTTAATAATTTCACTTCCTTCTTGACTAACACTTGTACTAAAGTTAGTAACACCAGTCCGAGGGAATGTATTTGGTAAAAATGTTGATGAGCGATTTTCAGCAGTAAGAAGCTGCAAGAACGATGGATCTTTAAAACATGCCTCCGGATTGAAGTTAGACTGCTGCTGCTGCTGCTGCAAATTTACTGCATTTGCAGAGAGAATCATGCTGGCAAGAAGAGAAGGCTGTCCATTATTTTGTAGAAGTTCTTGAGCAATTTCTGCTCCATCTAGTGGTTTACAATAGGATCGCTTAGACAAATGTCCACCTAAAGATCTGGGATTAGTAAAAGCCCTGTAACACCTGCTACAAATAAATTTCCCATCTCTGATAATTGCAGGCCATTTAGCCCTTTTGTTGTGCTTGGGTTTTCGTTCCTTCCCATTTGGGCCCCGTCCACGTTCTTTTTTAACCTTTTCAGGGGCAGACTGTTGGACACTGGTGCCACTGAAGTCACTCGCAACATTCACTTGTGAAGGAAAAACTGCATTATCACCATTACCGCCCTTTAGAAAGGAGTTAGTGTTTCCTTCAATCTGTGAGGAAAAATGATTTGTATTATTTTCCAGTTGGGAAAAAACAGAATTAGTCCCACTATCTGCTGGCGAAGGGAAGAGAGACATTGAATTACTTTCTGCAGGTAAAGGAAGGAAAGGATCTGAGCCACTGTCAATATTCAAAGGCAAAGCTGTTTTGGTTAGATCTTCCATTTGTGCTGGCAAGGTAGCATTAGGTAAATTTTCCATTTGGGGACATAACATACCACCACCATGTTCATTTTTATCCTGAGAAGGTGTATTTGGATTAATGACACTTTCAACTGAGGGCAACAGTGGAGTTGACACACTTGCTAAATGAGTTGGAAAAGTGGAAGGTGAGACATGCTGCAACTGATTTGAACACGTAGGATTCCCATTGGCTTTGGTCTGTGGTGTAAAAAATGCATTATTAGAGTTGCTCACCTGTGAGGGCAAAAAATAAACAAACTTTCCATTATTTGGTGTATTTAAGTTGTTAGATTTCTGACCTTTTTTACTTTTGCGTTGCATTTTAAATGCAGCATATTGGTCAGGATGTGCTGTCTTCATGTGTTTCCCAATACTCTGTGAAGAATTATAGGTTCGAGTACATCCCTCAACCTGGCAACTGAATTTCTGAAATGGTGCTTTTGGAGGCACTGATGGAGTTACTAAAGAACTACTTAGGTTGGGTTGTGGTGGAACAAATGTAATACTTTCCAAAGTCTTAAGAGGTAAATTATAAATACTTGATGTTGTTTTAGCATTACCTCCACATTCAAACTTAGATGTTGATAAACTGTTTTGAAATCCTGCTTGACTTTGTACAGAGAAGGTCATCAGGTTGTTCACTTGTCTTTGTAAGTTTTGAGGGGTAAGGTCACCTATTTTGAGGGTTTCTGAATTTATTAAAGAATTCTGAGTAATCTGTGTTTCATTAAAACAATCTTGTTCTTTTCTCTCTTGAAAATCTGAATGACACAAATTATTACAAGTATTTTCAACTGGTGTATTTAAGTTTGTGACCAGTGACTCATCTGTGCCTTCCACAGATGAGCTTTCTTGCTTTCCAAAGTTATCCTCAATCCCCTGATTGAGAGACACCTTAATAGACACAGCGACTTCACTGGCCTGAAGTAAAGGAGTAGCGGCAGGATTTTCCAAACCATTTGACAAAGGTCCATCAGCTTGCCTAAACTCAGGCACAGAAATCTGATCTTGTTTGGTCATAACTGATTCGGCCTTGCTTTTATCCCAAGTATCACTTCCATCTGCTGATAAGGTGTTTTCAACGTTATTTTCTGAAAGAACCGTAGATCTCTCTTTCTCAGAACTTCCTTCTGAGTTCTGATTCACTTTGGAAAGCTGAACAGAATCTCCAGATGAATTAAGTTGGTCTTCAGGAGGTAGCACTTTCTCAGAAGTACTGTGATCATCCAGATGCTTTTCTAATTCACTCTGAGAACGATAAACTTTACCACAACCTGTGAACTTACAAGTATAGGTATTATAATGCTGTGCTTCATGATCATATAGTAAATAAGCTTCTGAAAAAATTCTACCACATTTAGGAAACATACACTTTGCTCTAAAGACTTGGTGTTCCTTTCGGTGGGTTAAGAGCTCTGCATAACTATTAAAACCAGCCTTACATTTCATCTGTATACATATATACGGTTTACTGCCACAGTGCATTTGTAAGTGATCATTGAGATGAGTAACACTTACAAAATGCCGTCTACAGTACTGGCAAATAACTTTTTTGCTTTGCATTTCAAGAAAGCGCTTGGCATCTTCATTATCCTTATGCCCCTTTACATGAGCAATTAAATTTTTAAAGTACTTAAAGCCCTTTTTACATAAAGTTACAGGGCAATTAAATTCATTAACAGGTACTGGCTTCTGGACTGGGATCACTTCTGGCTCATAAGACTTATCTTTGTCATCATTCTCATCATCTGAACCATCGTTGTCATTAAATACTATGAAGTCTGTTGAATAGAGACTGTTCTTTTTTATAGGCCGCTGTTCCTGCTTGGCCACAGCATTTGTCTTCTGATTCTCATTGGTAGTTGTAATCTTAGGAGGCCTTCCCAATCTTCTTAAAGGTTTCATAGCTGCTAGTCTCTCTTTACTGGATTGTTTAACATGCAATGTGACATGAGGGACAAATGTTTCTTTAGAATTAAAGTTCTTTGCACATATGGGGCAACTATAAATTCCATCTTTGTAATGTTTTTGAGCATGCCGTACTATTCTATGACCAAGGAATTCTTTGTCACAGAGCACACAATACTGCATGTAGGCTTGCCAATTTCTAAATCTAGCAGATATAAATCCTCTCTCTCTTAATTGTTTTATTTCTCTCTTCTTTTGCTTTTCATCACAAATGTCTTTAAGGAGGCCAGAATTAGCACCAACTCCACCAGAAAGTCCATTCACAGAAGTTTCTTTAATCTCTTCCTGGTAGTCTAATACTTTCTCATAAACTTCACTATCATTTAGTTCATCTATTGAAGACACTATGGATGCTTCTTCCCCCATTAATGCAAGACATTGTCGTTTTAAGGTTTTCCAATCCCAGAATTCTGGATCAAAGGGCCACTGAGTTTTCAATACAAGTAAGAGCTCACAGCGCAAAGAATTTGGTATTGGAAGATTTTCTTCATCATATTTCTGGTCTGGCTGATTATACAACATTTCCACAGCATAATATGCATCTACTGTAGGTTCAATAAGAAATTCACTCAGTTGACAAGCACGTTTAACTTCCAGATCATCAGGCAACAAGCACGAAATGGTCTTGCAAATAGATATTTTCACTTCAGTATTTTCTGTAGATTCCAAGCGAAGAGCTTTAACACACAGTTCTATACAGGTGGCAAGTCCAGCAGCCCCTTCAGTCTGTAGAAAAGCAAAGAGAAAATGTTAATCTATACTAATCAACACAGATTTCTGAATTTATTAATTTTAAAATGTGGTTTGCATTTCTCAAATTTTGCATATGAAAAGATGCCCTTTCTGAAGCACTGCAGCTTAGTCTGCTATGTAAAACTGTCTGTAAAATAAACTGCTACTGGCACTGGTACCAAGGAAGCGATATAGAATAGCAGAAAAGCTTAAGTACTGGGAGCTAAGATAAGACCTGGGTATAAAATCATTTAATAGCTAGCCAAACTTGGAAGTTATTTAATTTCTTTGACATTTCATATGTCATTTATAAAACAGAGGTCAAAATAGCACTTAAAACTTTGCAAAGTTGCTGTAGCATTAATGGATTTTATGTAACTAAAGTAACTGGTGTAGTTCAGTATAATGTCTGGTGCATACTAAGCAATCAGTAAATGTCATTATCCTTACCACAAATCTCATTTCCTAAGTTTGTATTTGTGATCCTTCAGAAACAAAACCCTCTTAAACCAATGACAAAATTGAGACTGCTTCCATATTTTCAAACTTACTAGTAATAAAAGAAGAGTTTCACTTTTAACAGAATCAAGTTAAAAAACCCCTTAAAAGAGGGTTTCTAATTCTATCACAAAACTGAATGTCAAATCACCCACCTCATGGCTGGCTCAATCTAACAATGAAGAGTAGGAAAAGATACAATCAACACTTTTTCTTTTAGATTAGCATCTTGAACTATCATTATAAGACAGCACTAATGAAGGTAGAGTCACTTGAAAAATACAGGTAGTGAAGAGAAGTGGAGAAGTAATGACTTTAGAAAGGATTCTGGGAACAGGACTTATGGATGAAGGTTATCTGCTGTGGGATGGTTACTATAACTATTTTCTGTCATATGAATGTCCACTCCTTTCTCCAGAATGATAAAAGTTGATCCAAAAATACCGATTGCTACAAAAATGCAACTAAAATTATTTCAGTGAACTCAACTGATATTTCTATTCTAAAACAGTCTACTAATGGATTTAAGGATTCAACTAACCAAAGTCAAACAAACAATCTTGAACAAATTTGCATTAAAATATATTAATATATAATCTGAAACCTTAAAAATGCCAATAAAACAAAAAACTATATAAAAAGTTTTATTCTTCTGAGTCTTTATCTTTCCATGTGTGATTAAAAAGTGTACAGGCAACACTCAAATCAAAACTAGATGTTATATAAGTTCATATGTAATAAGTTATATAACAAGTGTTTTTAAAGTTGCTTGATTTATAATTTTTCCTAAATAATTAAGAAAAGATTTTACCTTGATTACTCTTACCTCTGAATTAATAACTTTAATCAGGAAGAAAATGTGATAAACTGTCTTTGTTAACAAAGAAAGTTGACGACACCTTTCTAGATACACTTGTATAGATGGTTCTACTCTTTGCTGTAATTTACTCCAAAAGAGAGTGAGTTCCCTTAAAAAAAAAAAAAAAAAAAAAGGTTAAAAATCACGTTGGTACAGGAAAGTGAATAATCATGGACTATGTGATTCCAATCTTAACATTTGAAATTAAAACTGGTTTTAGATTCAATTCTACATGTGGAATTAAGTTTAAAAGCAAGAAAATAAATCTTAATTTCCTAGAGACTACATAAATTCAAATTGGAATATGACTTATTGTTAATATTTTCCTATCTCAGAAAAGTACTAACTTTTACCAGGAAAGTATCTGACATTTAAACAAGTTATACAAATAATAACTCTCAGTGACATAAAATTTATGTAATAATTGCAAGATGTGTATGTACATAAAAAATGCATCCATAGTATATGCATTTTAAAACACATTTAATTATTATATTTTATTGATCAACTTCATTAGTCAATTGAATTTAAAATTCCTACTAGATAAATGCTAAGAACCAATGGTGACAAAGAACACAAAAGAAAGTAACCTGTGCCACAGCAGAAAAACAAAATTTGAAAAATAAACTTTGAAATTTCAAATGCAATTACGATGTATTTTTCATAGAAAATAATTCTACTGAGGTGTTAAGTTTTCCTGCCTTTTACCTATCATCCTATTTCTCTTCTGTCCTCCATGATTAACTTCCACAAAAATCTTCATCCTTGCTTCAACTTTTTTCACCCAGTATTCTCCTCAATAGGGAGGGGCCTTTCCTATTAGTATTTCCTCAGTTTCCAAACCTAGGAACTCTGCCCTTTTCACTACCCACTTGAATAACTTGCTCATTTTACTGGTCTTTAACCTATATATTGAGGACTTCAAAATCTGTCTCTCCAGTCTTGACCACTTTCACCTCTCTAGTTCTTTATAAGACTTCTCCACTGTGATCTCTTCTGAAACCTGAAACTTAATATATGAAAAAGATGATTAACATTCTTTCCAGTTCACAATCTTTCTAATTTAAAGCATCAATTTCACAGACTCATTATCTCTGCCTTTTACTTTCCATAAGACTATTATCTTTGGATTTCTTTCATCCCATCCCATATTCATATGGAAGACTTTATAAATTCTCAGCTGGACTATTTATTTGGTTTCTAATTGATTTTCTTGTCTCAGCTCTGTATTGCTACTTCCTCCCCCCAACTCTGCTCTCAACATTCATTTCCCCATTCATTTTCAACTGCTTGCCTTTAACAGTATTTCATAAACATAAACTTCTATTTTCCCTCCTTCTAATAAGGGTTTATAGTAGATTGTTTTTGCTTATCACAAAGAACTCACAATTTTTAAAACCAATGTAATACATTAATTTCTGATTACTTTCTTATTAATCAGTGAGAATATGTATCATGGATAAAATCTTATTGTCCTCAAAAAATACATCTTATTTATTCTCTGTTTAGAATCTTTCTACCTTTTTTTTTTTTTTTAAAGATTTATTTATTATTTATACAAGGACTGGGTATAGTCAGAAATGCGGGAGGGTGAGAGAATTCACCAGAGCAGGGAGCAGAGCAGGCAGAAGGACCGAAGTACACCGCTGAGGGGAGCAGCGGGCGGCAGGAGAGGTCTGCGCGCCATGTGGGACCCTCCTCCGGTGGCCAGGGAGCAGCCGGGGATCGAACTGGTGCTGCAGAGGCTGCGGGCAGCTTTGCAACCCAGCGCTCAACCGCTGTGCCACTGGGGAGGCCCCTTTCTACCTGCTTTTTATACCAACCCTCTCTGTATTGCAAATACAATTTTTCTCAATGTCAGAATGTTTTAAACTAAATTTTCTTTTATTCCCATAATACCAATGCAACAGTGAAGACTAATATTAGTGAGTGACTAAACTGTCAGTTTAGCTAACACTAATTTAAGACAATTGATCTTAAGCTGACATCTATCAGTTGCATTCTGCCAAAGGATTATATATAATAGGCATTGACTAATAGGAAACGCACTATGAAGAAACGTGCACTGCAGAAATTAGTGAAGTAGAATATCTCATAGGTGGAAAATGAATTACATTTCTTTATATAAATAACCAGCAGCTAGTTTATGTAGTGTTAATATGTTAAAATTTTCATGATCACTACTGATCATTATATAGTCATTATTTGTTGTGTGGTCATTAATACAAGCTTTAAAAGTTACAGACTTCCATGTAACAGTCTGCATAACATGCAATATCTGAAAATAAGCTTTTGGTTCTGATAAGATTAAAAAAATATTTTAAAACATGCTTTTCTGAAGCTACCAAAAGTGGAGATGGGGGAGGGAGGGAAAGAAGGGAAAGGACACTAAATGAATTACGGTAAAGGATTATTGGTGCTTTGGTGGGGGGCATGGTATAACAGACATGAGAAGAGGTGTGAACCTCCTACAGCATGTACAGTGTTATTAACCAATGTTATCTCAATTTAAAAAAAAATTAAAAATGTTCTTAAGCTATCTAAATTCTTACAACCCATCTTGTATACTTATTCAACAAACTTTTCTTTAAGTAACAAACATCTTGTTTGTTTAACAAAAGAAAATCAACTCACCAAGCGCAGTACATATCTCCTTGTTGGAGTTGACGTGACAAAAACGCAGTACATAAGACAAGAGCACTTTTTTCATCGCCCTCAGATTCTAAGTTACAGATCATCTCTAGAGCATCTTTGCAATCAACTTCTGAAATCTACCAAAAAAGGATACAGAAATATGCCATAAAATGGTTTTATATTAGGACATATAGAAATATATATACTTTGTAAGCTTTTCATTAGTAATGTACTAATGTATTTTCATTTGTAAAATGTCATGAACTCATACTAGGCTGTAGTTTAAAGAAATATTTTTGTAGTCAATGAACCAACTATTTTGAAGACTTTTACAAGCATTCATTTATAGGTAAACAACTGGTGCTAATTATAAGCAACTCTATAGACATTAAATCAGATTTATGACACTGAAAAAAAGCTGCAGTATTTGCATTTCGCCCTTTTATCTAGTAAGTTAAAAAGCATTAGAATCAGCATAAAGACACCAAGGTCTCCTGGATATAGATTAAGAAGTATCTATTCATCTGAGGGGGAAAATGTATAAAAAGAAACATTCTATGTAGCTATACCATTTTTAAATTAAGCTCACCTCAGTTCTCTATACATTCCATTATTTTTCTTTTCATGTAAATTCATATAAATTGGCTCCTTCTAAAAATCTGTCAACAGTCATGCACACAAAATATAACCTAGATGAAGCAACTTGCTTCACTTAATCATGTATTTGCATCTATTTTTTTAAATTAAAATTTGCTAACTCATCACAATGATTTACTACATAAACAGAATTTACATGATTTTTGTAAGCATTTGCTATAAGAATGTGACAACAGCCATACAATCACAAATTAATGTTCCACAGAATGGATAATTTAATTCCAACATGGTGCAACAAATAGTAAAAAGAATTTAAGATCAATACAGACCATTAGTACCCATATACTATAGAGATAACTGTGCCCATCCTTACTGATCTTTCACGTCTCCTCACCAACTTCTGAATACAGGATGTAAGTATTCATGTGTCTGTATGTAAATTATAGTATTCAGGACATAAAAAGTATCTTAATTGTGGATGAGGGTAATTCTGTGGTCAATTTTGGTAATGGGAATAAAGGTTGCCTAGGGTTAGATTCAGAGGTTCAATTTTATGTATTAAACTGGGCTAGAAAACACAAAGCAAGAAAAGACCCAATTCTGTCTGAGTCTGTGTGTTTAATAGAAATGATGTTATAAAGGAAGTCTGATGTTAGTGACAGAGTTAAGACTGAAACTTAAGTCTTAGAATTCCCTGGTGAAGTGCTACTTTCACTACTCCTATCTGCCTCTTTCTAAGAAATCTTAACTTAAAAGGGACACCACTTAAACCAAAAGAACAATAAGGCTATGCAGTTATAGAATAAACATTTTCAAACATCTATATTATTAAATGCATTGTCAGACATTAAGTATAACTTCTCTACTTGGTAGGTATTAACATTTTAAATATGATGTGGGAGTCAAAGAAGTTATGTGATTTGCCCAAGTTACAACAGTTAGTAGTAGATGGCTAGAGCCCCAAATCAAATTATGCTTGGTTAACATGAAAGACTTACATTCTTTCCATTAGTTATAAAGTTATACTTAAATATAGTTAAAGTTAGTTATACTAACTTTAAACAGTTATCCTGACATATTAATAGAGACAAAAAATGTTAGCATTCAACCCTTGAGTTTTGTTTTGTTTACTTTTTCATAAGATGTTAACAACAGTAATAATAACTATTTATCACTGCCAACTTCTTCTGAAATAGCATTATTAATTAGCATAATGACTTCCCTGATAGATACTGCTACTTCTTTTCAGAGGTAAGTCAGAGAACTTGTTATTTGTTCAAAGTCACACACTTAATTAGGGGCAGTCAAGACTTCAAACAAGGGCTAGTTTCAAAGTCTGTGCTCTTCCCAGAATTCCATATGCACAAGCATAATGTAGTCTCCTTTATGGCTAAATAATGACTTTTCACACGCTCAGGTTTATCAAAAATTCTTACTTGTTTTAAGTCTGATTTGAATCTGATCATTTTTTCTTCTAAAACCATGGCCATTATTGTTGAATATGCAAATGCCACAAAATGTGTAATTATGTTATTAGGAAATTTATTTTCACAATGATATTACCTACATTTAGCTAATGTCTAAATTAATGATATGATTCCCTAGGCTAGAGCCACTGACTCAACTCTATCCAGCCTAGTAACGGCCTGATAATAGTTTACACTAAATTAAAATTAAAAAATACATATTTTACGTTATAGTCTACGTGTATATACATACACATATGTAGACTATACATATATATGTAGACTATAACGTAAAATATGTATTTTTTAATATATGTATGTATATATACACACATGTAGACTATAACAATACAGAATACCTCACTTTTAATAGGTTTACTAATGAAACAATTTTTACTGGGCTCTTGATAGTTTTCTTATTTCTGATTTGCCACTAGATGGCTCTCTTGAAAAACTGACATGAAAATGGGAAAGTGAAACCATAAACTAATGAATCAAAACTGTGAAAAACGAAATACAGGTCAAATATAGCCATCAATGAACATGAAGTAGTCCTAATATCCCAGGCAGCATAAAGGGAGGGACTGTCTACACAGAGACTACTTCAAAAACAAAAAACAAAACAAAAAAACCAGAACACTGTCAATGGATCTCAAGAACAGTGTTCTGGTTATCAAAATGAAACTGCTTTCCAAATAGGAAAGAGTTTAAATGGTAAATCTGTCTGTCACATAAAGAAAAGGTGAAGCCAAATGAGCTCATCTGCTAGGAAAGATTTAAAAGACTATCTCCAGACATTAGGAAAGAAGAAATTTCACAAACTGTGAAAGTAGATATTGGCATAATCTTTTCTGGACAGTATTATACCTACTATTTATTAATTTAAAATGTAGATTCTTTGATACAGCAATTCCACTTCTAGAAATTTCTCCTGCCTCACAAAGTTTCAAATGATGTATGAACAATGCATCTTAAAATAAATATCTTAAATATCCTTAAATATCCCCTAGTCTGCCTAAAGGCATTAAAAATACATACTACTGAATTATACAGCCATGAGAAAAAATGAGGTTGATCTATATTGAATGACACATGAAAATGTCCATAATATGAAAGGGGAAAGTGACTGACAGCCTGTGTGTGTGTGAATGCTTTAAGTATATTAAACAATATACAGGAACATAGAAAATGCAGAAGGGCTATATATCAAATTTTAAACTTAATGATTATTGGGGATATTAAATGGGAAAATGGTTGGGAGATATAATAGAGGATTTTACTTTTAAAGCTTTTATGTTTAACAGGAAAAGAGAAATACCAAATGCAAAATGATCACTGTTAAACTTCATTTTTAAAAACTATACCAAAAATTCAGGTTAAAGCTCATTCCTCCCAGAGAAGCCAGAAACACACTCAACTCACTCAGCTCCATTTCCCTGCTTACAATAACCAGACAGATAAAGCAAATGAATGAGGTTATGATGAGAGAGAGAAAGAGACAGAGAAAGGGAGAAAGGGAGGGAAGGTGGGAGGGAAGAAGAAATAGCAGTTTTTATGGGGGCAATGTCTTTGAGCAAATATTCCCAAATGACTACCTTTCCTGAGCAGGAAAAACAACAGGCTTATTAGCAACTAATCTTAATTCATTTATTTCACAACGAGGAATGGAACAGGTTTCCGCATCTACATAACAATTATAAAAGAGTAATTTATTTCTAAGTAAAAAGGTACTTTTAAAAAGGAATAAGCAGATTCACACATATCCTGTTTTGCTCTACACTATGTGATCAATCTAGTTTTTGCTCATGGGGTGAGGTATAAAGAAACCTCGTGAGGTCTGCTTGATTAGGGTCAAAATAAGGCGGATGGGAATTGTACGGGGAATATAACCAAGAAAATGAATACATTGTGCAAAAATGAAAAATGATGTAAAAAATATATAAAATTTTAAAAATTTAAAAAATAAAAATAAAATAAACTGGTTATGAAAAAAAGAATATGAAATATCTTAGTTCTACCTGCTTTAATGTCAGAAGGGGGAAAAAATCATTTCACATGATATTAAAGATATCCAGGGTTTTCATAGAGAATTTTCTTGAGGATACTCAGTCAAGGCTGGTATCTTTTGATTATTCAAAAAAGCTAGAAATACAGATTTCTCCTGGGTTTTTACTTGAGATTACAAATTCATAGTCTTCAACTTCAAATAGGACTTCAAAGTTAACCCAACAACTAATTTAGCTAGTTTCTGATAGAAGGTATGCTTCTTTAGGGCAAGGCCTATACTTTACTTACCTTTCACCCACCAGTGCTGACATAGTACATATATCATTCACTTCACAAAACTCTGCTCATGGAAAGATGGATAGTCTAACTCAAGGGATTGAACTAAACTGACAATGAAAGCTTTAATGAAACCAAAACATCTAAGATGTGTCAGTACAGTAGCATATTTATTTAAGGATTTAAAAAAATGTTACCTACATTTTGTCAAAGGCTAGCTCAATAAACTTTGATAAATTTGTGAATTAACTTATCTATGTAACTATTCTGCATTAATAAGAAAACTTACTTCATTCTAACATATAGCTATTAAAAGTCAATTACCTGCAATAAAATAGTAAAGAAAAAAAAATCTATGGATTAGCTAATGTCTGCATTAATAATTTCCAGGTTAGAGCACTTGACTCTACTCCATTCAGCCTAGAAACTGCCTGAAATCACTGTCCCCAGTATCCTCAATCTGCTCATCATACCTTCCAGGCTTATTTCAAATCTTGATTCAAGTGTACTATTTTCCTCCTCGCTTTCTAGTCTCAAAAATCATAGTCACATTATACTTAACCACAGTTAATCTCATGTGGGCATTCAGCTTTCTGTCTAGGGCTAGCCCTCTTTTTCTAGATTCTGATTACAATCCTTCCCTGACTACTCAAGGGATCATGCATACTCAGTTAACTGTCCTCTCCGTATTATATGTCAACATTTCCCAAGCCTTTATTTAGTCTTTGGCATAATCCCTTTGTTCTCTCTCTATTGTTCTAAAGTCAAATGACACATATTAGGAATAGAAGATACTTGTACACATTAAAGGTTCACACAACACTATTAAATGTATTATAGTTCTCTTTAAATTAAAAATATATATATTCCCCATTTCTTGATCAACAATTTTTAATTCTCCTATTCTGTCTCCAACTTCATTTTAGAATTATGAGTCTTCCAAAATGCAAGTTTCCCATTGGCCCATTGAAAATTTTGTAGAATAAAACCCACAAATACATGAACAGTAACCTTTATGCCAACCTAGAAAGAAAAAAAAACCCAGAATCACATGTCTCTCTAAGAAAATCAAGTTTTACATTAAATATACAATAAAAAATTTAATTAGCTATCCACCCATGTATCTTGCCCCCTAGGAATACTGTTTTGTTTTTATATATATAGAGAGAGAGACAGATATAGTTTATATGTGTATATAATAAATAGGAAAAGGATTGGGGAGTCATATAAATTTGATAAAGTTAAATTACCCACTTAAAAACATGTGCAAGTAGCTTACAGAGAGGTAAGCTTAAGTTCCTAATGCTGACAAATGTAAACATCTTACCAAATTGTTAAGGCACAGCCATATTTTCCAGAATGTAGTCAAAGCAGTTAAAAAATGTGAATTACTTAAAATAGAAAGTAGATATCAATTTACAAATAATTCTGAAAACTGCTTAGAATTGTTGTACTTTTAAGAGTATGCCAAAATTTAAGAGTATCAATGATTTCTCAAAAGAAAGGGAAGTCAAGGACATTCTGAAGTAATGAAAAATGAATTTCATCATGTAATTAAAAAATAATTACTAATGAAAGAAAACATACTCACCTCTTCAATTAACTTTTCATTTGGTGATGATGTACAAAGACAGACAAGGTAAGTTTGCTTAAAACTACCTTTTGTACCAATCTCTGGATGGTCAGAACACAGCTTTGCTAGAGCAGTTGCTTGACTTAACTGATTTGTTTTGATTAGATGTTTAATTCTCATATCCAACAAGATGGGACCCTCAAAAGCTAAAAATTCATTCACTTTAAAAAACAAGACATAATATATTATTAACATTTGGTAATAGTTCATTTGCAATACAAATACTTACAAGGATTTTTTTTTTTAAAAAGCATGGGACTAAAACTTTTTTTTTAATTTTCTATTACTGTCAGGATATTACAAAATACTTGCCCTTATAAGCAAATGGTGATTACACTGTTAACTTTTTAAAGTTACCTAAAATATTTTTGCCCCTTAGTAAGTACCATTTAGAATAAGATGAATAACTTCTTGATAGTAAAAACAAGCTTGCATTAAATAATAATAGTATAATTGAAATTATACTATTCCCTTTTCCCACATCATTTATCTTTCATAGCAAGGGTTAAATTCCTATAAATTTGCAATGTGAGGGCACTACACACTTACTGGATAACCACAAGAGTATGTCTGGATATTCTAGAAGATGAGATTCAACCAATACTGTATTCAATTCTGATGACACATTTATTTATTTTTTTAAATTTTTACAAAGGCGAACTCTATCTTGCTTTAGTAGGGGTTTCAGATTGAATTAACATAGCTACAGAAAAATGAAGAAGGGAGTTGGTGGGAGTCTGACAAAGGACCTCATAAAACTTGTGTGAGCTTGTGGTGTTACTTTTAAAACATGAGAACTGCTAAACTTCAACATTTGCTTAAGACCCACTTACATATAATTTCTATTCTGTTCAAATCTTTTCAATTTCTTAGTCCTTTAAGGATAATTTTAACTTATACAAATGAAAATTTAAATTTTCCCTAAGTTTTCTCACTAGGATGAAAGTCATATTTAAACATTTAGTTGGTGACCACTAGCCCAAAACCTTTGGAAGTTTTTTAGTAATAGAATTTTAAATGCCATACAAATAGAACATAAATTTCTCTACTTGTAAGTACACTAGAAGTTATGCCTAGTAAATTGGTGGGTTAGAAGACGGAGAATGAGAAGTATCATTTCCCTCTTTAAATATCCTCAACTACCACTCTGTAATACCTTTATTTTTTAGATATTTCACTATGGGGAAAAAAAAAAAAACTTCTATAGGTTGTATGGTAATGGTGCCTCAATATTAAAACTATCATCGTATTAGCATTTTAAATACGTGATCCTAACTTTCATCCCTCTTTTCTAGAACTCTGTACCTGCTATTCTCCATTTCTCAAAAACTAAATGAAAAAATATAAAAGCTGACACAGGCAAAACTAAATACATAACTTTCTAGTGTCTCTGAGTATATCTCTTTTTTAGTAACACATGATTCTATGAAGAAAATTGTACATCAAATATCTTTTCACAGTTCAATTCACTGCCAGAGCAAAATCTGTAGATTTTATTTTATTTTATTTTTTTTTTTTTTTAATCTGTAGATTTTAAATGAAAGCTTTAAGAACAAGTTAAAGTTATTCTGGTTGTAAATAAGTCATATAGTTCACAAAACCTACAGAACTGTTCCAAATTCAACAATTCTCTCAAAAGAAAACTCTCTGGAGTTAAAGTCTAGGAATTATTTCAAATACTCCCACAATAATTCATAATCAAACTCTCTTTAAAACATCATGGCAAAGAAATACGTTAAATGTGGATTTAACAAAACTGATTGACAATCTTAATAGAATAATCCCAAGTAGTCCCTGAAATCTCAAATAGCAACATCACAAACGGTACAAAATAATTTCTGTATTAAGTCACTGTACAGGAAAATAAGATATTATAAATTTCAAAAACATAGCTGTGCATGCATTTTAAAAGATAGGAAATTATAACCACACTAAGGTAAAACTGATTTCAAAGAAATATATATTAGAGCAGGAGGGACTTTAAAGAGCATTCTGTCCAGCTCCATCATTTGACAGATGAGTAAACTGAGGCTCACAGAAGACAAGTGACTTTCAAGGGTCATAAAATCAGGTAATGTTATAAATTTTATGGTTTAAAAGAATTTAAAGTAGGGTCTCCCTGGTGGCACATAAGCACTGCACTATGAAGCAATCCACAGCCTCTGCAGTATGAATTCGATCCCCGGCGGGCCAGGGAGCAACCCACACAGCACTGCTGACCTCTCCTGACTCACCCACTGCTCCCCTCAGCAGTGTACTTCAGTCAGTCTGCCTGTTCTGCTCCCCACTCTGTCTCTGGTGAATCCTCTCACCCCCTGCGTCTCTGGCCTGTACCCCAGCTCTTGTATGCATAAATAAATAAATCTTTAAAAAAATAAATAAAACAATCAAAAATAGATTACATTCTAATACTCAATTTAGAACTTACTAAAAGTTCACTTATCTCCTTTTTTCTCCTTCCTCTTTCTCCATTTCTTTTAATGCTTTCCCTTTTCCTATTCCTTTTTATCTTTCTCTATTTCCCTCTAATCTAACAAGTATTTTCCCTTGTAGTTATATCAAAGACAATCTGGTTTGAGTGCTTGCCAGACTTATGAAAAAAAAAAGTTTATAATCTTATCTATGGATAGCCAGTCACATCAAATTTCACTCTCCACTCTGCTTCTCCCACACCCATCCCAGAGAAGTAAAATTATTTTGAATTTCACATGTGTGTAGCCAATTATCTACTTTTCTCCATATTTATGGACTTCAACAGAAAGTTTTGCTACATTTGAGCATACCAAAAGAGCTGGATGGCATAAAATAGCAATGTAAATGAATGATACTCATCCAGTGCAATTAAAAAAGTATTTCCCCCACTTTTATAGAATCAACAAATACTAGCTCCTGTGTCAAAGATGTTTAACTAATACAGTATGTTGCATTTTTGTGATAAACACTAACAAAAATATTGAGTATGCACTATGCACCAAAATTTAGATTAGGTCCAGGATTCTGTCAAAATGCACTTAATTTCTTTACTGTGTGCGTATTTTCATACCTCGATTCATACACCATTTCCTTCGCAGTATGTCGCAGTAGGTGTTTTACAAGCATCTCAAACTGCATAAAAAAATTCTACACCACAATATGTGCTATCTACGTCCACTTAGCTGTATTTCAGGCACTAAACTAAGGTTGGCCTTAAAAATGTTTCCCTGCTGCCCTCTCATCCATACATGCAACACATCATCTAATTCTGTTCACTTCTAATTCTCAAATAACCCCATTTACTTTTTTCCATCACCACTCCAACCATTCTCTCTACTCCTCTCCGTCAATATCCTTAATGAATTGGACCACTCTGTAGCATTCTGCTGCACCTATTATTACTCCCCATTACATCTCCACGGGGACCAAGGGTGCCTTTGTTTTTTTGGGGGGGGGGTTGTTTTTTTAAAGCACACATTTGATAGTCTCCCCTCAATTTAAAAATATTCCAATTGTTTCTTATTGCCTTTGGAGGGTAAATCACCAAATTCTCACCAGGGCCTACATGGATGATTTAACATTAAGATATCTAAATGCTAAAGCAACCTAAAGCTCAATGCAATACCTATCAAAATTGCAATGGCATCTTTATATTTTTTTGCCAAGATAGAAAAATTACTTCTATAATTCATATGGAATCTCAAGGGATTCCAAACAGAAAAAACAATTTTTAAAAAGACTGAAGTTGGACTTTTTACACTTCCTTACTTCAAATATATTACAAAGCTACAGTAATCAAAATGGTGGGGTACTGGCACAAAAAAACAGACACATAGGCCAAAGCAGACATACAGGCCAAAGCAAAAGACTAGAGAGACCAGAAACAAACACTCACACAGATGATCAAATGACCTTCCACAATGGTGTCAAAACCCTTGAGGAAAAAGTCTTTCAACAAACAGTGCTGGAAAAGCTGAATACCCACATGCAAAAAGAATGAGGTTGAACTCTTATGCCTAATTAAAAACAGCTTAAACACCTAAAACTATGTATAAGCTATGTAATTCTTAGAATAAGACAAAGGGAAAAAGTTTCAAGACACTGGACTTGGTAATGATATGGAAATGATACCAAACTACAACAAGCAATAAAAATACATAAATGGGACTACATAAAGCTGAACTTTTGTTTTGCATCAAAGGACAGAAATCAACAAAGGCAAACAGTAACCTACAAAATGGGAGAAAATGCAAATTACTGGGTTGTTGGAAAAGTCATGATGCATTTTTGCTTAAATAATATAGAAAAAATACGTCTACAACTCAACAACCAAAAATAATAATCCTATTAAAAAGTAGGAAAAGGTCTTAAACAGACATTTCTCCAAATATGATATACAAATGACCAACAAGCATATGAAAAGGTATACAAAATCATTTATCATTGGAGATGTGCAAATCTATGCCACAATGATAAATCACATCAAACCCATTAGAATGGCTACCAAAATAATAGATTATTAAGTGTTGGTGAGAATGTGGAGGAATGTGAAACTGTGGTACAATTTTGCACTGTTGATGAGACTATAAAAAAATGAAGCCTCTATTAAGAGAGCCTGGAAGTTCCTCAAAAAATTAAAAATAGAACTACCATATGATCCAACTATATCAATTTGGGAATATTAAAAAAAAATTGAAAGGAGGGTCTAGAAGAGATGGGTGCATAACCATATTCGCAGCATCACTAGTCACAATAGTAGAGGTAGAAGCAATCAAAAAATCAACAAATAAATGAACAATATACGGTATATACATACAATGGAATATTAGTCACTGTTAAAAAGGAAGGAAATCCTTACACTTGCTAGAACATGGATGAATCTTGAGGATATTATGCTAAGTAAAACAAGCCAGCTATAAAAAGTTAAATGTGATATGATTTCAAAAATATGGGGTATCTAAAGCAGATCATAGAAACTACCAATAGAATGGTGGTTAAATTGGCCTAGGAGTGGAGAAAGGGAGGGTTGCTTATTTCAGTTAAGTTCGATCAGCTTAATTCTATCCAGAGTCACTGAACTTGATGGATCAAAGGGCTATATGCAAGTGAAAACTAATTTTTAAAAACAAAATCTAAAATACTCCATTTACTTTTTTTATACCAAGAAAAGGTTAATTAAGGGCCAAGGAGAGACAGGCATAAATAAACAAACAAACAAATAAATAAATAACAAAGAGTAACAAGGAAAACTATTTATCAATATGCCATCCATAAAGTGTTTTTTTTTTTTCTTTTTAGTCACTTGTTATAAGAAATGTCCTAACACAAAAACATTGTCAATAAACTTAAGCCTAGGTTGCAGAGTCATCCATTTTGGATTCTCTATATAGACAAGTAAAGATATATACACACAAATGGAAATTATGCCAAAAGTATCTGAGTATGAAAGAGCTGGAAATTTTACTAATCAAAAACAAATGCAGCAGACCTATAATACTATAATATACTGTAGAATAATGTAGAATAGGAGTTATTTGTTATTACTTTCTCTTTCCTATCTCTTCTCCCTTTAAGGTATTATATCTTATATATGCTAATGACTGGTAAACCTGACAGCAATTTTCCCATGTTCAATTTAAAATGCAAAAATTTATAACTGAAATAAAGACTTACTTTCTCACAAAATTCTGAAGGATTTATAAGTACTGTAGAAAGATTTAAGCTTTAGAAATTTCCTTTGAAAACCAAGGGGTTCTGTAAAAAAAAACAAACCAGAACTGCAGGGCTTAAGAGTCAAGAAAGGACTAACAAGCTGATAAAAATGCAATTGAAACAATTGCAAATTATCCCAATGTAGAAGTAGAAGGGAAAACATCAAAATAATTCAGTACGATTGTAATAGGAGCTCTCTCAGAGTTTAGATTTTAAAATGACAAAACACACAAAGGAGAAAGTAGACACAGAGCTAAAGATGCACCAGGAGTGTCAGAATAAAAGAGGAAGCCCTTAATTCTTATGGTGGTTCTGATAATAAGCTTTAGCTATGAAAAAGTAGAATATTCAATGGAGCAAAATGGGGCTAGATGGGAAAAAGTAATCCTCAAAATAGAAAGAATATTCCCCAAAATTATAGACCAGAGGAATTCAGATATATATCTTAGAGTATCAAAATTAATTATATTAAGAATATAGCTTGTGATTGTTCAGAAGTGTTTCAATGAAGAGTCAAAACAGATTCACTGAACATAAATTACACTTTTCACAAAAGGTGTATCAAAATGGATCACAGACCCACATGTAAAATGTAAAACTTTTAAACTTCTAGAACAGGAGAAAAATCTACACAGCTGGGAATGAGTTTTTAGATAAAACACAAGTACAATCCACAAAAGAATTCATTAAGTTGGAGTTTATTAAAATTTAAAATTTTTGATGTGAAAGACACAGTTAAAAAGACAAATCAGAATGAAAAATGTTATTTGCAAAACTCACATCTAATGAAAAACGTGTATTCAAAATATACAAAGAACTGTTAAAACTCAATAATAAAACAACCCAATTTAAAAATAGGCAAAACAAAATCTAAACAGATGCCTCACCAAAGAAAATATACAGATGGCCAGTATATATATTTATATGAAAAGATGTCCAATACAGAATGCAAATTAAAACAATGTGTTATCACCACATACCTTACTAGAATTGCTAAAATTCCAAAACCAGGAAAAAAGTATCAATTGCTGGAAACAGTATAAAGCAACAGGAATTCTCATTCATTGCTGATAAGAATGAGGAATGGACACTTAAGACAGTTTGGCAGTTTCTTACCAAGCAAACATGATCTAATAATCACAGTCCTAAGTATTTACTCAACTGATGTGAAAACTTAGGTCTACACAAAAACTTGCACACAAATGTTTATTGTAGTTTTATTCACGAACACCAAAAACTGGTAGCAAATAAGATGTCCTTTTGTCTGCATAAATAAATCTTTAAAAAAAAAGATGTCCTTTAATAGGTGAATGGTTAAACAAATTGGTAAATTTATATGATAGAATATTATTCAATGATAAAAAGGAATGAGTCACATAAAGACATAATGGATGAATGCCTACTATGTACTGCTAAATGAAACTAAACTAAAAAGGCTGTAAGACAATCTCGAAAAGACAAAACTAGACAGATGTCTTAAAGAGATCAGTAGTTGTCAGGTGTTTAGGAGAGGGTTGAACAGGTAAGCAGTTGATGTTTTCATGGTAGCAAAACTACTGTGCATGATACTGTAATGGAAACAGGACACTATGCACCTCTCAAAATCTATAAAACTTTACAGCACAAAGAGGGAATCTTAAGGTATACAGATTTTAAAAAATCAGCAGGGGTATCTAGGATGGAATGCAGAATATGGCAAAAGAATCTAACTGAATAACAAATATATGAAAGACCATCACTGAAAAAGGGGGGAGAATAAAGTGATGAACTAACTTTGAAGGACTAGAACCTAAGAATATTGTCAAGAGGAACTGTACACAAGTCCTGTTCTCTAACTGGTAAAGTTGTTTTCCATAGGGGTAACAAGTTATCAACTTTGAAACCACTACACTCTATACTAGTACTGATTAAGTATATGGATGGCCAATGATGGGAGAAGTAGGTCTGAAAGTGTACATACTATATTATTCCAATTATAAAACATTCTGTTGAAGGTCATAGATCAGCATGCAGAAATAGGTTAGAGTTGGAGACATCCAATTTAAAATTTAATAATGATATAGCTTATTACAAACAGAAAAATTTATACATGTGTATATATAGAGAAGTATACCTACATATTTTTTTCCTGCTTTGTCCACCCTTGAAGCAATGATACCCAAAGGTAGCATTAGGCACACCTAGTTACCAGGTCTGATTTCTAGTAGTATTCTTTAATAAAAGGTATCAGGGCTCACTGGAGAAAATAGTTGTTTCTAGAACTGGCACACAATATACATAAGATAAGCCTGGAGCTTCTTATAGTGCCAGAAAGTAAGGAAGTAACCAAACAAAAAAACAAAACCCACAATGATAGGGGTATGTCAAAGGGATACAGAAGTTGATTCAAAGACATACTGGTGGCCAAAATTGGAAAATGTGGGCAACAAAATATAGCAGTATTAGATTATTTAGATTACCAAAGTATAAAACAAAAATCTATAAGCTCATATGATGTGAGGGAAGGGGGGACAAATCTCCTATACAGAATTCTAAATAACCTATGCAGACACTTCCCTCTAAAGGAGTTGGGGGTTAACTCTCCACCTCTTACATATGGGCTGCTAAAGTAACTTCCTTCCAAAGAGTACAGTATGGAAGGAGGGGCCAGGAGGAGAGAGGAACTTTACATTGCAGAAACCTGACCAACACACCACCTCAGCCAGGTGATTGTGGCTAACAAAAACAGTAAGAGGGCATGTTCATACTATGTATCCTTGATAAGAGACATTATGATATGGCACTTTACCTCTGTGAGCTTTTCCCCCAATCTCTTAATCTAATCACAAGAACATCAGACAAATCCCAATCGAGGGGCATTCTACAAAATACCTGACCAGTACTCCTCAAAATTGTCAAGGTCATCAAAGACAAGGAAACTCTGAAAAACTGGCACAGCCAAGAGGAGCCTAAGGAGACATGACGACTAAATGTAATGTGGTTTCCTGGATGGGATCCTGGAACAGAAAAAGGACATTAGGTAAAAAGTAGGGAAATCTGAAAAAAATGTGGACTTTACTTACAACAAAGTACCAAATAACGGACTATGAATTGTGTGAAATGTATCATACTAATGTAAGATATTAATAGGAGTGAAATTTCGTGTGGGGTATGTGGGTACTCATCATAATTTTTCTGTAAATCTAACATGATTCTGAAAGGTTTATTCAAAAAAAAAAAAAAAAAAGCACATTAGGCCAGACTAACCTAATATTAAATAATCTTATTTAATAGATTTCTAGTCAAATACTTGTTATGGTCTTCCATCAACCCCTTCTAGAACAACAAGGAGAACAATGGAACAGACATAAGAAAAATTATGTGTGTTTGCTGAAACAACATAATCAGGTTACTGACTAAAGGCTTGAAGGGAAGGAAGAAGATTTCTATAAGTATCCCAGGGGTTGGACATAACTTTTTTATGTTTATATTTATTATCAAGGACCTGAACACCACAGTGTATGCCAAGGAAGTTTGCCAATGAGAGGAAATAGGGAAGAACAAAAACTCTGAATAACACAATCAAGAATTGAAAGGATACTGACAAGTTGCAGAGACAGAATGGATCTAATACAATGAAATTAAACAGAAAAAAACAAACAAACAAAAAAAAAAACCTGTGTGCCAAAAGCCAAAGTAAAAAATGCAAATATAATTTCAGAGTAGCATTTAAAAAATTTTTATGTGGGTTTTAGTTAACCTCACTGAGTTGTGAGAACTAGGCTACCCAAAAAGGTAATGTCTCTTAAGTCATATTAAATTAAATATAAATTGTTAGGATGAAGTGGGGTAAGAGTATCGATGATCTCAAAGCTTACCAGGTCATATTTAGGGTACATATTAAGCTCTGGAAATTACACATTAAGAAGAACAATAATAAGCAAATGCACTCAAAAATCAGGAATCATGATTGCTGATCTGAAATTATGCTACACCAGGAAGGCTTTCTAGTCTATAGAAGGAAAGCATAAATTTGACAACAATCTTTAAATATCTTGAATACTATGGTGTGAAAGAGCTCTTTATACTTTGGTATGGTTTTAGGGGTAGCACTAAATCCAAAACATGGAAGCTCCGAAAACATATTTTTCACAGTAAAGATTTTCTGAGAGAGAACTACAGTTACCATTCTCTAAAACAAAAAGCTGATTTATGTATCAGTGACATTTTTAGGAGAATTAAAAATTGGGTAAAAGAGAGTATTCAGTACCTTTCCAATCTGAGATTATCACTAAAAAAAGCACAAGTAACATTTAATCATAAAGTTCCTGTGACATTCAAAGGGAATCTGCTTAACTTATACTGGTTTAGTTATTAGAGGGACTTTATTCTAAAATGCTGAAAACTTTAGGAAGCTAAAAAGTGAAACCAGCATTTAAAATCTTGACTCCTGTCCATCCTCAATCCCTCAAATAAAAGAGCATTTCTTGGTTTATTTGGGGTTTAGTAGATTCAAATTAATTTTTTAAAATGGAAAATTCAGGATTAAGTGTATTATCTAGTGTTCAAATACTATATCAAACTGTCAAAAGCTATATAAAAAACTAGTGAGTACAGCCTACAGAGGTACTCATTCTCTGAGTGTTACTGTCTTCAAATCTGTTGTATTTTAGATTAAAGGGGCTGGATATATAAAAACTAAAAGTTCCCCATCCTTTTAAACCATCAAATTTGAAAATGTAAACAAATTAGTATATATGAGAAAACATTAATTCCTTTAACTTTTTTCAAAGGAAAAAATGAACACACACTTCTAGCATACACGATTATTCATAAAATAATTCCCATCAAGGAAACATTCTAAATAACAGAAGAGGAAGTAAATACTACAACCACAAAATTTCTCAATCAGATAACATTTCTCTGATTGTTTCATGAGCTATAGCAAAAGCCTGTCTATGTATAATCATCTGCTATTGTAGATCTCCTTTGTGCTCAAATTATTCCTGTGGCTGTATCAGCTAAAGACTAAGAAAAAAAGCAGCACATAGATGGGCAAAGACATTTGTTAGCAGAAACAATTTTAAGCACATTCAAACAGTAAGGAAACTGAACACATTTTCTTTTAAAATAAGTTTTAAATCACTAAGGTAAAGGTTCCATTTTCTTGCGTTAGCATAATGTGAGTTTGGCAAAAACACATTTCAGAAATTGACAATGGCGGGGAAGCTAATTCTTTATTTAAATTAGTGTGTAACTTTATTTTATGAAGCTAGGTACAACAGAGTACAATATAAAAAGGAGGGAGGCCTAAAGGTCTGACTTCAATTCTTGGTTCTGCTTGGATCATTAGCAATGTCATGTACAAAAGACAATCTTTCTTAACCTCCATCTTCTTGTCTTTAAAATAGGGACAATAGAGGTCCCCACCCTTTTCACAAGATCATTGTGAAGGTTAAATAAAACAAGCATAAAAAGCACTTTTCAAACTATAAAGAACTGTAACAATGTAGTTTGATTATTATTAATATATTACATCCAACATTTCCAAAAGGTGTTATCAGAGTATAATTTGATGCTGGGTACAAAACAGTGATGTTAATATACTGAGAATAAAACAAATATACTACAGGTGAAAAAAATCTAAGATTCTCACTTTTAAATGTCACTAAATAATGAGGGCCTACTTTTCATTTCTCCAAGGTAATCTATAGATGTCCATGAAGGAAGAAAGTAGTAACAATGAATTTTTTGTGAAAACTAAGAAACAGATGACATTACTAGAAAAATCAGGAAAACACAGAGAAATGGCTAAGAGGGGAGTCAGGTAAGAACGCTCAGTTTAAAGACAAGTTTGGAAATTGGCTGGGAAAACTTTTGTAAAAGTATCAGAAAATTCACAAGCAATGGGCTTAATATTCCCTCCCCAGGGTCTCCAGAATTTGCCATGGTATAGGAAAATACCTAAAGTTTGCAATTAATCTACAAAAAAAAGCAGCAATACACAATGGAGAAGCATATTCACATCTCTAGTTAAATACCTTAAGAAAGGCTAGGGTGAAGTGGAAGCACTTTCCTAAATAATCTCAAGAAAAGAATAACTGTGCTGTCCTTCATGGTATACATAATTTTTGAACTCTGTACATTAAGGTTATTCATATTAGTGATTCAACTATTTTCAATAGGAAACTTGCCAGTTTAGCCTGAATCTTTACTGTACAGCTCTCATAATACTAACAAAGCAGGATAAAATAAGACTAAGCAATAAGATGTTTGAGAAAGAGTATTAATTTTTTAGAGACAGAAAACTTGAGAGATTTGGCATTGATTTTTTACTCTATTTTGAGGAAAATCATTTCACTATCCTCTCTCTCTCTCCTTCTCCACCTGCCAAGTAAGTTGACAAATATAAATTGCCACCTGTCAGCACGTTGCAGAGGGAATCCCTCTGTTGAAAAGCTAGGGAAAAACTTTTAGCTTCTCTGTTACTTTAATATTATATAACCTTATAAATACATCTTCTCCCATATAAAATAAAAGTGAAGGGCTTCAAGTACCTCAAATAAAATTTAATTAAGTGGTCCCTTTTTGGCATATCTTAAGATAAATTATATCAGAAACAATTTTAAATACTTATTTTTTTCTAGTCTAATGATTTTTTTTTCTCTCTTTCTAGAAAATTTACCTTTATCCTTATCCAATGGTTCCTGGGAAAGAATAGTGCACAGTACCGGGTTTTTCCACACCCCAGTCTCTTGAGCTAGAGTAGCTAAAAAATGCAATTCACAGCTGCCATTCTCCATCAGCTTTTCATGAGCTACCTATAAATATTAAATAAACATCCAAAGAATTACAACAGATTTTAAAAAGCAAATATATCAGGTTTTAAATATAATACCAAACTTTCGGAAAACAAACCTTTATAAATTTCATGTCACATTACAAAGTGCTACATTCTGTTACCTCTCATTTTTAAAGGTAAATCTCAAAGAATGAAAAGAATTACTAATTTTAAATAGTACTTTTAGAAAAACAATTTCCTCCCAAAAAACTAAACCAAGAGCAAAGTTATTTCACAAGAAAACCACTAAAATATCCATTGCATAAGAGACTACACATTTTACATCCTCTTGTTGGTAAAAATTTCCCCCCAAAACATCTACCATTATTAATAAGTGACAAATGTGCATTAAGGTGTAAGAGACAACTTACACATATTTCAATAAAAGGGATTTAAGAAAACAACCAAATGCATGCTTTTTTTTTGTTTATCATATAGCTTTGGCAATCTTATTAAAGCTGACAAACTTGCTTACTAGTTGTTTCCAAGTGGTCAAGCAATCAGCATATTCTTCAGCCAACAAAGACCAATCATTTTTAATCAAATAAGAAAATGTTCATTGAGAATTTCTATGGACAAATTACTAGGGAAGGGAGTTATCAGTGCCAGTGTTTATAGGACTTATCCTCTAGTAGAGTAGAAATATTTTAACAGCTAAAACAAAGGCAAAATGAAATAAATACTGTAAACCAGACATAAATTAACCCAGAGGAAGCACCATGGTGCTCTGTTTATATGAAAAGTCTATTCCTCAAAGCCATAAAAATCTTCCCACTGCAACAAGATCGAGTGCTTAAAGAATTTTCTTTTAGTTACTGCTGAAAACTACCACAAAGGGATTTAAGACTTCTCATTAATTCTTATGTATAAATATCAATCAGTGATACTGTTTCAAAAAGGGAAATTTGAAAGTTTATCTTATATTGACAAACAAAATCAATAGCAAGAGGAATTGGCATTATATTTGTACACAAGTAACTTTTAAAATTAATTATATGTAGAGTATATGTGAATGCCAAACAATGAAAAGTTCTGAAGTAATTATTTAACTTTGAAAACAAACACTCGCTGCCTGAGGTTAAAAAAAAAAAAAACAAAAAAAACTAAGACACAAATTACTGATATGCTGAAGCAGAAATTGCATGAGCAAAAAGTTAGTGGCAATGTGACAAACAGGACAGGACAGTTTCATTTCAACAAGCAGTTATTAAGTATCTACTATGTTTAAGATTTTATGGGGAATCCTATGTTATTAAAATATGAATTCTACCTTCAAGAATTTTGTACTTGATATAGATTTTAATGTGTGATATTGAAATGGGAAAATTGATCTATCTTATTTCACATGCTTCTAAAATTTGAGACTAACCCTCTTTATCTTCCACAGAAAAACAGAAGGCCAAAAGATGTCTTAACACTATCTAGAGAAATAGACAAGTATACTATTTAAAACTAGTTAGGCAGAAACATTTTTTTAACCAATTAATCAAATATACAGGAAGCAATAAGATATCCAGCACAATGTAGTGCTTAAAATAATATTTAACGTTCCTGAAAATACTCTAAGTGCTAACTGTGCAGTACACATATCATTAGAATAACCACTAAATAAAAGACAGAGCACATGTTGCCAGATATAGGATTCAAATGACTGCTCTGTGATATTAACTGTAGAAACGTGGGCAGATAACTATATTAGAGCATGAGCCTCAGTTTCCTCACCTTTAAAATGTACTATACACCAGGAGAGCGTTCAAAAGGATTAAATGAGATGTTAATTCTTAAAAAGCATATTGCAGATTTTTAGCAATTAGTGAAGCTATTTCTAAACACAAATGAGGGCATTTTCTTTCGTGTTCTCTTACTGTTTTGGAAAATCCTAATTATCTGATTTTAAAGAACAGTGTGTGCTGTTCAACCAATCTTACTAAATATATGTATTCATTTTAGCAAACACTGAGCATCTACTATATGCTTTATTAGGACACTAGTACTAATAAAAACAGCAATTAATGTTTGTCATTACTTAGACATTTTAAAGTTTCACTGATTATTTTATTAAGAATAAAAGGAAAGTAATATATAAGCTATATCTATGTAAAATCTAGTAGGTAAATATTCTCACCTGCACCAGTGTCTGAAATTGCTCCCACTGTTTATCTGATAACTCAACAGGCAGACACAATAAAAGTTCAACACAGCTTCTAAAAAACAAAAAGTTGGCAAGAACACAAATAATTATTAGAATTCAAAGTAAAATAAAACCAACAATTCTAATGTTGTCAGCAGACTCTCCATATATTTAAAATTGAACAATCTTAAGACCTGTGATATATAGTTTTTAAAAAGCTAAATCTAATTTTTTATTTACTCAAAGGTCTACTCACAATGCCAAGCGTTCCAGAACCAATGCTACATTTTCACATTCAGAGGTAAGATAAGGTCGGGCTTTAACATAACTTTGGATAGCCACTGTGTATACCTCCAATAAAGGTAAGGGATCTTCTGATGTTTTCCATTTCTCTGCATATTCAAGGAGTGTCTGTTTTGGAAGGAATAATAAAAATATTCAATGTGAATAAAAATACACCATTTTTCTTTACTCCCTAAGAAATTCTGAAAAATAACATTTCTATTTATAAAAACAAATAGTAGTTTGTGCTGATTCAAATATTAAAAGTAATAAAGTCATATTTCTAGCAACTAGAGAAAAGAGCAGTGTTAATTCATGCAACAATAGCATCATTTTATGATTTTTTTTTTAAATCTTATTTATTTATGTATACAAGCACTGGGTACAGTCAGAAGCGCAGGAGGGTGAGAGAATTCACCAGAGCCAGAGCGGGGAACAGAACAGGCAGACCGACGAAATACACTGCTGAGGGGAGCAGCGGGTGCCAGGAGAAGTCTGCACGCCATGTGGGACCCTCGCTGGCAGCTGGCAGGGATCAAACCGGCACTGCAGAGGCTGGGGGCAGCTTCGCAGCCCAGCGTGCAACCGCTGCATACCAAGGGAGGCCCATTTTTATGATGGTTTTAAATAGTGCAAGCAATAGCTCTTTTCTCCCCTAGTCAAAATGCTACCTTTTCCACTAAAATTTCTAAGATTTAACTTGGGCAAGTAAAACTTGACCAGGCATGCAGTGCTCAATTTCAAAGAATATTTAGGCTTCTATTTTTCAAATAAGGAGCAGGAAATTCAACACCTAACAAAAAATGACATTTGTCAGAAAAGACATGTAATTTTTCAGTCAACAACAACAAAAATTTAACATCTTACTCTTCTTATGAAAAGCTTACTCTTCTTACTCTTTTTATGACTAAAAAAAAATCATCTAAAGAACTTTAATGTTTATCAATATTAAAGAATGACTACATGATCAAGCAATTTTTGTAATAAGGTGTTCTTTTTTAAAATTAAAAAACATTCTCCAATCCTTAATGAAGTAAATATTTCATATTCATCCTATAAAAATTGCTAAAAGGAAAAAAATGCTTATCCTACTAAAAAGTAAAATCCAACAGTTAATTTTTAAAGATATTATTGATGTTATTCAATGATTCATGAATCAGCAACATCCCATCTAGCAGACAGGAGCTCCAAAAGGCTTTACGAAATAAAATGTTTTTTATAGACAGAAGGGGGGGAGATAAGGAAATTATTAGCAGAGAGTGAACTGTTTCCGGCATGGTTAACTTCTTTTGGGAGAAGGAATAGGTCTGTAAGACAGATTACCTGATCAGGAAATTGCAGCTGACTTTCTTGTGAAAGGCTGAAACTATAATTAGGTTAGGTCATAAGTGTTGGTTTTTGACATGTGTGAAGCTTAAGCACATTTCGGGTCTGCTGTCTTTTTTAAAGAATTCTATTGAAATAAGAGATGGATAAGAAACTGACAACAGTAGTAAAAAAGACAACCAAATGTTAAGATTCTACAACTATTAAAATCAAGAGTCAGAAAAACTATCAAAAAGGCACTAAAATTACACTAAATAAAATAGGACTTCAATTAAATGGTTTTATGAAATAGAAGACTTCCACAATCGGTCCTCGGTATATAAGGGTTAAGACTCATTTTATCACTTATGGAAATTCAGGTGTCTTCTCCTAGAGAAGATGTTCCATGAGGGCTTGTATCCTCTGGCATACAGATGCAATTTTGTAAAAATGTGTGGGAGGGAGGGAGGGAAGAGGGATTAAAGGAAAAAGGACGGAGGGGAGGGAGACTAGAAGGAAATTACACCTCAAATCTCAAACTCACAAAACATTGAAAACAAACAACTGCTTGTCCTCTCTACTAACCTCTAAAGAAGCAATAGGTGAGCAGACAGAATAGGCAGATTAATTACCATTAATATGGTAATTTAAATAACAACTTAACTTTCTGAGTAATCATGTATTCATAGATCTTAACCTCCAAGCTAGACAGGGTGCAGGAAACCTGGAGACCAGGTACTTGCAAATGACATCTAAAACGAGGCTAGTTTTGTGGGATAAAGTCCTTTAGCCTTTGGAGTGTGATGCCAATTCTAGATAGTGTCAGAGTTTAACTGAATTGTAGGACAACTATCAATATTTGGTGTTATCTAATAAAACTGCTACTAGTAAAGACACCATGTATTTGAGGTCAACAGTAAAAAAAAAAATCTTTAAAGGACTTTTAGAAATCTAAACAAAACCTACCAATCAAATGGAAAAACCAAGTATAATGTTATGTATCTTAAAAATGTTACAGGTGTAGGGGTCTCTCAGATGGCACAAGGGGGTAAGATACAACCTATGAAGCTATCTGCAGCCACTGCAGCATGAGTTCAATCCCTGGCCAGGGCGCTACCCACATGGAGCAGCACACCCCTCCTGATTCACCCACTGCTCCCCTCAGCAGTGTATTTCAGTCAATCGCCTGTTCTGTTCCCCACTCAGTCTCTGGTGAATCCTCTTACCCCACATCTCTGGCCTGTATCACAGTTCTTTTAAAAAAAATGTTACAGTTGCAAAAAGTTGACATGATTGGTTCTAATGTTTTCCTTAGGAATTTTATGGCAATATAACAGATAATCTCACTCACATTTTCAAGGATTTCAGAATAAACACCTATTATGGATACAATTCTTACTTTAGCTAGCATTTGTCTTTCTACACAAAGTTATTCTTTCTGCTGGAGAAACAAGTTTACACATCTGGGGAAGTTCACACCTGGGCAAATGCTCCCAATCAAACACAGATTAGATCAAACCTGTAGGTTCCCCATTAGTATTCTTGTAGGAATGAATTTCCATAATAGCTTAACTTTTAATAAAATATATATCATATACTGATTTCCCAAAACTTTTGAAATTATAAGCTTCTCACCCCCAATTCTGAAGAAACTCTTATCTGACACACACACACACTCCCACCCTCCCCCCCCTTTTTTACCCAACCTGTAACTTGGTATGTCTAGCTCTGTAAAGGTTACTCATACTTTAACTTTCCTTTTATGTAACTGAGTTCTGTTCTCAGATGAAAGAAGTTTTTAAATTTAACTGATTAATATATATCCAAAGATGAGTTCTTTTGAGTAAAAGAGTCTGAATTGGTAAGAAAAATACACAATTCAGGGCCTCCCTGGTGGCGCAAGGGGTTAAGCACCGCACTATGAAGCAATCCGCAGCCTCTGCAGCATAAGTTTGATCCCTGGCCAGGGAGGTGACCCACATGGCACAGCAGATTGCTCCTGTCTCACTTGCTACTCCCCTCAGCAATGTATTTCAGTAGATCCGCCTGATCTGCACCCCACTTTGTCTCTGGTGAATCCTCTCACCCCCTGCATTTCTGGCCTGTACCCCAGCTCTTGTATGCATAAATCAATCTTTAAATTTTTTTTTTTTTAAAAATACACAATTCACAGAATATTAGCACCTGAAGGCACCTTAAAAAATGATCTCACTTCATTTTACAGATGAGAAAAGAGGGAGAGGAAAGCAGATTCTGGTGAAAATCAATCCACTTAGGTAGCTAATTAGTAGTCTGGGAATAATTTAACTAGGGAGGAAAAAAGGATGATGGCAGATTATGAGATGGTATAAAAACAAAACTGATGACAAGTTCATATAATTAGATATTAGAGAACAAATTAAAAAGTTGGGTGAAAAAGCAAGTATCTATCTGTATAAAGCTATAAGCTGATATTCACTGCAAACAAGTTTATCAATAAAACATCCCTTGTTTCTGAAGACACTAAAGATCAAGAGAATCACTGGAAAGTAAAAGTATCCTCAACATGACTGGTTACTAAATTTTGCTTTCTTCAATTAAAAAAATTGCTCATTTGCATTTACTGCCTTAATCTATAATAGGATTTCCAGGCAGGAATCCCAAAATGATCAGATTCATATTCTTTTCACAGAATCAGAAGAGACCTTTAAAGATCATTTAATTCTATTTTACAGTGGTCATTAAAGGGTCCAGTGACCTGAATGATATTAAAACAATTGATAATTAGCAAAGCCAGGCAAGACTCATTCTTTGTACAACATTCTGTCCACTACAATAAATACTATGTGTGGTAATGGCACATAATTATAAATCTGTGGAATTTATAATTATAAAGTATCTTTTGCCTATGTTATTTCAATTATTCCTCATCTCTATGAGAAAAATACTATTTATCCAATTTGCCAACCATAGTCGGATCTTTTTTACCAGTTAAATTCATTTTAACAGAAGAATTAACATCATTAAAACTGCGGTATTACCCAAAGCAATTTACAGATTTAATACCTACTCAAAAATATCAGTGATTTTTTTTTTTTAAGATTTATTTATTTATTTATTTATATAAGCACTGGGTACAATCAGAAGCATGGGAGGGTGAGAGAATTCACCAGAGCCAGAGCGGGGAACAGAGCAGGCAGAAGGACCGAAGTATACTGCTGAGGGGAGCAGCGGGCGGCAGGAGAGGTCTGCGCGCCATGCCATGCGGGACCCTCCTCTGGTGGCCGGGGAGCAGCTGGGGATCGAACCAACGCCGCAGAGGCCGCGGGCAGCTTCGCAACCCAGCGCTCAACCGCTGCGCCACCAGGGAGGCCCAATACCAGTGATTTTTTAAGGAAACGGAACAATTATCTAATGTATATGGAACCACAAAAGGCCCTGAACAACTAAAACAATCTTGAGGAAAAAAACAAGAAAAAATGGAGGAATCACACTTTCTGACTTTAAACAATATTACACAGCAACAGTAATCAAAAGCAGTATGGTACTAAAACAAAAACAAAAACTCAGACCAATGGTATACTGAACTGAAAGCCCAGAGATAAATCCATATAAATACAGACAGCTAATTTCGAAAAGGATTAGTGATCATACATTGGAGAAAAGACAGCCCTTTTAAATAAATGGTACTGGGAAACATGAATAGTCACATGCAAAAAAATAAAGCAAGACCCATATTAACACCATACACAAAAATTAACTCAAATGAATCAAAGATTTTGACATAAGAACGAAAAACATCAAATACTTGAAAGAAAATACAGCAGACACATTACAGGACATCTACCACAAAGATGTATTTGGGAACACAACCATTACAAAAACTAAAGGGTAACCTACAGAATGAGAAAAAATATTTGCATATCATACATCTGATAAGGGGCTAATTCCCAAAATTTATAAAGTACTTACACAATGCAACAACAAAGAAAGACATGACCCAATTTAAAAAAACGGGCAAAGGACCTCAATAGGCACTTCTCTCTCTAAGGAAGACATTCAGATGGCTTATAGACATAAGAAAAAATGTTCAATGCCAGTTATTATAAGAGATAATTCAATATGAATTAAAACCACACTGAGATACCACCTCACCCTGTGAGACTAGCCCATATGAAAAAAAGAACAGATTAACGAATGTTGGTGAGGTTGCAGTGAAAAAGGAACTCAACTCAGGGTTGGTGTGAATGCAAGTTGGTATAGGCCCTATGGAAAACAGTATGTGGAAGTCTCATGAAAATAAAAATGGGAAATTCCACTTGATACAGCAATATTTTAGGCATCTATCCAAATAAGAAAAATCGAATACAAAAAAACTACCTATACCTATGTACACAGCAGCACTGTATACAATTGCCAAATCATGGAACCAACCCACATGCCCTTCAACACATGAATGGATAAATTGTGGAGCACATATTCGATGGAATATTACACAGCTGTGAAGAAAGATGAAATGGTGGCACCTGGGACAAAAATGGATGGACCTTGAGGTGATTATCAATCAAAAAGTGAAAGAGGGCCTCCCTGGTGGTGCAATGGGTTAAGCACCCCACTATGAAGCAATCTGCAGCATCTGCAGCATGAGTTTGATCCCCGGCCAGCCAGAGAGAAACTCAGATGGCGAAGCAGACCTTTCCTGTCTCGCCCGCTGCTCCCCTCAGCAATGTATTTCAGTCAGTCTGCTTTTCTGTTCCCCACTCTGTCTTTGATGAATCCTCTCACTCCCCGCATCTCTGGCCTGTACCCCAGCTCTTGCATGCATAAATAAATAAATCTTTAAAAAAAATCAAAGATTACAGGGCCTCCCTGGTGGTGCAAGGGTTAAGACGCAACCTTTGAAGCTGTCTGCAGCCTTTGCAGCATGAGTTTGATTCCCCGGCTGGCCAGAGAGCAACCCACATGACGCAGCAGACCTCTCCTGACTCACCCGCTGCTCCCCTCAGCAGTGCATTTCAATCTGCCTGTTCTGTTCCCCATTCTGTCTCTGGTGAATCCTCTCACCCCCCACACCTCTGGCCTATACCCCAGCTCTTGTATGCATAAATAAATAAATCTTTAAAAAAACAGTGAAAGACTTCAGATAGTATCATTGAAATGCAGAATATAAATACTCAAAAAAAATTACAAACAACAGAAGAAATAAAATTTTGAATTAGGCAAAAAGAAGGTAATGGTTACCTGAGGAAATGGGACAGGAAGGAGGAGATGGGAAGGGAGGCAGATGGAGAATGCACCATGGGTGGTTTGGTGGAGAGAATTAAAAAAAAAAATTAGCTGAGCGGTAAGAAAATCCAACTCAAAGCAATATAAATAATAAAAGTTTCTCACATGACAGGAAATTAAGAGGAAGGGCAGGTTCTAAGATCTACTAGAGCCCTCCAAAGTATAACAGGCTTCTTATCCAGAATTAGCAATAACTAGAAGAAAAGGTAAAACCACTTCTTCATGCATATATCTTTAAGACTGTCAGGAAACCTTACTAGAAAAGTCCAACTCAATTCCCATTAGCAGATTTCTTTTCAGGTCTGAATGGCCAGAACCGCATCACACATCTGTGAAAAAATCATGCCGTCAGAATGGAATCCCAATGTTGGAAATAGAAACCCTTTCTCTGAAGCACAAAGCCTTATGAAAGGAAGGAAAATATGTGCATAAAATCAGGGTTCTAGTAGGATAGTAATGGAGGGGCAAAAGTCTATTGCTTTAGTTGTCTCACCAATTTTTTTTCCTACATGCTCCCAAGAATGAATGTGTGTGCATGTATATATTTATATACATATACTTACATATACACACACAGGTAAAAAGATAATATTATTGTGATCTGGTTTGTAGAGGGTGAGTGGATCATACAGAAGCTAAGAGGGAGGGAAGACCTAAAAATCTTCTTACAAGGCACCAGATCGCTTTCATTAGAGTGTAAACTATAAGCTAGGTATGGAAAAAAAATTTTTAAACTGAGTTATATGAAGAATGATTGATGGAAATAAGAATGCTTAATCTGGATAATAACATTTACTGCATATTTATTACACACTGGGCCCTATTCTTAGAGTTTTACATGTATTATCTATTAGACAAATTACAGTAATATATTAAAAACAGACAAACAAAGGGATGAGGTAAGAAAGAAGCCCCGAGTTCACAGAACAACTTAGGAGGCAGAGAAGAGATTCAAACCCTAGCAGTCTGACTTCAGAGTCTGTGTTCTTAACTACTATGCTCTGTATTTCTAGAGAAATAAAAACTTGATTTATAGCCAAATTCACAAGAGTGAAGATCTGTCATGTAAAAGTGTTAGTCTAGTCTGTGTGGGCTAAAATGTGATAGATACATTTCTCCTTCCTATGAGGTAGAAGCATCAAACTATTAGAGTTAACCAAAAACATAACAGGTTGGCATACTGGATCAGAAGGATCTATCATTGAAGTTATTCAAATACAAGCTAGATGATTCTAATTTAGGATGCTGTAGAAGTCATATTTTGGAGACATATTCTATTCAGTGAAGAGAATACATTTGTGTGTGGTGGGGTGGGGTCAGGGGAGTTGATAGTCCTAAACTGGTTATTCATAAAGGTTTTTGTTGGTTTGCATATTATTTTTTAAACATTTTGTTTCTGATATTTAAAAATCATGTCTTGGGCCTCTCCGGTGGCACAGTCAGTTGAGCACCGCACTATGAAACTGTCCGCAGCCTCTGAAGTGAGGGTTCGATACCGGCCGGCCAGCAAGAAGCCCACCTGGCGCGGCAGACCTCTCCTGGCTCGCCCACTGCTCCCCTCAGCAGTGTATTTCAGTCAGTCTGCCTGTTCTGTTTCCCACTCTGTCTCTGGTGAATCCTCTTCACCCTCCCTTGCATCTGGCCTGTACCCTGGTTCTTGTATAAATAAATCTTTAAAAAATAAAATAAAATAAAATAAAAATCTGTCTTACCTAAAACCTGGATTTCTGGTTTTTCTTTAAATTCTTTTTTAGAAAATCTACAACTTTAGGCTCGTGTTCCAACATAGCAACAACTAGCTGGAAGGGGGTGATGAGTCAGGTTCCCAGACTGACACCAATACAAGCCTTACCTAGCTGCTTCCCTCTTTAAGGGAACTGCTGGACCCCTATAAGGCATTTGTGGTCATTCTATTCTATAGTTCATGTTACAGATTAAACATGAGACAGAAAAAATATTTACAACAAGGAAAAGAATTAGGTTAAAGAATCATGCTCTAACAAGGTCTCTAACACAGTAGTTCTCAATCTCTTCTTCACTATCTCCTCCTAAGGAGCTTTTGACTTTTTATCTAAACCATCTCCAACCCCAATGAAATTTTAATACCATAGATGTACTATATCTGTTTATAGGCTACAAACTGTTGTACTAAGATTGTTGTTGTTTGGCTCCCTAAGAGTCAATTTCTACCTCTGAGGACTAACAATGCACACTTTAACAATTTGGCTCTTAAGTTGATTTCTCATTATCTAAATCAGCAGAGACGAGAACATATATACTCAGGAGAGAAATTCAATATGATTAATTTCCAGCAGCTTCCTCTATTTCCTCAAAGAATTGTTAGGAAAGAAAACAAAAGAGGTAAAACCACAGAGATTAAATATAATGAGCTAAAGGTTAAATTACATTATTGTCCTAAATAAAGATAAGACTATAGGAGTGTTGGCTATGTTCATATTGTTGTACTCAGGTTCCAGTTCCAATTTATATCTAGTATTCTCTAGAGTAGAAGTTCTTAAATACTTTTATCTCATGACCCTTATGCTCTTAAAAACTACTCAAGATCACAAAGAGTTTTTGTTTATGTGGGTTATAACTATAGTATATGGGTTATAAGTACTGATAATCACCATAATAGAAATGAAAACAGATTTTTAAAAAATTATATTTTTATGTATGAATTTAAAATAAACATCACATTTACTATAAACAAGGAATAGTAATTAAAAACCTCTTTCAAAAAGAATTAGAAAAGTGGCAGTTTCACATTTTTTCAACATCTCTGATGTTTGACTTAATAGAAAAGAGCAAGATTCTAATAACAGTTTCTGCATTTAATCCGTTGCAGTATCACATGATGTAATCTGTAAAATTCCACTGTATACAAATGAAAGAAGATAAATAACATCTTGTAGTTTTGACCTTTTGGACCCCTGTATCTTTCATGAGTGCCTAATATTCTTTAAAATTTCCAAGTTAGGGCCTCCTTGGTAGCACAAGGCATTAGGATGCAACCTAAGAAGCTATCCGGAGCCTCTGCAGCATGAGTTTGATCCCCGGCCGGCCAGGGAGCAACCCACATGGCACAGCAGACCTCTCCTGTCTCGCCTGCTGCTCCCTCAGCAGTGCATTTCAGTCAATCTGCCGGTTTTGTTGCCTGCTCTGTCTCTGGTGAATCCTCTCATCCCCCACACCTCTGGCCTGTACCCCAGCTCTTACATGCTTAAATAAATAAATCTTTTTTAAAAATTCCAAGTTATTAAAATAAATTTTTCTACAAAAAATGGTGGCTTAGACACATATTTTGCACCTTGCTTTCCTCAAATCTTACTAAATTAAATAAGAGTTATTGTTTTAAAGTGGCATAAACCAACAAACAACCAAAAAAATAAAAGAATGAAGGGAAGAGAAACAAAATTTTAATACTGGAAATCATAAGGAAGATTAGCACTCCAAGAAAAGACACCAGTAAATAGGCTTTATATAACTACGTAGAATTACCAAAGGGCTCTAGAACTGGGAACAGTAGACACCTGTGGAAATGAGGATGAGGATTGGGCTAAGAATGAAAGACTGAGATTCTATTTAAGCAATTAAGTCTCCCTCATTTCCTCATTGCACTCCACAGCTAGGTGATCCAAGCTTGGTACTAATCCTATCCCCAGCAGAACTTTATTCTGTAGTGAAGTTTTTGAAAAGATGTCTGGACGTAGTTGGGAGGAGGTACTTTACTTTTAACAGGACATTAAGTCAACTTTATATACTGACTATAGAGAAAATCTCTTCTCAAATCCTTTTCCCCAAATCATTACCAAAACCTTCAAAATCTGTCAATGTCCTTTCATTCTTGCCCCACCTTTATCCCCATTTCCAGTTCTTGTGCCCTTCGGTGCTTCTACATAATTACATAAATCCTACTTATCGGTCACTTTTCTTGCAGTGCCAATCTTCCTTATGATTTCCATAGTCCCTTGGGAACTCGAGAAAAGATCCAAAGATTCCAAGACCAGGCCTTTCCCAGAAAAAAAAGTAACTAGCCCCCGACCCACCCCCACCATGATCAAGATCAAAACACATCTCATTATTGAGCCTGAGCCTTCAATTTTTCAGTAGTACATCTTTAAATATGGCCAACCACATGAGAGGAGAAAGCATACACTGTACAAAATGGAAGAATTATGTAAAATATATATATAATAAAAAAACAAAGGGGGGGAAAAAAGGAATAAATATGGCCAACCATGGACTGTTAGACATTTGAGGAATGCATCTAAAGAGGTTAGGGAGGGAAGGAGCAGGAAACAAAGTGAGGAGAAATGCAGGGAGAAGACAAAATTCCAAGAAATTATTGTTAATATCCTGAGAGAGAATGCATTTGACCCATTAACACCATATAAAAGGCATACTTATAAAAAATATTTAAATTAAAAATACAATAGAAATGAAAACTTCTAAGAGTTGGAAGATACACAGAGGAAGAGTGAAATAAAAGGAATAGGGGAGAAAAGATAATTTGGAGAATAGTGATAGAGGTTCCATAACGAAATACAATTGTTCCATGAAGTCAGAACAGAGAACTGGAGAAGAAATGAAAGAATTATTTTAAGTTAATTTCCTAGAAGCTAAGGATGAGATTTCTAAGGACAGAACTGAAAGTTACACCAAAGTATATGTGACAGGGAAGGGGGAAAGGGAGAGGAAAGAGCACCACAACAAAAACCAAAGACCTCAGTAGCAACACTGGAACAAAAGGAAAATGAAGCACTGCATCAAAAAGTAAGGGGAAATTATTTCTTTCAAATATCTTAAGTTAAATGCCAGGAAAGTTTCCAGACATGGAAGCTTTCAAAAATTTCACCTTCTAGACATATTTTTTGAGGAGTTTACTGAAGGGGAAATTTCCCCAAATGAAGGAATAAACCAAAAAAGGAAAACAATGTTATCTAGGAAAAAAGGAATCTAACACAAGAGATTTGATGAAAAAAGATCCCAAGATAACTGTAGTGGGTCTGAAGAATGATTATAGCTTATCAGGTAGCTGTAGGAGAGAATTTCAAGTAAACTTCATAGATTAATTTAGGGACTTTGATAAGTCGAGAGGAGATTTATAAAACTGGATAAGCATTTGGATGGAATTAATTATATCTGTAGAAAATTCTGTTAAGGAAATAAGATAAGTCTATAGAAATCTGTAATAAGCAAGTCAAGAACGCACATTCTTTACAAACACAAGTGAAAAAATTTACAAAAATGGTGCCACAAACTAGGCCACAGAGACAGTTACAAGAAATAACAAAACCCAAAAGAATTAGACATAAGCGATGCTAAGTCAGCTCTCCAGTTCAATGATCTTGCTCCTCTCATGCTTGTGTACATCAAAAAGAGATGTGCTTAGATAAGCTGCTGCTGCTAGATGGGTGAGGAGGGTAGATACCAACGGGAACAATGTTCTAGTTGAGGTCAACATCCAGCCAACTTCAAACTTGTACATGCCTCCATGCAAGAGCAGCAGATGCCTAGCCAACAATCCCTGGGACCTAGTGAATGAGCAATACTTGCTTACTGTTACATGTCACAAAGGATCTTGTGACTATGAAGCAGAATTTTATGAAAACAACAGAATAAAGCACTAAAGTTAGATAAAGAACAAAGTAAACTCAAAGTAAAAAAAAAAATGAAAATAGTAAAAGAAGGCCTTCCCCAGTAGTGCAGCAGGTTGTGCACAGAGCTGTGAAGCTGTCCGCAGCCTCTACAGTGCAGGTTCAATTCCCAGCCAGCCAGGGTGATACCCACATGGCGTAGCAGACCTCTCCTGCCTCGCCCACTGCTCCTCTCAGCAGTGCTTTCCATCCGTTTGCCTGTTCTGCTCCCCACTCTGTCTCTAGTGAATCCTCTCACCCTCCCACGCCTCTGACTTATATCCCAGTTCTTATATAAATAAAAATAAATCTTTATTTAAAAAAAAGAAAATAGTGAAAGAGCTATAGTAAAAAACAGAAAATAAAGAGTCAACAGGATCAATAAAACAGTTATTTACAAAGACTTAAAAAAATCTTTTGGCAAAACTGAGCAAGAAAAAAATGAAGGGCCTCCCCGGTGGCGCAGCGGTTGAGCGCTGGGTTGCAAAGCTGCCCGCGGCCTCTGCGGCGCCGGTTCGATCCCCGGCTGCTCCCCGGCCACCTGAGGAGGGTCCCACATGGCGCGCAGACCTCTCCTGCCGCCCGCTGCTCCCCTCAGCAGTGTACTTCGGTCCTTCTGCCTGCTCTGTTCTCCGCTCTGGCTCTGGTGAATTCTCTCACCCTCCCGCGCTTCTGACTGTACCCAGTGCATGTATAAACAAAAACAAACAAATAAATAAAGAAAGAAAGAAAACATGCCTCTATATAAAAAAAAAAAAAAAAAAAAAAAAAAAAAAATGAAAATACAAATAAACAGAATTAGGAATGAGCAAGGGACCATAATCAGGGAAGCAATACAGATTTTTTTTAAATTATAATATATTGAATAATTTCATTCTGCTTAAATATTCTTACTATTATTTAATGAAATGCCTTAAAATATGATTGTAATGGAAATGTTCCAGAAAAGTTACCAAAACTATCTGCAGAAGAAATAGAAAACAATAGTCTTTTACCCACTGAAGAAAATGATCCCAATTTAAAAAAAGTCATTACATGGTTATTACAGAAAAACCTAGCAAACAATCTTTTAGGAAATGGATCTTTTTATTGTAGGAACTTTTAGAAGAAAAGAAGGGGGAAAGGAAGGAGGGAAAATATCCCAATGTCATTGTTTGAGGTTACCATAAACTTGAAAACATGGTTTATGTATTATGAGAAAGGAAAATCACAGGCCAATCTCACTTATAAACAGATTTTAAAATACTAAATATATTGGGCCTCCCCTGGTGGTGCAGCGGTTGAGCACTGGGCTGCCGGGCAGCTTCTGCAGCGCTGATTCGATCCCAGGCCCCTGGCGAGGGGTCCCACATGGTGCGCACACCTCTCCTGCCGTCCGCTGCTCCCCTCAGCAGTGTACTTCGGTCCTTCTGCCTGTTCTGCTCACCGCTTTGGTGAATTCTCTCACCCTCCCGTGCTTCTGACTGTACCCAGTGCTTGTATAAAATAAATAAATAAATCTTTTTTTAAAAAATAAATAAAATAAAATACTAAATATTAGCAAACCAAATCCTGCAATCATTTTAAGCCATTTTAAAATATTTTTTTAAATAATCACAAAGTTACAAAAAGTTGGAAATACAGCACAGAGAAATTTTTCTGAGTCATTTGAGAGATGGTTGCAAACCTGATGATGCCCCATTGCCTCCAATATTTTAGTGAGCCTCCCCTATAAACAAGAACATTCTCTTGCATAACCATAGTATAACCACAAGAATGATATCTTTTATAGAAATGGAGACAGTTCAGAACCAAGGATTGTATTCAGTTGTCATGTCCCTGCAATCTCTTTAAGTCGTAAATGGAACTTAAAATGTCTCAACACTATCAAAAATTACAGGCCTACCTGTTATTCTGTAGAATGTCTCTCAAATTGAGTTTGATATTTTCTCATGACTATATTCACGCTATACATTTTTTTGTAGGAATATCACAAAAGTGGTAGCATTTCTTCTCATGTACCCTTATCGAGAGGAGCATATTTTTAATTTGTTCCCTTGTGGCTGATGTTCTTTTTGATTACTTGATTAAAACAGTGTGTGAGCTCCCTACTCCACTTGGGCTCTGACTTAACCTGCTAGAAATGGCTATCACTCTTGGTAGTTCATTGCTCCTTCTCCCTTTGCTTAGGCTCTGACACTCTATGCCAAATTGTCCCTCTGCAGAAATACTTTCCTCTGGCTCTGAAGGTCTATGGAAGGATGCGCCCTCCCTCCTTCATGAATGCCCTACTCATCTTCATTTCCCCCTAACAATCTCAGTTGGATTCTAAATCACTTCAGCCCCCTCACTGTGGAGCTCTCCTTACCCTAACTGGGCTTTGACTCCTGCCCCATGACTGCTACTCTGCGCTGTTACTCTCTTCACATCCTCTGGACTTCCCATATTCACTCTGAGCCAATGTAGCATAGCAAACCTGCACCCACCTAGATACCTATTTTGTTCTACCTTATGAAATAGATCAGAACTGAATTATTCAGGAAGGGAAGAGGAAAGGCTGCAATGTATTTTTAAAGTATATCTTGAATCCAGTAGGATTTATTCTAGCAACATGTATTTTAAAATTAGAAAAATCTACTTGTTAATTAATTTACCACAGTAACAAATTGAAAGGGGAAACTAGTTATCTCAATAATTAGCCCAAATAGGATATAATCAAAATGCAACCCATTCAAGTAAAGAAAAAAATGCAACCTTTTTGCAACAATGAATAGAAATTCCTTAACTTGACAGAGGGTATTCCATGAAATCTAAAGCAAACCTCACACATTAGGGCAAAATTTTAAAAGTGTTTTCCTTAAAAATTAAAAACAGGGCATGTCCTGTTTAGTTAGCATTGCTAATTAGCCAGAAATGTGACTTTAGGAAAGTCACTTAAATTTCACTAGCCTTATCTGCAAAATAAAGAACTTTTTTTTTTAAGATTTATTTATTCATGCATATAAGCACTGGGGTACAGGCCAGATGTGAGGGAGGGTGAGAGGATTCACCAGAAAAAGAGCAGGGAACAGAACAGACAGATTGATTGAAACACACTGCTGAGGGGAGCAGCGGGCGAGACAGGAGGTCTGCCGCGCCATGTGGGATTCTCGCTGGCTGGCTGGGATCGAACCCACACTGCATATGCTGCGGACAGCTTCAGAGTGCTGCGCTCAACTGCCTGCACCACCAGGGGAGGCCCCAAAATAAAGAAATTTAAATCAGGAAAAAAAAATCAGAAGCAAAAAATGTCTGCTTCTATTCACTGCTTCTATTCAACACCGTATGGCTACTCAGTGCAATTAGAAGGGAAATGAAAGTAATAAAGGTTAGAAAGGAAAAATTAAAATGTCACTATTGCAGAGAATACATACACAAAAGTCCAAGAAAATCATAGTTGCAGGATATCAAACCAATACAATAAATCAATTCTATTCACCAACAAGCAGTCAGAAAATATAACTGTTAAAAAGAGCCTTGGAATAAATCTAATAAGATATTTATAAGATCTTTTCAGAAAAAAATTATGTACTTCATCTCAAGACATAAAGTTATGCATAAATGTAAAAACCACATCAGTAGATGCCCAAAGGCAAGTTTAAGATGGCAATATGAACCATTTTAACTTATAAAGTCAAAGCAATGCCAATAAAATTCCCCATAGGATTTTCCATGTAACTTGACAAGTTAATTCTAAAATTCACACAGAAGGTCAAGTCAACTTTTGAAAAGCCAGATGTTAGTAAATTGCCCTAATCACAAAGCATGACTTATCCTAAAGAGATAGAAATTATGAGTGTGGTATCAGTACAAGCACAGATGATAGAGTAGACACAGCTTTAAACCAGAGCTGGAAATATTAGCAGCTTGGTATATTACAAATGTGCCATTAGAGTCTGCAGACAGCTTCACAGCGTAGCGCTCAATCTGCTGTGCCACCAGGTTCGATTCCCAGCCAGCCGGGGAGAAACCCACACAGCGTGGCAGACCTCTCATGCCTTGCCCGCTGCTCCCCTCAGCAGTGTCTTCAGTCCATCTGCCTGTTCTGCTCCCTGCTCTGTCTCTGGTGAATTTTCGCACCCTCCCGCACCTCTGACCTGTACCCCAGCTCTTGTATAAATAAATGAATCTTAAAAATAAAAAAAGGGTGGGCCTCCCCGGTGGCGCAGCGATTGAGCGCTGGGTTGCGAAGCTACCTGCAGCCTCTACAGCCGGATCGATCCCCGGCTGCTCCCCGGCCACCAGAGGAGGGTCCCACATGGCGCGCAGACCTCTCCTGCCGCCCGCTGCTCCCCTCAGCAGTGTCCTTCGGTCCTTCTGCCTGCTCTGCTCCCCGCTCTGGCTCTGGTGAATTCTCTCACCCTCCCGCACTTCTGACTGTACCCAGTGCATGTATAAACCAAATAAACAAACAAATAATAAATAAATAAATAAGACATGCCTCTAGAAAATTAAAAATAAATAAATAAATGAATAAATAAATAAAGGGGAAAATTCTTCAAAAAAAAAAAAAACACAAATGTGACATTAGAGATCAGTGAGGGAAGTACAAACCATTCCATAAATAATGCTGAAACTATGAGCTATATGCGGTAAATAATTACGACTATTCCCAGCATACAACAAAAGTACATCCTATATGTATTAAACACCTAAATGTGTGTCAGCAGTCTTCTTAAAAATATGTATTCACTGGCCTAAAAAGTACATTTCCTTGCAAGTTTCCCTGTACCAAGCATAAGCACTCTAAATTCAAAATGTTCTAGAATCATCTGTTTTGATAACATTCACTTCTATGATAATGTCCACCAATGCCTCAGAAGATAGCTGAGTAAAGGTTGTTGAAAGTATACTTGGATCTGTTTAGTTATTATAAGATTTTAAGGTTAATGAGAGTGTAAAAATGGAAGGATTATCCATGTATAAAATATAGTCTCTATGTGTAAAGTTTTCTTCTAGATCAAAAGACTTATTGTGCTAAAACACAAAAACACATACACAGGAGAGGCGGGGGTGGGGGGGTGGGGGGGGAGAAGGAAGCATACGTCAAAGGAACATGAATCAAATGAAAGAGCTTCCAGAGGCCAAATGAAAATATTATCAGATTAGACTCTAACGTATAAAACCAATATCCACCCATACTGATGTCATAAATGAGTAAATAAATGCAAATAATTAATCTAGATTCTACCCTCAAGTAAGTGCAGCATAACTTCTCACCTCTTAAACTTGGGCTATACATGGTGACTTAGAGAGTCCAGTGTGAAAGAGTTCAGTAGGAAAGAGTACAGAAGGTGGGCCTCAATGGTGTCGCAAGGAGTTAAGATGCAACCTATGAAGCTACCCGCAGCCAATGCAGCACGAGTTCGATCCCTGGCCAGGGAGCTAGAGCTACCCACATGGCACAGCAGACCTCTCCTGTCTCGCCCGCTGCTCCCCTCAGCAGTGTATTTCAGTGGATCTGCCTGTTCTGCTCCCCACTCTGTCTCTGGTGAATCCTCTCACCCCCCACACCTCTGGCCTGTACCCCAGTTCTTGTATGCATAAACAAATAAATCTTTGCGGGGGGGAGAAGAGTACAGAGGAGAAACCTGACAAACACTACACCTCAGGCACGTGATCAAGGTTAACAACAGTGTTAAGTCACCCTGATAATATGTAATCTTAGTATGATTTGAGAGAACAATGTTACTTTAATTCTGTGATTTTACTGCCAAAATACCATAATACCAGTCTAATCAAGAGAAAAACATTAAATTCCAACTGAAGCTTATTTTACATGATGATACCTGGCTAGTACTCCTCAAAATTTAAGGTCTCAAAAAAAAAAAAAACAAAAAAAAAACAAAAGAAAAACAAAAAAAAAACAAAAAGCAAGAGAAATATGAGCTATTATCACACTTTAGAGTTTGAGGAGATATAACTGCATGTAATATGGTATACTGGATCAGATCCTGAAATAAAGAACCCATTAAGAGAAAAACTAAGCACAATCAGGTAAAAGGGGTCAAAGGGGTCCTGCACCATACCTGGTGCACCAGACTTTTGGTGGTGATATTGTGTAGCATACACAGATGCTGATTTATAATGCTGTACATATAAAACCTATGTAATGCTATAAAAGCCAGTATCACTTCAATAAAACTTTTTAAATTAAATTTTAAAAAATCTAAATGTATAGACTGTAGTAATTATATATATACACACACACACACACACATATATGTATCAATACTGGTTCACTAATTTTGACAAATGTCGCACACTAGTGCAAGATGTGACTAACACAGTAAACTGGGGTATATGAGAATTCACTGTACTATCTTCATAAGTCTAAAATTATTCTAATAAAATTTGTTTTTAAAAAGATTAATATATTTTAAATCCTCATTATGTTCCTTTTCAAATTTAATATTTGGCTGCTTTTATTTGAAAGACAACAGTGAACATTCTAAAACAATGAGACAATACAGCCAGCCACGTATTAATTCTAACTTAAGAATTTTTCTTAGATAATGTAAAAAATTAAGCTAGAATACTGACATTCTAAAAACTAATTTTAACAGATAGATATTTAAAACAGAATACTGTAAAAATCTGTCAGGTTTCATAATAAATTAAAGCATAATATTCTATAGCATAAGAATAAGACCAGGAAAATGGTAAGAGATTTCTACATAACTGCCAATGGGTATCTTTACCTTAGTGACCTCTCTCTTCTAAAGAAGGTTTCAAAGCAACCAAGTTGTCTCCCTCCCTTTAACATATTTGACCACTTGTACACACCTCTTTTCGGAGGCATTTAGGAGACTACAATTTCCAGTGTAGTTCAAGATGCACACAATGTAGTCCAATGTACATCTCCTACCTGAGGAAATGAAGAGGAGAAGCACCGAAACCACTATGGAATCAAAAAAGGACCAAAACTCACTCACTATACATTGCTCAGAATATCAAGAATAAATTTTCCAGACATGTTTTGTTTGGCTCACAGTGTTTTGAGTTTCCCCCCAAAAAACATTTTGAATTAGTTGCCAATTTCAGTGCAATAAACAGAACATTATATATCATAATATAGATTTCAAATTCTTCTTAGAAACTCAGATGATCTAGCAACACCGGGTCCAAATTTCCACATAGCACTAATAAGCTAGTAGGTTGCAGATGGTAAATCAGAGTGGAAGCTCTAGGGTACCTCAAGGTTCTTTCCCTACCCAAATCATTCATTAACTTTACATTCCTGAAGTTTACAAGCATTTAATGTTGTAATTGCTGGCATAGACAAACAGTTAAGTAACAAAAAACAGCTTCTAATCAGGAATACCAAACTACCTTTAAGTAGTTAGTAAACATCAAACATTTGCCCACAGAACAGGATCATCCAATAACCTTTAGCTTATCTAGCAGTGGATATGTATATTTTCAAGTACTAAGATGTTAGCTTTACAGGCCTCCCTGGTGGTGCAAGGGTTAAGACACAGCACTATGAAGCTACCCCCAGCCACTGCAGAACTATGAAGCTATCTGCAGCCACCGCAACACTAGTTCCATCCCCTGTGACCCATATAGCACAGCAGACCTCTCATGTCTCTTCCACTGCTCCCCTCAGCAGTGTATTTCAGTTGATCTGCCTATTCTGTTCCCTACTTGGTCTCTGGTGAATCCTCTCACCCACCCTGCATCTCTGGCCTGCACCCCAGCTCTTGTATGCATAAATAAATAAATCATTTAAAAAAATAGGTTAGCCTTAGATTTTTAAAGGTCACTGGTATTTATCATGATTGATTTTGGATCCCTAATTAGCAGTATTTTTTATGTATTTAAGTCAAAGAGGTCTGATCACTTGTTAAATAAACTTAAGCAGTTTTCCACAAAAAATTGGATTATTTTTGGTATCATGATTAGAAATTCAACAAATGCCACTAAATGAAAAAAATAAGTTATCTGTTCACATATTAACTGGAAAAGACTAAAGTGATGATGGCACAACTGGAATCTTGAGTTTACAAAATCATGCAGTATATCAAAGGCTCTAGCCTTACCTTATTCACCACTCCCCCACTTCCCAAACCGTTGCTGTTAATGAAATGGGAGTAGTTAGGAAAAAGTTTTGAATTCTCACTTTCAGAGAAACTATGAGTTCAGGAGCACAGGAACAACTCTTCAAAAAAAGACTGGACTCAGAAAGCAGCAACAGGGTGGCTTGCCTCTTCAAAGACCTTTCTATTCCAAATTATACTTCCAAGCATATTTTCTGATTTTTACTACCTGTTTGAAATCTTTTTTTTTTTTTTAAAGATTGATTTATTTATTTATACAAGCACTGGGTACAGTCAGAAGCGCGGGAGGGTGAGAGAATTCACCAGAGCCAGAGCAGGGAGCAAAGCAGGCAGAAGGACCGAAGTACACTGCTGAGGGGAGCAGCGGGCAGCAGAAGAGGTCTGCGCGCCATGTGGGACCTTCCTCCGGTGGCTGGGGAGCAGCCGGGGATCAAACCGGTGCTGCAGAGGCTGCAGGCAGCCTCGCAACCCAGCGCTCAACCACTGCGCCACCAGGGAGGCCCCTGTTTGAAATCTTATCAAAGCATACTCACACATTATCACACATTAGTCTATATGGTCCTTAACAGCTAACTGAATTCTCCTATACTCATAGGAGATTTGAATTAGGATACAAAGCGAGGCTCACCAAAATATGAGAACACTGGCTACTTGGGAGAACAGGGCAGGGGAATGAAAATGAAGTGATGACAAATAAAAATAAACAACCCACAACTATTATTTCTGAACTGGACAGTAATCTTGCCTAATACTAACAAAACTGGTAGGAAACCTTTCTTTCCTGTATGACATCCTATTCCTACAATGCAAACTAACAGTGCATACACTGTAAGTTTGTAAAGACTTTGTCATTAGCCTGCAATTTTACCTCCATTAATAACATAGAAAAGTATGCTTGAAGTTCGAAAAGAACACAAATAGTACAACAAAATTTAAATTATTACCGTGTTAAGTTGCCATAGCATACCAACTGAAGAGGCCTTAAACAACAACAAAAAAAAGAATAACTTCTTAGTAAGAGAGAATATGTATACCTGTCATGTTGCAATTGCATGCAGAGGCCAGCCTGAAAGAAAAAAAAATGTACTTGACAGCAATTAGATTATATATTGCAAAGAATCCTATTTTCCTTTATGATGATTAGATTCATCTCCTTATAATCTTTCTCTAATGCATCACATCCTACTGAACTGTATATTCTTTATTGCAGAGGGAGAAATTCCTATTTAATGTTATTGAAAATCATTTTTTTTCTTTTCAAAAACATTCCTTGTCTACATAGTTACTATAACATAAAATTAAAAAATTGGCTCCTCCACTGAAAATATCATTTGCTTTTAAAAATTTACTTAAGATAGTAGCGAGATAAAATGTTCTATTAGGAAGATTATCATCTACAGAGCCAGGGTCATCAGTTTTATCTCTAATAATACCTCTATTCAATGTTATCATAAATAGTCAAGTTAAATAAAGCAGTAGGATCAGGAAGTAGGAAACACCTCAAACAAGATTCTGTTGTCCTGCTGTTTTATGATTTTTTAAAAAAAATATATACTTACTACAATAAGCAGATTCATTACTTCTGTACCAGTGGGAAGGCTATTAGACACAGCACCCACAAATTTTGCTAATTTTATCACTTCTATTCTTTCCTTCAATGTCTAGAATGATCGACTATGTACACATACACACACACACACACACAAATGTATACACACACATACACACACATATCTCACAGTTTCAAAGAAAAAGCTAGAATGAGGGCAAGTCAAAAATCCACTAGCCACTAAATTGAGAAAATTCCTGGAAATGAAGGCAGTATTACTGGAATACTCTAGTCATAACTAGAAATAACTGCTGATATGTCAATATGGTCAATGTTATTAAAGATATGGCGGAAAGTTATAAAATTAGCGAAGTTAATAATTTTAAATATTCACAAAAAAAAATATGAAAAGGACATCTACAAATAAAACATTTAACAGGTTAGCCCTAGTAATAAAGTAGTCATACCATTTCTGTGTTTTCCTGTCTCACCAGAACCACAATCTCTGGGAGTGTGGGTGTACTTTTCTTTCAATCCAACTTCCCATCTGGAGAAATTTTAAGAGACAATTTACATGACTGTCACCTGCTAATTTATTCAAAAAGAGATGACCAAGTGGAAATGTGAGTCATCAAATATGCTAGTAAGATTGAAAAGTTCTCACGTAATGTTCCCTAATTGTTGAAGTATGACATTCAGTACTAAACTATGAGAAGTATTCCATTCCCTCATCCCAACAACTTTTGCGACCAATGACTTTTAAAAACCATTATAATCATAAAGGCCATATATGACAAGCCCATAGTCAGTATCATTCTCAATGGGGAAAAGCTGAAAGCATTTCCTTTAAGATCTGGAACAAGGGCCTCCCCGGTGGCCCAGCTGTTGAATGCTGGGTTGCAAAGCTGCCCGCAGTCTCTGCAGCACAGATTCAATCCCAGGCCACTGGGCTAGGGTCCCACATGGCGTGCAGACCTCTCCTGCTGCCTGCTGCTCCCCTCAGCAGTGTGCTTTGTCAGTCTGTCTGTTCTGCTTGCCGCTCTGGCTCTGGTGAGTTCTCTCACCCTCCCACACTTCTGACTGTGCCCAGTGCTTGTATAAATAAATAAATATTAAAAAAAAAAAAAAAGATCTGGAACAAGACAAGGATGTCTACTCTCACCATTCCTTTTCAATATTATACTGGAAGTCCTAGCCAGAGCAATAAGACAAGAGAAAGACATACAAGGAATCCAAACAGGGAAAGTAGAAGTTAATCTATCATTATTTGCAGATGATATGATAATATACATAGAGAACCCCAAAAACTCCACAGATAAACTAATTAAACTAATCAATCAGTTTAGTAAAGTGGCAGGATACAAACTCAACACGCAAAAATCAGTAGCATTCCTATACAAACAATAAATCTGAAAAAGAAATTTAAAAAAAACATCCCTTTTATTATTGAAACAAAAAAAATCAAATACTTGGGAATAAACCTAACAAAAGAGGTAAAGGACCTATGCAAAGAAAACTATGAAACACTGTTAAAAGAAATAGAAGACGACACAAAGAAATGGAAAGACATCCCCTGCTGATGGATTGGAAGAATTAACATTATTAAAATGGCCACCCTACCAAAAGCAACTTACAGATTCGATGCTGTTCCAATAAAAATTTCAATGACATTCTTTTTTTTATTTTTATTTTTTATTTTATTATTTTTTTAATAGGGGCATGTTATTTATTTATTTGTTTGTTTGTTTTGTTTATACATGCACTGGGTACAGTCAGAAGCGCGGGAGGGTGAGAGAATTCACCAGAGCCAGAGCAGGGAGCAGAGCAGGCAGAAGGACCGAAGTACACTGCTGAGGGGAGCAGCGGGCGGCAGGAGAGGTCTGCGCGCCATGTGGGACCCTCCTCTGGTGGCCGGGGAGCAGCCGGGGATCGAACCGGCGCTGCTGAGGCCACGGGCAGCTTCCAACCCAGCCCTCAACCGCTGCGCCACCGGGGAGGCCCTCAATGACATTCTTCAAAGAAATAGAACAATTATTGGGCCTCCCCTGGTGGTGCAGCGGTTGAGCACTGGGCTGCAAGGCTGCCCACGGCCTCTGCAGGCCCGGTTTGTTCCCCAGACGCCGGCGAGGGTCCCACAAAAAAAATAAAGAAAAGAAAAAGAAATATAACAATTATTGATGAAATTCAATGGAATCACCAAAAACCCTGAATAGCCAAAGCTCTCCTGAAAAAAAAAAAAGGGAATGGAGGCATCACACTCCCAGACTTCAAACTATACGAAAAGCCATAATCATCAAAACTGCATGGTATTGGAACAAGAACAGACACACGGACCAATGGAACTGAAGAGAAAATCCAGAAATAAACCCACAGATTTACGGTCAACTAATCTTTGACAAAGGAGCAAAGAATATGCACTGGAGCAAAGAAAGGTTGTTCAATAAATGGTGCTGGGAAAACTGGGTCACTACATGCAAAAGAATGAAGCTTGACTACTACGTCACACCAAGCACAAACCCAACTCAAAATGGATTAAATAACTGGACATACAATCTGAAACCATAAAATACATAGAAGGAAATACAGACGAAACATTACATGACATGCACCTCAAAGACATCTTTACAGACGCATCACCCAAAGCAGTGATAGTGAAGGCAAACATAAACAGCTGGGACTACATCAAATTAAAGAGCTTCTGCACAGCAAAAGAGACAATAACAAAAACAAAGAGAAACCCCACTGACTGGGAGAACATTTTTGCACACAACACTAATGATAAAGGACTGATCACAAACATCTACAAAGAGCTCATGAGACTCAACAACAACAAAGAAAATAATCCAGTCAAAAAATGGGCAGAAGAGCTAAAAAGAAACTTCTCCAAAGAGGAAATACAAATGGCCAATGGACATATAAAAAAATGTTCAACATCACTTGTAATCAGGGAAATGCAAATCAAAACTACAATGAGATACCATCTGACACCAGTGAGAATGGCACATATTAAAAAAACTAGCAACAACAAATGTTGGCGAGGTTGTGGAGAAAAAGGAACTCTCCTGCATTGCTGGTGGGAGTGCAAACTGGTCCAACCACTAAGGAGAGCTGTGTGGAGATTTCTTGACCTACTAAAGATAAAGCTTCCATATGATCCAGCAATTCCACTCCTAGGTATTTACCCAAATGACACACAAACATTAATTGCAAAGGGCACCTGCATCTCTATGTTTGTAGCAGCACTATTTACAATAACTAAGCTATGGAAACTACCCAAATGCCCCCAAACAGATGACTGGATCAAGAAGGTATGGTACATATACACAATGGAATATTACTCAGCAATCAAAAAAGATAAACACATGCAGTTTGCAGCAACATGGATGGAGCTAGAAGGGATTATGCTCAGTGAAATAAGTGAGAAAGAAAAAGAAAAATACCGGATGGTCTCACTCATAACAGGAATTTAGAAAACCTAAATAAAGGACCAGGAAAAAGACTAATTATACAAAGTAAAAATCAAAATCAACAAGCAACCATAAACCAGAGACACACTATTGGGGCGGGGGGGAAGAGGAAGGATTAGGGTCAAAATAAGGGGGGGGGTGCAATTGTATGGGGAATATAACCAAAATGAAAATGCATACATTGTGCAAAAAATGAAAAACGATGTAAGAATTATATAAAATATTAAAAAAAATAAAAACCATTATAATGCCACTAGAATGAATAACTGCATTACAAACATGGCATTTTCTTTTTAATTTAATTAATTTCCGTGGACTAGCAGATGAACCAAGTATGTCATGCATGTAAGGAGAAAAAATACTGGTGCTGGGCCTCCCCTGGTGGCGCAGCAGTTGAGCACTTAGCTGCGAGGCTGCCTGCAGCCTCTGCAGTGCCGGTTCATTCCCCAGCTGCAGGCGAGGGTCCCACAAAAACAAACAAACAAACAACAACAACAAAAAAAACCTGGTGCTACTCTACAGTTTTTATGCATAAAATAGTATGTAATTTATTTCATTTTAGCCTACTGCACCTGATACCTATCGGGTCTAATAAAGCAATGGGAACCACACATAATTTGAACAAGGGAATTTCACATGAAGTATTAATCACAGAGGAGTAGTTTTACATGTAAAGTGCATGCTAAAGAATACCACAGATCTGATTGAGAGTACCCATGGAAAAATCAAACTTGAAATTTTGACCTTGGAGGTGAGACTGCAAGCTACTGGATGGTAAAGAAATTGGCCAGGTTGATTTGCCTGGGCCTAAGTGAGTGGTAGGTTAGCACAAAGATATGGGATAGTAGTGGAACTGATGACCAGCAGTACCTGTTAAGAGAGGGCTATGGAAAAAAACTTCCATGGTGTAAACATGCAGGGTGATTTGGGGTGTTGACTGCTGACTCTCTAGCAAACTGAGAAGAGGTCTGGGGTGTGTATGCAATGCCCATGCCAGGAGAACTGTATTGGGGTGGTCACTAAGTTGGGGCTGAAACTGTGAACGTACCAAGTTGTCTGTCCACTCTGACACTCACCTAGGGCAGAGAACCACTGAATGCCCTATATCTACACACTGCAGTCATGCAGTAGGAGCAAGAAACAAAAACAGAAGCCTATTCCAGTATAGTATTCCTTCAGCATCCTTTACTGACAGAGCTTAACAGGACCAGCTCCAGTATAACAAAGCATGTAATAAAGAGGATTTAGAGCTGAGAGGGAATCTGATAGCTGGCACACTCAATACTTAGGGATCCTTCATAAGGGGTAAAGTGTGACAGAAACAATGAACTGGAAATACACAATACATTATATTTGACTAAAAGAGAGTATGAAAAAAATATGAATAGGCCACTGCTGTCACTTCTCCAGTATGCTCTGAAATGGAGAGAAATAAATCAGGCAGTTATTTAGTAATACATCTCAGAAACTTCAATTACTCAAGCATTATAAACCAGTGATTTCCATGCAGAGTATACAATGACTACAGAAGGGAGAAGTATAAGAGGTATACTTTTTCTAATATACCTAAAATTTGAATTTCATTATTTAATAAACAGACTCAACTATATAAAGTGAACAGTACATATGTGTTCATCTATAACATAACATACCTATATTAGAGTTTCATATTCTAATGTTTACTGACAGGACAACCAACTAAAACAACTTGAAGACCACTGACACAGACAACAACCCTATTTTCCCTCATGGATTTTGGGTACTCTCTGCACTAAAGAAACAAACACATCACAAATACAAATGTGTTTTTTCTTAATCCAATAAAGAATGGATTTTAGTTATATTTGGAGATTAGAAACCAGTTTCTTCCACAAGCTGCTTTCACTGTATTTCATAAATATGTACTGATTATCCCCTAAAAGACCCATACATTACTCAAATAAATTCAAAACTAATAAAATTCCCACTACCACTAAACAAACATAATTGATACTTTCTTTAAATAAGCTATTACTCAAACTTCACCACAGTAAAATATATTCATTCTTGATCTTCCCTTAAGCTTATCATAAATTTGTACCCTAAAACAAATTTCAATAATCAGCTCCTACACAATCCACCAAAAAAGAAAAAAAGGGTTTACTTAGTTTAGGTTTGCTTTTTAAGAATTAAATCCAACTTACTTCACTTGGGAAAGTTATTTTACTTCTCTATGCCTCAGCAGTCTCATATATAAATAGGGATAGTAACTCTGCCTGTTTCAGGGAATTATTGAGAATTAAGCAAATTCAATTTTCAATCTATCCCTTTCTTCTCCCTCTTCCTCCCTGCCACTCTCCTCCACACCACCACTCTCTCTCTCTCTCTCTCTCTCTCTCTCTCTCTCTCTCTCTCTCTCTCTCACACACACACACACACACAAAGAGAGAGAGAGAGAGAGAGAGAGAGAATAGTTCCTGGCTCATAGTCAGCTTTTAATAAATATAAACTATTAAGAGGATTGCTACTTCTCATACTCATGTTTGCTTTATAAGAATGATACATATTTGATCAAACTGAATCACTTCCCAATGTCAGAAATGAGATGAAGTAGAGGGGCTAGAAGAAAACTAATTTCAAAAGGAATGGCCTCTTAACAGCACAAAATTCACTTCCCCCCTCCAACAATCAAAAAGAATAATTCAAGGAAAAAGAAGAAATAATTTAAAGATATTTAATTACTTATGCTTCAGTAAAATAAGGCATGACCCCTGTTTCTAAGGAGCTCGAAATTGGGAAACAGTGAGCAGGCAAACACAAGCAGAAAAACTATGCTAGAAGCCAGAAAAACATATGCAGTCCAATAAATTCTCATTCTTTTTAATGTATCATTAAATCTACTTAGCAATACAGGAAGACCTCATGAAGAATGTAATAATGCCTAATACTGGTATCATACACTGAGTGAAAGAGATATGGGGAAGTGGAGTTGATAAAAAGAATGAAACACTAAAGGAAAAAGCTAAAGCAAAGGCACAAGGATATGGGAGGATATGTAAATTGTAATATAAAAACAGATTATAAAGTCCTGAGGCTACAGAAAGGTAAGAGATGGTTGCCAAGCAGTCATTCTGCAAGCTAGAAGACACTGAATATAAGGCTAGTGAGCATGAATTTTATTTTTCACAGAATGGCATTTTATGTGATTACTAATGTGATGAGCGCCATGCTGATACCTTACTTAATCTTCACAGTCCTATGAAGTAGGTACTGTTTTCCTCACTTAACAGGTTAAACAAAGCCCACAGCTAGTAAATGGTAGAGCTGAGATTTCAATGCATGGTGGTCAATCCAGAAATCTGAACTCCTCAACAATGTGCTGCCTTTAAAAAGCAGGATATGCTTGCTTTAAAAAGATAACTGATGATTTCAGTTACAATATAAAAGAAGACACAGTGGAAAAGAAGAGAATGGAGGGCAAGAAGTACCTTCACCAAAAAACAAAAACAAACAAACAAAAAACTGTTGAGTTTCCTGTTGAAACTAAATGGGCACAATGACATATCAGACCTCACCAAAGGATACAAGAGACAGTTCAGGAATAAAGGTGACAGAATTTGGTGACTGGGCTATAGAGGTGAAAAGGGGAGGTGCAAAAAAAGACTTAGGACTTCAAAAATTAAGTTTGGGGTGGGGAGAAATGTCACATACACCAACAAGCTTTATTTTTGATGAGGGCTGGGGAAGATGGTAAGGAGAAAGGGTGAGTATGATTTGAGACATGTTTATTACAAGTAGATACTGAGTATCTCTGAGGAAGAGTTCCACAGGGGGATGGAAATAGAAGCCAAGAGCTGAGAGTGGCAGCTCTGAAAGAACATACACCTGTAAGTGCTATCTAGAATCAGCAGCAGGAGATGCTGTCAGAGTAGATGACTGTTGAAGATTTACAGTATTTAAAGCATGATTTATCAGAGCATCACGGGTCACTTTCTGAGCACAGTCCTCTCTCAGTGTGCTGAGGAGGTAATGAAAATGGGCGAAGGTCACTAAACAAAGAGTGGAAGGAAGTAAACAATGAGGAAATGGTTCCTCCTCTTAAAATTAATTTATTCCAAGGCCTCCCCTGGTGGCACAGGCAGTTGAGCGCAGCGCTGTGAAGCTGACCGCAGTCTCTGCAGCGCCGGTTTGATCCCAGCCGGCAGGCAAGGGTCCCACATGGCGCAGCAGACCTCTCCTGTCTCGCCCATTGCTCCCCTCAGCAGTGTATTTCGTCTGTCTGCCTGTTCTGTTCCCCGCTGTCTCTGGTGAATCCTCTCACCCTCCTGCGAATCTGGCCTGTACACCGGTTCTTATGTAAATAAATAAAAATATTTTAAAAAATTAATTTATTCCAGCTAATAATCACTGTGTACTTTTAGCAGGTGACAGTCAGTGACAAGAACTAAGGAGCAATAGTCACAAAGGTAGGAGAATCAGGAAAGTAGTGCAAATAAATGGGAGATGAACTTCAGATGGTTACATGGACATTTAGAAATGCCAGCGGGAGCAGGCAGCCACTTTCACCCGTAACCATGAATGAGTACAATATTGCCAGATCTTCTGATGTTCCAAGAGAAGCCAAACATCTGCAGTTCAACATGAAAGTCTGTAACTTCTATAATACTAAACTTTAAACTTAAAAAGTAGTTCAGGCACATAAGTAGTCTGATGAGCTGCTGGACTGCTGCAGGGGCCTGCAGTTAATAAAGTAGGACAGATATGCTAGAAGTGACCTTTAAAAGGGCATTTTCTTTAGTGTGGTGAGGGACAGAATCCAAATTGTAATTACAGGTAAAGAAATGAAGACACAAAATCTTTCCAAGAAGTCTGGCAATAAAAATTAGAAACAATAGTTAAGAAACCCTTTTTAAGGATAGAACTCTATGTGGCAAGAGTTAAGAAAAAGGGGAGAAATGTGAAGACAGATGACCAACAAAGCAAAAAGATGAGGAAAATACACATATCTATAGGCTAAAGAACAAGTGTGATGGAGAGAAAAATTATGAAGACACAGAAAAGGTTTACTAAGAGTTCCCTTAGGCAGTGGGGATCAAGTGCACACAAGAAAAACTGTGAAAAGTGACCAATCATTTCTTTGGAAGCTCTAGAAAGAAAATGCAAGATCAAGAGAAAATATGATACAAAGGTAAAGTTTGGGGGAATATGTAAGATTTAGGTCTTCTTAATAAATTTTCAGGAAGAATTAAATACTAGCACTGAGTATATTTGTGAAACCGTGCATAATTTTCATTATTATTTATCATTTGTTCCTGATGAGATACAATTTCTCCATTCACACTATATACACATCAGTGCCATGCTTTGAAAAGTACATTTACCTTGAATTAAATTAAATTACATTTACCAAAGATTAAAACCCAAGATTTAAAATCTTGGGTACCAAAAAGTGAGTTTATTTCATGTGCCTTACTATATAAGACAAATACAAGCAACATGATTAAAATTCTTTAAGAATTAAATAAGAACTATAAATATATTTAGTGATGCCTTTATTATGTCTGTAAGATAAGTATTTTCTTTGGGAGAGTACAGAGGAATGAGGGGAAAAAATGCCTGTTTAGGCAAAAATGTCAGAAGAGAACTATGCTTGAACTTCCTTTACAACCTCTGGCAACGGTACTTTTATAGTCTAGATTAGTACTTGTCAAACTGTTCTGCAGGGGTAACTTTCTGTTTTATGCACCAAGACATCAAGTAATATTTAGGGAGCAAAGCCTCCACTTTTTTTAAGATAGGGGAAAAAAACACAATCTAGATGGCATGGAACTGAAGAGTATTTTACTAATAACAAATACTATTTTATATTTCATATTTAATTTTTAAAAATGTACTGATAACAAACATTTACTGTGTACTTTCAGCATCATAACATGCAAAATGCTCAGCAAACATGTCTTATTCACAATAGCAGGTATTATTATCTTGTCTATAGATGAGGACACACAAAACCAATTCAAAGCATAGTTTAAAATCTATAGTTACTATTAATATGCATTTTCTCTAATCCTTAGTCTCTCAAACCCCAGGTTTAAATTTTTGGACAAAGGAAAGGTTTCAGTTACAAAGTCAAAAATTTCCTGGTACATTCACATACATCAAGTAATCTGTGCCCCTCCACTGACCCCAGGCCCTGCAGACAAGATCTTTTATGAATTACCATAAAATCTAATCTGTCTTTTTCTAAAATAGTCTTCAAACAAATTGGTAAATCAATAATCTAATGTTATTTTTCAAAGTGATGAAAATAGAGAACTTGAAAATGGTAGTTATTGTTTTTAAATTAGGCTAGGCCATTATCATATATAAAACATCAAAGATATTTCCAGAACAGTCTCTAAGTGTAAATGAAAATGTTACTTTATAGAACAACAAACATTTTAAATAAGTATTCCTTCAAGTCTTGTTACAACAATAGAGGTATGTATCAACTCCATTTCAAAGGGCAATGAACAGAAAAAATTTTAGTAGTAAGCCAAGGGTCACAATAAACAATTTTGTGAAAATTAAAACCAGTGTCCTTAGAATCCCAACACTAATTCACAGAATCTAATGGGTTGTCAAGCAAAACAAGATCTATAAAAGATGATTGTAAAGGGGGAAATTAAAAATGAAAACCAAACAGCACAAGTGCTTTCATTCAAGATAAATAAATCCCCAAAGGTCTTTGAATATTAAAAATAGTTTTGCTTTAGGCAGCACTTGCAATATTAGTTTGTCTTTTCAGAAATATTTTATAAATAGGTAACAATACTAAATATACTGAGTTTGGCTCATTTCTTGCCAACATATTCAGTTTTAGATATTAATGACCAAAGATGCAATATATAGGACACAAACATTTAGAAAGATTTTCTGTAAAATATCTTCATGCTGATGAATTTCATGATTAATTTGAAGATATAAATTTTATTCACAATATTATGTATAATATCCCACTTTAAGCAGGCAATTTTTTTTTAATTTTCTCTAATTGAGGTTTAATTATACAAATATAGATGGGCTAAGTCATAGTATGTGACCAGATTCAAACTACTTTCAATTTTAATATTTTAATCAAATTTTCTTTTATTCTTTCAAAATTTAATTGCAAATGTTTTGTTCAGAAAAATAAAAATTTGTATTTTCCAGAATATACATTGACAAGATGTCTAGTTTGATGACAATGGTTCATCTAAAAGAAGTAGCAAAATTATCCTTATATACTGGAAATAATTTTCTCTTAAAATCACAAATATCTGGAGGCTCCGGGTGGTGCAGTGGGTTGGGCGCGGTGCTGTGAAGCTGTACGCTGCCTCTGCAGCACCAGTTCGAGTACCAGCCGGCCAGGGGAAGATTCCCACATGGCGCAGCAGACTTCTCCTGCCATGCCCGCTGCTCCTCTCAGCAGTGCTTTTGGTCTGTCTGCCTGTTCTGCTCCCTGCTCTGTCTCTGGTGAATTCTTTCACCCTCCCACATCTCTGGCCTGTACCCCAGCAATTGCATAAATTAAAAAAAAAATCTTCTAAAAAAATCACAAATATCTGATTCAATTAATTTTGGTAAAAATACTGCAGGATTTAATTTAAATATTTTGTATGACAGCTTCTATATCTGTATCTAAAAACTTATTGGAATGGGAAGCAAGTCAATTACTAGCATTACTTTTAAATTTAGATGATCTTTCTAAATAGAAAACCGGTATCTAGGATTTACAAAGTTAACATATGTCATCTATATCAGGCATCAATAAGGATGTTCCACATGAATACATTATCCAGATATTTTAATTTCATAAAGAAATAGTTCATTAAAGCCATTTAATCATTTATCTCAGTATTCCTAAACAAATGCCTAGTAAAACTTTGACATTTTCTGATGAGTCAATGTCAAACCGAATAAACTAAGGTATTGGATAAACCAAGGCATTCAAACTGACTAAACAATGTTTAAACAATGTTTAGTTGGTTTCATTCTATAACGATGTTTCATTGTATAATCTCAGAAGTTTAACAATTGATCGTTAGTAAAATATCTTACGATGCTTACTTTGAACATTAATTCTTTTCCTCTTCAACCTGCTGGGTCTAGCCTCTAACTCCAAACTCCATCCTCACTCCTGCCTTATTTTTTCAGACAAAGAAAGCATGAGCAAAATACCTTTTACTTTGGAGGAAAGCTCATATTTGAGCTCAAAGCCATTTGGTTTCCACTATATAACTATGCTCCCCAAAGCAAAGTAGCAAAGGTAGAAAAATATGAATAGGTACAACCTGTGAGAAGTGACCAGAACCATTTGGATGGGGCAGAAAAGTGCCTGTTGAAGAGTGAAAGGACACAAAAAGGTAAGTAATAAAGGAGCAAGAGCTCTGCTGAACTTAAATATAGATTTTATCTTATTCACCAGTTATTTCTCAAATTGGTTTCTGTGTATATAATCCTGGGTTTCTAGCATTCACTGTAAGAAATTTATGTCTGTACTTTAATTTTGATGAATCAACCAGAATAGGCTACTTTATTACTTTCTGCCTGCCCTTTGTGCTTACTGAGCCCAATGCTCCTTCACTAAAAGTCATGTTTTTCAAACTGTTATAACCTATTGATGCACAATAAAATCAAGAGCAGTTTTTTCTAATAATAACCAAATATTATGTATCATAAACATTAAGGATGAATGTTGTTTTCTAATATTGTTTCAGTTTAACAACTATGGCAAAATAAAGTTATAATACCTACAACTCACACTCTTGGGTTTTCTTGAACTATCAAATTTGATAAACACTACCACAATTATTAGACCACCACTGAGACAGGACAAAAATGGGAATTTGGACAATTTCACAAATTGAAAGAAAGGTTGAATGCAAGTTTATCAGTTCAGACTACAACAAAGAAGTAGGATGCTACTATTAAGCTGTACACAGTTTAGACTATAAAACACTAAGTTCAGACTACATTTAAGGTAAAGACCATAGTAAATAAAAAGATCATTCAAAAATTTTTTCAAAGTAACAGTGATGGAATGGGATACCTTTCTATTAAGAGACTGATATGAGAATGCAGGAATGAAGATACCCTTTCTCAACCCAAGAAAAAAGGGGGCTTTCAGATATGGTTGTATTATAAAATATGGGTGACAAGAAAGCAAGCAGTAGCAAAGATATGGGGGGGACATAACCTCTAAAAGTGCCTGGAATCGCAGTAGTTTGGGGATAAAGTGAAAAGGGATACATGGCAGAGACTATTATAGAATGGTCCCTAACAAGACACATCCACCCTATTAACAGAGACTGGGTTTAACTATTTGCTATGACCAATAGGACACTAGCGAACCTGACACAAGCAGAGGTGTGAAAAGCAATTGTACAATAGAGGACCTCTTTCTCCCCACAATATAAAGATACCAAGGGTACCTTAAGAGGATGAGAGTGAACAGAGATGAGTCAACCTAACTGAGGTCCAGAGATCAACCCACAACCACAAGACCCATATGAAGACTATCTGGGATCATTCAGACCCAAACAACCAACCAGCTCACTGCAGAACCACCCAATAAACCAAGAGACTTGAGAGTAGTAAGAAAAATGGCTAGCCTTTTTTTTTTTTTAAGATTTATTTATTTATACAAACACTGGGGTACAGGCCAGAGTAGCGGGAGGGTGAGAGAATTCACCAGAGACAAAGCAGGGAGCAGAACAGGCAGAAGGACCAAAATACACTGCTGAGGGGAGCAGTGGGCAAGACAGGAGAGGTCTGCCGCACCATGTGGGAATCTCCCCGGCCAGCCAGGAATCGAACTGGCGCTGCAGAGGCTGCGGACAGCTTCACAGCACTGTGCTCAACCCGCTATACCACCAGGGAGGGTTCCCCTCCCAAAAAAAATGGCTAGTCTTTTAAAGCCTCTAAATTTTCAGATATTTGTTATAAGACAGTAACTGATAAAGGATACCAAGAAGAATCAAAGGTGGTAATATTCGGAACTTAATTTTATTTCAAGTCCCCAAACTTGGAAGGGTGAGTCTTTTGGCACTGTAGCTATATTTATCTAGTCTTTTTTTTTTTTTAAAAGATTTATTCATTTTTGGGCCTCCCCGGTGGTGCAGTGGTTGAGCACTGGGTTGCAAAGCTGCCCGCAGCCTCTGCAGCGCTGATTCAATCCCCGGCCACCGGGTGAGGGTCCCACATGGCACACAGACCTCTCCTGCCGTCCACTGCTCCCCTCAGCAGTGTGTTTCATCAGTCTGTCTGTCTGCTAGCCGCTCTGGCTCTTGTGAATTCTCTCACCCTCCCGCACCTCTGATTGTACCCAGTGCTTGTATAAATAAATTTTTTAAAAAATAATAAAATTAAATTTAATAAAAAGATTTATTCATTTATGCATACAAGAGCTGGGACACAGGCCAGAGGTGCATGCGTGTGTGTGTGTGTGTGTGTGTGTGTGTGAGAGAGAGAGAGACAGAGACAGAGAAACTCTCCAGAGAGAGAGAGAGAGAGAGAGAGAGAGAGAGAGAGAGAGAGAGAGAGAGAGAGAAACTCTCCAGAGACAGAGTGGGGAAAGGAACAGGTGGATGGATGGAAGTACACTGCTGAGGGGAACAGCGGGCAAGTCAGGAGAGGTCCACCATACCATGTGGGCTGCCCCAATCCACCCAGGGATCGAACTAGCGCTGCAGAGGCTGTGGACAGCTTCATAGGTTGTGTCTTAACCCCCATGCCACCAGGAAAGCCCTATATTTATCTACTCATAAGAGATTTAATTAGAAAACTCCTTTGACTCTTAAACACTTAGTTAAATTGTTTTCAAAATTCTTATTCTCTTAATCATGCTCCACTTATATTTTATTTATCGGAGCTTTACTAATACTGTTGCTTCACTATTAATATATATACCAGATTTTATAAGTTCTTTGAATGGAGAGATCCACTCAATAATTCTCCATAGCCCCCCTATTGCTCCCACATAAGAGGTATTTATACATCAGGTTAAAATAAAGGAAAGACATTAACTGATTGGATTTTAACAAATTTTCTAGGCTAAATATAAGTACCTAAAAGCCATTTAACTTTTGTAATGTAAAGCTAAGGGGGGTGAGGAAGGTAACATTTTCTTCTCTGTAACTCTATCCCAAAAAGAAACAAAGAATCAAGAGGCTCTCTTGGAAATAATACATAGTTAAAGGTTACATCTGGGTATGCCAAACATTAATGAAAAGCAAACTTTCCATTTTATAAATGAGACTACTGATATTGATTGGTTAATATTATAAACTGGATTTATGTGTGGGAGTTGGAAAAATAAGACAATTTCTCAATTTTGACAAAATCTCAAGGAAAAAACACAGAAGCAGTTTCATATAGTTAAGAACATATATTTTCAAAAATTCTTGGTTTTGCAGGTTAGTCATATAAAAATTATGAAAGGCAATTATAATCTCTTCCCCATTTTAATTTAGGACTAAAACATGTCAAAAAGGATACAAGCAAGATTTGAAAAACCCTTCCTTTGCTAAAATTGGTATAAGCATTTTCTGGAAAGTGAGATTTAATATCTCCAACATGCAATCATCCTAATTATGAACATGTAAAAGTTATTTCCCCTGAGCATTATTTAAGTTTTTTAAGTTTAAATGACTTATTACTCCCTCACTACCTAAAGTAATTATCACTAATTAAGAAGCAAGCCATCTTTCCTTCTGATTTGAAGTGTCCTACAAATTAACTTAAGATACTCTATAATAATCAAAAGGGGGAAAAGTTCAGTTTTTAAAAGAAAATGTTTAAACATTTTCAAAATTCTTGTCATAATTAAAGCTAAGCAAAAATACAGATAAACAAAAGAAGCAACTTGCATCAAACAGAGGAAACAAAATATACACAGAAATATTTTAACCACATAGTTTAAATAGCCAGTAGCTTTCCTAACAGTTTCAACTTGATTTTTGCTTCTTACACCAATAAGGCACTAACAATAAAGACATTAAAAGTTAGTACTGCTCAAATCCTATCCCTTCAGTAGACTTTTCTGATACCCCAGGCCTTGAGGGCTTAGTAGCTACTTTGAACTCTTTATTGAAATTACTATGTATAAAACCAAGTTATTCCTCTAAATAGCCATCAATAATTAGTTTAATTAGACACAATAGACTAAAATAACTATACAGTTTCAAACTGCATAGATTTACATGAGCAACTATGGAATGATTATGAAGATACATGGGGGGGTAAAACAGCAAGATGCAGTGTATAGTATATCCTACTTAATTTTTTTTTGAACAAACAGTATTTCTGAAAAGATGGATGAAAAATAATAGGGACTGTCTTTGTGTAAGCTAACTGGGGAGGTCTGGGATTGGGAAGATGTTTTTTCTGTATCCTTTGTCTCTGTGTTTGAATATTTTAAAACCATTTCAATATATGCCATTTTCAATTTTAAAGAGTAAAGCAAATGAATTAATTAGTGATACACTGCCTTTTGACATCTACTTAACTGTCATCCTGAAACAATTCTACTTTATCAGTTTGTATCTTACTAGAATCTCCTGTAGCTTATATCCCCTGCTAACATTTAAACCTAATCATTACATTAAATGCTTTCTTTAAAAAGTGCAGAATTTCAATTATATTAAAAGGTCAAACCTCTTCTTTAATTGGGACAATTAAGAATGCTAAATTTCCTACCCTCTTAAACCTAGCAAAAGTGAATTGCTTCAGTAATTGTTTAGTATAGCAGCCCACCCCTTACCCTTGTAGTGTGAGGGGGATATATTTTAAGACATTCAGGAGATGCTTGAAACTGCTGAGAACCAAACCCTATATAGACTATTTTTCTCTATATATACATATCTATAATAAAATTTAATTTTCAAATTAGGCACACCAAGAGATTAACAACAACTAATAATATAGGGCCTCCCCGGTGGCGCAGCGGTTGAGCGCTGGTTTGCGAAGCTGCCCGCGGCCTCTGCGGCGCCGGTTCGATCCCCGGCTGCTCCCCGGCCACCAGAGGAGGGTCCCACATGGCGTGCAGACCTCTCCTGCCTCCCGCTGCTCCCCTCAGCAGTGTCCTTCGGTCCTTCTGCCTGCTCTGCTCCCCGCTCTGGCTCTGGTGAATTCTCTCACCCTCCCGCACTTCTGACTGTACCCAGTGCATGTACAAACAAACAAACAAATAAATAAATAAATAAAAATACATGCCCCTTAAAAAAAAAAAACTAATAATATAATATACTTTAACAAAAGTTATGTGCATGTAGCTTCTCTCAAAATATATTATACATAATATTTTTGGAACAATTGGCTGTAGGTAACTGAAACCATAGAAAATGAAACTGAGGATGGGGGTGGTCAGGAGCTGGCTACTATTATTGCTTGTGATTTCCGCAAAAAGCAATTTGGAATAATCTTGAACTCCCAAACTCAGTGTGAATTTAAAAATGATCGAAAAGCTTTTACCTGGACCTGTTTCAGAGTAACTACATTTCCTAATAACCTATATTATCTTAACATGAAAAGAGCATAATGACTTAAAAATATAGCACCCATGAATCATGGGCACAGTATCACATCCAAGTCACTGCAATGACGAAAACAACTGATCTCACATATTTTTCTGTACCCTAGAATAGGGAACTGCAAGGGGAGCTGCGGAGATTACCATGCCCAGTTGAGAAGCACTGTTTACATGAACTAAGGTATGATGTGTATATTTTACACACACATATTTCCATAACTGCAATTCAACCTTTTGAAACAATCAATGACCAAAAGATAAATGATCATAGTCACAATTCAAGTATTACTCAACAGTCATCTGGTCCAATATACAATGCCTGCCACCTCATCATTCCTCAACTACTACAATGTTTTAACTTCTAAATGAACAGTTATTTTTAAGCCTTTTTAAAACAAGTCTTAGATTGGAATGCTTTTCTTTAAATTCCAAAAATAAAATTCACCATGTAGTGCACTCATCTCAGAAATAAGATATAAATCACAGTTCACTACAATTATTTCTCTACTTCCATCCAGAGACTATATGCTCCTTGAACCAGAACCATGATTATGGTTGCCTGGCCCACAGTAGGCCTTCAGTAACAACGCTGAAAGAGTGAGTGAATACTGGTCCAATCTAATACAACTAGTCAAAGAAGTTCCAACTATAATTAATTTATATATATAATAAGGATCCTGAAACAAATAAGTGCAAGATATTATCTCTAGCTATGTTATATTCTTATTCTAAATTGACTTTAAGAAAATTAAGAAAAGTCTACTAAACTACTCTGATTAAGATTTTTTTTAAATTTATTTATTTATGCAAGAACCAGGGTACAGGCCAGATGTGCGGGAGGGTGAAAGGATTCACCAGACACAGCGGGGAACAGAACAGGCAGACTGACTGAAATACACTGCTGAGGGGAGCAGCAGGCAAGACAGGAGAGGTCTGCTGCGCCATGTGGGTAGCTCTCTGGCAGGCTCCCTGGCCGGCAGGGATAGAACAGGCGCTGCAGAGGTTGCAGGCAGCTTCACAGCATGGCACTCAACTGCCTGCACCACCAGGGGAGGCCCTAAAGCTTACTTTCAAGGATACTAGAAAATCATAAAATTCTTGACAGGCACTCCCATACACATCCTGGATACCACTTTCCCCTTCTCCCACTAGAGCTTTAAACAAATGTTCATGTAATTAAGTAAAAATGAGGCATGATTTCAGGGCATAACCAATACAAAAAGCAAAAACAATTCTGTTACCAATAAGAAAAAGTTTAGTTTCTACTCAACTCAAAACTCAAGAAATTTGTCAATATCCTACCTCTTTTGAAAAGAAAAACTATAAACTAGGAGGTATACAGAACTTCTATTTTTGTAGGTTTCACTACATTCTCCAGAAACTTTACGCTGAGATGAAAACTCAAAATATAAACATTTTAAAAATAAATGCAACAAGGAGGTTTACACAAATACTGAACACCAACCCTTAAGAAATATTAACTCTGAAGGCCACTGAAATATTTATTCATCTTTGTTTCCTGAAATATGTGAATATCCCATGTAATAGAAAATTGTAAATGAAAATCTCAATATTAGAAGCCAAGACAAAATTTCTACCTCCTAGTTTTTTTCCTAGCAGTTTTTAGATTGCTGTAATACATTTTATAATTGTTAACCACTGCTTTTCTCAACTTCATATTAAAATGTTATAAAGGTTAGGATACAACTTTAAAGAAACAATTATACTTCAAGTTGCTTCTCACTTGACAAGATGACTACAACAGTTACTTTAAAAATATTTACAGAAAACATTGTAGAGGGGATTAAACATCAGATACACTTTGTACCTACTCAAATATTAGAGATCACCTTCACCTGCATTTAAATTATTGTGGGATTTCAGTGCATGAAATATCTATTTTTTTTTTCAAATCCACCAAATCAGTGTTTGCTTTATTACTAGTTCATGTAGGGTCAATAAAAACCATTTATAGTTAAGACTAATCACCTAATAAAACACGAAATTACTTTCATACGGATTTTTTTTTTTTTTAAGATTTTTATTTATTTATTTATACAAGTACTGGGTACAGTCAGAAGCGCGGGAGGGTGAGAGAATTCACCAGAGCCAGAGCGGGGAGCAGAGCAGGCAGAAGGACCGAAGTACACTGCTGAGGGGAGCAGCGGGCGGCAGGAGAGGTCTGCGCGCCATGTGGGACCCTCCTCCAGTGACCGGGGAGCAGCCGGGGATCGAACTGGCGCTGCAGAGGCTGCGGGCAGCTTCGCAACCCAGCGCTCAACCGCTGCGCCACCGGGGAGGCCAACTTTCATACGGATTTTTAAGAAATGCCGTTCTCTATATAAAAAATATTGTATTAGTGATAACTTTGTTGCAGATATTCCAACTTGCATAAGATTACATTTTCCCAGAATTATTAATCCTGCTTATAAATACTGCTGGCCAAGGATATTTACAGCGGACACATATGAAATGTTTTCAGCAAAGCTAAACTTCAATACTTTACTGAAGCATTTTTATGCCTAAAATAAATATCTAAAAAAAGTAATTAAGAATGAGTGGGTACTGCATGAGCAGTGAAACTGGCAAATTTCAAAAATCTTTAAAACTAGAGTTTCAAAAGGGTGACAGATTCTTCAATTTTGCCATAGAGATTTAATCTCCAAGACTTAACGTTTCTTTAAGTGGAGGATCTTTCATATTGCATATACTCTTAGACAAGTCACCACTTTGTCTCACACTTTTTTAAAAAAAATAAATATAATGAACCAACCACCACCAAATATTTAGTGACAATACAGCAATGCTGAATTTTTGGTATGGGATCAAATGTCCCTGGATCTTATAATAAAGGAGACATATCAGAACTTGGAGATTAAAACATAAGTGAAATGTAATCTACTCTGAAATGACAAAATGGGCCACCATTGTTCGACCTTAAGTTAATTATCTTTCTGAAACAACTTCTCTACAACGATACATTCCCAAATTAACTCTAAATGTGACCGATACATTCTAACCAAAATCTTCACCACAGCCCGTCGCAGCACCTTGAAATTTCACAGGTAACTGGTATTTAGTAATTAAGTCCAATCGTTGACGGAAACCCCGATTTCTATCAAGCAAACAGCGTTATTAACATTCCAAATCCTGGTCAGAACGCTGTTACTGGAAAGCGATGTCCTTGTGCAAGAACAGAAAGGAAAGCTTTGCAACTGACCTGAGCACAGGTCGACACAAACCTCAGCCTCTCCGTTTTACTAGGAGGCCAAACTGAGAAAGCGCCTAGCAATAACCGGGTGGGGAGACCAGGGAGAAAGGACAGAGGAAATCGTACTCCTCCAAGGGTGAGGAAGCAAAGGAGAAGCGTACTCTGGAAAAGCCGCCCCAAAGGGATAGTCGACGCTCTTCACTGAGAGCAACATTTCCCGAGGAAGCGGTGCACCCATCAAGCAAAGGCAGGAAGGGACAACCTCTACGCCCCCAACCCAGGAACGTCTCGCTCAAGCTAAAGGGGTCGGCGGGCACTGCTCCTCCGAACATCAACAAAGGCCCCTTCAGTTCTAAGGCGAAACTCGAACAACAAAGGCCCGGAGACAGCCCAGAGTACGGGGTCGGGGGCGGGACGGAGAAAAGCAGGGGGGAGGCCAGGGAATCAAAGCGGTGGGGGCGAAGGCCCGTCGGAGTGGGAAACAAGGCGCAGAGGTGTGTGTGGGTGTGTGTGTGTGGGGAGGGGGTAGGCCGCGGCGATCCCCAGTGCACAATAAGAGGAGGAAGGGTACCTGGCCTCCACCCCTCCTTACCCTCTCCCGGCGGCGGCGCGGGGTCCATCCTCGCGGTCTGCGTTTCCTCAGTCGCGGGGACAGCGCAGACCCGAGTTCGGGGAAGGAAAGGGGAGGGGGATTTTCCGCCCTGACCACAACTCCCTTCCCCCAGCCGGGGCTGCAGACAACAACCGCCACCACGGCAGCCACACAAAGGCCCCTTCCTGGTCCTCCCGGCTCCCGCTTGGGCGACGGCGCCGACGATGCCAAGGCAGCGACCACCACGGCTCGGCCGCCAGGCGCTCGCTCGCCCTCTTCCCCGTCTAGCCGGGGTAAAGGGGGAGGGGACCTCCGGCGCCCTCACCTGGCACAGCTGCTGACAGTACTCCGTGGCCGCGTCCACGGCCGGCCCCCGGCTCTCCCGCAGCTGTCGCTCCAGCTCCTGGAGCCGCTCGCCCAAGCGCTGCAGCTCCGCGACGCAGCCGCCTCCGCCGCGACTCAACCTCTCCTGCTCGGCCTCTTCGTCCGCCATCTTCACACCCCGCTCCGTCGCGTACGCACCTGGGTCACGTGATAACACAATGCCACGTTCGGCGGGGTCACGTGCCGGGCGCGCTCGCACGCCGCCGAGCACGTACAAAGGGCCTGGTGTGGAGAAGGAGGGGGCGGGGAGAATGGAGCGAGGGAGCCCGAGGGAGGTGAAGCGAAGGGGAAAGGAGAAGGGCGGGGTTGGGGCGGTGCGGAAAACCGCGGTTTACTTACCCCGAGCGGGAAGTGGGCAACAGCGGGGGAAAGGGGCGGGCTGGCGGAGGCCTAGTCTCGGTCACGTGGGCGCCGCGACGGGAGAAAAGCCCGGGGAGGGGCCGCCTCTCGAGCGTCCAGATCCCGCCGTGACTTTCCCCAGTCCCCGAAGTCAGCCGCGGCCGCAGAGCCCGGCTCCCCAAGGGGACGGGTGAGCGAGAACCCAGGATGGACTGGGGCAATGGCTGCTTCTGCCTTTGGCCTGGAGGCAGGCCAGAGGCAGGGGGAGAGAGAGGAGGTAAATCCCACCCGTGGACCACAAGCCTGACTGCCAAAGCGGGACTAGGCGCTGTCAACGTCGGCTGACTTCTCACCGGGCAGGGGAGGAGGGATTAGTGCCTCTGAGGTACCAGATCTCTTCCCACTCGAGTCTCCAACTCTTCTGCTCTACTAGCGCTTCTCTCCTGGAAACACAGTCTCTTGGGGATTGAAGGCAACAAAGAAAAATAATGGGAGCAGAGCAGAGAGCGAACTCACGAAAGGCGTAGCTGAAAAGATGTCAGACTATGAAATTTGTGTACTTTGTAACCCGATGATTTTTAAACCACAAAAACATTTCTAGAATAAGTGATAGCCAATTAATCTGTTTCACTATGATTTAGGACTACATATTACAGAAATATAAAAGCTCTTGAAAGTAGGTCAAGAAGAAAAAAGCAATAAGTACTTCATTCAAAATTACATCCGAGGGGAAAGTGATGCTAAAATAAAAGAAAAAGGTTATCGAGAATTATTATAAATAGCAACAGCGTTTTCCCTTGGTACTGCATAAAGAGATGGTATTCTGAACCACATTTTATTCGTAACCTGGAAGGAATGAATATTTGGCCTTTGAACATGATAGAAGAGGTAACACAAAAACCTGTGCTTAAACTCTATAGTTCAGGAAAAAAATGAATATGTAGTTAGTAGAAAATTAGAGAATAGCCTTTCTTACAACTGATTACAGAAACAGATTCCTATGTTGTGGCACATCCTTTTCAAGAGATTTCTAATATTAATAGAAAGTGTTCTAGATAGTTTCTTTGTGCAGAACAAATGTTCTTTAATGTATCGGTGATAGCAATATTTTTAAAGTGCCATTATGTAAGATGAGTGAGCACAACCAAACACCTTATGGGAAAAAATACCAGCTAAAATATTATGTATGTACTGATAGTGCATATTAACAAAATAGGTTCTTCATATCTTTACCATGGAAGAGATTGGGGAGTACATTCAAAGGCTAAAGAGCGACACTACATTAGTCTCATTGAGAACGGAAAAAGCAACAGTTAAGCCAACTAATGGATTTTAATATATGCAACTCAGTCCAAACCAGGTTTCTCCAATTTATGTTATTTTAGGATACCTGTGAAAATATAAAAAGTGAGAAATATGACATTAACCAAATATACTAGTAAATCCAAGGACAGAAGTTATCAAAGTCTTGCAAAGTACATTTCCCTCTGAAGTATAATGCCATACCATGCCTAATCTATAGAAGGGGGAAGAAGTAAAATATATCAAAAGAGAAATGTATCCAAATATTGATTTTTTTAAACAATAGTCTGAGACTATAGATCATTCCCACCTCCTGCCCATTAAAGTCCTAAAAAACCAAGAACACTTGATAAACAAATTGACTATGAGCACTATTACTGTCTTGTAAATGTCCCTCAGCATGATGTCCTTCACTTTAATTTGGTGTATTTGAGCCCTGTCCTTTCTTCCCTCTGGCCTACACACAGAAATGTTTGGAGGCTATGGGAAAGCCAAGGACTTTGGAGTGAATGGTATCAGTCATTTAATAATTACTTTTTGAGTACTTAGGGTCAGGCATTGCTTGAGTTAGTGAATAAAATCTACCTGTAGGAAGCTTGCTGTTTTGTAGAAGAGTGGCAGGCAATGGCAATATATATTGTAAAATATGAAAGTGTTCTATCATGAAAATGAGTGTAAATTCAACTCAAAATACTAAAACAATCTGAAGTAAGGAACTAAGTAGAACATCTATCGATTCTCTACAAAAGTGTAGATTCTAAATAAAGGAGCATCGGGCAAAACTACCTTTTCTTCATGATCTCAGAAATCTCATTCTTATCCTCGGAAAAGGTGTATCAACAAGTACAAACGACTTACTGTAGTTGAGTGCACTTGTTCTTTAAATACCAAACTGTCAGTTCATAGGAATCATTACACACACACACACACACACAGGCACACACACCACTTAACTGAGGCGGGAGGGGGGTGGGCGGGCGGATTCAGAGGCCCTTTGCCATTAAAAAACACAATTAGCCCCAGGCCAAGATATTCCTTGCGAGTATGGGGGAATTCAGCATCTACGCCTGGAGTGCCGGAGCCCATTTTAGACACAGCGAGTGTGCAGTGATATGATCACATGAACCTTCACTCCTACGTGACTCGATTTCGGAGTAAACCTGGCAGACAGAAATAGCTACTGCGATCAATAAAATTGGGGCGATCCTGTGGGTAGGAAACTGGTATGTCTGCATCCGGACTGCGCGTGCCTGGCTGCTTCACTCCTAGTTCCTGAGGCTACCCAGATCCGCACCAAGCTGGTGCACTTTTTTTTTTTTCCCCCTAGAATTCTTGAAATAGCAGGGCCTAGAAACAGGAAGGGAACAAAGTAAGGGGACCAGGCCAGGGAAACAGAGAGCGTGCGGTTTGCTGACGACTTTGGGCTCAGGACTGAGGCGGGGCAATTCCTTACGACCCCGAGCCCCAGGGATCGAGCGCAGCCCAGGGCGGGAACCCCAACAGCTGGAGAAGGTTGGGAGGTGGCGGAGCGTGCACGCCGCCTCGGGGTAGCTATTTTTTCCTCTCCCTGCTCTCTAGGGCCCAGGCGATCGAGAAGGTGTGCAGGGCTGGAGCAGGGCTGGAGCAGGGCTAGAGCAGGGCTGGAGCAGGGCTGGAGCAGGGCTGGGGCTGGCTCCGCTCTGCTCCACTAAGCCTTTGTACACTTCCCCACACGCCAGAGTCCAGACAGCTCCCCAGACTGCGGCCCGGCTCGCCGTCGCCTGGCGGCAGTGCTGGTGCTCAGGTCCTCTGTCCCTCCAGCGCCACCGCCCACGCACTAACAACGCCAGAGCCCTGAAGCCTTAGCACCCTCATTTGCAGCTGTGGCTTTCCCATCCAGCGCCAAGAACGAAGCCAGAGCGGTTGTGGCTCCTGGCTCTGGGGCCGCGACCGCTCAGGCCCTCCAGGCCGAAAGATGCTGGAGCCTCTCCAGGGCACCGCTGGGCGCCGGGCCGCCTGAAACCGACCTGGCTGGGGCTGTTCTACCGATGCGTCCTCACGTTCACTGATGCTTGGTCTTGCAGGCTCAAACTGCCGTTTTCCGAAAGGCTGGGCAGCCGTCCCCTGACCGGCTCCCTCCTGAATCTCAGGGGTGAGGCTTGGAATCTGTAGAGGGTTCGTCCAGTAGAAAATCCTCCTGAGTATGAGAACCACTGTTGCACCTACAGACACAAAGAAGGAGCGTAGTTTAAAGCCCGAATGGGATCGGTTAAAAAAACACGCATTTTTCCAAAGAAGACATTTTCCTTGAGAAGAACAGTGGATTCCTATGAAGTATTGAAAACTTGAGGCAGGTATTGGCCATATATTGAAATTAATGTAAAAGTATCAGAAACACTGGAGCCACATTCAAGAGGATTAATTTCTCAGTTTGAGGAGAGCATCCCTGAATCCAGTTAGGAAAAGCCACTAACCGTTTGAGAATCACTAATGTGCTTTCCGTTTCCAGCCTCATGTACTGTCTAGGTTACAAGTTCAACTTGGAAGTGGATTCCCAGTAACCAGACCCCGACCCCAGATCTTAAAGGTGGAAATCTTGACCACCACCTAGATTCTATTTGCTATTTAATATATCAAGTCTGTAATGTAAATTTTTTTCTTAACCATTCAAGAACCTGGGTGGAGGGCAGAATGTGCTTAAATTAATGGCACTGAGTGTATAATGGAAAAATAAATACAAGTAAAATGTGAACTAAATCCCATGGCAAAAAAGAAAAAGAGGATTAATTATAGTCCTTGAGTTCTTTTCAGAAAAAAAGATAGTATGTTTGTATGTATGCGATCTAAACATATATGTGTAGATATATAGGTATATATAATTAAACTAGGAGGGATATTTGTATTGCCATTTGAAATTTCTTTTCTTATGAGAAAAAGCCAAAAAGTGACTGAGAAGAGCAAACATTTCCAGGAAAATGTTTTTAACAGATCCTCAATTGTCATATGTAATATAAAATATATTATACAAGCTAAAAATAACCAAAATAAAGCAAAATAAAACCTAGAAGCATAAATGTTGTATTCACTGTCTCTATAGAGAATCCTTGAGCTGGTTCACAGAAATTATGCAATGAAGCAAAGAAAGAAAGTGCCTTTTTTTCCTTAAATTTCTAGGTTTTTATCACTGTAGCTCATTTATCTTGTTGGAAATCCATCATAAAATATCATTTTGTGGCATATGGATTAAAAAATATAAAACTGTCAAAGTGTGATGAACTTCAAAATACACATCTCTCTTCCCATTTTAGAAGATCAATTTCTAAAAGTTGTGCCGATTTCCATGATTCCTATAGATATATGATTCAACCTGACAACAGCACAACTAAATAACAATTTGATAAATACAAATTTGTATATAGTATTCTATTCACATACTGAACCAGGATCAGAGTTACCAAGCATTCCTCTATCACATCTTTACAAAAATGTTTTCATATTATTCCTTTCTCCAGATTCTCATTCTCTGGAGTTCCACTCTAACAAGGACTCCTCTTAGTCTGCTCAGGTGGAGTGAGGCCTGAAAACTCTGCACCAGAGTAGATTTAACTCATTAGTTCTGTTTTCCCTTAATCCCCCCTCCTATAAAGAAAAAAATCACTCTTCAAAGCTCCTGTAACTTTGGTTTACTACTTACTGTATTTTGATTTGGAAGTCATCATTTTGTCTTTTATCATAGTTGTCTATAATTAAGCCATATTTACAAGGCTCTACAACTGGTGATTAGGTGTTCTTAATTTCAAAATTATAAACATAGTTCCTATTTGGGTAAAATTTCAATCAGTAAAGAAAGGCATACAAGGCCTCCCTGGTGGTGCAAGGGGTTAAGCACAGCACTGTGAAGCTATCCATAGCCTCTGCAGCACAAGTTCAATCCCCAGCCTGCCAGGGAGCAACCCATATGGCACTGCAGACCTCTACTGTCTTGCCTGCTGCTCCCCTTACCAGTGTATTTTAGTAGATCTGTCTGTTCTGTTCCCTACTCTGTCTCTGGTGAATCCTCTCACCTACACCCCCCCCCCACACACACACACCTCTGGCCTGTATATATACATAAATAAATCTTCAAAAAAAAAAAAGCCTACAATTAATAATAGCCCACTTAGCCTCTGGCCCTCCTTGGGATGAAGAATACTCCAAGGAGCATCAGGGCAATCTTCCCAGTGGCCCATATAGCAGTCCACGTACCCACTCAGGTCCTGATGCCCTGCTATAGAGTAAATGGTTTTCAGGCTTTTCTACCCTCCCACCATTAGGATTGCCCTGCCTGATGGGGCACCTGCAGTTGTTACATTGTTGTAAGCTGTGTTGTTTACTTCTGGGGGGGTGGTGCCCTTGGGCACTTGCCGGCCTTCTGTATCCCCAGTACCCTTGCCTGCGGTATACCTGTTGGCCACACTACATGTAAAATCTCAATAAAAGCCTGAGAAAGTCACCCAGGGCTCCAGGACTCTCCTTTACCCATTCTGCCAAATCATAGAAAACCTGCTATGTGCCCTGCGTGGCATTGCACTGGTCTACAAGAAATTCACCCAAGGAGCTACCGAAAGAACACAGCACCATTCCAGATCCCACAAAGCCCCAGCTGCTGTGCCTACCAATCAGTAAATGGCCAGAACAGTGGGAGAGAAGAACCCCCACACAACAAAAGTCCTACCTATAGCAGAGCAAACAATAGGGAGAAATATAAATGGCCAAGCAAGTCCTCAAGGGAACAGTACACCACAGAGAAAAAACAAAACCCCAGAACCAAACCACAAAGACATGGAAGAGATTTTATTACCTGTCAGACACAAAATTAAAATTGTCATGATTAAGAAAATGAAAGAAAAATGGGCTTGGGGGAGAGCACAATGGATTATGGTGGAGGATTTTGGGTGCTCTGGTTGTGGGAGAAGTTTGGTGAGCATCCCTGAGGGGGAAAATCCTGTAGTTTCAAAAAATTAGCAAGGATTAAAAAAAGGATACATCATTAAAAAATTAAACATAGGGCCTTCCTGGTGGCACAAGGGGTTACACACTGCACTCTGTAGCAATCCACAGCCTCTGCAGCACAAGTTTGATCCCTGGCTGGCCAGGGAGCTACCTACATGGTGAGGCAGACCTCTCCTGTCTCGCTGGCTCAGCAGTGTACTTTGGTCAGTATGCCTGTTCTGTTTCCCACTCTCTCTCTGGTGAATCCTCTCACCCCCTGCATCTCTGGCCTGTACCCCAATTCTTGTATGCATAAATAAATAAATCTTTAAAAAAATTAAAAATAAAAGCCTTCCTCCATACCTGGGCTGCTTTGTCATAATCTATCCAAAGAATCATTTAGTATTAAGAATTTCCTTCTGCATAGATAAGCATTTGTGTGTATATATCAGAACTCTGTTTTCTTAAATTGATTCATAAGACTCATTTGGGAAATTTTCCACTTTGTTGTTTTCTCTTAAAAATTTACTTAGCGGGGGCATCCCTGGTAGCACAGGTGGTTGAGCGCAGTGCTGTGAAGGTGTCCACAGCCTCTGCAGTGCTGGTTTGATATCCACCTGCCTCGGAGCAATCCACATGGTAAGCAGACCTCTCCTGTCTCGCCCGCTGCTCCCTTCAGCAGTGTATTTCAGTCTTCCTGTTCTGTTCCCCGCTCTGTCTCAGATGAATCCTCTCACCCTCCCGCACATCTGGCCTGTACCCCGGCTCTTGTATAAATAAAATAAATCTTTAAAAAAAATTTACTTAGGCTTTTTTCCCACATAAACATTATTTTAATGGATGTAAGTTTATTTAATGGATGTAAGTTTATTCCACACTATAAATGCAGGTAATTTAATTATTTCATTGACAGCAACTAAGTTATTCCCCCATCCTTTTTTAACTATAAATATACTGCAGTGACCTTTCTTGTGCATATATCTGATTATTTTAACAAGTAAATATTTATAGGATAAATTACCAATAAGGAATTGTTAGATCAAAGCAATGTGTGACTTTAATTTAGTTTGTGTTGCCAAATTGCCTTTCCATAGTATTGTATCAACTTATAATCACACAAATAGAGTAGAGGAGAACATGTTTTTCATCAAACTTTTTTTTTAATTTTTTTTTAATTTATTTGTGCATACAAGAGCTGGGATACAGACCAGAGATTCAGAGGGTAAGAAGATTCACCAGAGACAGAGTGGGGAACAGAACAGGCAGATGGACCGAAAAACACTGCTGAGGGGAGCAGCGGGCAGTCAGGAGAGGTCTGCTGCGCCAGATCTCTGTGGGTTGCTCCCTGGCTGGCAGGGAGCAGATTGCTTCATAGTGTGGTGCTTAACCCCTTGCACCACCAGGGAGGCCCCAGAATTGTGTTTCATCAAACTTTTAAAAAAGATTTATTTATTTATGCATACAAGAGTTGGGGTGCAGGCCAGAGGTGCAGGGGTGGGGGGAGTTGTGTGAGTGGATTCACCAGAGACAGAGTGGGGAGCAGAGCAGGCAGATCTACTGAAATACACTGCTGAGGGGAGCAGCGGGCGAGACAGGAGAGGTCTGCTGCCCCATGTGGGTCAGCTCCCTGGCTGGCTTGAACTTAAGCTGCATAACACTGAGACTTAACCAGTACACCACCAGGGAGGTCAAAGTTTTATCAAATTTTTAACACAAGTTCATAATTTGAAACTATCTGTTTTGATGAGCACTTTTAAAATTTTGGGTTAAATTTAGTAATTTTGATTGCTTATTGTTCCTATCAATTTATAAATGTTAATATATATATTTTAAGGGTATAAATTATTCTTTTAAATCTATAGAGGAATACTAAAAATGAATGAAGTGAATATTTCCTTTAATGTAATGTTTCTGTCAATAGAGTAGCTTTTTAGCATACTATTACCCTTTTAAATTAGTAACACAAGGTAAATGACTTGATTCCTGGTAAGAAGTGCTTTTTTTTATTTTTAAAGATTTATTTTTATTTATTTATTTTATTTATTTATACAAGCACTGGGTCCAGTCAGAAGCGCGGGAGGGTGAGAGAATTCACCAGAGCCAGAGCGGGGAGCAGAGCAGGCAGAAGGACCGAAGCACACTGCTGGGGGAGCAGCGGGCGGCAGGAGAGGTCTGCGCGCCATGTGGGACCCTCCTCCAGTGGCCGGGGAGCAGCCGGGGATCAAACCGGCGCTGCAGAGGCTGCGGGCAGCTTCACAACCCAGCGCTCAACCGCTGCGCCACCAGGGAGGCCCAAGAAGTGCTTATTTTATGCATGAAATAATCCGTGAATCAGGGAACTTCCTTTACTTTTCTTTACCTCAGGATGCTTGAGTCTTGTCATTTCCATTTCACTGTAGTATTTCTTTCATTGGTGCTTTGCCCTATTTCAAGGATAGAAAGGGACAGCTCACTCACAAACATTTAACTGTCTGCAGCTTTGGTGCATTATTTAGCATCATTAAATAACAATCATTTCTCCTGAGCTCTAACTGGCACAACACAGCAGGGGAGTAGAGCTGAACTGATAAACCAAAAGAAATTTGTGTTTTCTTTTTCTGTCAAATGCCTAAAACCAGGACTTAAAATAAGCCAAATGTGTTTCAAGTGAGATTTCAAGATGAAAGTCAAAATGTTATTTTTTAACTTCCAAATGATCCATATGAATTGCTCCTCACAGAATTATTAGAAACTGTACTGTACATATTTATTTGAGTTTATAACTATGAAAACTATTTCATGAAAAATCCAATATTTTGAGTATTTTGCATCTTTTATATATTTTAATTATTTATATGAGAAGCCAAAAACTATTTTTTTTTAATTTTTTTAAAGATTTATTTTATTTATACAAGAACCAGAGTACAGGCTAGAGGCGTGGGGGGGTCCGTGAGAGGATTCACCAGAGTGGGGGACAGAGCAGGAAGACTGACGAAATACACTGCTGAGGGGAGCAGCGGGTGAGACAGGAGAGGTCTGCTCACCATGTGGATTGCTCTGAGGCTGGCGGGTATCGAACCGGCACTGCAGAGGCTGCGGACAGCTCCACAGCACTGCGCTCAACCACCTGCACCACCAGGGAGGGAGGCCCCAAAAACTATTATTTAAAGGGTTAGCTGACCATCATTACTTCCCTGTGTAAATTTTTTGCATTAAGAAATTTCAGTTACTCCAAATGCTTGCCCTTCAAAATATAGTAAAAATAAAGCATGTTGTTCTGTTGAAGATGACTGCAGATTAGTAGTACACGTGCCTTGATTAGTAGTACAGATTAGTAGTACAGAGTGGGAAGCAGAACAGGCAGATCTACTGAAATACACTGCTGAGAGGAGCAGCTTATGAGACGGGAGAGGTCTGCTGTGCCATGTGGGTCACCTCCCTGGCCAGGGATCAAACTAACGCTGCAGTGACTGCCGATAGCTTCACAGTGCTGCAGCTTAACCCCCTGCACCACCAGGGAGGTCCCACAACCAGTAAGTTTCTATGTGTGTATGGGGGGGGGAGGGGACATATCATCCAGGCTCCTTAAAGCCTGAACTTGTATCTTAGTTGTTCAGGATACTGAGTATTTTCTTAATTTTGCCTCCCAATGGATATTTGGTTTCACTAAAAACTCCTTCATGTCACTGTTTTTCTGTCTCTGGCTTCAATAATCTCATTATGCCCCTCCTTTGGCAATCTAGTCCATTTTCATGAAGTTAATTCTTAATTTTTATGAACATGATTCCCAAATCAGTATCACCAATGTAAACTTTCCCCTGAACTTCCACCTCACACATTCACCTGCCTGTTGGATAACTCCACCTAGAAGTTAAGTTGGCATCTCAAACCCAGAATGACTTTACAAGGTCCCTCCCACACTTGCTCTCCCCCAAGCTCTCACTTTCTTATGTCTGTTCAAAACATTACTGTCCTTCTAGGTTTTAGGTTCCAAACCTTGAGTTTGGTTTTGACTTTTTGTTTTCCCTTTCCTTTTGTGCTGTCACTTTTCAGACTTGCCAAAGAAAATCTTTGGGTCACTTCTCCATTCCATCCTTGCCCCCACAATGGTTCTCATAAACGTCTCCCAGGGAAAGATTTCTTAGTTTGTGTCTTTACCTTCTGTCTCTTCTATTTTGTGCTAAAGATTTTAAGCAAGGGCTGTCCTTTTAAAGGACAAATGTGATTTTAAAGCAACACAATCTAGAAGAATTAATTCTTAAATCTGGAATGAATTAAGTGTGGACATTAGCTAAGTCACTGTCATTCCCTATTTCCCTCTTTGTATTGTGGATAATAATCATTTCCATAATTTGTACTTAATTGATTGAACAAAAATATTCACATAAAATGCTTATCCCTGACACTTAGTATTCAATAAATATTAGCAATTATTATTGTCATGTCTCTTTGCTGCTCAGAACTGCCAACAGTAACAGAATGTCCGCCAAATGGTGCAACTCCATCTTACCTTTCTGGCATTGAATGCCACTTATTGCCCTTCAAAAACTCCTTTTTCATTCAGGTATGTTGAACTATTCTCTATGCATAGTTAGTGTATCCAGAATGTATCTTTCTAGTTGGTGGAATAGCTGTTAAACTTCCCATTGTCAACATTCTGTTACTTACAAATGAATTGTTTTCTCTTCACATCAAGTAAAGAAAAAAAAAAGAAATAAAATTATTAACTCATCTATTGGGCTAGCTAGGCACTAGAAATCTGTCAAGAACTGTGGAAAAACATTCTTCCACACATTCTCATTTGGGGGCCACATGGGCTCTGCGTATTTCTGGCCCCTGCAGAAAAAATGACTTTCTCTGCTTCTCCTTGTACCTGCAGCACTCACCTCCTAATTTATGTAGCCGGCTTTTTATCCACATAGTTTTACATATAGATCAAATGACCCTACATCTCAGTTCCAAATTTCTGGAAAGGAGAATCAGGTGTTCATTCCAATCCAGTCTGTTATGGCAACTGGACGTGTCACCTCAGATAAACCTCAGACAGCCAGAACCCACCCTATGTGGGTTGGGCATTTCTTGGAAAAAGTCCATTCAGGGTAAAATGCTTCAAAGATGTTCAGTATATCAGAAAATAAGATCATTTGAGCATGTAAAGTGTTTTATCATCTTTATATTTCCTCACCATTCTTGCAACTGTGCCTTTCATAGACCTTTTCAATATTTACAAAAAGATCTGAAAATTCCTATTGTGAGATTGTTTAAAAAATGCTGATATTAAAAGTACAGTTAAATTTGCAATTGATTTAGTCAGCAGAGATGACATTGACTTAATTGGAAGCTATAAGATCCCTCACAATGCAGTGGAAAATTTTGCCAAAAAGTGAAGGAATTACTTGAACATGTTTAAACAAGGGTAATTTGAAGAACTGTGGGAAGTCATTTCAATTCCTCTTTAGTGTAAGACTCCATTTTTATAAAGCCTTGTATAATTTGGAACCCATTATGAGATAGCTACTGATAAATGAGAAAGTATCCACACAGGGTCAGTGAGTAGATTAAAGAGTATGTATTAGTTGCCTAGAGCTGCAGTAGCGAAGTAATACAAATGAAGGTGTAACTTATCACACAGTTCTGGAGGCTAGAGTTAAAAATTAAGATGTTGGCATGCTTATTATGAAACATATAGAGTATTTCCTTTCTCTTCCTAACTTCCAGTGGCAGTGGCAGTCAGTCATTATATTCCTTGATTTGCAGCTCTAGCCTCCAATCTCTCTGTGGTCTCATGGCATTCTCCCTGTGTATCTATGTGATGTTCTGTCTACACATATATGTAGCACATGGTGTTTCCCTGTTCTTCAAAGAATACCTGTCATAAGGGATTAAGGTCCATCCTAATGATTTCATCTTAACTTGGCTATACCTGTGAAGACCCAATTTTCAAATAAAGTCGCATCCACAGAAATTTTCCTACCAAAGGTTAGGAGTTTGACAAATCTTTTGGGGAAGGCAACAACCTAGTTAGGTTGTTGAGTGTAAACAGAGTGTAAACTACAAAGATATTTTAAATTGAATATGTTATTCCAAAAACGAGTTTGTGAGGATATGATAAATCACATAAATGTTGGACTCCCGAGGTAGTCAGAATATCCGCCCAATAGATGTCTATGTCCTAATCCTCAGAACTTGTGAGTATGTTAGGTTATAAGTCAAGGGGAAAAAAGGGTTGCAAATGAAATTACATTTGCTAACCTGACACTAAGGTAATAAGATTATTTTCTGAGGGAATCCAGTGTAACTATGAATATCCTTTAAATGTGGGAGATTGAGGGGCCTCCCTGATGGCCCAAGAGGTTAAGCGCCAGCACTATGAAGCAATCCACAGCTACTGCAGCACAAGTTCCATCCCGCCCAGGGAATTGACCTACCCCAGCCAGCGAGGTGACCCACATGGTGCAGCAGACCTCTCCTGTCTCACCTGCTGCTCCCCTCAGCAGTGTATTTCAGTCAATCTGCCTGTTCTCTCCCCACTCTGTCTCTGGTGAATCCTCTCACCACCCCTCCCTCTGGTCTGTGCCCCAGTTCTTTTATGCATAAATAAATCTTTAAAAATAAAAACATAAATAAATAAGTGTGCGAGACTGAGGCAGAGTAGGAGGTCAGAATGATTTGGCATGAGAAAGACTCTGCATCCATTGCTGGCTTTAGTGTTGAAAGGGGGCCTCCAGCTAAGAAATGCAGAGCTCTTTAGAGACTGAAAGAGAAGAAATGCAGAGCTCTTAAAGACTCCTAGAATCTCCAGAACAGACAGCTTCACTGAAAACTTGGTTACAGCAGGTAAAACTTCTACCTCCAGAACTGAAAGATAGCGCATTTCTATTGTTTTAAGCCACTAAGTTTGTGATACTGACGGCAGCCATAGGAAATGAATGTAAGTGCTAAGAGTAAGTCTGGTAGTCTTTACACTGGTTAATTTTCATATGCTTAGAAACAACTTTAAACTTTAAAAATATACATATTTAAGGTAGATATTAGGAAAATTTATAGCAATTGACTCATAATAATTTCTCAATTGCCAAATTGCTGCTTTTGGAGGTAGTTAAAAGATATCACATCAGGGCCTCCCCTGGTAGCGCAGCAGTTGAGCGCTGGGCTGCGAAACTGCCCGCAGCCTCTGCAGCACAGGTTCGATCCCCCGCCACCCGGTGAGGGTCCCACATGGCGTGACAGACCTCTCCTGCCTCTTGCTGCTCCCCTCAGCAGTGTATTTTGTCGGTCTGCCTGTTCTGTTCCCCACTCTGGCTCTGGTGAATTCTCTCGCCCTCCCGCACTTCTGACTGTACCCAGTGCTTGCATAAATAAATAAATCTTTTTTTTTATTAAAAAAAAAGATATTACATCAAATAGACAAGAAGTTCTGGATGTAAAGAACGTTTCCACATTTGTTCAGTGGCAGATGCTTAGAAGTCAATAAACCTTTCAATCACATTATTTGTGCTTTGTTTCCCCTTACTAAAATAAAACTTACTAAAATGATGTGTGTGCCCACTTGAGTGTGTTGAATTTGATCAACATAGCTGGATTTAGAATTTCAATTTCACAACCAGTATTAGAAAGTTCACCTGTAACCAGCTCCCTCTGGGGAAGATTGCTTTCCTGTGTAATCTGATTTCCATAGTTACACAGAATGAGAACCTGGCCCCTTGAAAACAAGGTATTGATCTGGTAAGAAGCTACCTTATTCTTATTCATAAAAGCTGTTTTCAGTTGCAAGCATTTAAGGGTGAAAAATCACCCTGTTCTAAGGAATACTAACCAAAGCTTGGTGTGATGCTTGTTGCCCCAATTTTGCTTCTAGCATTTTGTAGAGTACTGTATATTTAAGTTGTAGCATATTCTGCAAAGATTACATTAGCCATTGTGAAGTCAGGAAGTTTAGGGTCCCCTGTAGAGGCCCTAAGCTGCAAATTATTTTTAAAGATTTATTTTATATATTTATGCATAAAAGAGCTGGGGTATAGGCCTGAGGTGATGTGGGGGTGGGGTGGGGAGAGAGAACTCATTGGAGACAAAGTGGGGAGCAGAACAGGCAGATTGACTGCTGAGGGGAGCAGCAGGCTAGATAGGAGAGGTCTGCTGTGCCATGTGGGTTAGCTCCCTGGTGGTGGATCCAACTAGTGCTGCAGTGGCTGCTGATAGCTTCGTAGTGCTGAGACTTAACCCCTTGTGCCTCCAGGGAGGCCCCCATAAGCTGCCCATAAAGTTGGGCTTTATCCCCTTTTGGTTTGTTGGTTTCTTTTCAACAAAATACCTCTGACACTAGTTTATAGGTGAGGTGAGAAAAGGGGGAGGATAGCTCTCTGAGAGCTTTTATGAAAAGGTCAGAATGACTACAAAAGGATTTATGAGCCCAGAGAGTTTCTGGTTAGTGTTATATAATTCTCAATTGCCTCAGGGATTTATTTGTTGTTGTTTTTTTAAAAGATTTATTTACTTATGCATACAAGAGCTGGGATACAGGCCAGAGATGCGCGGGTGGTGAGAGGATTCACCAAAGACAGAGTGGGGAACAGAACAGGCAGATCGACTGAAATACACTGCTGAGGGGAGCAGCGGGAGAGACAGGAGAGGTCTGCTGCGACATGTGGGTCAACTCCCTGGTTGGGGATCAAACTCAGCCGGTACTGCAGTGGGTGCACATAACTTCATAGGGCTGCGTCTTAACCCTTTGTGCCACCGGGAAGGCCCAAGGGATTTATTTGTAATTGTTAAATTTTACTCTAAACAAAGTGTTCACTCCCTTCATTTCTTTTCTTTTTCTATACTATCAAAACATGCCCTGGGAAGTTTCCGTTCCTTTCTTAAACAAGTTTGTACATGCAGCATTGCGATATCAAACAATACTGAGTTCAATTTAGTGGGATAATATGTAAAATTCGCCACATTTCTTTAATTGCGCACAATAGTGTGTGTGTGTGTGTGTGTGTGTGTGTGTGTGTGTGTGTGTGTGTGAGAGAGAGAGAGAGAGAGAGAGAAAGAGAGAAAAAGAGAGAATGTTTCTTGTTGGCACTGTGCCATGTTAACATAAGTGAAAACTATTCAACTATTCTTTGATAAATACTCAACCATGAAATTTCTTGGGGCACTTGAGAGAAATCTGCAGTTGGGTTATGGAACCCACAGAAGTCATGCAGTTTAGACTTTGAGGGGCTATGATAAAGGAGTAGGCATGCCTATTTAGGAGGATTATATGATACATAGGAAGCAGGAATTTCTAGGCACTCTGCACACAAGGAAACTGATATATAAAAGGTTTGAGCTCCTGGCACAGCATCTCCTCATTTCTATCATCTCTACGTATTCTGTACTTGGAGTTGTCTGGTTTTCATTACCAGGACCTCTAATTTCTAGGCAGATTCATTTCATATGTAAACCGATTTATAGCCATATTTTCAGTTTTTCTTAATTGTAACTATTTATTTTCCCTTCTTCTACCCAAAGTAGACTATGATACCAGGGCTTTGAGAAGAGAAAGAAGCTTTACTGTTAATCGATAGGCAATGAGGTAGACAAACTCAGATCTATGTCCCCAGTTAAGAAAGGGAATGAGGTTTATATAGATTTTGAGGGTTGGGGTTGAGAACAAGGGAGTTAAATTTTACTGGCTGAGTGGGTTGGGCAAGGAAATGTGTACTTGCTGAAGTTTATTGGCTAGTTAAAGGGCATTTCATGTACTAAGACATATGAAGAGCTTTTTTTTTTTTCAGGTAACTGGAGTTTTTAATTTTGGGGCTCCTTGCCTCTGGGTAGCCTTACTACTCTGTTTGTAGTCTCTTGGCTCTAATTGGCCTTGGAGACCATTTCAAGGTTAGTGGATAAGCCTCTAGGCTCTGCTGTGTCTAGGAAAGCAAGTCTCAGAGAAAAATTTAAATAATTTCCCCCCCACCCCCTCTATTTTGTGCCCTTAGGGTTGAAACTAATTGAACCATTTAGGCGAGGTCACACTTCTACTCTCAGTATGAATTAGTTTCATATTCTGGTTTAAGTGCTACAATCACTTTGATAATTTGACCTTTAAGTTTTTTGCTTTTCTGTTTCTTGACTTAGGAGCAGGTAGTATAATCAGATCATCAAAAACCACTTCATTTTTCATGAGACATTTTCTTGAAGATATTCCTTTGGTTTTGCCTTCATCGAAGGCAAACACCCTACCTTCAACTTTTTTTTTTTAAGATTTATTAATACAAGAACCGGGGTACAGGCCAGATGCGCAGGAGAGTGAGAGGATACACCAGAGAAAGAGCAGGAAACAGAACAGGCAGGCTGACGAAATACACTGCTGTGGGGAGCAGCGGGTGAGACAGGAGAGGTCTGCTCGCCATGTGGGTTGCTCCTACGCCAGCAGGGATCGAACCGGCACTGCAGAGGCTGCGGACAGCTTCACAGCACTGCAATCAACTGCCTGCGCCACCAGAGAGGCCCCCACCTTCAGCTTTTTTTAAGTGAAGATTTTCTATGTAAATATTACATAAAATCAAACTAGCTTCAAATTATTCTGCTGTATTACACTGCCAGAGGCAGAGAGGTTATGGCAAAAAGCTTTCCAAATTTTCCTATTCCAGTTATGTGCAAGTAATTTTTTCTGATTAATTTCCTTAAATATTTTGTCAATAAATATTGAAAATTGCTTATTTTCTTCATAAAATAAGCCAGGATCCCTAAAAGATGTTTCACAAAATACAATAGCAAGGATGAATTCAAACTCAATTTTAATAAGTGCTATGTTAGCTCCTTGGGGTTTTTGATTGATGATAAACCTATATAGATATATATTACTTGTTAACTGTCTATTGATTTTACCCTTATGGTAATAATCATTGCTTAGTGGGAAAACAATAGTTGTGAGATGATAAAGTGAAAAGCAATATTATATTTATTTTTTAACGATTAATGGGAACACATTGAATGAAAGAAAATGCTCTTATAACATCGCTAACTGTAATAAGAATGTAGAAAATATTAGGAGAAGAATGTGATATTAACCACTTCTCAATAAAAAGCTTTATAACATAAATCCTCAGCAGCTAAATTTACTTTCCTACAGTTCTTCATACACAGATAAATTTCACTCAGGCAAACCTTTGCATTATTTGCAATTAACTCACAATATTATGGTGGTAGAGAATTTAACAAGAAAATATTAACTTTTTCCTCTAAATCTCCCCAGGGATCAATGACTTGCACATACATTTCTTGTCAGGGATACAAGTCTTTGCTTTTTAACACCAAGATAGCAGCTTTTTACACAGCTATTCTCTTACTTGATAAGGGGCAAAATGTCACCTTTGCTGAAACCAAAGCATTCACAGCAATCAAATGATGAAAATTTCACTTTACAGATATAAATTATAAATGGATTTTTGTAGAAAAGAAGTCGCTGTTAGAGTAAGTTGTTGCCTGAGCTAAAATTGGGGGCAAACAAAGGAATATAGGACAAACTTAATTTTATGATACATTAAAAATAATTATTTAAATTTTTTAACTAAAATTTTTAACTAAATCCTGATTCTCAAAGCTTTATTTTAATAAATCATTCCATAATTAGACTACCTTTAACATTGAACCAAATTACTGTAACCTACCACTGGCTTTTGTTCCAAAATGTGAATGGATGTGGTCCCCTGCTGTTTTGTTTTGTTCCCCTAGTTCTTCCCCAATAGTGCTACTGGCTATTTGATCACCACTACCCCAGGACAATAGAACAAGAGAACAAAGGCAACAATTTGTTTGTTTTAGTTACATGCTTTTAAAGTTCAAATTTAAAAGTGGAATCTCTAATGTAAGTGAGAAAGATTGGAAAGAAAACTTGAGAAGCAAGCTCCATTCTGTCCTACCTCCCTTCAGTACTACCTAGGAGCAAACTAAAGAAAAAAAAAATCTCATCCTGCAGTGAGAGAGGAAGAGAACACTGGAAAAAAAACAAGACTTGTGCTAGATAGTGGTCCCTTATGGGAAGTTTGAACCAAACCAAATCCTGAGTGGGGAGAGGGATGGTGCCAATAGTCTCCAGATAAATCTGGGCATCCGGGATTGGGTGTACCTAGTATCATGCTTTCTGCCAGTGACCCTCAGTTCCGATGACTTGCTTGGGTGACATAAGCAATAATGAGGCTTCTAGAAAGAAACTCAATTGCATACAACTTGCTCTCTTCTGCTTTCTCTCTCTTAAAAAAAAACTCTACACAAGAGATATATAATTAATGGACTAGAGCTATTTATAAAGAATATCAATGAATCAATAAAATATTTATTGAATGTTATGTGTGACCACCTTAGAGAACTCTTGAGGAAGTTATTATGCAGTCCATGCAATAAATATTTGAAGAGTTAGAGAAAGGAAGAATTCAAGTTGAAATAAAATAAGATTCATGCAATAGGCAGGTCTTGGGAGGGAGGTAGAGACATAGTGGCTATTAGTACCAAGAAAATAAACCCAGGACACCAAGAGCAGGCAAGGAAAGAAGAGTTGTTAAAAAGATATTTATTTCTGGAATCGGTCTAGGTTAAACCCAGATACTGAAGCATGGATATGTAGAATTAAGAACCAATAATAAATGACAATAATTCTTTTTCCCCTTGACAAGATTGATCCAGTAATGGTAAAGAAGTACTCTTTGTCAAGGCTCAGTTTCAATGTAAGTATATGAGGCAACTTCACTTAATAGGCAGTAGTGGAAGAATAGTAGGGAAGTAGTAGGGAAGAATTACTGCTCCTTGTTTTTGTTTCTCAGCCTAGTATTCAGGTAGAACTGTCAAAAAAAAAAAAAATCAAAAAGCCATTCTGAAATGTAAATCTCTATGACAGGATCAATAATCTGGAAAGTGCATTGCTGCTTGTGTTAAGGGCCAGCACTGCAGTTTGGGGGGATTTCTTGGATGATATGCTATGAAATTCGGTATGCACACACTTGTGTGTGTATCAGACGATATCCCATCTAGTAAACAGATGAAACTCTGATGTTACAAAGTGGAAAGTTTTCATAGACAGCAGGGGTCAAGTTTAGGAAGAGAATGGGTGGGACTGAATGGTTAAAATTATATTCCTAGGAGGGGCTGAAATTGCACTTAAGTTAGGATTAAGTCTTGATTTTGTGCTTAGCACAAGTGATTCCATTTGGGGGCAGTTTATTTATTTATTTTTTAACATTTGTTATGGCAGCCTTAACAAACTAAGACAGAAAACATTGGCTTTACCAGCATGAGAATGTATTCTGAATGTCAAGTGATTATTGACTTTCAGTCTCCGAGAATGCAATCTGATGAACATAAACTACTGCTTCTTACCACTTACATCATGCCATTGCTGTACTGGGTCTAATCACAAAACGCTAGTGGCAAAGAAACACCAACTGTTACTTACTTAAAAGAGTCTAACTTAGATACCAGAACTATGTATCAATACAAATACAGAGAAGACCATAAAGTTGTCTCAGGCACTAGAGGGCTCACAATATAAGACTGTTAGGTCCCTGCTTTTATAATTTGTACAGATCACAAACCTTCTCTGAGGATCTGTATAAAAATAATCCTGTACACTTAATGATTATCACATTGCAGAGATCTAGATATTTTTGTTTGATGGGAATGCCTAGTAGGGCAAGTATAAACCTAAATAGTGGAATGCTTATGAATTGTGGCATTTGTTGCAGTAAATGTCAGGCTCTACAGCAATGCCTCATTGGAAAGTGTGGTGTAGAGAACTTTCAGGCTGATCAGGCTGAATGGTTAAACTAATTTCAGATTGGTCAATGGCTTGAATTGGGTATGATGTACAGGAAAGAAACTGCTTGAGTTATTTAAGCTATTCATAAACCAAGAACACAAATTATCAGTTTTACCTTTTGGGGAAAGCCACATTATCCTATAAGTTATTGTGACTGTGTTACCTGTGTAGAGCAGAAACTGTTTATATTAAGGTAATCTTCAAAAATTATATTTGAAGACTTGTAAAGTCAACAGTTCTTCCCTCAATGCAGGTCTCCTTTTATATGAAATTCTAGTAAACTTAATTTTATTTCTGTATGCATTTTAGTAAGCAAGAAAATTTTATTTCAAAAATGAATGATTATTTGGGGAACATTGAAGAAAAGGCAAATTATAAATAGAAAAGAGGAAAATGACAGAAGTTTTGATGTTACGTTAGGAGAAAAATGATTTAGAAATTTTGAGCTAGAGAAACAAAGCTAAAAAGAAAAATTCAAACCTTGGAATCTGGCTGCTACATCTGTTAAAATAAAGGACATTGACGTGTCTCTATAGGGGCAGGTGAATTAGTGAACTCCTTTATCCTGTAATGAGATTCTGAGGACAATAGTAAAGAGTCCTGGTTAGTAAATGCAGAAAAGCTTTAACATTGGGTGAAGGAGGCATACAAAAAGATAACTGTTAGGATATGTATTGTCTCCAGAAAAGTCAAACAAGCTTACCAGCACTTCCCTAAAATTCTAAGTGAAGGAGGGTGGAGGAAATTCTGTAGGGGCTACACCTGAGGAAAAAGAAAAAGCAAACATTTTTAAAAATGAACAATGATGTAAAAGATATATAAATAAATAACTTTTAAAAAGTTTCTAATAATCAGAAAATGGTAATTAGACATTAATTGCATGGTGCCCAATATTGTTCATTTAATATGTTTTCACTCAGCTTTAATCCCAATCCCTACCTAACAGGGCAAATGCACATCGAAAGGAAGACATTTGACAAATGTTTTTATATCAAGTCAGCAGCTTCATGATCCCATATCTGCAAACCTTGGGGACAGATGTGCTTCATAATTTAAATATTTTTTTAAATATTAATTTTATTAAAAAATAGAAAAACAAATACCAGATAGTGTCATTTACATGTGGAATAAAGAGAAACCAGGCAAAGGGTTAGATAAAACCAAACCCCAAAGCTAGTCCTTGAAAGTTAACTATAGACTTGAGTCAATCAGAGGGGGATAAGGTAGAGGGAATTGTGAACACAAAGTGGGCAATTGTGAACACAAAGTGGGGCACAGTGGACTACAGTGATGGACTATGGATGTTGGTAATGGGAACACTATGGTGACATCACCAGAAGGGGGGATCCTGTACTTTAAAAATATAAATAGTAAGGTCAACCAACTTTATTTCAATAAAAGTATTTTAAAAATAAAGATATTAATTTTAGAAAATAATATTATACATATTTTCCCCCAAATTCTACCACCCTACCAGAGGACATATCAATATATATACACACAAATATTATAGTCTATCTGTCTACCATCATAGAGTTTGGGAGAGTATTTCACTATAAAGAACACCAGCATTTCTTAGCCAAGCATAATATTGACACAAAGTTGAATGAATAAAGATTATGAATAATATCTGGGCCAGAATTTGCTGCCAAATGACTCCAGGTTGGGTTAGAATAATCCAAGTGAATTATGAATAAAATTTCAGTTTTAAGATATTTATAGATTTCATGTGTAGGGATGTAGGATTTTGAACCCATATTACTTCTTCTAAAAACCAAAATTCAGTTTTGGCTAAGAACAATGTGTTGTGTCAAAGTCATACTTCTTCCGTGATAGTTCAGAGTCTGCCTTGCGCAAAGTTTAGGTGCACATGTTTGGACATGGCATCCTTATGGTGGTTGACTGTTCCCTCATAGTGACCAGGCAGGCATAGAACACTGGGATGATCTTGTATTGTGATTTTGGTCAGAAGGACATGCTAAAATTTTCCATGGTTTTATCAAACATTCCTGTCTTTGATGAGGTTGAAGAGGCAAGTAATCTGATTAGCACACATATTTGGGCCTCACAGAGGGTCAGGAGTCTGGGGTATTTCGATTCTGGACTGGTAACCTATTTGTCCTAGGATGCTAACCCATTCCGTCAATCTTCAGTTTTTCCTCAAGCAGTTAAGAACATGTTCTGTTCATCTTTCATAAAGAAATACATATTTTGGGCCTCCCGGTGGTGCAGGTGGTTGAGCACAGCGCTGTGAAGCTGTCCGCAGCCTCTGCAGTGCTGGTTTGATCCCTGCTAGCAGCGGAGATACACACATGGTGCAGGAGACCTCTCCTGACTTGCCCGCTGCTCCTCTCACACTGTATTTCAGTCAGTCTGCCTGTTCTGCTCCCTGCTCTGTCTCTGGTGAATCCTCTCACCCTCCCGCACATCTGGCCTGTACCCTGGTTCTTGTATAAATAAATAAATGTTAAAAAAATTAGGAATTAAAATAGAAAAAAAGAAATAAATATTTTGTTTCTTGCTTGTCACAGTCTTTTTCTTTTTCTGCAACAAGATCTCAATAATGCTGCATGCGAACATGTTGATTGGCTCTTACTAAAAGTCAGATTAGAAATAAGTATGCCTCCAGCTAGACTGCCCTTTATTGCTTGAAAATGCAACCCAGTCTGCCAATACTTTTGCACGTACCTGTAATAAAGGAAAAGAAACATAAACACCAATATTAAACCATGATAAACGCAGATGTATAACAGGAACATTTCAGGAAAAATGAATAAATGGAAGCAAACAGAGGAACATACAAAATTAAACCAAAACAAACCCTAGAAATGTGACTGCAGAGCTGAGGCTACCAGAGGGACACAGTAAGGGAGTGGGCCCAGTGGCCTCTGGGTGCCTTGGTGGTAGGCATGCATCTAAAGAGATATGAATCTGTACTCCTAACCAGGGTTAACTTCATAACAAAATACTACCAAAAATATATCACATGGAATCCAAATGCTCTACCAATCTGGTATCTACCATAACCCATTTTAAAAATTCATGAACGAACTCTTCCTTAACATAGGAATTTTGCATTGCAATCTTTTCTTCTAAAATTCACTTCTATTGCACGAACCCAAATAATTTTATCCTAATGTAAAAAATTTAATGCTTGAAAATCTTTAATAGGTAATCCTAATACAATTTTCTGCCACAAAAATATGTATAAAAATTGAAGTTAAAGTGTTTTTATTGGAGATTGTGGCGATTTATGCTAAAAATAGTTTTCTGAATTGAGGTATCATTACAATTATTTTCAGTAATAATTCATCAAAACAATATACATATGCTATAATTTGATAAATAATTAACTGAAAAATTTTGGTCATGAGAGTGGTGATAGGTGTGTTTAGTGTTTTTATTATAAATTACTACACTGATTGTCATTTCTATGCCAAGAGCAAGGACAATAATAATAGCAATAATAATGATAATGATGATGATAATAGCTCACATCTTTTATCATTCATTTTGTGCTAGGTATTATCTAAATCCTTTTTGAGTTAGTTTATTTTTCATGGCAATGCTATGATGTGGTAGCTCTTACTACTCACATTTTACATACATCTATGTATAACTATTACTTACCATCTCTTATCCCTAGAAGATGGAATTTTAAGCACCAACTCTATTCTATTTTTTAATTTTAATAATGTAAGCTTTGACAAATCTTTATCCCATATGTAATAAGAATAGAGAAAGTTTTATTATGGCAATATTACTCAATTTTTAAAACTTCTTTCAAGTTATGTGCTAAAAATATTATAACTGACAACTCAATTAGGTACTCCTTCAATTTTATTGAAAGCACAGAATTAGAAACCACCTAACTTGCAAAGTATTTGTTACTCAGTCATTAGAGTCCTTTCATTTCTGGAAAATTTCCCAAATAGGTTTCATTAATAGTTATCAAATAAGTATTAGCTACTTTTACTTGTTTGCTTGGAGACATTTCAATATAGTAGAAAAGGTGGGAAAATTGAAAAACTGTTCATGTCAATTCACCTTTGCAAATATAATATTTGATCTCATTTGATATATTTATCTTTAAAACATTGAGCTTTACTTCATTCAATCTATGGAAAATGTTCAACATATAAACTATTTGGTCAAATTGACCCTTTTGTCAAACGAATGAACTAAATCCACACTAGATTACCATTAGAAGAAATATGTTTGCATTTTCAAATCAAGTGTATGAGTTGGTATTCATCCCACTAAATAACATCTTCCTTCTTAATTCTAGCACCAAGGTAAATATTTAGATAAGTCATAGGTTTTGCTAAGAGTTTGTTACTCAATGAACTAGCAGACTGCTATTTATCTTATGAGGCTCTTTTGGTTTGCTCTGAGAAAATTCTTTTATTCAGGGGCAATGCATTTTGTGGTAATATGTAGAGATGGAAGGGATGAGAATGTTGAGCCAAAAGTTGCCATGAACCTGGATTCAATCAAGACTCACATATTTCATTTGACTGTTATGTCTCTTTGGTCTCCAATTCTAAAATACTCATCTATCTTTTTTCATTTGTGACATTGACTTTTTAAAGATACCAGGTCAGTTGTAGGGTTTTGAAAGTATTGCCTTTATCTGAGGGAAGTTACTGTTCTATTGAGATGTATTTGTATTTGTAAATTGATATGGTAAGTTTTTCCTTGAATATACATGCATGTATTATATAAATTTCCTACAGTCAACATGACTGGTATTTGTTTTAAAGTTGTCATTTAAAATTTGGTATTTTACCTGCACCGCTATGTTTATAGCAGCTCTATTTACAATAGCTAAGCTTTGGAAACAGTCCAAATGCCCAAAAATAGATGACTGGATCAAGAAGATGTGGTACATATATACCATGGAATATTACTCAGCATTCAAAAAAGATAAACACATGCAATTTGCAGCAACATGGATGGCGCTGGAAGGGATCATGCTCAGCAAAATAAGCCAGAAAGAAAAAGAAAAATACCGGATGGTCCCACTCATAGCAGGAATCTAGAAAACTTAAATAAGGGACCAGGAAAATGAATAACTATAAGAAAGTGAAAATCAAAATCAACAAAAAACTATGAACCAGAGACACTTTTTGGCGGGTAGGGGGCAGGAGGGGAGGGATTGGGGTCAGAATGGGGGGGTTGCAATTGTATGGGGAATATAAAAATAAAATTTATTATTTAAAAAAATAAAAAATAATAAAATTTGGTGTTTTTATTATAAATTACTGCACAGAAATATGAAAATGGTTATGTTAAAATTGGAAGGTAAATGAAGGTTTATCAACTTACATGAGTCAGTTAAAAAATGTTTCAGGACTTCTGCTGCCCTACTTTGCCACACATCTAAAATGGAAACATCCTAGCAGATTTCTGACGCTTCGCTCTCTAGCGGCACAGCTGCTTTAGCACAGCTCTGTGAAGATATCCGCAACCTTTGCAGCCTGGGTTTGATTCACAGCTAGCCAGTGAGCTACCTACGTGGTGTGGCAGAGCTCTCTTGTCTTGCCTGCTGCATGCCTCAGTGGTGTGTTCAGTCCATCTGCCTGTTCTGCTCCCCGCTCTGTCTCTGGTGAATTCCCTCACCCGCCTTTCCTCTGGCCTGTAACCTTTCCTCTGGCCTGTATAAATAAATAAATCTTAAAAAAAAAAAACAACAGAGAAACATGCTAAGGTCTCACATGGATTTATGGTGCCTTGACTAAAGATGCTTTCATCAACACAAATATTTTTGAATTCTGCCTATGTTTTCACTCCATAGTTTTTGCCCTTAGGGCAATGAAATGAGGTAAATTTTCAGATTCATGAGTGTGGGAAATATAGGAAAATGTAATGACCTAAGGTGAGGGCAGGTGGGAAAGTATGATGTTTTGACCATGGCTTGTTGTCAGGAAGAGCAAGTTTAGAAAAGAATGCCCTTAGAATTTGAGGAACTAGAAAATTTATAGCACCAAAACTATTTCTACCCCTATATGCTTTCAAAATCCTTTCCAGAGGCATATAGGTCCCATTTGAAGACTGTGTTTTATTTAGAAAGTTTAGGGAAGATAGGGAGATAAATCCTCTAAATATCAGGGAAGCCCCACAGAAAATGGGTACTTGTGGATAAGTTGGGTACTTCTAACTTCAACACTTCTAAAATAGTGTTGACGTTTTCGTGTGTTTATGTATTTGAAGGGGGGAGGGGATTTCCATAGCTTTCATGAGTGATTATTACTGAAAACTATTTAGACTCCATATTATGGAAAGAAAATGCTAGATCAAACTTCATATGTCTGCTTCCTCATTAGTGAATCTTGAAAGATTATTTCATATTGTTTGGTTACAAAAACCTTCACAGCTTACAAAACTACATATCCATACAAAACAAAATATTGTTTTATGTATATGAGGGAATGGGAGTAGATGGAACCTAAGGGTTGAAAGTAGCCTTAAGCTAAGGGCAAATTCAGGGCATAAAATGCTTTTAAGAGGCTCTCCACTCCCTTGTTAAGGTCAGTCCGTTAGTGTAATTATGTACTTTGTACAGTCAACACAGGAAGGACACAGTCATCTAATGCATAATGTCCATGAAATGAATCATGTGCTCCTTTTACGGATACCAAATAAAAATCCTCCAGTTTTTTGTGAAGTCATTGTGCAACAGGGTGGTCCCCAGGAAAGGGGGAGGTTCCCTGCCCCACCCAAGGGAGGGTGGAGCTGAGCAGGAAGAGGAGAAGGTGCAGAAGAGACTGAGGAAGGAAGGAAGCAGGATGGAGCCAGGAGACCTGGAGGAGGCGCATGGAGCCTAGAGACACGTGAAGAAACTGCGCTTGTCTTTGGGTTGTGGACTGGGTGACACAGACGTGGGTGAGACCTGTGGGGAGGTGACAATGGCAGCTTTTATCTTGATGTTGATTTTGCTCTTTTCCTTCCAGGCTTGTCGGTTGTTTGTGACCCTTTGCTGTGGGTCCCCACTGGAAGATGCTTTAGACTTGTGGCAGGCTTTGGGGCCTTGCTCTGCGCCATTCCCATATGGATGGACTTTTACCCACGAGGGGACGGGTAACTTTGGGTGCTTGATTTAGAAACTAGATTATTTGCCTTACCTGTATTGTTTCCTAGTTTTATTAAAGTTCCTTCCCATTAAAGTCTCCTATGTTTTGTGTTGATGCGGCGGATGGCAGAACCCATTTAGAATAGGCAGGTTTGCGGGGTTTGGGCTGCCCCTCTCCCTGTCCTATAACAATTGCTGTGCAGCATAGTGTGTCATGTCCTCACTAATACCTTAATAGTTTATATAACAGTCTTCTTCACTGGATTGCTTCTTATAGCACCCTCAGTGCAATAGTTATATTTACTGAGCACTTACCATGTAAGAAATACTTGACTAAGGTACTTATGTATATGCATTATGTCATCTAATCCTCACACAAAAATAGAAGGGAATAAAGCCAAAGTGATGGTGTGTAACTTGGAAATGGGCCATAAAAGGCAACATTACTTCCTGTCTTCTATCTCTCTCTGGAGGAAGCTGGATGTCATGGTGAGGGGACACTCAGAGTGGGTATGGAGACACCTACCTAAGTTAGGGTCCAAAATATCCAGTAATAATCAATAAATAACTAGGGTTTCCTCCCAATAGCTATGTGAGGAAATTTGGAAGTGACAACTCCATGCCTCATCAAGCCTTCAGCCCAGATCAACAGGTTGTCTGCAGTCTCATAAGAGATGCTAAGCTAAAAGCATCCAGCCAAGCCACTCCCAGATTTTTGACCCACAGAAACTGTGAGATAATACATGTTTATTATTTTAAACCACTAAATTTGGGTATAATCTGTCATACAACAATAGGTAGCTAACAGTTGAAAACAGTACAAACCTCTTTGACACTTTAGTCAAGACAAAAGAAATATTTTACAAAATTTATAACTAATGATCTTAACCTTAGTGAATATGTTTGAAGCAAACAGTTTTTAAAATCTGAAAACAGTCATATTTCTCCTCAGAAAATGCACAAATGTACATGCACAAGAGCTAACTGCAATTTCACGGTATTCACCATCTTCGTGAAGCCTGGCCAGAGCTCTACAGAACTAAGGTTAGGAATGTGTTATAGAATAATGCTTCTCAAACATCACTGTGCATATGCTAAAATGCAGATTCTGATTTACTATGTCTGAGTTAGGTCCCAGTTTCTGCAAATCTAACAAGCTCTCAGGTGATGCAGATGCTTTTGGTATATGGATCACGCTTTGAGGAGTAAGAGGATAGCCTGAAAATTCTTTGAATAATCATTAAAAAATATGGTTTTTCTTTTTGGTAGTTTTGCTAGGGATGGACCAACAGTCTAAAATCAGTTTCACTGGGATAAAATTGGTGCCAACATTGGTACTTTCCTTCTGGGGGTCCTTAGGGAGAATGTATTTCTTTGCCTTTTGTAACTTCCAGAGCCCAACTACCTTTCTTGTTTAATGAGATGTTCACCTCTGTCTTCAAACCAGAAATGTCACATCTCTCCTCTCTGACTTTTCTTTCTCTCTCCCTCTCCCTACACTTGTGATTAATTCTATTGTGCCCACTCATACAATCTAAGTTAATCTCTCATCACATCTGAAAATTCTCTTGGACGGGGCATTTTTCTGCATACCACAATTGATCCAGTGGTAAGAATATGACCAAAGATACTTAGGCAAAATCTGGCAAAGTCAGGCCAGCATCCTAAATTTTTTCTCTTAGAATTTGAGAAAAGTCACCCATGACAATGGAAGTTTGGACATAGGAAGTTTAGGATGCATTATCAGTGATATTTCTTAAGGTATATGAGAGGCTGGTAAAATGGAAAAAGAGTGCAGTTCTCTGGAAGAGAGACACTGACATGGACAATAGAGGGATTAATGCCTAGGTATACTTTTATCGCTTATAGCTTGGTTACATGAGGTTTAATGCATGTCCACATTTTGCCCAAACTAATTTGAGATTGTTTTCTAACACTGAGAACTAAAAAAGGCCTAGTTATACATTTTGCATTCAGTTATGCTCTTGCTAATGATGGGACCACTCGCTCTAGTTCTATTTTTATTCCAGTACCATATTGTTTTAGTTACTGTTGCTTTATAGTATAGTTTAAAGTCAGTCAATATGAATCTTTCATTTCTCTTCTTTTCCCTCAGGGTTTTGTTTGCTGTACAAGGCCTTTTTTTTTTTTTTATAGAGGCATGTTTTTATTTATTATTTGTTTGTTTTTTTTTTTTTTTTTTTTTGTTTGTTTATACATGCACTGGGTACAGTCAGAAGCGCAGGAGGGTGAGAGAATTCACCAGAGCCAGAGCGGGGAGCAGAGCAGGCAGAGGGACCGAAGTACACTGCTGAGGGGAGCAGCGGGCGGCAGGAGAGGTCTGCGCGCCATGTGGGACCCTCCTCCAGTGGCCGGGGAGCAGCCGGGGATCGAACCGGTGCTGCAGAGGCCGCGGGCAGCTTCGCAACCCAGCGCTCAACCGCTGCGCCACCGGGGAGGCCCCTGTACAAGGCCTTTCATGGTTCTGTATAAATTTTAACTTTTTTACCAATTTCCTTGAAGAATATTGTTGATATTTTAATGGGGATTGCATTAAATTTGTATATTACTTTTGGTAGGCCAGAGCAGTTGATCTCACTATGTGTGGTGAGTACTATGACTAGGGCATGCACAATAGCACAGGTGTAATCACGGTGATACTTCACTTAGAAGGAGTACGTAGGCCACGGATGATTTTCAGAAAGGTGATGCTTGGGTTATAACTTGGGCTTAGAGAGTACTAGGAAATTTGGGGAGGCAGTCAAGAGAAAGAACATTCCAGGCAGAGTCACAGAGGCTTGCAAGAACAGGGTAGATTCAGAGCAGTATGATATTATAAGAACAAAAATTTTGTGTAAGGGAATGATGAGAAATGAAGTTAGGGAGTTTGACAAAGGCAAAATCAAAAAGATCTCAAAGGTTATGCAAGGGAGTCAAAATTCTGTTCCCAAAAGCAAATTGCACAGTGCTTGGCATGGAATATTGAACATCACATCACTGATAATTCTGATCTAGGGACTGCTGACAATCGATACATAAATCAGAAGACAGAGTCACAGAATTGATGTTTGTCATTGGGACTGTTACACTGGCATCTTTGCTCTGGGAAAGAAAAATCAATGTTGAAGAATAAATTTTCTGCACTTTCAAAATTCAATGATCAAAGACATGAATATGACTGGGTAACTGTATATGAAGGGGATGATAATTTAAATTGGAAACCTTAGGGCCTCCCAGGTGGCGCAGCGGTTGAGCGCTGGGTTGCGAAGCTGCCCGCGGCCTCTGCGGCGCCGGTTCGATCCCCGGCTGCTCCCCGGCCACTGGAGGAGGGTCCCACATGGCGCGCAGACCTCTCCTGCCTCCCGCTGCTCCCCTCAGCAGTGTACTTCGGTCCTTCTGCCTGTTCTGCTCCCTGCTCTGGCTCTGGTGAATTCTCTCACCCTCTCGGCTTCTGACTGTACCCAGTGCATGTATAAACCAAACAAACAAACAAACAAATAGATAAATAAATAAGACATGCCTCTAGAAAATTAAAAAAAAAAAAAAATAAATAAATTGGAAACCTTAGAAATATACATTTAATACTTACTCAGGGCTCTTCTACATTCCTAATACACTGATTACTGTTAATAGCTATCTTAGCTTGGAGTTTCTTGGGGTTCTGAAAACATATTGACATTTTTGGCAAAAATATGTGCATTTGTTTATTTTCCTGGAGAGAAGAGATTTGGTTTTTCAGATTTGAAACAGTCCTTGTCTCAAAAAATATTAAAACCCACTGACCTCTAGCACAGGCAACTACAACAAAGGATATGAAGAAATATTGTTTAGATATTGCATTGTGGATTATAGTAAAAATGGAAATTTCTTTTTTGGGGAATGTATAATAAACAGGTATACATAATCTAATAAACAATCACCCAGAGCCCCTGTGGTTTATTATAGTAGCAATTTTGTCTTGCTCACTTTGATGTTAGTGGTGGGAGGTGGTATGAAAAGTTGACATCAGTGAAACCATTTTTAAAATAGGGTTCCATTGGGCCTCCCTGGTGGCACAGCAGGTTGAGCACAGCACTATGAAGCTGTCTGCAGCCTCTGTAGTGCAGGTTTGATTTCCAGCCGGCCAGGGAGATACCCACATGGCACAGCAGACCTCTCCTGTCTCACCCATGCTCCTCTCAGCAGTGTTTTCAGTCCATCTGCCTGTTCTGCTCTGCGCAGAATTCTGTGGTGAATTCTCTCATCCTCCTGAGCCTCTGGCCTGTACCCCAGTTCTTGTGTAAATAAAACAAATCTTAAAAAAAATAGGGTACCATTGCAAAAATAGGGTACCTGTGTCCGTGATCTGGACCAAAGACCTTTGAGTTGGGCTAAAAGTAATTGTTTTTTAAGAAACCATTAAGCAAAAAATTATTGTGAAGTAATTCAGATAAAACTGATAATTATGAACTTTTAGCTGAAGGACAGAATCAGTCAAGTTTGTTTTTCACCTTTTCTAGCAAATCAGTAACTGATTAAGCTTTTTAACACCGATCAACTCTTTTCTTTAACCACTTATCTCATCTTCCTCTTTTCTTCCCATGAAAACCCCTGAGTTTTTCCCTCTATGTGGTATATTTTAGGCTTGGTACTTGAAACTGTACACAAAAAATTGCAATTCTTTGATCCCAAAGAAACATGCTTTGCGTTTTTAATTGCCTCCTTAAGGATCAGGCTTCTTTCAAGCTGTGGGTCTGCCATAATTAACACTTCAACACAGCACCTCCAAGACTCACTGGCATCATCCAGGTAGCCCACAGGCAGAGAGAGACCACAGTGGAAGTTACAGTCCTCTTAGCTATTGATACTTTGATGGGGCAGTGGCATAACCCTTCTCATAATTCATCCACAAAAACTGATCAGATGTGCCGCAGACCAGCACAGCAGTGAACGATGAGGCCGCCAAATCCCTGACCACCCTGCGCAGTCTCTCAACCCTGAGACGGCCTCATCGTTCACTGCTGTGCTGATCTGCGGCACAGATGATCCCACTTCTAGGTGCAAGGCAGTTGGAAAATGTAGTTTATTTAATGGGAGAGGAAATCTATTTGGTGAATATTTAGCTAGTCTTTGCCATGGAAAGTTTAAAAACCTATTTGGATCCTTATCTGATAGTTATGGTTTCAGTCTAGTTCTAAATGAAAAATAGGGATTAAACTAGATATCCTTCCTCAAAGACCTTCTTATAATTGTTTATAAGGGGCTTTTAAAAATGTGTTTTTTGCTTAAAAATATTTTAGATCAGAAGCACAGCCTCAGCAATTCTCTGACTCATCAACACCCTCAAAGATAGTCAACTATTTAGAAAACCTAAATAAGGGACCAGGAAAAAGACTAATTAATACAAAGTAAAAATCAAAATCAACAAGCAACTATAAACCAGAGACACAGTATGGGGGCCGGAGGGAGAGGAAGGATTAGGGTCAAAATAAGGGGGGGGGGTGCAATTGTATGGGAAATATAACCAAAATGAAAATGCATACATTGTGCAAAAATGAAAAATGATGTAAGAATTATATAAAATAAAACATTAAAAAAATAAAATAATAATAAGATAGTCAACTAGTGAGTGACTTAGATGGAATGTAAGATAGGGGCCTAAAACTTCAATATGAAGAAATAGATCTCCCCTTATAGTCCTTCCTATACTGAAGACAGCTAATAGTCTTTCAAAGTCCAATTAAAGATCAGGCTTCTTTCAAGCTGTGGGTCTGCCATAATTAATACTTCAGCACAGTGCCTTAAAGACTCCCTGGCATCATCCAGGTAGCACATAGGTGGAGAGAGAGACCACATGTGGAAGTTACATTCCTCATAATGATTGATATTGACTAATTTAAATTAGATTCACATTCTGCTTTCATTTGGCTAAACTTCTTTCTAAAGCATTAGTCCAGGAACTCCTTAACTCAAACTGTGAAACAAGTCAGTTTTGGGGGGAGGGGTAGAAGAAAGATCAAGTTATGTAGATCATGTAAGAACTGGAGCATATTAAAATGCTTTACTTTGAAAGATATTTTCAAGTGACTACTTTAATCATATAGAATTTTACTAATTAAAGCGTCAATTTAGGGCCTCCCCGGTGGCGCAGCGGTTGAGCGCTGGATTGTGAAGCTGCCCGCAGCCTCTGCAGCGCCGGTTCAATCCCCGGCTGCTCCCCGGCCACCAGAGGAGGGTCCCACATGGCGCGCAGACCTCTCCTGCCGCCCACTGCTCCCCTCAGCAGTGTACTTTGGTCCTTCTGCCTGCTCTGCTCCCCACTCTGGCTCTGGTGAATTCTCTCACCCTCCCGTGCTTCTGACTGTACCCAGTGCTTGTACAAATAAATAAATAAATCTTAAAAAAAAAAATAAAAATAAAGCGTCAATTTAAATGCCAACTCTATTAACTGGATTTTGAGTTACATTTAATTTTAATTGTTTCTATTTTCTAAAAATATACATAAGAGCTTTTTCACTTTAATTCCACATTTTACACAGCAGTTAACTCTCCCACACAGTCAGTTCCAAGAGTCGCAAAAGCAGAAATAAGTGTTTGCTTAGTTTCCCAGTTTTTAAGCTTTTAAAAATGCATCTGTTAAGCTGTTTATATTAAATTCTTCCCTTTAAGGTATCTTACCAGTCTCACAAAAGTCAAGCACACAGTCAGGTCTGTATGAACACAATCATGGTCAAATTCTGACCTTGTATAGTCTTTCTGACTTTAGTTTCTTCTCCATTAAAGACAGTCCTGACTCTTCTTTTAAGTTGCTACACCAGTATCCTGGCTATGTCTTTATTTGCTCATTTAAAAATGTATTGAAAAGTGTAATTAGTAGTGTTAATTCAGGCAAATCATTGTGTATTATAGAGCCTGAACTTATTTATCTTTGAAACAGGAATAGTCCCATAGATGGTTGAGAAGACTTCAAACCAGATGATGAATAGGAAGGTGCATTGAAATCTTTCAAGGGCTGTAGAAATACAAGGCTACTTTTATCAATACAACAATCTAAATCCCAAATAGCTGGAAGAGTAATTGTTGCTGAGTTTGCAGAAGGAAGAGAGTATGACTTGAGGAATCTTACTGAGGGGGAGAAGTGGAAGTGGGGAGTTAGGTCTTGTGTTGAGTGATGGTAGAAGAGGAAGATTTAAATATGTGGAGAGGAAAAGAGAGGGCATTTCAGGCAGAACTGGTAATAACTGCCCCAAAGAGAATGCTCACAGATAGGAATGAGCAACTCAAGTTAGCTCACCCTGAAGCAGGTTGTTGACCTGGGGATATGGAGAAATAAATTTAAAAAGTAGATTAGGATAAAATGGAGAAGATTTTTTCATTGACAAGGACTTTGAATCAATATTTTCTTAGGACATGGTGGAATTAGATTAGTATTTTTCAGAAGGTTTATCTGGAAAGAAGAGAGAGTGATCAGAGACACTAAGACCTGTTAGAAGTCTGCAATGTCAATCCTGATGAGAAGAAAATAAAAGCCTGAACTATAGGAGAGCAGTGGGTGGGAATGAAAGGTATATGAGAGAAACAAATCATCACCACTGTCATCACTGTACCACTGCTACCACCCTCAAAGCAATGGCCCTGAAGGAGAGTGGCATCTGTTTGGTAGGATAAGTAAGGGGATCAGTCAAGAAAATCTAACTTTAAATTGTCTCCTGCATTTTCACATTGACAGCTCGGCTGTGCATCAGTGTGTGGAAGGGTCTGCTATGCTAAGATTTAGAGTTTCAACAACATAAGAAGGTACTTTTCAAGGTGAGAGGGATGCAGGCTTTCGTGTTGGATAGAAACTAAAGATGCAAGAGAAATATTCAGGATTCCATTATTTGCCACTCCGTGCTTTGAATATTATGCCCCATGATATTGAGATTTATGAAAAAAAATCTATTTGCTCATTCAGGTGACAAAAATATATTTCTCCTATATATTTAGTCTTCATCTGTGGTTCCAGGCTCACAGCAACTAAACCCTTGGAAGAGTGTCTTTTGTTATGTTAATAAGGTTCCTTTTAGACTCCACCTAAAGATGGGGACTGGTTGCCAGGAGAACCAACCATGTAATTAGAGGGTTAAAATTTTCATTTCTTCTTATCCCCCTGCCACCCTCACCTCTGGTGAATGAAAAGAACCTAGAGGTTTAATCAATTACCAGTGACCTTGGTGATTTAATCAATCAAGCCTGGTTAGGAAATCAGGATGGGATTCAGACAGCTTCCAGGTTGGGGAACTGGAACACTTCCACATGCCACTGTGCCAGGCCCCAAACTCTGAGGCAGAAGCTCCTTTGTTTGAGATCTTTCCCTATGTATCTCTTCATCTGACAGTTGATTTACATTCTTTAATATCTTTTGCAGGATAAACTGGTAACTTAGTGAGTAAATGAGTTTCTTGAATACTGTGAACTGTTCTAGCAAATTAATAGAACCCAAGGAGAGGGCTGTGGGAATCTCTGATTTGTAGCCAATTTTCAGAAGCAGCACTTCCGAAAGTCTGCATGTGACTGACACCTGAAGTAGAAGACTAGAAGGAGATCTTGGAAGACTGAACACTTCACCTATGGAATCTGATGCTATCTGAAGGTAGATAGTGTCAGCACTGAGTTGAATTCTTGGACACCAGCCTCTTGATGGTGTAAGGAATCCTCCACATACATTCATGTTAGAATTGGATACAGGAAACTTGTACTCACCATATTGTCACATTCTCACTTGCTGTTACCTCTCAATGGAATGTCCTTCCTACCATTATTTTTATTTTTTGAAAGTCAGGTTTAATGATGCATAGTTTATATACTGTAAAATCCATTTTCTCTAGGTACAATTTGAGAATTGACAAATGTATACAGCCAAGTAATGATCACCACGATACTCAGTTACAGAAAATTTACTGTCTTTTTAGAATCAATCACCTCACCCTATTTCTCAAACACTAATCTGATCTTTGTTCCTGTAGTTTCGCTTTTTCAGAATGTGATAGGAAAGGAATCATACTGTGTAAAGTTTTTTGTTTGGCTTATCATCATTGATACATGTGTTGCATGTATTGGTAGTTTCTTTTTTACTGTAAACAACATTTCTCTGTATGGATGTGCCACGTTATGTATGTACATTCACATATTGAACAGCAATGAACTTATTTTCTATTTTGGCTATTATCAGTAGCTTAAAGTTACTATAAACTTTCACATACAGGTCTTTGTGTGGACATGTTTTAATTTCTCTTAGATAAATTGAGGAGAAAGATTGCTAGATCATCACTGTGTATTTCACATTATAAGAAAAGGCCAAATTGTTTTCTAAAATGATTGCATTATTTGAAATTTGCATTCCCATCAATAATATATGAGAATTCCCCTCCCCCCCCATCACATTGTAGCACTCCTATGAAGACCACGTGGTAACCTCCACTGTCTCTGCCCAACAGTGAGGAATTGAGGTTTGCCTGCAACCACATGAGTGACTTTAGAAGACCATTCTCTACCCCAGTTGAGCCTTGAGATGACTGCAACCCCATCTGACAGCTTGTCGGCAATCTCTTAAGAGATCTTGATTCTATCCCACTCAGCTAAGACACTTGCAGATTTCTGACTCTTAGACACCAAGTAAGATAATAAATGTTGTTTAAAGCTGCTAAGATTGGGGTAGCTGGTTATACAGCAATAGATTGTCAATACTGAAGACACTGGCAAGAAGGTCAAGGGAAAATTCAGATCTGGAACAGAGATTTAAAGTGAAGCTATGAGAGAGGATGAGCTTCTTTTGTTTTGTACTTGAGGCCAAAGCATCTGACCCTACTTTTGGGAATGCATCTAGAATGTCTTTATCACAAAGGATATGAATAATTTTCAAAACAAAATTAATTTAAAAAATTCAGTGTTGGGCCTCTCTGGTGGTGCAGGGCTTAAGTCTCAGAGGTATCAAGCTATCCACAGCCAATGCAGCATGAGTTGAATCCCTAGCCTGGGAGCTACCCACATGGTGCAGTGGACCTCTCCTGTCTTACCCACTCCTCCCCTCAGCAGTGTATTTCAGTAGATCTGCCTGTTCTGTTCCTCACTCTGTCTCTGGTGTATCCTCTCACCTCCCCCATACCTCTGGCCTATACCCCCGTTCTTGTATGCATAGATAAATAAAAAACAACTCTTTTTTAAAAATTCAGTATTTTGAGGACAGGGAAAGGAGACCTTATACTGAAATAACTGTGTTATCTCAATCTCTGAACCTTAAGAATCAGCTCTTACACTGTTTTTTTTCCTCCTCTTTACTAACAAATCTCATACTATATTTTATGACATTGTATTCCTTTGACAACTCATATATAGGTATATACAACTAGATATAGGTATATATTAATTCTTTACTTCTAGTCTTCCAAATTCTCTTCTCCCTTCTCCCAACCCAACTTTAATATTTCACAGATGAGACATGGCAAAAACAACTCTTATGGAATATGATCAGGCATGGGGAAGGATGACAAAACTAGTTCCCATTGAGTATGTTTATCTTGGAGGTGTCAGTGAGGGAAATGGAGGTGGTGAGGGTTGGTGGGTGATTGCTGATTCAGGTTATGTCTCACATACTGAAGAGATATGGAGGCACTTTTGTGAAAGGGAGAGTCTCCCACTGCCTGAGCAATGATTAGGACTTTACAAGCCCAGATGAGCATCTAGAGGCTGACATTAGACAGAATCTTTCCACTGTTCAATTCAGGTGGTCTGATGTATGGGACAAAGGTCAGGATAATGTTTGTGACAAGATTCTCTTCTTTCCTCTTGAACATTTTCTGTCGAATATCAGCTAATACTCTAGGCCAGGTTAGCTGGCATTGTTTGCCCTTCCTTTTGGTGGGAACCACAGGCTTCCTGTTACTCACACCAAAAGTGTCATCCAAATGAAATCTCTTTTACTCAATGACTTCAACTTACTCTCACCAAGCTCTTCACTGTCTCCAAAACTGTACATGATTGTTTTATTCAAGCACAGAGGGAAAATACAAAAAGATTTATGAATGTGGCATCCTTTTTCTCATGGAAAAATAGCCATGTCCTTTGTGACAGAGGTGCATTAGGCTAATTCATGTGGCATTTAATGTCTTTTAAGATTTCCCTGCAAAATTTGGGTAGGAACTACTTTTGGGTTTCATTTCCTGCTCCCTTCCCACGCCTCCCATACTACACTGTAACTATATCTGAATCATTCTATCAATACAATTTTTTTTTTAAGTTGTTGTACAAAACCCATTTCTCCTGTGGAGCTTTCATTGATGGCCCATTACTGAAAATTTTCTGAAACAGAAGTGTGAGGAGATATGTGCAGCAAAAAAAAAATGGGAAAATGTTTAATAAATCATTTTTCACTGGTGAGATTTTCCTCCCTTTCTTCCAAGCGTTATTTGCCTAGTCTATTGACATTTCAGAGTAGAAGAAGATTGCATATAATTGTACCAGCAGTTTCTTTATCTCTCCGAGGGCTTAAGTGACAGAGGTTGTTAGCCCGAGAAACAGGATGTTTGCATTATTGATTAGACTACACTATTTTGACTCAAATAGTAGAGAATATTCTTTGCTGCTTTGCATGTGTCAAGTTGGCCTGCTCCTTGTCCATCAATTCTGGGGAGATTTTGTTGCTGCTGTGTGTGTTAGACATCATGTTCTCAGGTTGCTCTTTCAAACTGTCAGTTGCCTTACCTGCTGCTGCTGCTGAAAAGCCTTATCTCAATGAAGAAACTGTCTGCTGATGTTTTGTGTCTGTGACCAAGGGGTAGTTCTTTGGTGCTCTATCCTTATGGCAGGTTCTGGTTGCTGGGTGTTTCAGCTGCCTCTGCAGCATTCAGGCTCACATATCTGAACAAATGACTTGACCATTTTCAATTTAGTTGTGCTATGGGCACAGCTGAAGATGAAAACAAACCACATTGCCCTTTAACCATATTTCTGGCTCACTAAACAATGGTGTGCAGCCTTGTGCAACAATGTTACATAATAAAGCTGTGACATATAAAATGCAAATCTCTCAGTTCAACTCAGAGATTGTGAGGCAGTAGGTCACACATGGGACCCAGAAATCTGTATTTTAAACAAATAGTTTTGGTAATTCTAGTTTGGATAAAAAATGGGAAATACTACAAGAAACATTACTATATAGTATTAAATAGTCAAACTGAGATTAGGAAATCAGGATTCTGGGTTAGTAGCCTAATGACAAGTCAAAAAGAATGTGGATGGATAATCTGAGTTCTTCTGATTTATGACAACCAGGTTGTTAGCAAGTTAAAAATATGTTTTATATCTAAATTCTCTTTGATATTGCACATCAGCATGCATATTGGATAGATACTAAGTAATTAAATCTAATGGTTAATGATCTTTATGAATATTTAAACATTACTATAATTTATTGAACATTCCAATTGATGTGAATCATAGTACAGAATCTCCCCAAATTAATCCCAAATATTTGGGAATTTAGTAATGTAGAAAAAAAATTTGACTATTCTATACATAGTGTTATAACAACTGATTTACTCTTCAGACTTAAAAAGAAGCTGGTTTTCTAATTTATTCATCACTCCCAAATAAGCTAATGATGAATGAAGGATCTAAACTGAGAAAAGAAAATATAGCTATCTATATTCTAGAATGTAATATGAATACTTTTTTTAGTATCTTGGCATTATATATAACAAGCCTGAAAGTAAAAAGATATATTTGATCACATGAAAACTATTATATGTTAAAAATAACACCAAAGAGTTGAATATCAAGTTTAAAATTAAAGATAAATAATTTGAGAAAGATTTTTGAACAGGTAGTTCACGGAAAATGATCCATACATGACCTATAAGGTATAAAGTGATGTTCAGTCCTGCTCAACATAAGTATAAACAAAAAAGTTACCATTCTTCACTGATTTCATAAAAATTAGCATAGTTCACAGCATCAGCTTTGAGTAGGGGTGGAGAAGAACATTTGAGTCATCTCTATACAAGTTTAAAGTATTCATATTTATTAATCCAGCAATTCCATTTCTAAAAATGTATCTTAGAACTATAATTCTACATGTAATCAGAACAAGGATGATAATTACAGGATTGCTTATAATAGTTAAAAAACTGAAAAGGATCATTAAAAGGGAATTGTTAATAATTAATGATCCTTAAGAGTTTGTATATTTTAACAGTATGGTTAGATCTGCACATTTGGATATGGAGAAAACCATCAAGATACATTGTAAGTTTTAAAAAAGAAGAAAGAAGGAGGGCATGTGTATATTATGTTCTTATTTGTATACAGCACCCTTCTCCCCCAAAAAACATGTGTGTATATGCATAGCAAAATTCTGGAAACTTTAGGAGATTGCTAGAAGTAGATACCTTTGGATATGAGAGTAGAGATTTTGGGTGGGAAAAGACTTATTTGTTCATTATATATGCTCTTGCGTTACTTGAAAATTTAAAATCATGTAATGCATCACTGAAATTACTGAAGAAAAAACTACTTGGAAAAGCAAGAATTTAATATACTTCAGCTGTTTTGATTATAGCATAATGTTTGGGATAATCATAGCTTGCTATTAGAAAGATCAAGTCATGCTTAATAAAACAAATCAAGTAAGTATATGAAATGTTTACAAAGGTGGTTATCTTCAGTGTGTAGATGACAAAACTTCATTAGGAAAAGTTCATATATTTAGCATAGTCTGTACATATTTCACTGTATGATATGGGTTTGCAAAGTTGTTTCTGATATGACTTCTGCAGCATGAGGTACTTTTAAGACTTTGCCTTGTAAAGGTAACTAGTTGCTCTGGCATCCTATTGTCTTCAGCCAGTCTACCTTCTTGGCCTTAGGAGATCCAATTTTAGCACTTGAGAGGTAATTATCAATGGATGAGGAGTAGTTTAGATCACTCAGTGGTCCTACCAGCAATCCAAGAGGGAGGAAAATGGAGCTGTCAGGTTTGGGATAGAACTGTCAGTGATATATGAAAAAAGTTACACAAAATTGTGAAGCAAAAACTTATCTTTCAAATAATACTTTGCCAAATCATAACAAAAACTCTCCAATTATTAATTCTCCAATTATTAACATTTGTTTCTCCAATTATTAATCATTTGTTTCCCCAATTATAATTAAAAGTAATATATGTTCATTTTAGAAAGTACAGAGAAGCATAATTTAAATCTTATTAACCTGGGCCTCCCCGGTGGCACAGTGGTTGAGCGCTGGGTTGAGAAGCTGCCCACGGCCTCTGCAGTGCTGGTTCGATCCCCGGCTGCTCCCCGGCCACCGGAGGAGGGTCCCACATGGTGCGCAGACCTCTCTTGCCGCCTGCTGCTCCCCTCAGCAGTGTTCTTTGGTCCTTCTGCCTGCTCTGCTCCCCACTCTAGCTCTGGTGAATTCTCTCACCCTCCCACACTTCTGACTGTACCCAGTGCTTAAATGAATGAATGAATGAATGAATGAATCTTTAAAAAAATAAATCTTATTAACCTCAAGCAACTGCTCTAAACTATGAATACCAATGCAGAATTTCCTTTAATTTTTTTTTTTTTTTTTTTTTTTTTTTTTTTTATAGAGGCATGCTTTATTTATTTGTTTTGCTGGTTTCTTTTGTTTTGTTTTTGTTTTATACATGCACTGGGTACAGTCAGAAGCGCGGGAGGGCGAGAGAATTCACCAGAGCCAGAGCGGGGAGCAGAGCAGGCAGAAGGACCGAAGTACACTGCTGAGGGGAGCAGCGGGCGGCAGGAGAGGTCTGCGCGCCATGTGGGACCCTCCTCAGGTGGCCGGGGAGCAGCCGGGGATCGAACCGGCGCCGCAGAGGCCGCGCGCAGCTTCGCAACCCAGCGCTCAACCGCTGCGCCACCGGGGAGGCCCTCCTTTAATTTTTGTACTCTGTTTATCATTTTAAGAATTGGGTTGGGAATGTGAAGTTATATATAGTTTATCTATTTCTCCATAGGCTATGTGCATAAACATACATAAGAAACTGGAACAATTACTCCTGAGTAGGGAAGAGGGTTTGGGAGAGGTGAGGTGTGGAAGGGACTGTTTTGAAAACTGTTTTGTTTAATTTACTTATTTTTCCATGTCTGTTTACAAATATAAAACCTGTAAAATTGGCCTCCCCGGTGGCGCAGCGGTTGAGCGCTGGGTTGCGAAGCTGCCCGCAGCCTCTGCGGCGCCAGTTCGATCCCTGGCTGCTCCCCGGCCACTGGGGGAGGGTCCCACACGGCGCGCAGACCTCTCCTGCCGCCCGCTGCTCCCCTCAGCAGTGTCCTTCGGTCCTTCTGCCTGCTCTGCTCCCCGCTCTGGCTCTGGTGAATTCTCTCGCCCTCCCGCGCTTCTGACTGTACCCAGTGCTTGTATAAACAAAACAAACAAACAAATAAATAAACATGCCTCTATAAAATTAAAAAAAAAAAAAAAAAAAACCTGTAAAATTTAAAAAAAACACTATTTAAAAATTTTATATTAATCTCCTTATAGTCCCAATTCTTTATAGAAACATAATAAAAATAAACCCCATTACTAAATCATAAACCAATGAAAATAGTTTAATAAGAACACACCAGAAACAACATTTCTACTTAATCATACAGATAAAAAAGAAAGAAGCATTGAAAGAAGATACAAACAGAGGGGAGACACTAGAATAAAGAGTAAAATTCATCAGTAGAAGGGAGAAAAGGAAAAGAAGTCTATCCAGAGACTGAATGGTTTTCATTCCCTGAAACTATAAAAGCTCCAGATTTCCAAAATAAGTCTGCTACTCTGAAAATATACTGCCACTCCTTTGAGACTTAAATGATAGAAATTCATGGAAAAAGAATAACATCAATTGTCACCAGGAAAAGGTGAATGGGTAGAATGAAAACAGAAAGAAATCATCAGAAGGAGATAATGGAAATCTGAAAAAGTGTAAGAATTGAAATAGTTGACTTATCAGAGATAATAAATTACAGAGCAACTTTTCTTTCTTTGGTTAATTATTTTTTTACGTTAAACAGTAGCTGCTTTTTGATTCACTGGATCTGTAAACTCCCCCTGGGATGCTACAGTTCTTAACAGAGACAGTAACTGAGCAGACTAGATAGAGACAGGAACTTTTGAGAGATCATAATCTGTGTGGATAAAAACCACAGTTATAACCTGAGTAACTGTCTAAGTTTTATAGAGATACTGAATTTGGAATCTTAGGGTTAAGCATACTACAACTTTTTAGGAAGAAATTGAGCTTTACGGGCCTCCCCAGTGGCGCAGCAGTTGAGCGCTGGGTTGCGAAGCTGCCTGCAGTCTCTGTGACGCCGGTTCGATCCCCGGCTGCTCCCCGGCCACCTGAGGAGGGTCCCGCATGGCGCGCAGACCTCTCCTGCAGCCCGCTGCTCCCCTCAGCAGTGTACCTCGGTCCTTCTGCCTGTTCTGCTCCCCGCTCTGGCTTTGGTGAATTCTCTCACCCTCCCGCGCTTCTGACTGTACCCAGTGCTTGTATGAATAAATAAATAAATCTTTAAAAAAAAAAAAAAAAAGAAATTGAGCTTTACAATATTGAAATGAGAAAAAAGGGCACAATTATCTTTGAGAACCAACCATTCTTCAGAACTGCCTTATCTTCTCCATGCATCCTTATTAAATCCTCTTGAACATTTAATTTTAGAGAAGTCAAAATATGTGTGTGTTGCCTGGAAATGCTCTATATCTATTATCTGAAATTTACAGTTTTATCCCATTTTAAGTAAACATTAGGTACTTAGTTAATTAAATGTGGCACTCATAGGGACTTGTTTATAGGAAAGTGTCAACTTTCAGGATGTTGTGTGCAACTCTTGATAAAATTACGTAGAAAATGGCAGTGGACTCTCTTTTCATAGGCTGACCTTGCGGTCACTACCATGTGAAAATGGCTCAAAACAAAAACATAATCTAAGGGTTGAAACAAGATAAGATCAAATTGATGTCATGGTAATTATACCAAGTACCATTCAATCACTGGATGGAATTTACTGCTGATCCCTGGGCTTAGGGACAGGTGGGTACATGTAATTTTTATTACTCTGCTGTTATAAAAGACAGGTGAGGACTTTATTAACTGCAGTTACTGAGAAATCATAAGACAAAGCTAAAACCTGTCTTCAGATCTACAATCAACTGCCCTGCATACATCCTGCAAAAAGTCCAGAAGAAGGTAATTTGAATGAATCAACTTTGGGGATTTTAAATGATGAAGGAATAAAAATTTGAGAACTTAGTGGGGGGCTATACATAAACCTTTGTAAGGAGAGAGTTAGACAGGCATTTACACATTCTTTTTTCAGCTTTCATGTCTGAATTAGAAGGTAGTCTGCAAAATTGTGTTCAGTGATCATAGACCAATCTGTTATTTAACAAACCAGAAACATAAATGTCTCTTGTTGAGATATTTGAGTGCCTGTATCTAAAAATTGTCCTCAAGAAGTATTGCATGTCATTTGTGTCTTTTTTAAAGATTTATTTATTTATGCATATAAGAGCTGGGGTACAGGCCAGAGGTGGGGGGGCAGTGAGAGGATTCACCAGAGACAGAGTAGGGAACAGAACAGGCAGATATACTGAAATACACTGCTGAGGGGAGCAGCGGGCTAGACAGGAGAGGTCTGCTGTGCCATATGGGTAGCATACCTTGCAATACAGAATCAGTTGTTCAAGTCAGATTGGCTTGTTCCATTGAAACATTCTGGAAACCTTTGCTAACCTTAGTTATACTGTGTCAGGGATAGTTGAAATGGCAGCTGGTTGGGAAATTGAAAGTAGGAAATAAAAATGTTCTTTTGCCTCTACGTTGTTAGCATCAGGTTTTGGGCAGGTTTGTGTGGCTCTATTGGAAATGAAGAAGCTCTATTTAATTTTCATAAGAACTTTTGTTTCTTAAGCTCCATAATCTTTTCCCCACACTAAAGTAACATATATTACATTAGAATACAAGATATTTCTAAGTTTTTGAAGAGGTTTCTTAGGTAATAACTTAACACCAGTTCAGTTATTCACATTATCGGTAACCCATTGCATTGTAATACTTTGCTACAGACTTGAGTTATTTTACAAAGATAAGTCACAATATATGAAAAGTTCCTGTGTTTTCATTTCAACTTTAACTTTGGTTCTCGGTTGCTTCTTTTCTTTCTTTTTTTCTTTTAGTAATAGGGTTGTTGAAATTTTGAGTCATATTTCTTGCCATTTCCTGCTGAAAGGGTAGAATGTGAACAATGTTAAAAAAACAAATGATTATGTTCCAGAACATAATCTCAGTTTTACTGTACATATTTTTAAATGTGGGACTCAAATTTACATGAAAACTCAAAGTAAGAGGTGGGAAATAGAATTGGCAAAATTAGAAAATAACGTATATTTTGTCTAAAAATAGATAAAAATGATCTGCTTTCACAAAAAGAAAATATACAGAAATCAATTGATATTTGCATTGAGAGTGGCATGATCCATAGCATCAAACTTCCATTTTTAATAGATTGTGGATCCTAAAGTAGTTTGCTATCAATTTACAATCCTTGCAAATTCTGCTTTTGGTGTATAACATTTCAGCATTACCACTGTAATGCTGCATAAAGTAAACAGTATTTCCTTGGTTCATCAAACTCAGATAATGTTCCAGCTCCCTCAATAATATGGGATATAAATGAGAGTGGGACTTAGAGTGAACTGGGAGTAGAATCCAGGGCAACATAGAGAAGACAATTGTAACAGCACGATCCATGCCTGATAATCAAAATCATAAAGGAGGAAATGAATTAACTAGTACTTCTTGGCTATGGGGGTACCAGAGGTAAAGGGTACTATCTTTTTTTTTTTTTTTTTTTTTTTTAAGGGTACTATCTTAAGATCAGATCATTTTCCAAATGACTTTGGAAAATCCTTTTAATTTTCTGAGTTTACTTTTCTGGTAATGAAATAGATGCCATAATAATGGTTTCCTCATAGAAATGAGAAAAGAATCAAATAAGGAAATGTAAGCAAAAGGTAATGTTGGTTCTCTTTTTCCCACACCCCATTAATCAACAATAGTTCTCATAAGTGGATCAGTTAGAAAATGCCTCTTCATCCAAATGAAATTACTTTTTTTTTTAACGCTGCTCTGAAGAAGGTGTGGCTCAAATTTACATGAAAACAAAGTAAAAGGTGGGAAATAGAATTGGCATTGAACGTGTAAAGTCATTTAATGTGTAAAGTAAAAAATTTCATGGGCAAGGTATATTTGTTACAAAATACTGTTGCTCTAAAAAGGATGCCAGCATCTTATTTAGGGATGTATCATTGAAAAAGTCATTTAAGAAGTTCATTGTAAATTATAAATATTTCAAGGCAGTATAGTGAGGTGTGGTTCAGAGCTTGGAGTCTAGAATTATAAAGAGACATTTTAAAAGCTTGACTCTGCCCTTGACAAATTTTGTCATTTTGCATAGGTTACTTCACCTCTGCAAAAATGAGAACAGTACATACAGAGTTGTCATGAATATTGAATATATTTGTATGTTCAACATGCATAAAAGTATATCGAGCACATATAAGGGCTCATTTAATGCCAGGTATTATTTTAACAATTATTTATACCATTGTCAATGTCGGGCAATGTGCTGGGCCTTAAACACCTTGCTTCCAGGGTTTCTTTTCACTAGTCACTGTTCACTGAAGGCACTCTAATTTTCCTCTCCTCTGTCATTACTGGACAAGGGACAAATGAAGTGAAGCCTTAGGTTAACTATCTAGAAGTCAGTTAGATTTAATTTGCTTTGTTAACAAAGAATGATACCACTAATCCTATCCAGTCATCTCAAAAACATGCTATGAGTCAGTTGGGTTTACTGGTGCGAGTATGGATGAGTCACCCCCATATATTACCACCATTAGAAAACCCCAAAATCTCACTCTCTGGCAGGGGAGAGGAATGATAGCATCTTTGTGATTGAAAGACCGGATGTCACAGTGTACCAAGCATTTTTACATATCTTTTTTATGTATATTTGGCTTGAAGTCTTTCAACAATAGGACAGACATGCTGGGGTTATAGATTTCTCAATCCTGGAACCTTTATAAGGATTTTTTTTTCTGAGCAGATTTTTTACAGAGCAGAGAATTTGCCCACAGAAGTCCCCTGTTCATTGCCAGTAGATTTTCACCACTAGAGCAGGTTGTGTTCCCCCAAAGTGGCCACAATAGTATCTCTCAAACTAGACTCTCTTATGATATGTGGGGTGGGTATGTATGTGCATGATACTTGGTGTGTCTATATTTATACATGTATGGTACACTGGTAGAGTGCTTATTTTATAAATCATTTAACACATTAATTATATACAATTTATATATTTGCATATATAAATAATATGCAAACGTGTTAAATAATAAAAAATATAGCACTATTCTTTTTACTTTCAAGAATGCTACTTTTTTCTTCATATTGATGTTATAGCAAGAATCTAAATTTGTGTACATACAGAGTTTACTGTGACCTTATTTAAAATTTTTATGACCTTTACATTTGAATAAAGTATGGCTCCTACCTGTGCTTATTTAGCACTTAAAGAGTAACATATTATCCAGCTACAAGTTATATAGTTAAGTGAAAACAGTCTTTAATGAACTTAATATCTGAAAGTATTTTATTTTATTAAACATTTATTCTAAGCTGCCATTCCAGCATTATCTTGTTCCTGGGCTTGAATGACAGCTCTACATTAGCAACTTGTGATTGATATTATAATTGTTCTAAAGTTCCACTGCAACATCATTGCATTTACTGTGCAAGACTTTGGGGTAGCCTGGTGGCAGCATAGTTTTTACTCTTAAGAAAGCATCACGTGAATGAGAGACAAACATATACGTAACTGGCTAGAGTTCAGGGCAAACCAGAACTTCACCCAGGAAACAAGCAAAGTGATAGGTGAGTGCAGTGGAGAGATTTATGACTTTGGGCTTGTGTAAAACCCTCACAGAGAAGTTGGCAGCTGAGCAACTCTTTAAAGGACTCTCAGGTAGATGGACTAAGAAGGGACAGAAAGGCCTTAGCAGCCAAGTTGAGAAAATGCACATTTTGTTGTAGTCCTATTATTCTGATGTGGCAATTGACAGGAGGTAAGGGCCTGTTGAGTAGATGTGGGAGTTTGACAGAATGGTTGTGTGTATAGATCTGTTATGTACTTGCGATGTCTATAAGGTATTCACTTAGAATACCAAGAATCTGAGGGTAGGAAATCTGATTAATATTGAACATATTTTACAAAGTAGCATAAATCCTAGCTGAACATAATTATTTTTCCAGCCAGTGATTCTTAATGCTTCTCTTCCAAATTCCAAACCAGAAGACCTAAAGGTGATTAGGGTGATAAAAAGATTTATTAAAATGTTTTCCAAAACACCTAGAATTTGAGTTTAATCCCTTTCTGCTTGGTTAATCTCATTTCTTAAAAAAAATATTAAGAGCTACAGCAGGGTTGACTTTGGCTCTTTTTTTCAATTTTCACTTTATCATAAGCAAATTTTAATATGTGCATTGACTTCATGCTCTCACACTCTGCAATCTTGTTATAAATGTTTCTCTCTGAATTAATTCTGATAAAATTGTTCGCTGCATAATGCTGGATTTTCATAATATATGAGCTGCAATATCAAAGCACAAAACTGATACTTTAAAAAGGAAACCAGTTTTAATTCTGAAAATTTCCTTGTAGCTTTGGTATATCAATGAGGCAGTAGTTCTCAAACTTTTTGGTCTCAGAATCCTTTAACACTCTTAAAAATGATCAAAGATCCCAAAGAACTTTTGCATATGAAGTTATATTTACTGATTGAGAAATTACATTAGAAAAGTTTTAAGATATTTGTTCATTTAAAAACAGCAATATGTCTCTGGTTTATAGTTGCTTGTAAGAATTATATAAAATATTTTAAAAAATAAAATTAAAAATTAAAAAAATTAAAACAGCAATAAACAACCCATTATATGTTAACACAAATAACGTATATTTATATAAAAAAATGAAAATTTCCAAAACAAAACACAATCAATTAATGTCATTATTTTACCATTTTTGCAATTCTTTTTAAAAGTTTGGCTCAACAGAACATAGCTAAATTCTCATGTGCTTCCTAATCCAATATATTGTAATCTCATATGTCATACAGCCTCTAAGAAGTTTCTCTGAACACTCATAAGAGAATAAGAGTGAAAAAAGGGGGGCCTCCCCGGTGGCGCAGCGGTTGAGCGCTGGGTTGCGAAGCTGCCCGCAGCCTCTGCGGGGCCGGTTCGATCCCCAGCTGCTCCCCGGCCACTGGAGGAGGGTCCCGCATGGCGCACAGGCCTCTCCTGCCGCCCGCTGCCCCCCTCAGCAGTGTACTTCGGTCCTTCTGCCTGCTCTGCTCCCTGCTCTGGCTCTGGTGAATTCTCTCACCCTCCCATTCTTCTGACTGTACCCAGTGCATGTATAAGCAAAACAAACAAACAAATAAATAAATAAATAAAACATGCCTCTATAAGAAAAAAAAAAAAAAGAGTGAAAAAAGGCAAATAACCTCTTAGTATTATTATGAAAATCATTTTGACCTCTCTGACAACTACAAAGTGTTTTGGGTTCCCAGAATCACTGACTTAGAACAGTATTTAGTCATTATCATTTATGCATGAAGAAAATAAAACCTATAATTACTTATGTATAAATATATATCAGGTGAAAATAATGTTTTCATAAGTAATAAAATGTTTCAGCTTCACCTATACTTACGTAGTTCATTTACTACATTATAAAAGGTTAGTTCTGCCGTCTGACAAATTATTCTTAAAAGATATATGAGCTGACAGAAACATCTAGCAAAACTATGATCTTATGTTGTTCTACAAATAAATGTAAATTTTGACTCACATACAATTTTAAATCACATTCTGAAATGTGTTTTTAAAAAAACTTTTTGTTTTGGATTATATTTTAGGGAGAATTGCCAAAAAAAAGTATAGGGAAGTCTCAGGTAACCTTTAGTCAGTTTTTCCCAGTGATTATACTCTGCATAACTCTACTATATTGTAAAATCCAGGACATTGATATTGGTACAAACTGAAGAGCTTATTGAACTTTCACTATTATTGTGTGTGTGTGTGTGCACCTGTATTCAATTTTATCCTATGTGTAGATTAGTGTGATGATGATCACAATCAAGATACAGAATTGTCTGGAAGGACATTGGTGTTGAGAAGAATAACCATGGGCTTTCAATGCTTTGATGAACCTCAGATGCATGGCTTTATGATCAAGTGTCTGCAATTTCATATTGTTGAGCTATTCATTGTATTCCTGGGGGTTGCAGCTTTCTATGTAAATTTACTGTGGCAGAACTAAGAAAGACATGTTCATATTTATATAGAAATTATGATTCCATAAAAGATTTTGAGATGAGGAAGACTGGTTATCTTTCAGAGCACAGAGTGATTTGGAACATAAACAATTTTTTGAGTTGACATCTATGTAAATTTGTCACTGACCTGTGTCCTGAACCACGAATATTTGGTTAAGTAATAATTTCCATTGATAAATACATAATTAATAATAATAATAAAGATACAGTGCTGTTCTAGCACCACAAGTCTCCCTCTCATTTGTTCTTTTTAGCCACACTTACCCCTCCTCAACTCCTTTCTTACCACTGACTCCTTGAAACTGTTAATCTAGGGCCTCCCCGGTGGCGCAGCGGTTGAGTGCTGTGTTGCGAAGCTGCCCGCGGCCTCTGTGGCGCTGGTTTGATCCCTGGCTGCTCCCCGGCCACTGGAGGAGGGTCCCACATGGCGCGCAGACCTCTCCTGCCGCCCACTGCTCCCCTCAGCAGCGTACTTCAGTCCTTCTGCCTGCTCTGCTCCCTGCTCTGACTCTGGTGAATTCTCTCACCCTCCCGTGCTTCTGACTGTACCCAGTGCATGTATAAACAAAAACAAACAAACAAATAAATAAATAAAAAACATGCCTCTATTAAAAAAAAAGAAAAAGAAAGAAAAAGAAACTGTTAATCTAGCCTCCATATTGCATTGTGGGAGCTTGGATTATCGTGTGCCTCAACTATTTCGTGTCTTTGCCTTGATTATTCTTTGCTTTGACTATTTTGTGCCTCTCAGTGTGCAGAAACAGAAAGTTGATAAGGAACCTCTCAGGACAAAAGTCCTGGTATGAGGATCTATACATGCTGAAAACAGCATGTGCACAAACAGCAATAGGTGTTATGGTTAGAGTAGCATAAACACTGAGACTTTCCTTGACTTTCTCCCTATTTTCCAACCTTGGCTGGGGCCATTTGCTTACGCATCCCCCACACACTTGTGCATTCCCCATTTGCCTGCTTGCTTCTTTGATCTTTATTTTCTGTCTGATTCTAAATAAAAACGAGACTGCCTTGGAGCTTGGCTGCACCTTTGTTGTGTAGTCCCGCTAGACTTCTCATTGTTCTGTACATGGACTCTGAGTAATCCTTTTTCATCCCTCCACTACGTGCAGTAATGAGACATTGCATAAATAAGTGTTATTTGCTTCTCTGGTGGGTCCTTGAGACCCTCACTGAAGATTGCAATAAGGTCAATGAGTGAAGGCAAGAGAACACCAGGATTTATTGTAAATGACAGAGCAAGAGAAAGAGCTCCACAGAGACTTCTTTGGAAAGGGGAGGCTCTTGATCAAAGCCTTACCTTTGGTTTTTATAGAGCTCAAGGCTTTTGGGCCAGAAACAAACAACTAGGAGTTCTTGTGTGTTCAGGATGGTGTTTCACTGGTGCTTTGCAGTTTCTATACATACCTCATTATACATCATGCATTCAGAAAAAATTCCACCCAGACATTGGGATTTTAGTATTATAATGAGTCCCCTGCTACAGTGAGTCACTTTTGGTCATTCTGCACATGTGCTGTTATCTGGCTTTGACTAGTTTGGGCCAGGGTCCTTCTTCCTCTAATCATGAGAGCACCCAATAGGCTGTAAAAATAGCTCAAGAATGCACATGTTGGGCCTCCCCGGTGGCGCAGCGGTTGAGCGCTGGGGTGCGAAGCTGCCCGCGGCCTCTGCGGCGCCGGTTCGATCCCCGGCTGCTCCCCGGCCACTGGAGGAGGGTCCCCCATGGCACGCAGACCTCTCCTGCCGCCCGCTGCTCCCCTCAGCAGTGTACGTCGGTCCTTCTGCCTGCTCTGCTCCCCGCTCTGGCTCTGGTGAATTCTCTCACCCTCCCGCGCTTCTGACTGTACCCAGTGCTTGTACAAACAAACAAATAAATAAATAAATAAAGCATGCCTCTATTAAAAAAAAATAAAAAAAAAATAAAATGTGGAACAAGAAGAAGTCTACAATTTACACTACAATGATGGACTACAATTGGAGGCAGGATTATAAAAAAAAAAAAAAGAATGCACATGTTCTGTAAAGTTTATTGATAGAAACAATGGATCAAAGAAATTTATGGTAGGGGCTTTCCAGACACTGAGGTATTTCTGTCTCAGAAGGACACTGAGACTTCTTAATGGGGTAATGTATTTAAAAAGATAATTTATTGTTGTATCATTAAGCCATTGTATGTGACAAAAAGGGAAGATTCACTTCTCTACCTCTTTCCTAAAAAGAATTTTTAAAAATTCCACATGACTTTAGATTATGTTGGAACTGTAAGCAGAGGGATCAAGATACTGGTGGTTATTATTAGCATGATTTTAAAAGTGCCCATTGTTATTATGTGTGGTAAACCAATTACAGAGTAACATTTTTCTCTCATGTATGTTTTGCAGGAGTGTCATGGATTACTACAGAAAATATGCAGCTGTCATTCTGGCCACACTGTCTGTGTTTCTGCATATTCTCCATTCCTTTCCTGATGGAGAGTTTATAATGCAGGGTGTGTGACCAAATGGGTTTGCAGTATGAAGAAAAATGCACCTTTCTACATACTCGTCAATAACTCTATTAATTACATTTCCACCTCTTTTCAAATGTGATGAATCTTTGCTACTGAACATAGCTAGACACTTGTAGATTGTGAATATAAAATTAAGTTCAGAAAGTATATAGTGAAAATGATATTTTCATGTCCATTTAAATAACCAGTGTATTTTCAACTGAAATAGAGTCCTTATTATTCTTTATCTGAATTTTATGGGCAAAACTTCTTTTCAGTTAGTTAATTTTTTTCAACAGTTCTCCCAGAAGAGTTGAGAGGATTTTAATATTGCCTTTGTAAATGAATTTTCACATCTGTTAACAAGGGAGGAAAAAAGCCATTTTATGCTATAAATTTGTTTTGTTGTATTGTTTGAAAAAATTCATATAGTAGCTACTGATAGAATTCCTTCTGCTATGAAATTGTGAGCTACTATTGGTTATGGTTTTTCTCTAGCAAAGGGATAATATTTTAATTCTAGTTCCCAAGTGCAGGTGTCTGATCTAGTATCAGGATCTCTACACTCACCAACCTTTTTTAAAGCTGACATATTTTTTCTCTGTCAATATTTGCAGTTCTTTGGGAAAAATAGATTCTATAGGGAAAATATTTTGCCTCTGGGCAAAATTTCCTTTAGATGAGCATGGTGTTTTCATCTGTCAAGTGCTGTGTTCCCTATAGGCCCTCTAATAGCATTGCGATAGAGGATCCATTCTTGCACAGAAGGAAATGACTACTATTGAGATTTCTCATGCATAGCTGCAAAATTGTTTTCCCATGAAAGTAACTATAATCAATATAAAGATATTATATATGGATATTAACATAGAGCCAGAAGTATTTATTTGTTTATTTTCTCTTTATTTCCAATGGCAAAAAAGAATTCTTACCATTCCATAATAAGAAACAATTGGTAGTTTCCTTTCAAATCATTTTTGAATTATTTTACTCTTTGTTTTTTTTTTTTTTGGTGATAGATTGCCCAGAATGCAAGCTAAAGGAAAACAAATACTTCTCCAAGCCGGGTGCTCCAATTTACCAGTGCATGGGCTGCTGCTTCTCCAGAGCATATCCCACTCCAGCAAGGTCTAAGAAGACAATGTTGGTCCCAAAGAACATCACCTCAGAAGCCACATGCTGTGTGGCTAAAGCATTTACCAAGGTGATAACTTAAAGAGCCTGGGGAAACTTCCTAACAATCCAAACAGAGACATTCATGGGGGTTTAATGGATGTCTAAAGGTCCCCTTTGTTGGGGACACTTTTACTGGGAGCATCTGCATATGTCACCTTTCATCAATAGAGTCAGCACCCTCTGAGTAGACTGGATTTATTCCCAATAAAATTGGGGTGGAGGGATGTGGGATAGGTTGGGAAACAGAATAGGGTACTTATACAATACAATCGAATCTTTCAGGTTGAAAAGATCAGTCAAAAAGGAGAATATGCAAATGTAGCAAGCATCTATTTTATTTAGCTGGCTACGGGCAATTTAGTTTGACAGTTTTCAGTTTTGCTCATCTATCAATATGTCTGAAATATTTCCCTTCCCCTTTAGGCCACAGTAATGGGAAATGCCAAAGTGGAGAACCACACGGAGTGTCACTGCAGTACTTGTTATTACCACAAATCTTAACTACTTTGCAAAGTACCCTGTTGATGACTGCTGATTTCCCGGACTGGAAAATTAATTTGCTCAGTGTTTATGGCCTTGTGAGATAAAATCCTCCTTTTCTTTTTCATACTAATTTTGACATGCTTCAAGGATATACTGCAACTTTACTGCCTTTCTCTTTATCCTACAGTATAGTTGACAGTTGAGCTCTTTTTACATGGAATGAAATATAGCATTTAACATGACCATAAAAAGCTGGTTCTGCTAGAAATAAAGTCTTTTAAATCATCATCCCATCATTGAAATCTATTTTTTTCCCATAAAATTGTAAAGAATGGAAAAATTTATGGAAATTTTTCCATAAAATTGTAAAGCTTTTGAGGGGGTTAATTGAAAGAGTGAAACAATTGGTGAGCTGGGGCCCCATGTACTTAGTGATCTGACACTGGAGACCTGTGTTCAACTAGAAAAATATTGGAGAACACCTCCCTGGGGTTTGGGAGAGACAAAAGCTTTCCCAGCTTGAAATTTCTATTCACTCGGCTTCTGCTTCCCCAAAACCAAAACCAAACAAAACAAAAAATGGGGAAAGAGGGAATGGATTTTATGAGTTCTTGGTAATCAGGTTATAACCAAATGGTGGCTAAGAAAATGGTATCGTTGTCCTTAACAGAAATGAAACATTATTCTTAAATTCCAGAAGCATCAGTTCTCTCATTCCATGTTCAGGTTTGGCTGGGAAGGAATAAATGATGAGTATTCATGGAGCATTTGTGTGCTAGATGGAGTACCAAGCACTTTCACTTAATTCTATCAAAATGCTTCAGAGCATTGGCATGCTTCGGTCACATTTATTGAACATTAATACTTAAAAGCAGAGATAGTCCTTACTTTGAGGACCATGGCTTTTACCCATTAAATTATATTAGCTATGGTAGAGATCAAAGCCACCCACAAGTTCTACTCTTAAAGGAGCCTGAAATTAAAAAAAAAAAAAATCACACTGGTCACAGATAATGTTTTCAAAAAATTTTTCAGTCAGTCATCACCAATTTGTCAAGTTCCATTTTTGAGTGACAAGCCAATTCTTAACAGGTTGGTATAAACACACCAGGTATCAGGGTGAAAAATTGAAATGAGTACTTGTACTTTTTTAACAAACACTGAAATATGCATGAAGACATTACTTCAGATATTCATTAATTAATATCTATAAGTTCTGGCATATTGTTAGATTGTAGGGATTCACAGATATCAGAATTCTTTGGAAGATAAGACTGAGAAAGTGAATTGCTGCTTAAATTCAGAAAATAGAATTGATCATTGGTTCATTCAAATATTTAATAGATATTCATTGAGAATCTACTATGTGTCAGGTCTTGAGAGATGTTCGGAGGGTTCAGAATGGAAAGCTACTAACACTCTCTTGGTTGGACTGCTCTTGCCCATCTGGGATCATCCTATTTGGTAGAGAGGATGGAAGGAGAAAAGATGGGGACATGCCCTGTTCATACAGTCAAATCAACCCTGGCGAACTTCAGGGTGAAATTTTTTGCTCATGTGAACCTCCCACCTGATCATGCACCAGGCATTGTGTTGGTCTGGCAAGGCCAAGATGAATACAGTGCAGATCCTGCCCTAAAGCAATCCACAGTTTAGTGATGAAAAGAGGCATAAAACTTACAGGAGGTGTGGACTTTGGTGGCACATAGAAAGGGATGTTTAGCTCAGTGCTTTGGGTTCCCGTGGAGACCTTTACAGGGTAGGCAATACTTGAGTTGGGTATAAAAGATAAGTAGATAGATGGGGAAAGGGTATATTTTAGTTTGAAGAAACATAACAAGTAAATATCCTGAGATGGAAACCAGTATGACGTTCACCAATTGCAAGAAGGAGAAGAATGGACTTTAGGGAGTTGGTTGGAGAGCTAGAACTGCAGAGACAAATAGAGATCTGCCAAGAAAATCCTTATATAACATGCAAAGAAATGTGCATTCAAGTGAGGACCCTAATTCCTTAAAGAAGATGCCTGAAGCCATAGGATAAACATGTACCTTTCTGCAGGGTCAATTTTGCTTGAGGGCTTAGAGAAAGGTGATTTTAATTTCAAAACAAAAACTGATATAAACTAGAAAATAAAATGACAACACTAGATTTAAAATTGTGACCTGGAAAGAAGCTACAGATGGCTCCTCTGGATTCTTCTCTTTTGAACATTTTCCAAATCTCCTGGGAGCTCCTTCACGCTTCCTGCTGTAGAGTACTTATGGACAGGGGTTTGAGAAGTTCTATTAAACAATATATTCACTCAGCTTTGTACTTAGGAGAAATCATTCTGATAGCAATAAAAGGATGATTTGGGAAGGTGAGAGATCTAGTGATGTAGGACCATGTACCTTGAGGTTTTTGCCATTGTCTTGATATGGATGATGACAGTCTACTGGCAATGAGAGGAGAATTAAGGAGAGAGGACATTATGGGAGAAATTGGAAGGAAATGAGATGATTGTGAGTGTGACTCCTGATTTTTTTTTTTGGTGACTGATGGATGATCGTGCCAATAACTAGGAAATGAAAAATTTGTGTGGCAATATGGTGGGAAGAGGACAAGTTTATTTCAGAACTTTGCTGAGTTGTTGTCTAAGTTGTACTCAGTGAGCATGTCTGATAGGCAGTGTGTTCAGTAGGAAATGTAGCTCAAGAAAGGACTCCAGCCTGGAGGTACAGATTTGAGGGACATCAGTGATTTTGGTATCAAAACTACAGAGCGACTAGCATGTTCAGAAGGAGATGAAGGCATGTGAAAGAAAAGCTGCTGAACCACTAAGGGTAAAAACTCTTAGGTGGCTACAGGGATGTCAGAGATGAGCAGGACGCAAGGAGGAGGTCATTGAGACAGAGATGGCTCCAACGCATCAGTCTGTCTTCTGGGAATGAGGGGAAAGGATGAGAGGGGAAGAATGGTAGAGGGAAGGGGGAAGAATAATGAGGATATAAAAGGCAGGGGAAGGAAAAATGTGCAAGAAGGAGCGGCAAGAAAGGCTGCTGGAGCAGTCCGTGACCACAAAAGTGGCCAAATGGAATGAAACCAGAAAGAAAAGCCATAACTCGACTCCTCCACTTCTTTCTCAACTGCTGTTGGAATCTATGTAATCACCCCACATTCAAAACCTCCAGCCTAGATGAAGCCTTTGTGCAAAATGGAAAAAGATGCCTCTCTGTGCAGGGAGTGCCTGGAGTAAATGACTGTCATTTGTATATCAGTAGTCATCACTTCCTACCTGGACAGCTTTCTGCAATACACACTGCAGGCATACATGGCAGCCCTGCTCATACGCCATAATCTTAATATGATCATTGTTGTATTTTGTCTTAAATTGGTGAGAATCTTAGTTGACATCAAAGATTCCAAGTGTTGATGTCTCATTTTCTTTATACTGCTAGAAAATTTTAGAGAAAATATTGCCTCAAATAGTTTCGTTTTGGGGCTTCCCTTGTGGCACAAGGGGTTAAGCACAGCTCTGTGAAGCTATCTACAGCCTCTGCAGCGCCAGTTCGATCCCCAGGCTGGGTGCTAACCCACATGGTGCAGCAGACCTCTCCTGTCTCTCCCACTGCTCCTCTCAGCAATGCAGTTCAGTAAATCTACCTGTTCTGCTCCCCACTCTGCCTCTGGTGAATCCTCTCATCCCTGCACCTCTGGCCTGGACCCCAGTTCTTGTATGCATAAATAAATCTTTGAAAAACAAAAACAAAACCAATAGTTTTGTTTTGCTTTTCTCATCTATGGGGAAACTACAACAACTGCTCATAATCTGGCCCAGCAGGAAGGTAAAACCAAAGAATCCACATGTAAGTGGCCATGAAGTTGACGTGAATAAGTTGGTTAGGACCACAAACCTCAAGTGGCTTAGAGAGGTCCACTTACTTGAGAAAAAGTTAAACAACCAACATCAAAACCACCTGACATTTGCACAACCACTTTTACTTTCCCCAATATTTCTATGCCAAATATGTCATTGGGTCTCACTCAGTCCCTTATGGACTGCAAGCCCAGGCAGGTGGCACCATTGACATTTGACAATTGGATAAATGGAGGCATAGAACGCTTCAGTTGTACAGGAATTGAGAACACACTTGCATCCTGGGTCTCCCCCTCTCTAGTTTGGTGTGCTTCTTTCGATTTCAATTTCTTCTTAAGGTATGAGTTTTGCTTTACCTACTATCATGAGAAAGCAGCTATTTTCAGCTGCTTCACAACATTTTGCATTCCAAGCCTGCTCACATCCAGAGGGAGTCTGGACGTTTAAATAAGGATCTGATCTTGGGATTTCTACCACAAGTACCTACTTTGTTTTCCCTGGGTCACCTTTTAAAATAACCACTTAGAGGGGACCTCTGCTCCAGCCGCTTCACAAACACCAGGTGCTTGTTATTACCCTGCTCTCCATTTCCTCCTCACTCGAGACGTAGGACAGAAGACTGCTCTTCTCTTGACTCATAGTGTCCCTCCAACCTTCCCCCCGCCCTATTTTGGGATCTGTAAATATTAAATCTTGTGACTTTACTTCCTTTATGCTAGCTAGTGTATTGAAGTTGCACCTTCGACTAAAAGACCCTGGAGTTTTCACTTCCCTAAAGTGGGAGTTCAGATGTTGAGGGTGCCACCTGTTTACCACATATGGGTGGCTTGTGCCTCCTTATTCTGCAAGTCATAATCTGCATATTCTCCATTAAGTACACCAGTTCTGGCCTCTCAACAAACCTACGAAAAACCTATATTTCCCTGGATACTGAACAGAAGAAATCTTTAGAAATTTGCCCAGGCATCAAAAGAGACGAAATAGGAAATGTGAATTGTCCACTGATGTTTTTTTTCTGGAAGCTTGGATTAAGCATCACCTTTACTGCTTCTCTTGATTCACTCAATATCTCCAGTAATTTTCTTCTTAAACTTAATTAGGAGAAACACAAAGATCTATTCTGAAAGTCAAGTAGGATTTCCATATTCTCCTATTTAAGACTGCATAACATATGGAATTGTAAATATTAAACACTGTTTTCACAAAGAATTAAAGTGGGTCTGAGTTTCCTTGGAGCAAAGAGAGAAGTTAATTATTGCATCAAACTTTAAAAAGGGAGACATAAAAAGGAAATAGCTGTTGGATGTTTTTTAATGAATTCTCCTACTGAATCCCAGAAAAGCACATGTTATCAGATTCTACGGAATCTGACATTTAGGGCTCACTCATCTGAAACACTTGAAAGCTGAGATTTGGGGAAGAGAGAGGGATGTGGGAGTCGGAGAGTCTGACCTGCAGCCTAAAGCTTAGCATATAACTGAAAAATTGTAAGAATGTTTCTAACAAAGATAATATGTTGTTTTAAAGCCATTTCCATTGATGAAATGTTTGTAGAAAGTAGAACAGTGAAATGTAAAGCACAAAAAAAGATAAATCAATTTTCTCCAAATGCTCTTGATGAGAAAGTGTGTTTGAAATACAGTCACTTATTCAGTTGCAAATGGTCTGTGAATAGTAATTGATTCTCAACTAAGTTGACAGTAAGTAGAATTTCTGCAAGTGCAAATTTCTTTCTACACACCTTTTGTCAATTGCAACTCATGTTGGGGATAATTAGAAAAAGCTGGCAATAGGAGTAGGCCTGTGAAATGGTGGAGAACTGGGAGGCAGGATAAAGTAGTTTGCTCAAGATGACTTGGGGTGGGGGGATAAAGGAAGAGGAAGAAAGGAAATGTGGGCTGAACAAAGAAAAGCTTGGCATATGCGTGAAGGTGGAGGAATTGGGAAAGGTGTGTGTATGTGGGGCTCCTCCCAGAAGCTTGGGTAAATATTAGGGCAGGAGAATTATTAAAGTCTTAACCTTGAGTGTTAGGGAGAGGACTTATTTACTATCTAAATGGTTATTCTAGGGATGGTGTGACTCAGTTATAGGGCAGCCCCGATACAAAACGGGGTGCCTGACTGTGGGTCCTCACCCGCGCGCTTTAAAGGACTTATCAATGCTCTACTGCAGGCACACACGAAAGGTTAATAAAAGGTTTATTTACAAGGGAAGGGGAAATGAGGAAATGTACAGCTCAGGGAGAAAAGTGGGAGACAAGGTTTTAAATAAGTCCTACCCGATCCGCCCATCAGGAATCCCAAATGGCACTCAGAGAGCTGGCCGCCAGCCAGGAGCCGTGAAGCCAGGAGGCGAGCAACAGAAGCCAGCCCAAGGCCCACATGTTTGTTTTTTATACCCAACCTGGCTGCTTAACTCCACCCTCAGGTCCCAGCCACCTTCCCTTTGATGGTGATGGGATTTGTTTTTCCCAATGTCTTGATGGCTTTAGTCTGGAGTGGGAGTGGAGTCCACAAAGCCTGTATGGGATTAGCTCAGGACATCCTTTCCCCCTAACAACTCCACTCCCAATCTCTGACATAGAAGTCATAACCCCAGGAATGTATTTGCTGTTTTCTTGGGCAAAGTGGATGGACTCTGAGGGTGTGCCTTGTGGTTCCTGAAGCTGAGGCGCAAGTGCTCACTCTTCACAGTACTGCAAAGTAGAGCGTGATGAGAAAGGCTTTCCTTCACTGCCAACCTTTCTATTCTGCAGCAGAGGATTGCTGCCCCTAGTGGACAACTGGAGAGTGGCGGTTTTCGAAAAGAGTGGGTGAGGCTGGGAGTCTGTATGCTTCTATAGGGATGCTTGGCAGGATGTAGCTGACTGGACACATTTGTTTTCGTATTGATGGGATCCTTCTTGTAGGGTAAGGAAAAAGTATTGGGCTTTTCTGCCCTCCCACCATTAGGATAGATGAGGGAACCCTGTGGTCCTGAATGCATGCCTGATGGCGGGCACCTGGAGTGGGTACACCTGGGCTGAGAGACTGAGTTTATAAGGGTGGCATCACAGGGACGCCAGCAGAAGCCAAGAACGAGTAGAAGCCCAGAGAAGGAGAAGCAGAGAAGCAGAACTACGAGAGAGCCCAGATAGAGTGAAGACTTGCTGGGGGCCGGGGAGGCCTGCAAGCCTCCCCGACCCCCAGCACCTCTGCTGGTTGTCGAGTAAGGGTGAGGATCTGAGGACTCTAACTCTTCCTTTACCTGGTCTGCTGGATCAGAAAACCTGCACTGTGTCCATTCCTGCCCCTACACTTCTGTACTTGCTTGTAAGGTGCCCTTTTACTGGCATCTAACTAGCTGCAGGGGGAAGGTTCTAATAAATGTGCACTAGGTAAATTTTAGCTTCAACATGATTTAGAATTATTTGATAAGCTGAAGTTCAAAATCCATCCACATTATTACATGAATTTCAAGATTACATTTCTCAGTGAAAGAAAAGAAAAAGCCCGTAGGTCCTCTTCACATAAACTATTATAAAATTTTCAGTAGTTGGAAATAATGTCTCTAAGCCTTTTCTTCCTACACACACAAAGATTTTTGCTGGTAGGGATCATTCAGAATTTGAAGTGATTGTCATTAAAAAGTATTGCTGAATTTCATGTAGCTATTTCCATCATAAAAGTTGACAAAAAGCGGGTCTCCCCTGGTGGCGCAGCGGTTGAGCGCTGGGCTGTGAAGCTGCCCGCAGCCTCTGCAGCGCTGGTTCGATCCCAGCCACCAGCGAGGGTCCCACATGGCGTGACAGACCTCTCGCCGCCTGCTGCTCCCCTCAGCAGTGTACTTCGGTCCTTCTGCCTGCTCTGCTCCCCGCTCTGGCTCTGGTGAATTCTCTCACCCTCCCACACTTCTGACTGTACCCAGTGCTTGTATAAATAAATAAAAAATAAAGTTGACAAAAAGCTACAAAGAAATAAGCACAAATTTCTAATGGAAATATCTGAGAATGTTTCATTTGAAAGCTTTGATACTATGTATTTTTCTCACAACTGTAATTATTTTTATGGAGTCCTACATGGACATTCTCCTTAGTGAACATACATATATTTATATGTGTTTTCAAGGTCCATTCTGCCAAGTCCATTTTCTTTCCTGTGGTTGGGAGATGAGACTAATTTTTTTTCCTTATCTATGGACTCATTTACTCATGTGTCTTTGTACTTGACTTTGAGAGCTGAATTTGGATTGGTTTGTGAAAATGACTGGCTATTAAGTTTCCAGAGAGTTGTAGGTCTAATTTACTGTAGAGGAAAATTAGGACAAGACCAGAGATGCCTGACCTTTGAAGGAAATCATTCTCCCCCACCCCCATCTATCCATTATTTGTTGGCAATTTCTACAAGGAGGCTTGCAGCTGGACCCTTTTGCTGTCCTAATTGACCCTAGTTGGCCCTCCCTACTCATTTAGGATCATGAAGGGGAAGAGGAAGAAAAGGAGGCAAAGGAGCTATAGAGAAAGAAGGAAGTGGAACAGGCTCCTGGGCTCTTACTGGGCACTTCACAGACATCCTGCTCAAAGAATTGCACATCATGTTTTTGAAGAAATTCAGTCATTAATTCCAGTTTGTCTGAAGCAAACTGCCAGTTGCATCAACCTTTGAAGTATTTAGCCTCTTTTATTCTAGGTATCAGAAACTCAGTACATCTTCAATTTTATTTTAGAATAGAAATAACATTTTTACCTTTTAGCATGACCAATTTTAACATAAAAATGGGAAGCAGCAATTAGTGATAAAAGTTGGGAAGGGGGTTGCTTCCTGAAGGCTGATGCTTACCCCATACCAAGAATATTTAAATGACAAATGAAATTCTTGTTGCTCCCCAGATGACCCACATTAGGCCCAGGTGGTCCCTTTGCCTTTCAGAATTGCTCTTTGGGAAGTTTTGATGAGTTTGGGAATTTAGGGGAGTTGCCTATTTGCCTTGACTGCCCAGTGAATCCGCAGACCTGGAAATGCCAAGTCACACCCTTCCTTCAAATTCCTTCCCTCCCCCACCTTATATAATCACAGCACTCCTGCCATTTAGGGAGCTATTTTTTGGGTGCGGTGCCTATTCTGCTGACCCCCTTGATAGCCATCTTGAATAAACTCAGTGCAAAGTCATGCTTATGGTTCAGAATTTGGCTTTCTGGTTTGATCATTTATAAGTCCACTTCTGGATATTTACTTAATATGAACCACGAATTTGAAAATATATATGCACCCCTATGTTCATTCCAGCACTATTCACAATACCCAACACATGGAGGCAGCCTAAATGTCCAATACAGATGAATGGATAAAGATATGGTATATACATATAATGGAATACCACTCAGCCATCAAAAAAGATTAAATCTTGCCATTTGCAACAACATAGATACATCTTGAGAGGATTATGTTAAAGTGAAATAAGTCAGAAAAACAATTATCACATGATTTTACTCATTTGTGGAATATAATTTTTTTTAAAAAGCAAATAAGCAAAAGAAAAATAAACCTTTAGATGCTGATAACAGAATGGTAACCAGAGTGCAAGATGGGGGGAGAGGATAGGTAGAGGAGGTCAATTTATTGGTGGTGAATGGTCACTGGATAATATTTGGTAGACAATGAAGTGATATATACAGTTGCTTGGGTAATAAACTGTACACCCAAATTTACACAGTGTTACCTCAATTAAAAAAAAAAATTAAGATGCTTGTACCTAACCCCAAACCCACAAATCAGAATCCCTGGCACTTGAACCCAACTATATGCATAAGCTAAAACTCCACAGGTGTTTCTAATGTGCATCCTGATTGAGAAATTTTGCTCCCATGATTATAAAAGTGATACTTAATTTGATGTGAGAACTCAAATAAGAATGGGGCTGGTGTCATCTATTTTTCTTTTGAGATTGCTTTCTCTATGGACATTAAGTCTAAATTTCAAAACTCTGCTTGAAAAGCCTGCATTTTGCCTTTTTTCTCTCTTAACTGTCTTGAATAAACATCTTGAAATACGCATCAAGAGAAAGCAGCAATGATTATTGCTTTTAGTCCCTTTGGCTTCCCTCAAATTAGAGGAATTTTCCTGATGGATTCATTTGTCATGTCATTTCACATTTTTATGTGAAGTAAGTTAGTTATGGAGTTCTTATAATTATGTATTCTTTCTTCTAGGACACTGGCAATAAAAAAATCACCATGACCATCACAAATAGCAACTCCATGCACAAACCCCACAGCATAAATGAAAATATCTTTCACCTTGTTCTTGGACAAATACAAGTGTTTCTTGTCTGTCCATTCTCTACTCAGCAGGTAAAAAGAAAATGTTCTACTTTGTCTCATTAATCAAAATATCAATGAAAACCTATTTGGTTATTTTAACTCAAGGAGACAAATGTTGATGGGACTCAGAAGGAATTTTCTGATGCTGCAATTAAACATATTGAAATCATCTTCCTGAACTATCTCTTTTCCCTATGTGTTGGTTTCCCTATGTATTTAAGGACAGTTCTGAGTTTCCTATACCTATCAAATAAGAACAGATATTTATTAGAGGAGAAACACAGAGTAGTGTGTCTAAGACATTTTGAGTAAATACAGGACTGCTCAGCAAATGTTCATGTAACATTCCCCTTATAGATCAGTAGAGAGCCATGTCCACTTCTAGTCAATGAACTCTTATTAAAAATGACTTGTCTCCTCTGGGCTGGCGGGAGTTCTCTCTGCCTCCATAGGGTCTGGTACTGTTTCAGATGATGGAGCCTCAGTGACCACTCAGGGTTTTCCACCTACCATGCACATGAAGTATAAGTGAAAAAATTGGCCTGTGCTCCATAGAGCCTGAGATTTTGGGATTGGTCACTGCAGAATTGTTTACCCAGACTTGACCAATGATGGAATTTTAACATTTCCAAAACCACTTCAAGACTTGGGCTCCCTTCCTGACTTCTAGAGTGCTCAGTGTTTGGAAGATCAATGTCAAACTTGTGGGAAGAAGTTCAAATTAAAGCAAGCACACCTTTTAGTTCACAATTATTTTTTGGCCAGATGACTCTGATATTTGTGTTATAGGACAGGGAGAGGGGCAGCCCAAACCCCGCAAACCTTCCTATTCTAAATGGGTTCTGCCATCCACCGCATCAACACAAAACATATGAGACTTTAATGGGAAGGAACTTTAATAAAACTAGGAAACAATGCAGGAAAGGCAAAGAGTCTAGTTTCTAAATGAAGCACCCAAAGTTACCCGTCCCCTCGTGGGTAAAAGTCCATCCATATAGGAATGGCCCAGAGCAAGGCCCCAAAGCCTGCCAGAAGTCTAAAGCATCTTCCAGTGGGGACCCACAGAAAAGGGTCAGAAACAACCAGACAAGCCCGGAAGGAAAAGAGCAAAATCAACATCAAGATAAAAGCTGCCATTGTCACCTCCCCACGGGTCTTACCCACATCTGTGTCACCCAGTCCACGACCAAAAGACAAGCGCAGTTTCTTCATGTGTCTCTAGGCTCCATGCGCCTCCTCCAGGTCTCCTGTCTCCATCCTGCTTCCTTCCTCAGTCTCCTCTGCAGCTTCTCCTCTCCCTGCTCAGCTCCACCCTCCCTTGGGTGGGGCAGGGAACTTCCCCCTTTCCTGGGGACCACCCTGTTACACTTGGACAGTAATTCCTTATTCAAAAATGTTAAAGTTAATTAAAAATATGACATATTCTTTATTATTTCTAATATTTCTTTATTATTATGGTCCCCATTACATCCTTTGAAGGTGCTAGAGTGTTCTGTTGGCCAGAGCCTGCAGGAAAAATTGATCTGATTGGTGTTTGGTGTCAGCAAGTCTTATATTTTCTCCCTTTAGCAATTCCAATGATACTTTACAACTAGCAACTGAAAATAACGTCTCAAGGATAGCTGGACAGAGCATTTATTCGATAATCAAAGTGTGGACTCAAACCTGGGAAGCAGTTCGACAGACTTCACTCAGTGAGAGCTGTTTCAGTAAACACAAGTTTGAATTTAGTTTATGTAGGTAGAAACAGCGAGTCCCTGCCATCAAGAATGTCACTGATAGGAGGGGCTTCCGATTCTAAGTTGTCCTTACTTAAAGATATGCTGATGCTAGAGGAAGACAATACAGGATCTAATCTCTGCCATTTTAATGAATGCACTGCAGGGATGCAAAAGCTGGGTACCCATTGTTAAAGATTTTTTGTTATTTGTGAAGACTGAATTTACCTTCAGGCAGCAGATTCCTGCACACAGGATGGAGCTCTGAAGATGGCTTTGCTTGCCTGCCTACCAGATGGGGGCGGGGAATCCCCAGAAAATTTTACATTATTATGTTTACACTATCTCAAGCGATCCATAAGGACTGGATGTCTCACACCCGCCTTCTTAAGCTTTCAAGTCTTCTTTATCACAAATGTAGACTCCTGCTAGGCTGGGGGAGGAGTTCTCTCCAGCATTGCTCTGATAAAAAATTCCTTCCGAGCCTCTTATATACCAACTCAGGACCTTCAGCTACAGAAATCAATATATACAATTCAACAATCTATCCCTTAATCTGCTTATATAGTGCCTGAAGAAGAAGTCATAAGATAAAGAGCATAACAATAAAGTGAATGAGTAAAGAACAATAAATGGCCAGAAAAGAAAGCTGTGGGAATTCCTAGAAGAAAAAAGTTTTACTTTAGGCCGGGAAAAAGTAGAATTTAACTTATATCTTCAGAGATTCACTGACCTTTTGACAGATGGGGATGGGTATAAAGGCAGAAATCTTTACGCTTCCTCTGGGCTCTCTCTGGATTGGTGGTCTCACCTCTTCTGCAGTCATGCTGCTCATCCTCGCAAAGCCGGTCTCAACTGACACCGCCCTTATATATCCCTGGCCTCCAGGCTCAGGTGTGCACGCTCACACATGCCCACACCAAACTCCAGGTGTCCACCATCAGGCATGCGTGCCCCGTGCCCACGCTCCCAAGAGCCTCCTGTGAAGGCCGCAGGTGATGGCCACAGAGGCTTGTGGTATAAAAAATCCGATTAATTGCACTTACCCTACAGCCAGGTACTACATTTTCTAGTTGTGTGTCCTGGCACAAATTGCTTAACCTTGTTGAGACTGAATTTCCATACTTGCCAAGTAGAGAGGATAATAATTCCTCCCTCATAGAGTTGTGAGTGTGAAAGGCAGGGAGGAGGTAAATTGCTCAGCACCCGGCAGGTGATAAAAACAAGTGCTAGCTATTTGTTTTTATTACCCAGCACCACCAGTTATTTTGTTATAACCTGACTATATTTTGTTAAACATGTATTAAATACATCAGTGCAATAAAAGCAAGTCGAAAACTAGAAAAAAAATGTTTATAGCTACAAAAGAAAATGCTAGAGTCAGTCAGACACACCTGATTTCTATCTTCTCTTTGTTAAAGGACTTTCAGCACATGCTTTATAGATAATGAAAAGCTCATTATTCTTTTCTCCTCTGGTTTGTAACCCTGCCATTCAGGAGTTTCGAAAGCAGAAAGTGCAAGCTGCCTTATCTAAAACAGTGCAATAATTGGTTGTCTGAGCTGAATTTTGTATTTGATTTTCCCAAAGAAAGAATTGCTAGAACCAGAAAAATTGTCTGGGTCCTAAGGGCAACCTCTGGTCTTCGCAGGAAGGTGTTTAAATATACCCTTCAGATGCACACATCCACAGAGTGTGCATTTGCAGAATGGAGCTGCCAAGCAGGCATACGCCTCTGTGTAACTGGAGAAATCTGATTAAAAAAAAAAAATCTCTGTGTAAGGGCCTTAATTCTGTCATTGTGAGCTGCCAGTCAGCTAAAGAAGATTGCACATTATTGATTTGCTTCAGCAATCTCTTTTCTGGCTGCCTGGATCCGCAGCCCCCTACACCCCCACCTCTCCCATGCAGAAATGCTTTCTTTCTTTGTAAAGATGGCCACTTCCTTTCCTTTCAGTGTTTGTGCATCTTCATGCGTCAATACAAGAAAGACAGTATTTTAAATGTTCTGTGCGTGTGTCTGAAAACCAGTCAGTGTCTGCCTGTATTTTATTTACTAGCTTTCTGTAATTCCAAAAAGCTTTTGTGGGTGTTGAGCGCCACCCAGTGGCAATATGTAGCTAAACGATTAAAAAAGAAAAAAGAATTTGATGATGAAAATACCCTAAAGAAATTATTAGTTTTCTTTTAAATGAACTAGTGAAACTGGGGTTTAAAAAACAGCACGGCCAGGTCATTGCCATTACCACGAATGTAATCCTGATATTTTCCTTCTTCTTGCTTTTTTTCCTTGGTTATTTCATGCTGTTTTATTACATATTTGAAGTCATGTGTTTAAAGGGGGGGGGGGCCCAATAAATTTTTGTGAATTTTTGTAGTTCCTATTTTTTAGATTGTTATCAAAATACATATTTTAGTAGCTTGAAATTGGATCGGTATCAAGTGACCCAAGTCTGGGTTCCCACCAACACTATCCGGGGAAGGGTCGGAGGACTCTAAGCAGAGAGCAATCTTCTCTCCTCTTGCAAACTGCCCTGCCACCCGCCTTTCCTCTCTGCTGCTTTAGGAAACTGCCCCCTAAATTCGCCACTCTTCCAGGGCGCTCGCGTGTCATTAGCTTTGATCAAGCTCAAAGTCGAGTGGGTCTTTTATTTATTTTTAATTATTTTATATATTTTTTACATCATTTTTTCATTTTTTGTACAATGTATGCATTTTCTTTCTTTTTCTTTTTTTATAGAGGCATGTTTTCTTTCTTTCTTTATTTGTTTGTTTTGTTTATACAAGCACTGGGTCCAGTCAGAAGCGCGGGAGGGTGAGAGAATTCACCAGAGCCAGAGCGGGGAGCAGAGCAGGCAGAAGGACCGAAGTACACTGCTGAGGGGAGCAGCTGGCGGCAGGAGAGGTCTGCGCGCCATGCGGGACCCTCCTCCAGTGATAGGGGAGCAGCTGGGGATCGAACCGGTGCCGCAGAGGCCGCGGGCAGCTTCGCAACCCAGCCCTCAACCGCTGCGCCACCGGGGAGGCCCAATGTACGCATTTTTATCTTGGTTATAGTCCCCGTAAAATTTCCACCACCCATTCACCCATGATCTTCCCACTCTTGTTTTGGTAAATCAGAGACATACTACAGTGGGGGAGAAGGGAGTAGGATCAAAACGAGTCTTTTAGATGAGATTTGTTGCTAGTCCAGGGCGAAGAAAAATTCCAGGAAGATCAAGCACGGTGTCTTCTGTTTACTCACGTCCCCTTTACCTTGTAGGTTTTGGTCCCAGTGCTGTTGGAGACCATGGAAGTCTATCTAGTCTATTTTTATGTCATCAGGAAATTGAATAATCATTTCATCCATGTCTCAAGCTATAAATTAATATGTTGGATAGGACAGGGTCAAACGTGCCATTGCTGGGCCTCCCTGGTGGCTCAGGGGTTAAAGTCTTAGTGCTATCAAGCTATCAGCAGCCACTGCAGGCTTCACCAGCCAGGGAGCTAACCACATGGCAACGCAGACCTCTCCTTTCTGACCCTGCTCCCCTCAACAGTATATCTCAGTCTGCCTGTTCTGCTCCCTACTCTGTCTCTGGTGAATCCTCTCACTACCCACACCTCTGGCCTACACCCCAATTCTTATATGCATACATAAATAAAAATAAATATTAAAATAATGCTGTTGCAACCCACCAAAGTTCTGTTTAGGACACTTAACCAGCATTTTTGGAGGTTGGTTTTAGGAAGTTAGCTGGCTATTGTGAAATTAATAGTCAGAACTATACCATTTGGGGTCATCCTTTATATTTAGGCCTTGAGCTTAGCCCTTGAGATATATATTTGTTTGTTTTGAAGGTTCATGATATTTCTGTAAAGTAGGTGTCCTAATTTTAAAAGATATCAAATAGAAGAATAAAGAGATTAAGTGGTGTGCCCAAGGTCACATGAAATGTGTTACCAAGTTCACGTGAACATATGCCTAACCAGGTTTAAGTTTCCTTGAAGTGTATAGTCATTGCAACATTTCAATATTAACCCTTAAGTTATACAAGTAATTCATTTTCATTGTAGAAGAATTAGAAATAAAGACAAGCAGAAAATAAAAATCATTTGATGACATTTTATAAGCTTTCCATACTTTCAGAATGGGTGTTAAACTTGTTATTATTATTAGTTGTTTGCAGACATTAAACAACTCCAGCCTAATAAATTGGCTGAAAACTAAGTAAAATAAAATATTAATCATTTATTTTGTTTTATTTTAATGTCGATTTTCCTCCAAAGACTCAAGAATACCCAATACCTGCATAATAATAACCTCTATTTTTAATTATTTGGTTTACAGTAAATCAAATGATTTACAGCTTTATAAATGATATGTTTTCACCTTCATTGATGAGATTTCATTTCCTGAAGGATAAAGATACCTCCTTGATTGTATTCTTTACCTTAGTCATTAGAATTTTTCCTCCTCACATACTCTATACTATGTGAGTTTCTAGGTAGTGCACTGCATTGAGATTTTTTTTTTAATAGAGGCATGTTTTATTTATTTATTTGTTTGTTTGTTTGTTTTTGTTTATACATGCACTGGGTACAGTCAGAAGCACGGGAGGGTGAGAGAATTCACCAGAGCCAGATCCGGGAGCAGAGCAGGCAGAAGGACCGAAGTACACTGCTGAGGGGAGCAGCGGGCGGCAGGAGAGGTCTGCGCGCCATGTGGGACCCTCCTCTGGTGGCCGGGGAGCAGCCAGGGATCGAACCGGTGCCGCAGAGGCCGCGGGCAGCTTCGCAACCCAGCGCTCAACTGCTGTGCCACTGGGGAGGCCCTGCATTGAGATTTCATCTCTAATGAGCTTTTTCTAAATTGGTGAAGCATGGTTACTCTGAATTTTAGAAGTATTTAAATCTATAACCAAAGAGGCAGGATTGTACATGAGGCAGGATTGGTGAAGCTTTGATATATATAATTTAATTCTACTTTTAGTAAAAGGAATATTGCACACCTTTCAGAATGGCTCAAGGCATGACTTACTTCAAGGCAATTTACAATTGCTTTTTGGTTACAAAACCCACTGGAGTGGAACTATGAACATTATCTCTTACTATATTCTCTTCTTACTCTTTTATGTTTAATCTCCATCTAGTATGCAATTCTCACATGAAGAAACTTTGCACCAAAACCTGATATGTTTTTATTGCATTATTTCTCTGGGTTATTTATTTTTCCTGCTATTGCTCTTTTTAATATACAGATCAAATTTGAAAACTGAGTGTTAAAGGACAGTTGATTCTTTATGAAAATGCCATAGAGTGCTGCCATCTGTTATAGATGAAAAATTTCCCTCTCACTGCCTAACTAGGGATGTGCAAATATTATTTAAGTCGGAGTTAGACTCCTGGACTGGAATTAAATTTATTTTACTTTTCCATTTAAAAACAATGACTTAAAAATTTTTATGGAAGAACAAACGGTCCAAAACAGAAAATAAATATTTTTTGGGAAAAAAAACTAGTAAGGGAAGACTTGCTCTAATAATAGATATCAAAAGTTATTGATCTAGTAGATCAAAATCCACTCAAATGGATTATAAACAGTGTGTGAAAATATTAATATATTGCAAGGAAACCTAGGTAACCATGTGAAAAATCTAGGGGCTGGAGATATCTTATTCATGAATAGAAACCCTATTGGGGAGAAGACAGAATATTTGATTAAATAAATATGACAAAAGATGCTATAAACTAACTCAAAGTGAAAATGAAAATGAAAATCACTCAAAGTGAAAATGCAATACAGGGAGCAGACTGAGGGTTAATATTTATAATATTTAAAGAGTTCTTACAAGTGGAAACAAGTTGCTGAAAGACCTGAATAGGATTATAATCAAAAAAGCATGAACAAACAAATCACAGAAGAGCAAATTCATGTGGGTAGAAAGCATATAAAAAGATTTCTCAAACTCATTAGTGGGCTAGAGGTGCAAATTAAAGTAACATCAAGATGTCATTTTATAACTCTCAGACAGATGGAAATTGAAACACTCAGTAACACCTATGGCCTGTGGGGATGTAGGACAAAGTGTTGTCTCCTTTCTGCAGGTGAAAATACGTTTTGTTGTAGTGGTTTTTTTTTTTTTTAAGATTTATTTATTTATACAAGAACTGGGGTACTATATTGTTGTAGTGTTTTGATAATACAGTATGTGGCAACAGTATTACAATGATCAATACTCTGATCCAGAAATTTCACTCTAAGGAATCTATCCTTATAATAAAAATACCACCAGTACTTAAAATATTTGTGCAATTATATTTATTGTAGAATGACTTAACAGTAAAGAAAATTTAGAACTAAAGCGAATTGTTGTCATGCAACAGACAGATCATGAAATTTTATGTAGTCATTACAAAGAATGAATTAAATCTATCTATTCCAGTAAATTTGAAAGAATCTTCATTAGGTAAAATCACAAAGATTGAAAGAATCTTCATGACAAAAGCTAGAGGCTAAAGAGTTCATAGATTAATCCAATTTTCATAGTGAAAGTCTCCAGTTTTTAATAAAACAAGGAATTATAAACTGACGTGTGTGTATATGGCACTAGATTTCTCATATGCCTACTACAGGAGACAAAGAAAATTGTGGTAGACTGGATTGTTTACATGGGCTACCAAAAGCAAAAAGAGATGAGGGAGGGAGAGACATTCATTCATTTCAACAAGTAATATTTGGATCGGTATCTACTTTTAAAAAATATTTTTCTGCTTTTTAAAAATTTATATTTTATAAAACTTTTTAAAATTTTACTTTTGGTGCTACCTTTTACTCTTCCATATGTGCGTATGTTCCACTCACCCTCCACTAAACCACCTGTGTTAATATTCCATCTGCCCCACCTCTTTCCTGTTCCCTCGGGTAACCATTAAATTCTTCCATTAACTCCAAGATTTATTCGGATATCTCTTACTTTTTGACTTTTTTTGTTTAACATAGTCACCTCCTGATCCATCCCTCTTCTCCCAAAAGACAATGTTTCAACCTTTTAGTAGCTAAGTAGTATTCCTTAGCTACTTGGTAGCTAAGTAGTATATACTCCACAATTTCTTTATCCACTTCTCTGTTGCTGGGCACTTAGGTTGATTCTATGACTTGCAGGTGCCTACTTTGCACCAGTGACTGTTGTCGGCACTGGGAAGGTAGAATTGAAACAGACAAAAAATTCATGTCCTCAAGTAGCTTGTATGGAGAGATAGACAAAAACCATAATAAGTAAATGAAGTATATGCTTTAAAGATGGTGGCCACTCTGGAGATGAGTAAGGTCACAAGTAGTATAAATTTAAGAGTCTTTACCTAATGTATTTATTGGCCATGACTATTAAAAATAACAGTGCATCCAAAATTATCCTGGAAAATTGCCCATAGGTATGATCTTGTCTAATTAGAGTAAGCTTTGTCAGAATGCTAAGTCTGGCACAGGCAAAGATTCTACCTCCCTGTAATTTCTTTCAATTCCCTGTGTTATCCCTTTGCACCTCATATTATTAGCTTTGAAAACAGGAGATCTAAGTTATTCTAAGCAGTTACCAGGTTAATGCAGATGGTGTTGAGTGGTTGCTGGGTGGCAAGCCTGTGGCTCAAATTTATGTTCACAAATTGAGTTTGTCAAAGCACGGAGAACATCCACCTCTATTTCACTGACCTGTTTTTCTTTTCCCACCCACTCAACTACAGTGAAGCACCTGAGTGAGCCCTCATGTATGGTGATCAGTAATCTCTTACTCTCTCCTGGAAACAATATATTATTTCTTCTGTTTGTTCCTGGGTATTTTTCATATGCAATAAACTCAACTGACATATGGTTCCATTGATTAAGGGTGTTGAAACTTGGTGATTGAGTGTGACACATAAGGAAAATATTACTATGGTCAGGTCTAATCTATCACATGAGCTTATTTGTAGTACAAATCAACTCCTTTTGGTCTTTATGGGCCAAGTAACTAGTTAAATGTGAGTTTTAGCCACAAAAAGAGAGTCCTCTAGTTTTTTTAAAATTAATTAATTTTTTAAATGATTGTTCATTTTTAAAAAATATTTGCTTCCCCCCCACCATGTGTAGTCCCTATAGAATTTCCTTCACCAATGCACCCGTGCACCATCACCACAGTCCCCTGTGCTCCTCCCTCCCTCCCTCTGATCCCTCTCCCTCCTTCTCCCCTGCAGGATGTCTCTGATTTATAAGTCAGAAGGAAAAAGAAAATTATTGGATGGTTTCACTTATAGGAGGAATATAGGGGAACCAAAATAAAATATCAGTGTAAAAAAATAATAATACGAATCACAACAAAACAAAAACAGACAATTATAAATCCTCTAGTTTTTTTTATTGTCACTTCTTTTGTAAAGAGGAAGGTAGTTGACATCACTTGATGTAGTCTTTGCAAAACTCTATCTTTAGTCCAAAGCTTGTCTTAATTATATACAAATGCTGGGCAGATTCTCTTAGCTCTTTAACCTCAATTTTCTCATCTATTTTCCAGGATTACTTGTGAAGATTAAGTGAGAAAAGTCATGTGGACCACATAATATAATGTCGGTAGCCTCCAAATTAAAAATTTGGCAGCAGTTTATTCTTGCTGTAATAAATTCACACTCTCTTCTTCCAAAAGAAATTCCCATGGAATTGCTTTTCTATCAACCTAATGGCTAGATCCTGAATAAAAGGGTTATAATTAAGTGTCCCAAAAATGTTCTCATATGTAAAATGTGAAAAAAAGAAATCCCTTTTTGCACCAGCATTGAAAGATCTGAGAAGGAGGTTTATTGGATTATTTATGTTTAAAATATGAACTCAAGCCTGTAAGCACATCGTGCCTACATCACTAAGAAGCAAGCGGTTGTTGTTTTAGCTGTAGTAGGGGTAGAGTATAATTTTCAACAACTTCCTCTTGCAAGTGATAGTATCAATTTCTAATAATCATAAGATAAATCATAGTCTATTCTCTCCCAGAATATAAAAAGCTATTAAAATTTAATCATTAGATGATGAAAAGTCCATTTTTCATTTTTATTGAACATATGCCCTTAAATATTCCCTCTATTCTTTCTCCAGTGATCCTTGCCCATTCAGCACACAAGTAAAATTAGTAACTGTTTTAATGTGAAGATTTGGGTCTCTTCAAGCTGGGAAGGTCAGCTCTGCTTTTATTTTATCACTTCTAGTTTTTTGAAAGAGCCGTGACTGGCTCATAACCAGAATAATCCATAGTTCATAATCCATAGTTCATTGTCCAGGCTACCAGACACCATATTTTTTTTTCCTGGTTTTATTTTTATTTATTTTTATTTTTTTATAATAAATTTTATTTTTATATTCCCCATACAATTGCAACCCCCTTATTTTGACCCCAATCCCTCCCCTCCCGCCCCCTACCCTCCATAGAGTGTCTCTGGTTCATAGCTTTTTGTTGATTTTGATTTTCACTTTCTTATAGTTATTCATTTTCCTGGTCCCTTATTTAAGATTTCTATATTCCTGCTATGAGTGAGACCATCCGGTATTTTTCTTTTTCTTTCTGGCTTATTTCGCTGAGCATGATCCCTTCCAGCGCCATCCATGTTGCTGCAAATTGCATGTGTTTATCTTTTTTGAATGCTGAGTAATATTCCATGGTGTATATGTACCACATCTTCTTGATCCAGTCATCTATTTTTGGGTATTTGGGTTGTTTCCAAAGCTTAGCTATTGTAAACAGTGCTGCTATAAACATAGGGGTGCAGGTGCTCTTTGGAATTGATGTTTCTGTAGACACCATATTTTAAAGGGAGTGCCTCTCACTTTCATTCATTTTGGCATTACACAAGTGGTTTCTGAAACTCTGGTGGAAATGTATTCTTCAGAGAAGGGGAGATCTGGCATCTCACCTAAGATCCCACTAAGAATATTAAAGTTATTTTGCCTTTTAATTCCTCCAAATGAAGCAAACCTAAATATGGCAGAACAAAAACCTTGAAAAATAAAAACACTGTGAAGATTTAACTCTGAAAGCAGTCAGGAGGAGCCTCCCTAGCATGCTTGTTCAGGATTAATTTTCGCTTAAGTTATTGGTTTTTGCTCCCTCATGACTGATGAAAAAAATAATTCAGTGTAGGTTTTAGTAGTATGAAGGTGAATTTTAGGTTGGAGAAGTTTAAAGGGGGAGATGTATCCAAATGTCCTAAAGTTAAGTCATCAAGTATAAAAAGTTAAAAAATACCATGTGATGAAACCAGAAAAAATGATGCTGTAATATTATAACGTAATAACATTAAAACAATAATTTTTGACAGTGACATAAATGAATGGCTTATTTTGCAAGTGCTACGACTGAGTTTAATGGTTCCCTCCTCTGCTTTGGTTCAATTTTGGATTCTCAAAGTAATACAAAAAACCAGAGATATTTGGAGATTGATCCATGATTAAATAATCACCCAATTTTTGCTGAGATTGAAATTTGAACACTCTTTTTGTGACTATAGTATGCCACCTGCTTGGTGGATTAGAAAAAAAAGACAAACTCGTTCTGCTTGAAAGCTTTTATTGTTTCAGTAGATGTCAGATAACTTTGCAAGTAATAGATGCTGCACTTTGGGGCCTGTTTTCCAACCATTAGTGTATTTCAGCCATTTGGAATACATCACAGAGATAGGAAAGCTGCATATTAGTAAAACTCACCTAGTGAGCACCAGTGCATTTCCATGCTCCCATTTATGAGAAACTCTCTCTGTTCTGGACTGCAATTCCATAAATCCACCGTGTTTAGGGAAAAGAAAAAATCTAGCAATGACTGAAGATGGGCATTGAGTACCTGAAGGAAGAAACTGGCAAGCTACTTTTATGACCAGATAAGCGTAATTAGAAACCAGCTAATTATTAGAACAATGTAAGCAATGGAAATGCATTCCCCATTGGCTCCTTAATTCTTCTGCAATCTTGTTAGTACTGCAATCATCAGTAATTTCTTTCACACTAATGGTACAAGTGGAAGTTTCAGATTCTCTAGTTCAAGTGACATCAATTTCAGATTAGCGCTGTCTGAGTCAACAAAGAATTGCTTATGTTGAATAGTTATCTTAGAACTCTGAAGAGCTGGAGAACAGAATTTTCTACATTTCTATCTCAGGTGGTCTTAATATCAATTAGGGTGATTTTATTGACAAAAGGTAGTGATAATTTTGTCTCCTCTCCACCCTTTCAAATTCCTATGTTAAAGACTTTCAGGTTGAATGAGGTCATAGGGTAGGGCCCTAACATGACAAGATTGGTGTCCTTATAAGAAGAGACAACCCTGAGGGTTCTTATGCTGTGAACACAGAGAAAAGATCATTGAGGACACAGTCAACAGGTGGTCATCTCTAAACCAAGGACAGACCTTATGAGAAATCAAAACTGCCAACACCTCGATCTTGGGCTTCTAGCCTCCAGCCCTGTGAGAACATAAATTTTTATTGTTTGAGCCATCAGTCTGTGGCACATTGCTATGGCAGGTCTAGCAAAGGATTTCAAATAGTGACCCTCAAAATGAAGTACATGTAAAAACCTCACTAAGGTATGTGGGATGTGGTTTACAGCTGTTTGAAACAATGGACCTATAGCTTATTCTATATAGCCTTGGTGTGTGGTAGACAATTCTATACAAGTTTGTGTAATCATACTCTGATGTTCATACAACAGACAATCAGTTGTTGTAATTGAGCTCCAGGCATGGGAGATATCCAGGGTTGTAGATTTCTATTAAAATTGCTTTATACACTGTGAGGACCCAGAGCTTGACTTTGTCATCATTGTGTACCTACAGCTCTCAAGTGTCAGGGAACAATTTCTTGCCAATACCCTGGAAAGGACTGCTGTAAATTTGGTCATGGGTTTAGAAATTCATGATAAAATTTCCCTGAGGTCATTTGTACTTTTGTGTGGATGAGAGTAGTTATGTTTCCTGAAACGGTATTGATTCACTGACTCTAATTGAAGTTGGTGAGTGACTGATCTCTTGACAATAGCAGGGACTGACCCATCTATTTGTATAGTGAGGAGATTGTCCTTTGGCTGATGGGTATTATTTGATACTATGCCATCAAGCTCTTTCTTCTGAACAAATGGGCGTTGAGGTTTGTATTTGCATAATAGTTGGTTTCCAGGCAACTATGATCCTGAAAGGTGACTCTTAACTCTGTTTCCTGGACCTCTTTCAGGTTTTCCTATTCACTTAAAAACCAATTGGTATGATTCTAAGGTTAAAGCTGATCTGTCAGTAAATTGGGCTTGGAGTCCGGGACCCCAGGGACACTCAGTTCTTGTCTTTGAGAGGAAAGAATTTAATGTGAAGAACAGTGTCAGGCAGAAAAAGCAAGAAATGTATTGTCAGATAAGAGGAAGGACAGGAAAGCTCTTTGAACAGAGAGGGGTTCTGAGGGGGCTAGAAGCAGGAGTTTATATGAGTATAGAGAGCGTGGGTGGAGGCTCCGATGTTGGGTGTCTTTGTGCGGTGTCTCTTGTTGATTGTTTGAGGCCCATCAGGTCTCCCAGGTTATTTGGTCTATTTTCCCCAAACGAGCTTTTTGTCCTTTGTTATGGCATTGTGTGGGTTTTCTGAACAACCAGTGTTTACTGAGTTGGGGCATTGTATTCATTCATCATTCATCAGAAACTTCTTATTTTGTGCCTCAGGATACACAATACTATTCCCTCCCTCTCTTCCTTCCAAAAAGCTACCTGCTTTTAATCTCTTTGCCATAGGGAAAATTCCGTTAATTTCAGCAGAACCTATTAAGATGTCTTGTTTTAGGTTAAAAAAATATTTTAGCAGGATAGTTATTGTAGTTTCAAGATCAGCTGTGATCACTTGGAACAGAAGAAATTCTGCCTGTGCTTGTAACATTGTAAACTGTAAACGGTGCTCTTGTGTGACTAGGCCCAAGTGTTGGTTTTCATTCATGGAGCATGAGAGAATTTTCTGACAGCACCTGCCCCCTCACTGGCCTACTGCTTTCAACATTTCCCTGAACTTGGCTTGTGTTCCTGGTTGACCCCTTCTAATGCAGGCTCTTATCTCTACCACGCAGATTCTTTCTAGCAACTCTCCAGCAGTCCTCTGGGGCAGGGTCCCTCAGAGGTTACTCAAGCCTGAGCCCATTCCTGGCATTTGGCCCACTCTGGGTGTCTGTGCAGATTTCTGGCAGTAGGACCCCTCCTTCTCTCACCTTCAGATTTTCCAGATTAGAGCAGGCCCTAATATCTGTACTTTCCAGTTCCAGAGAACATGAGTTAAACTCTCCCCTCACCTATGCCAGGCTCACTAACACAAGCCTGCTACTCAGTAAACATTCCTCTAAGACACCCTTCTTCGTTGTCCAGCTCCAGCTTCTGAGCAAATATCATCAGTCTCTGAGTAGTTCTTTGAAAGCCTGTCCTTTGACTAGCAGTGGGGGAGCACTTTTCTAATGGGGTGCAGGGTGGGAATGCATAATACTCTTGACAGTTCTATTGAAAGAACTCAACAATAACCTTACGTGATTCCTTAGCTTTCTCTCCTATATCCTGGAGATTGTTGATAGGCTAAGGATTATAGCTTTTGTAATTTGGATGCTTCTTAGCCAGTCTTTTAAGTTTATGTGGCATTTCTCTTTAGGATTCAGGAATACCTGGCAGTATTGGCACATAGAACGTTCAGCTGAAATTAGAAACTGTCCTATTCAACATTTGAAACAGTGGACCAATATGTCCATTCCATACAACTAGGTGTGTGGAAGACTATCCACCCAGGTTGGTGTAATTCTACTCTGATAGTTGTACAACCATGGAATCACCTAACATGATAGATTTTGCAGAAGAGATCCCTGTTGTCAAGAAATGCAAGATGATAGTTTAAGAAAATAATGGGAATGGAGGAGGGAAGGAGAATATAAAATTAATCAAAATGAAATCTAAATATAAGTCATCAGAACTTATAACCAAGGCAGAAAAACAAACAGAAAAACATGTTTTACACAAAAAGCAACTCAAAATGGATAAAAGACCTGGACATAAGACCTGAAACCATAAAATATATAGAAGAAATTATAGGTAAAACACTACAAAGCATACATCTCAGTAACATCTTTAAAGACTCATCATCCAAAGCAAAGAAAGTCAAGGAAAAGATCAACACCTGGGATTACATCAAACTGAAAAGCTTCTGTACAGCAAAAGAAACATTAACCAAAACAGAGAGACACCACACTGGCTGGGAAAAAATCTTTGCACTCCATCCAACTGATAAGGGACTGATCACAAAGATATACAAAGAACTTGCAAGACTCAACAAAAACAAAGCAAACAATCCTGTCAAGAAATGGGCAGAAGAACTTAAAAGACATTTCTCCAAGGGGAAATGCAAATGGCCAATAGGCATATGAAAAAATGTTCAACATCCCTTATAATCAGGGAAATGCAAATCAAAACTACATTGAGATACCACATTACACCAGAAAGAATGGCACATATCAAAAAAACAAGCAACAACAAATGTTGGCGAGGATGTGGTGAAAAAGGAACATTCCTATATTGCTGGTGGGAGTGCAAAGCCACTATGGAAAGCTGTCTGGAGGTTCCTCAGTCTACTAAAAATGGAGGTACCATATGACCCAGCAATTCCACTCCTAGGGATGTACACAAAGTACACAAAAACACTGATTCAAAAGAACACCTGGGGCCTCCCTGGTGGCGCAAGGGGTTAAGCACCACACTATGAAGCAATTGCAGCCTCTGAAGCATGAGTTCGATCCCCGGCCAGCCAGGGAGCAACCCACATGGCGCAGCAGACCTCTCCTGTCTCGCCCGCTGCTCCCCTCAGAAGATACTCCAGTTAATCTGCCTGTTCTGTTCCCCACTCTGTCTCTGGTGAATCCTCTCACTCCCCACATCTCTGGCCTGTACCACAGCTCTTGTATGCATAAATAATCTTTTTTTTAATTTTTTTTAAAGATTTATTTTTATTTATTTATACAAGCACTGGGTACAGTCAGAATCGCGGGAGGGTGAGAGAATTCACCAGAGCCAGAGCGGGGAGCAGAGCAGGCAGAAGGACTGAAGTACACTGCTGAGGGGAGCAGCAGGCGGCAGGAGAGGTCTGCGCACCATGTGGGACCCTCCTCCGGTGGCCGGGGAGCAGCCGGGGATCGAACCGGCGCTGCAGAGGCCGCGGGCAGCTTCTCAACCCAGCGCTCAACCGCTGCGCCACCGGGGAAGCCCAATAATCTTTTTTTTTAAAGAACACATGTACCCCTATGTTTATTGCAGCACTATTTGCAATAGTAAAACCTGGAAACAACCCAAATGCCCAAAAATAGATGACTGGATCAAGAAGATGTGGTATATATATGCAATGGAATATTACTCAGCAATCAAAAAAGATAAACTTATGCCATTTGCAGCAAGTGGTTGGAGCTAGAAGGCATTATGCCCAGTGAAATAAGCTAGAAGGAAAAAGAAAAATATCGGATGGTTTCACTTATAGCAGGAATAAGGGGAACCAAATAAGACATCAGTATGAAAAAATAACAGTGCAAAACACAACAAAGCAAAAACAGACAATTATAAACCAGAGACATACTGCAGGGGAGAAGGAGGGGCAGGGATCAGATGGAGGGAAGGAGGAGCACACGGGACTGAGGTGATGGTGCACGGGTGCATTGGTGAAGGAAACTATGGGGACTATACCTGAGGGGGTGGGAAAAACAAATATTGTTAAAAATGAACAACAATGTGAAAAAATTTTAAAAATTAAAAAAATAAAATTGGATGAGTGGGACAAAAAGAGGAAAATCATGCTTTATAATTATAACCATTGCAATGGATGATACTGTCAATAGGTAAGCCTAGACAATAAATACATTGGAGTTAATTTCAGGCACATATTTTGATAGCTCTTTATAGAATCTGTACTTGAAGTGCCAACTACAGAGAGCCTATTAGAGATAACAATTTAGCTAAGTGTTCACATCAGTAATGCAGCATTCCATTTTTGGGTTTATTGTGTTACATGTAACATAATGAGATTATTAACTGGCTTACAATTATATCTATTACATTTGCTATGTTATATATAATATGTTTATATGTATGTATATTTATAAAATGAACAAATAAAATGCACTAAAATTTTTGTAAATAGCAGGAAAAGATCAATAGAGCAGTAGCAGGTATTTTCAATAAATTTTTATTTTGGAATAGTTTTACCTGCACAAAAAGTGTTGCCAAGATAGTTCAGCTAGTTCCCCTGTACTCTGTACCCAGTTTTATTGTTAATATATAAATACTTTGTTACAACTAAGATGCATGTAATGGATACTAGTGATACATTATGATTAAACAAAATCAGTGCTTTATTTGGATTTCCTTGGTTATTAACCTAATATTCTTTTTCTGTCCCTGGATCCTATTCAGATACCACATTACATTTAGTGTCCTGTCTTCTTAGGCAACTCTGCTATGACAGTTTCTCAGACTTTCTTTGTTTTTGTTGACTTTGATAGGTTTGAGGAATATTGTTCAGATGCTTTAGAGAATGCTATTCAAATTGTATTACTCCTAGTCAGACTCTGGATATGGGTTTAAGTGTGGACAGTCACAGAAGTAAATTACTATCCTCTACAGCCTTTGAAGGATACACACTATTATCATGACCTATCACTGTTAATTTTTTTTAAAGATTTTATTTATGCCTACAAGATCTGGGGTGTAGGTCAGAGGAGCAGGGGGTGAGAGGATTCACCAGAGACAGAGTGGGGAGCAGAACAGGTAGACTGACCGAAACACACTGCTGAGGGGTCAGAAGGTGAGACAGGAGAGGTCTGCTGCGACATACAGCAACCTGGCCCGGATCAAACTCAGGCCTTTCTGGCAACAGAGCTGAGACTTAACCCCTATGTCACCAGGGAGGCCCATGACCTGTCACTGTTGACACTAACCTTGATCACTTGGCTGAGGTAGTATTGGTCAGGTTTCTCTATAGGCACAGTTACTCTTTGGTCCTTGAGGATGCCCTATCCACATAGATAATTTGAAATTGTATGGGAATTGTTCTTCTCTACCTCATTGTTTTCCAATATCACATGTATATTTATTTTCTATTTTGGGCTATAATCCAAAACTAGATTACTTATGTTGTTGCTAAAATTCTTCCAGCTTTGGTCTTTGGGGTCTCCGTAAGCGGGCTCCTGTGTCCCTTTGACAGAGACCCCATGTTGTGCTTTTTGAGCATATCTTTACTTTCTGGAACTACAAGCTACTTTAGGCTCATCTTGTATCATCTCTGTCCAGGCCTGGAATCAGCCATTTTCTTGAAAGAGTCCCAGTTCCTTTTGGTGGGAGAATTATATTGTTAGAAACCAAGATCTGGGTGCTGGTGTACTCCCTTACTATTGGGTACTAGTTGTAAACTTTGGAATTTCCATGGTATCAGGAAAGACCCGAACTGTGGTTATGATTGTCCAGGTGGGTAGAAGATCAACATGGAACTTCCAGCAGCAGTGGCACTTAGACACCACAATCTGAGAGAGGTTTTAAGTATTAAAGCTAAAGAAACGGGCCTCCCCGGTGGCGCAGCGGTTGAGCGCTGGGTTGCGAAGCTGCCCGCGGCCTCTGCGGCGCCGGTTCGATCCCCGGCTGCTCCCTGGCCACCAGAGGAGGGTCCCACATGGCGCGCAGACCTCTCCTGCCGCCCGCTGCTACCCTCAGCAGTGTACTTCGGTCCTTCTGCCTGCTCTGCCCCCCGCTCTGGCTCTGGTGAATTCTCTCACCCTCCCGCGCTTCTGACTGTACCCAGTGCATGTATAAACAAAAACAAACAAACAAACCAGCAAACAAATAAATAAAGCATGCCTCTATAAAAAAAAAAAAAAAAAAAAAAAAAAAAGCTAAAGAAACTTCGAGGCAATTGAGAATTTTGCTCTGAGGAGATGTAGGGAAGGCTCCAAACTTCAAAAGTAAAATTCCCTAAAAGAGATGAGTGTTAGTTTTCTTGTTGTAAAGGCAGGATGGCCACTGGGCAGGATTTCTGTGACCCAAGCAGACAGGTGAAGGAGGATAGAGTCCTGGAGCCCTTGGTGGCTTTTGCAGGCTTTTATTGGGATTTTACTGGGTACACAGCATGCAGGGGTGCTCGGGGGCTGGGAGGCTGGCCGCCCCCAGCAAATCTTCACTCTTTCTGGGCTCTCCGGCATTCTCTCATGTGCTCTCTACTCTTCCGTTCATTCTCCTGCTGGCATCCCCATGACACCGCCCTTATAAGCATAGTCTCTCAGCCCAGGTGTACCCACTTATGCACGCCCGCACCCCACTCCAGGTGCCCACCATCAGGCATGCATCCAGGACCACAAGGATCCATCACCAATCCTAATGGCATGAGGGCAGAAAAGCCTGAAAATCACTTACCCTACAATCCACCCCCTCAGGGTTTTCTGCCATATAGTCTATATACAAGTCATATCCGTTTCTCTTGGCAACATGAACACTGCAGCCATGGCCCACAAAAGCAAAAGAAATACATCACAATATAACAAAATACAACAGAACACAAATAAGTCCAGCCAGGGCACCAACCTAGTGGCAAAAGACAAGATTATTGGCACCAGCAGATGATCCACCACTTCTGCAGTTGTAGGTACTGCTCATTCAAGGGGGGAACCACTCAGGCATCTGCCATCACACACCAGGAGCTGTCAGGCTTCCTGGCCTTCTCCAGTAGTGGTCTCAGCCACAAGCCACACACTGCATCCACCCCCCAGGATGCACTCACTCTTGGATTGGCGATTCTATATTGTTGGGGGTACTCGCCCAATCCTCAGGGTTTCTGTCTGCGGTCGCTCCAACACTGGCCTTTCATAGCCACCAACGTGACACGCCGACCCCTGCACTCAGGCCAACCCCACTTCACAAGCACATGGGTCGGGGATCCATGGACACAAGCTCCACCTGCGGCCTCTCTTGGGTCCCCTCTTGGCTTGGGCTCTACCCCAAGCCACGTTCCCCACCCGCCCCCCAAGGATGGGTTCCTCAGCTCCTCACCCTCACTCGACCGTAAGCAGGGCGTTATCCACAGGTGATTTTAAGAGAATCGCTGGCCTTCTTCAACATATTCAAACTGCTTAACAGCCACTCATGGCTTCCAAATCTCAGCACCGGCTTTTGCCTTTCCAAATTGGCTTTTTTCCTCTGCCTGCTGCAGAGAAGTTGGCGAGGGCTTCCTCCCTCAGCCAACTGTGGGCTCTTCTGCCAAGACCCACCATGACTTGATTTTTATCTCCTGGGGTTTTACAAACGATCCATCTACCCCCAGGGTCCCAAAAACATAACATTAACTTGCTAAAGTTCCTCCTCCTTCTGGCAGATTGTCTGTCCAAGTCTGTTGGCTTTTCTCTTTGTCCACACTGGGGAGCTCTGAATCGTGGTCCTTTCTTCCCTGACGATTCTGCTGCCTAAGGGGTCATTGGCTTGTCCTCTCTGGCGTCTCCTCCTCCAGGCGAGGTCTTGTCCTGTAGCTTCCGAACCTTGTCCATCTCCTGTGCCGCCATGATGCCTCCAGCGTTGTCACAGGCTCTCGGTCTGCTACTCCTCAGTCCCTCTAGAGGTCTTCAGAGGGCTCCATACCTGTCTGCATGGATCATCTTGCCGACTTACACCAATTGTAATGGCAGAAAGGGGCACAGAGCAGGTTTTCTGATTCAGCAGAGGGTAAAGGAGAGTCCTGGAGCCCTTGGTGGCTTTTTCAGGCTTTTATTGGGATTTTACTGGGTACATAGCATGCAGAGGTGCTGGGGGGCCAGCCTCCCAGCCCCTAGCAAGTCTTCACTCTTTCTAGGCTCTCCGCCCTCTCTTGCATGCTCTCTGCTTTTCCATTCGTTCTCCTTCTGCTGGCATCCCCATGACACCGCCCTTATAAGTGCAGTCTCTCAGCCCAGGTGTACCCACTTACGCATGCCCGAACCCCACTCCAGGTGCCTGCCATCAAGCATGCATCCAGGACCACAAAGATCCATCACCAATCCTAATGGCGGGAGGGCAGAAAAGCCTGAAAATCGGGCCTCCCCGGTGGCGCAGCGGTTGAGCGCTGGGTTGCGAAGCTGCCCACGGCCTCTGCGGCGCCAGTTCAATTCCCGGCTGTTTCCTGGCCACTAGAGGAGGGTCCCACATGGTGTGCAGACCTCTCCTGCCGCACCCGCTGCTCCCCTCAGCAGTGTACTTCCGTCCTTCTGCCTGCTCTGCTCTCCCCTCTGGCTCTGGTGAATTTCTCACCCTCACGCGCTTCTGACTGTACCCAGTGCTTGTATAAACAAACAAACAAATAAATAAATAACATGCCTCTATTAAAAAACAAACAAACAAAAAGCCTGAAAATCACTTACCCTACACTTGTCCTTCTCATGTGAAGCTGTAAGAGTAGATAGGGCCTTGGGTGACATCTGCATGCATGCCCTGTTTAGATTGGAGGTCTTGGATACCTCCAAAGTCCCCACAGCAGAGTTTGGCACCAGAGAAATATAGTGACAGTGAAAAAAGACCCCTTCCAGCTGCATGCAGTCTGGGGCAGCAGACCAGCTGGCCTGAGAATAAGAAAATTTTTTCCATGTTTTTCTGTAGTTCTTTTTTTAAAATTACTTATTTTTTATTTTATATATTTTTTACATTGTTCTTCATGTTTGTACAATGTATGCTTTCTCATCTTGGTTATAGCCCCCATGAAATTCCCACCACCCATTAACCCGTGTACCATCACCCTAGTCCCTTGTGCTCTTCCCACCCCTGTTTTGATCCTACTCCCTTCTCCCTCTGCTTTTTTCTGTAGTTCTTAAATCCTGAGTTCATTTAAGTTTCTCTCTGTATTCAGTCCAAACAATATTTCTTTCTTCTTGAAAAGTAAAAACAGGTCAGCCTAAAATTTAGGAAGTGCGCCTAAATACGTTGGTTTCAGTTTCATGAATTTCCTGTTTTCTTTGTGCTTTCTTGGAAATGTATCTAGCCCAGCTCTAAACCAGAGATGAATGTGATTGCTGGAGCTTTCCTGTATTTAGCTGACTGGGACAAAGTCAGGAACTTAGGGCAACAAGAGAAATTAAAATTGAGTAATGTTTTGGTTCTTACTTCTACAAAAGAAACTACCCCCAAATATACTGGTTCAAAACAACCATTTCATTTGCTCACACTTTAGTGAGCAAAAACTTGAAGCACTTGGCTAGGCAGTTATCACTGGGATGTCCACCATTTGGTTATTGCTGACAGACATCATCTAGGGCTGCAGTCAGCTGAAGACTGAGGTCGCAGAAGGGAGGAGGCTCCGTTGAAGCGGTTGCTACTGCCTGCAGCTGGGTGCTGATCAGAGTCTCCAGCGTGGTGGTTTCAGAGCAGGTAGTTTTCTTACATGGCAACTGGCTTCCTCCAGGCCCATATGCCAAGAGCCCAGCCTGGGAAACCGGAGCACCTTTCTGTCTTACTTTGTTGATCCAGGGACAAGACTAGCTAGATTCAGAGAAAGAAGACACATACCCCAACTTTTAGGTAAAATGAGCTGATATCATATTGTTTAACCTTACCAAAATTTACCTCAACAGTGATTTGTTTTGGTTTCACTATCAGTGACATGAGTGGGGACTTATTGTGCACATAGACAGTCTGGTAGTGCCCACCTCCATTTACTCATCTCTGAAATGTGTGAGGTTGAGGGAATGTTCTCTAAGGTCTTTTCTAGCTATCTTAATGTGACGAGTCTTAATTCATTTGGGGGCACTACAGAAAACATAAGCATTTAGCTGCATGTTATCTATCAGCCACTGGAGGGCTCCCTGATCAAATATAAATAACCAAAAAAAAAAAAAAAAAATTGTATACTGGCCAAGCACAGCAAAAACAATTCATAGACTTTGTGAAAAATATATTAGTTGCCAGAGAGAAGGGACAGAGGGAGGAGAGGGCAGGAGAGGAGAGGATGGGGCACTAGCATTGGAGATTGGTGGTGAGTGAGTGAACTGTGTACACATGGTGCAGTGAAAATGTAACCCCAAATTTATACAGACATGTAAACAAATGATAAGTCTAATAAATTGGAACTTGGATTAAAATTGATCAAGTAGTTTCTGGACATTGATTTCTTATTTATTAAAAATAGAACCCTTGTTACCTTGAATTATTTTTTTTAAAGATTTATTTATTTATGCATACAAGAGCTGGGGTACAGGCCAGAGATGTGGGGGGTGAGAGGATTCACCAGAGACAGAGTGGGGAGAACAGGCAGATCCACTGAAATACACTGCTGAGGGGAGCAGCGGGAGAGACAGGAGAGGTCTGCTGCACCATGTGGGTTGCTCCTTGGCAGACCAGAGAACGAACTCGTGCTTCAGAGGCTGTGGATTGCTTCATAGTGCAGTGCTTAACCCCTTGTGCCACCAGGGAGGCCCTACCTTGAATTACTTTAAGCGGTTTTAGAGATTTAGAATCCCTCTCTCTTCCCTGCTTTGCAGTTCACCAAAGCACCTTTTTGAGTGTTATGTCATTTAACAAACAGAACACCTGGAAAGTAATTATTCCTTACCCTTATTTTTATAGATGAACAAAATGAGGCTGATTGATTAAACACCTTTTCCTGATGTCATTCCATAATTTTGCAATGGAAATTTAAATATAGGCCTCAGTCAATGTTCAGTAGCTTTTCAGCCTATTAGGGTAAGTCCAACTTAATTCTAAATATATTACTTGAGAGAATTCATCATGAATATATTTTCCAAAATCCTACAATTTTAGAGATGGAAGGGATTAGCTGTTCTAATTTTCCCATTAGCAAAAACAAATGGCTCTCACCGTATCTCCAATTCTCATTTCCTCTTGTCTCTTGTGTTGTTCTTGTTAGCTCAGGCTCTTTCAAAGATCAGCAAATATGGTCATTGGGTTCCTATTTTTACAACTCTCAGGGACCATGTATAAATCCCAGGAAAGGACTTTGATGTCCAGGTCCGAGTCACGTGCTGACTCCTGTCTGAAGGTGGTATCACTGTGCCCACCATGGTCAAAAAACCTCCCTGGAGCCACATGAATGGGAGCAGGGGGAAATTCTCCAAGTTACTGAGAGAGCTGGTCTCAGAGAAACAGAGAAACAAAATTGTATGAGCACAGGCTGTTGACCCAAGGTGGGTGCTAGTGGGCAGGTGTGTGAGTAGCTGGGAGCCACAGGAGGGCTCTGGGGTCTGACGGTTAGCAAAGGAGTGAAGAGCCCAGAAAAAAAACTTTATTTATCTAATATCTTTATTGGGGGCCATGCAATAAATGTAACCAAGAGCAAGTGTAAGAAAATCCAAAAAGTCTAAGTGTGTTATAGTCTACAAGATACTTTCTGGTTATCAATATAACAAAAACCAACAGGTGCAACTAAAATTCCTAGTTCTTCATATGAGGCTCACCCTCTGTATTGAGGTTCTTACCAGGGCACACGAGATTGAAAACTACAGCTTTCCAGAGGGTAATGAGCTCATAGAACATGAACATGGTCTGGTGGAGTTTCAAAAGCCAGGTGAACATGGCTTTTTTTTTTTTTTTTTTGGTGCTTTCTTAGATACATGTTAAAATATCTTCTGTTAATGATATAAGTATAAATCATGGAATTTAAGGATACATTTTAGATTTTTCATACTATATCAAAATGTACCATAAAGAAAATTTCTTTAGGAAAGAGTCTTTTATTGATGGTTCCAGATTGCTTGCTTTATGTTTCCGTGTCTTGTTGCCAACATCTGCTAGGACTCTGGGTTTACAATGTCTAGTATAGTCAGGAGCAAAAGAGGCTAACCAGATACACAACTTTCCTCCTATTCCCACTTTCATATCTCATGACTAGTAGTTAGTTTCCTGTAAAAAGGAAAGGGCTCAACATTTATATGGTCTCAGGACCCAAGTAAGGTAAATTCTTCTAGCTCAGATTCTCTCTTTAATGTTGCCAGGGAAGGAACTTTAAGAACTAAAGATTTTATTAAGACAACAAAATGGTAGTTGAGAAGATATGCAGCCATGGGACAATTCATTTATGGGTACACTTATTTATAGAAGAGTTAGCTTAAGCAGAAATTTATATCTAAAATTATTTGAAAAGTTCTGGTATAACTTAACGAGAGGCCAGGCATTTAATAGTGGCCCTCTATACTGGGCTATGGGCAAAAAGCAAAAGCTGGAGAGTCAAGGTGAGAAATGTGTCCTAAACTTTCAGGGCTTTGCTTCTACCTCTCTGCTTGAGGTGACAAATGTGAACACTCCATCCCACTGTCTTTCTGTCCCAACTTGCTCAAAGTTCATGTTGGATTTCCTGCTTTTATCCCACTAAAGTTTAGCAAGTACTTTAATATTGTGCTTATTTCTTTTCATGTTCTTAAATTGCTATTGCTTAAATTATGAAATTCAGGGATTTTACCTTCCTACCAATTTCTCTCCAAATGACTTGCATCAGGTAGCCGTGGACAGGGTTACATGATTCCATGCCATGCAGAGTGTGGTCCCCAGGCCAGCAACCTTAGCATCATCTGGGAATTTCTTAGAAATACACAATCTCAGGTTTTACTAAGAACTGCCAAATTGGAAGTAGGAGAGATATTGCCCTTTACTGCATTTTACTACACTGTATTGAAAAATGCTACTCTCTTCTGTTTGACTGAAATCTGTCTAGAAAGGAACATCTATTGCCCAGTTTACTACTGAATATCTAAGACCTAGCATAGTCCCTGGCAGATAGTAGGTGCTCAGTAAACATTTGTTGCATGATAAATGAATGGATAGCTGCTGGAGTAGCCATGTTTAGTTTACTAAGTTGTTAAGTAACAAATGTGTTTCAATGAAAGAGTAGGGCTAACAGCCGAGAAAAATGAGGTGTGTAATTAACATCTCTGATCCTGTTGTTATTTCCTACAAGAGATTTTCTGCCCAGGTGACTGAGATTAAGCAAGGGTAGACAATCTCTATATGGGTGGAAAAGATTTGGTGTATTTGGCAAAGACAGTGCTTTGTCCCATACTCTGCTATACACTCAAGTTGTGAGATAGGGGATCTGCTGCTGAAATTACTACATGTTCCCTGGGAAGACTGAATTTTTGTTATTTGAATTAAAAAGTCATCTTCCAGTTAAATTGATTTATTTGTCTATCCTCCAACTTTATTTCTGAATTCTGTCTAACATCTTCTTACTCTTCCATACTTTTACTTCTCTTCTTTAGTACAGACATTTACTGCTCTCTGGCGTATCCCAGAACCTGTCTATGTGGTCTTCCTTCTTCTATCCTCCCCTTTCACTCAAGCATGCTTTCAAAATTGCAGGTCTGATCATGTTTTTCACTGTTTAAAGACCTTACATTGTTTTCTGCTACCTGCAGGATAAGATCCAATGTCCTCAATGTCCTCAGTGAGACATTTGAGGCTTAATCTTTATGGACAAGCCTGCCCAACCAGCCTTCTGTCTTGCCATTCTCCTTCCCATCCTTTATTCTGGTCAAATTCCCCAAACACTATTTGAATCTCTGTGTATCCATGCTTTTCTTCATGCCGTCTAGTTGAAGAAATTGTCAGTCAAGTGAACTCTTATATTGTGTTCCCCTTTAATTTTTCAGTGAAGTTCCCTCTTCCTTATCTCCCACTCAACTGTTTAATTATTCTGCATTCACATAGCACATTGCACTTATCTCTTCATGCAACATACCATACTTTATTGCAGCCACTTCTTTACTTGGCTTCTTTTCCAATAGACCCTATTTTCCTGAAGGGCTGTGCTATATTTCTTTCACAACACAGTGTGTCACAAAGCTTGACACAGACACACTTGACAGACAGAATGGTCTTAATCTTCAACTTATTATTCAGTAGACTAAATTCCACCCTTGATGGATTTGAGTAATTTCTCTTGTTTTTTTTTTTTTTTTTTTATTTATTTATAGAGGCATGTTTTATTTATTTATTTGTTTGTATACATGCACTGGGTACAGTCAGAAGCACGGGAGGGTGAGAGAATTCACCAGAGCCAGAGCGGGGAGCAGAGCAGGCAGAAGGACCGAAGTACACTGCTGAGGGAAGCGGGTGGGTCTGCGCACCATGTGGGATCCTCCGCCGGTGGCCGGGGAGCAGCCGGGGATCGAACCGGCGCCGCAGAGGCCGCGGGCAGCTTCGCAACCCAGCGCTCAACCGCTGCGCCACCGGGGAGGCCCTCTTGATTTTTTTTTTTAATGAATAAATGGTACATCTCAATGGACATAAGCCCATTTTATTTTCTGGATAATATTCAGATCAACATTTTTTTTTTTCATTAAAGGAAACAATTCTATCCTCTAGGGTGGTTGTGATTGAGCTAATCCTGCCTAAGTGTGTAGTGATCGATGTTGTAACTCTGCTCTCCAAAGCCCTCAAAACGCTAAGAAAAGATGCAGGTAGAACTGGTTAATCCTGGTCTACAAACCCCCAAAAGATGCCTGTTGGTAACTGTCATGGACTGAATATTGTGTCTCTTCCAAATTTCAAATCTCAAAACCCTCCCCCATCAATGCAATTGTATTTGGGAGCCTTTGGGAGGTAATTCAGATTAGATGAAGTCACAGAGGAAAGCCCCCATGATGGAATTAGTGCCCTTGTACGAGTCTCAGGGAGCCTGCTTTCTGTGTCTCTTTTCTACCATGTGAGGATACAACCAGCAGTCAGCAGCCTGCTACCCAGAGTGGGTCGGCACCAGAACCCAACTATGCTGACACCCAGATCTTAGACATTTAGCATCCCAACTGTGGGAAATATTGTAATTTCCTGCTGTTTGTAGGTCTACTAGTCTATGATGTTTTTACTATAGCAGTCTGAGTGGACCTCTCTATGTCCAGTGCTTTGATCTTTTTACTCACTGCTTGCTTCCCTTCCTACTCCTATCCACTCTCAAGGCTGAGACTAAAGGACAGCAAATCAGTTTCTCTTTGGGCAAGTTGTAGGTCACTTTATTCTAGAAACAAAACCAAAAATCAAACAGCAATGACAATTTAAGTCTGTAAACAAAAAGCATATAATGCACAGAATTGAAATGCATGGAGTGAAAGTTAAATGGACAAAGTTAGTTTCAAGAATGGAACTAATAGGTTTCATAGAATCGTGGAAACTGTGTACATTTCCAAACTGGAAAGGTCAATGGAAATGAAGACTTGACTCTAGTCCAGTTGCACTTACTGTCCAAATGGAGTCAATGTTTCTGCTCCAGAAGCCCATAACTCGGAGACCTAGGAGGTATGAATCAATATTTCCTTTGGAAAAAAGTGAACAATGCGGGTGACCTCAAGGGGTGGTGGCTGATTGTGATGGTAGGTAGCTGTTTTGAAAAGAGAGGCATGAGTCTCAGGAATAATCTTACAGCTCAACCTCAAGGATCTGGAGAATAGTTTGGAGATGAGAAGGCTGTCTGGGGTATAGAGGCAGCTCTTAGGTAATCTCGTTAATTTCTGAGCAGCAGGAATTATTGAGATTCATTCTTGTGCTTTGCCATGGACATGAGCCACTTTTCTTTCTGTTTCATCCTCACTTTGCTTATGGTTCTGCTTCTGCTTACAGTGACAACGGAATTTCTCTTCAAATATTTTTTGTTTCTTGAAAGGCAAGAATGTCATCACTGCAATGAATCATCTTATGTTTTTTTTTTTTTTTTTTTCTGGTGGCGGGGGCGGGGAGGGGGGTTATATCAGACCACCTTAAAGCATGAGCCAGCCTATATCTGACAGTTCCTCTACCAGGTACCAAACCAATCAGCTGCAGACAAGATCACCTGATGCCATATGGTAGATTATATTTAAGGAAACACCTAGAGCCGCTTTTCTAGCAGAAGTTAGGAATTGTAACAGCTTGTTTGTGGGTAGAGTGGGCATTTCAAGGCAAAATTTTTGCAGTATAAACATATTTTGGAAACCGAAGCATTACTTATAAGGCTAGTATCTTCATTTTCTCCAATTCCAGTTTGTGTACTGTCTGGTAGTCATATGAAATAAGGTACACACACAGTACACCTGATGCTGAATTTCTGATTGGAGTCTCCCGGACACTAAGAGCACTTGCCTAGAGCAGACTTTTCTCCTTACAGTGTTGAGGATATTATCTTCATTTCTATGTGTGTGTCTGTGATTAAATAGGGAAGTTAGGCCTTAGTTTTCATTAGCAAGAAACTAATAAATAAGAAATAAAATGGGTAAATAAAATTGGTAAAATTGGTAGATAAAAAGCTTTCTGCTGCCTGAAAGATTTTATTGTACGCCAACATCACAAGCATTTTACATTATGGTTCTTATTATTCCCTGTCAGACCACCTCTACTCAACCCTCTACCCTGCTCCCGCAAAGGACAGAAGAAAAGGTGGCCAACAGTTAGCTTACCATCTCTTTTTGGGTATATAATTGCTTCATGCTTTTGAATGCATATTTTATTACCATCTTTCTTATTGATTTAAATAAACGCTTGTTATTTCGCCAAGTTCTTCTCCTTTATCATTCAAATACTAACTTACACTGGATTGCTTAACTGAGCAATCACTTTATTCACTTGTCAATCCCTTATTGAGTGCTTCATCATGAGCAAGAAAAGGTTGAGGTCATATGATCACTTTTTATTAGATTGCTTGTAAGTCTTAATTTCCCTTGTAGATCTTCTTCCAGTGTCATTCGTTTGGTTGTCTTCGTAAATTAACCTTCTTAATCTTGTCTTGATGTACACTGTGAAATACCATACGAACTGGGAAAAGCATGTCCAGAAGACCTTACTTCCTATATCCATGTCATCTGTACATTTTCTTTGAAGAACCATCCTTTTCCTATTTTTAAGTTTCTAGTATCACTTTCATTTCTCCTAAGATTCAGATATGCAAAATTCTGTCCTCTCACTCCTTTCCCCCAACACTCTCTCTCTCTCTTTTTTTAAAGATTTATTTTTATTTATACAAGAACTGGGGTACAGGTCAGAGGCATGGGAGGGTGAGAGGATTCATCAGAAACAAAGTGGGGAACAGAACAGGCAGATGGACCAAAGACACTGCTGAGGGGAGCAGTGGGCGAGGCAGGAGAGGTCTGCCATGCCATGTGGGTATCTCCCTGGCCGGCTGGGAATTGAATCTGCACTGCAGAGGCTGCGGACATCTTCACAGCACTGCGCTCAACCCACTGTGCCACCGGGGAGGCCTGCCCCAACACTCTCTTAAGTATATGCAATATTTGCAATTTCCTCTAAGGTACTGTTTTAGCCAAATAGAAAACCACTATAATCTGCTAAGATCTGGGTTGTGTAGTTTTCTACCTGGATTATTTCTCTTTTTCTCTACCCCTTCCCCTTTTTTTTTCCTTAGAGAAATCCCAGTGCCTAATACAATATCTAATTTAATTAGGCTCAAAGGGCACTTGTGGACTCAAAGCCACCACCAATATTATCTTCCAACCTCTTTTTCCATGGCTGTACTCTTGCTTTCTTCGTATCATTGCTCCCATACCTGTTTTTCTTTTACAATTAAAAAATTGCACCATCTACTCAAGCTCAACAGCAGATAATTAAATTTCTTTTTATTATTACCAAGAGCTCTACCGATAGTATCACCCAGTTCCACCTGTTGTTTCTTTTGTGTCATTATCATTGCTCTGATGCCCCTCCTTCCTTTAAAAATATTTAAACCTTTGACAAGTCCACTTCCATAAGAGAAGGTACCCTCCTTACCCATTGTGTAGTTCTGCTTTGAAATTTCTTGAAATCTGTAGTCAATGTGTTCATTTCAATTAAATTAAATACAATAGATTTGTAAATTACATAAATTGAATGCCACTAAGCATCAATCTCTGTGCTAGGTGCTAGGAGCTTCTGGGGAGCCTAAAGTTTACTTTCCTGAAAGAATTATCCCTTCATAGTGATACCTGTCTATTCTGAAGTAAATAATGTCAAAACTATTTTTTACGGTAAAGCTGAAATTTGCTGCATATTCCGCAGGATGCAGATTGTGGGGAAAGAGGAGTTCCCCTGGGTAATCAAAGGTTTCCAGAAAGAGTCAATATCTTTGTTCCTACCAGCTATTTCTCCTAATAACAGGTATCTGAGATTTCCCCTTTTAACTCTAAGCCTGGGGTGCCCTGGGTGAGTCTAGACTTACTTTTTTAAAAAAATATTTTTTTGTAGAGGTAATGCTGGTTTACATTGTTGTTTGGGTTTTAGAAGTATAGGATAACCCTTCTGTTGTTGCCTAGTGCACCCAGCTCCAAAGCACTCATATTCAACTTCCATAATTTACCTTCCCCATGACTTACTGTCTTTGAAAGCCTTCCCATCAATTTCCATCTATTAATGACTTTTATGGGAGATTAACTGGTCAAAACAAGACCCTTTGGATCTATAACAGTTGCTGGATCCCGCACTGGAACTTAGCTCATACATAGTTAGTTACTAGACCTTGCAAACTGCGGTTCCTAAGTATGGGAGGCCTAGTTATCCAAAGCAGGTAGTGGTATACCAGTTATAAACAAAGCATTACCATGTCTAAAAGAGAGTGACTTATGTCCAAGAATTCTTTCATCAAGTACACAAACCAGGATGTCCTAATTTATTAGTTAATGGATTTGATAGAAATATCATCTGTCGTGTTCACTTTTAATTTGCCGATGCTTGCATTAGAAACACTGACCATATCAGAAGTACTGTTATTTCACTCAAGTTTTAATTTTTTTTTTTAAAGATTTGTTTATTTATACAAGCACTGGGTACAGTCAGAGGTGCGGGAGGGTGAGAGAATTCACCAGAGCCAGAGCGGAAAGTAGAACAGGCGGAGTGATGAGGTACACTGCTGAGGGGAGCAGTAGGCAGCAGGAGAGGTCTGCGTACAATTTGGGACCCTTGCCCGGCGACCGGGGGATCGAACCAGCACTGTAGAGGCTGCGGGCAGCTTCGCAACCCAGTGCTCAACCACTGCGCCACTGGGGAAGCCCTCAAGTTTTAATTTAAAGAGATAATAGTACATAATAGTAGTCAATAGCAGCTAGCACTATTGATTAAATGAGTAAATCACACAGCAGGTATTTTCCCAATAGATTTGATTAAAACTAAGAAATATATACAGATTCTTCTTTGCTAAGGGCAGAGGTAGTTGTGAGAGAAATGCAAGGACTTCTGTAGTAAATTGGAAATGAATTAGTGAAAATGACTAAAAGAAAATTAGTTATCCATCTACCTTTTGTTTATTTTCTTAGACGTTTAAGTTTTAAAATTCTTATATTGCCAAGAAATTTCAATGATGATATATGGAGGATGATGCAAATGAGTTGCTCATATAATTTCTGGATTTCTGGATTTTCAGCATAAGCACAGTCTCACTGAAATCACCTGTAATTAAATCTCAACGTCCTTACATATGGGTCACCTCTGGGTGTACACTTTTTTGACTTCACTGATAATATTTGAGCTGCACACATAGAAATCAATATGCCCTGTGGCAGAGACTGCTTATTGTCGCCTTCCTGGAGATGCTCTCTCCTAACCATTTTTTTTACAACTTGGTATGGTCATGTGATCAAGTTATTGCCAATGGAATAGGATCAGAAGTGATGTGTACAATGTCCATGTCACTTCCTCAAGAGAAAGTTTCTCTTCCTTCCTGTGGATTGGAATGGGAATGGGATGATAAGTCAGCTTTGGTCATGCAGATGGAGACAAGTCATGGAGACAAGACAAGTCTGAGGGGAAGCCATAGCAGCTAGCTGGGGGGAGCTTAAATCCCTAGGTCACCTCCTGCAGCACTCTGACAAGCCCTCCTACTTGATTGTCCTATGAAACAGAAAGAAACTATCTTGTTTGAACTACTATATAGATGAGGTTCTCTTTGGGAATGACTGAAATTGAATCCTAACAAAGGACACTCATTTATATTCAACGGGAAATCCATTTTCTTTTCATGTAGAAGCCTCTAAAAAATGGCAGGGTAAGTTTTGGGAAATAAAGAAGTCAGTATTACACCATGGGATTTTAGAAATTTGGTTTTCTCACTGAGAAAAGATGGCACATATACATTTTTTTTCTTCCAGGAACATAATTCCATTCCTATGAATGGACATTTATTGAGTGCCTGCTGTGTATAAAACACTGTAGGAGTCTCTAGAGATACACAGATGAAATAGATACAGTTCCTGCCCTCAAGGAGCTTACAATCTACTAGGGCAGACAGCAGAAAAACACAAATAAACACACTACAGATAGGATGGATATGATAATAGAGATACAAGTGAGGTTCTAGGGGGAGCACAGAGCTGGGAGAGATTTCCATATGGCAGAGGAGGAGGAAGGATTCCAGGAAGACTTCACAGGAGAGGTTCCATTTGAGCTACATGATGAAAGATTGATGGAAGAAGGATGTGAAGCAACAGGCTCAGGTTTCTGAAGCAGAGGGAACAAATGTTTGGAGAGCTCAGGAAATGCAAGAAAAATCTATACTTTTCTAGAATATGAGGTGGGTGAGAAGAAGCAGTGAGACCAGTCTGGAAAGGTAGTTTAGTCACATAGTGAAGGAACCTGGAATGTTGTACTAAGGAATCTTAATATATTTTATTCTGATGGGAAAATAGTGTAGGATTTTGAGTACTGTAATTAAAAATCAGCAGTATGTTCTAGGATAGTGATTCTCAAACTCAATAAAATCTCTTGATAGGTTTGTTAAGACAGAGATAATAAACTTCTGGTCCCTCCCCCAGCAGAATTTCTGATTCAGTAGGTCTTCAGGGTGGCCCTAGACTTTGCATTTTGAACAAGTTCCAGGGCGATGCTCATGTGGCTGCTCTGGAGATGGCACTCTCAGACCACTGTTCTAGGAAGATGTAGCCTACAGGTGTGTTGAGGCAGAATTACAAAAGGAGGAGTCCTGAGGTAGATGGATTAGATAAGAAGATTTGGTCCAGGGGAGAAGACAGACCATAAAGACTAGGGAAGGAGACAGATGCAAACATTTCTGTAGAGGTAAATGGACAAGACTTTAAGACCATCTGGATGTGAGAGACAAGCATAAAGAGAGAGGTATATTTATCTAATAGGAATGCTAAAAAGCATGAAAATCTTGTAATCAGACTGAGAACAATGAGAAGTCTGAATAAGGACAAATAATCATGAGTTCAGTTTAGAAAGGCTGTGTTTGAAGCACCAACCGAGTATTCATAGGAAGATGTTCACCAGACATAATTCATGGGTCTGGAGTTTAAGAAAGAGAGATTGGAACTAAAGACACACATGCAAGAGCCACGAGCATGGAGCTAATTGTCGAAATGCACGGGTGCATTGGTGAAGGAAATTCTATGGGGCGTACACCTGGTGGGGGGAAGCAAACATTGTTTAAAAATGAACAATGATGTAAAAAATATATAAATAAAAAGAAAATTAAAAAAAAATGATGAAAGTTGGAAAGGAGCATGGCGATACAGGAGGTGATTGCTGAAGAAAAAGTCCCAGAATGAAGATAAGGATACAAAGAATGAGGAGAGGACCTCCCCGGTGGCGCAGCGGTTGAGCACTGGGTTGCGAAGCTGCCCGCAGCCTCTGCGGCGCCAGTTCGATCTCCGGCTGCTCCTTGGCCACCAGAGGAGGGTCCCACATGGCGCGCAGACCTCTTCTGCCACCCGCTGCTCCCCTCAGCAGTGTACTTCAGTCCTTCTGCCTGCTCTGCTCCCCGCTCTGGCTCTGGTGAATTCTCTCACCCTCCCGCGCTTCTGACTGTACCCAGTGCATGTATAAACAAAACAAACAAACAAACAAACCAGCAAACAAATAAATAAAGCATGCCTCTATAAAAAAAAAAAAAAAAAAAAACCAAACAAAGAATGAGGAGATAGAGAATGAGGAGAGGAGAGGATACTGCACGCATGGACCTACACAAGTCAGGAGAGAAGAGAGAGCAGATAAGGACACAGGGAAACCCACTAGATTTCCTGCTGGCAAATCACCTTTGGGAGATCAGTCTGGGGAGGCTTGGGAAGAGCATCCTTAGATAGCAAAGGACAGAAAAATCAGTGAAAGGTGAGAAGCAGAGGCAGAATAAGTGGACAACTGATGGGAGAAACTCATCTAGTATGGTTAGGGGTGAGATGAAGCAGGAGCTTGGTGGGGAAGTAGGGCCATAAGAAGTTTGTTCCAGTGCTCTGGACACTTGTTAAACTTGTGTTAATTGGTGAGATTAGGGTAGAATAGGGAAAGAAAGGGGCTTGAATTGAGGGGGTTGGAAAAGCAGAGAAAGGGGGGGGAAATGGAGCAATATATTGAGAGGGAATAGATGGAAGGGGGAAAATCAATGTCTTGTCAGTAGACAGAGAAGAGAGATGGTCTGTGGAGAGGTGATGGGGAGAGGCTGTGGATGAGCTGAGCAGAAATTTAGACAGTCACTTACTTAGGAGTACACAAGAATTTATAAGCTTTCAGTCCTTTCTGTCCTTACTCTTGACTTAGTGGTGGGCTCCTCCACATGACTAGAGCAGTCACTCCAGGTCAGATGAGGCGGAATCAGGCCACACACTTTGTGGCCTCAGGTCCTGCCCGCAGCCTCCCAGCCACAGGGTGTAGTCTGATGTGGAAGCCACAGTGATTCCAGGAGACACACTTCACACTCATTTCCTGATGGGTGGTTTTTGCTGTGAACATAGATTTTCAACTTTTTATTTCTTTCAAAGGGCACGACTGGTATAATTTAATGAGTAACACTCTCCAGAAAAAGTTGTTCAGTTAATATATTCTCTCATTTGATCACTGTGCCCCATTAAGCTTCTTAAAAATTTCCCTAAATTTGGCATGTACTCCTGCCCCAATCCTGCTGAACGAGAGTATAGTTGAGGCTTAGCTTAAAGCATAGCTTAGAATGGGAGCAGGCCCACAGTGTCTGTCAGGTAATAGAGCAATACCTTGACTGAAATGGATTTTGACTCTTGTGTTTGCTCATGTTTATTATTCATAGTCAAAGACCTGGGGAAGTGCCAATACATTCATTTCAGGCTTTTTTTTAGAGAATGAAGAAACTTGTCTAATCATAAACTAAAAATGACACGCCAGCTATACTATTTGTGCCTGAAAGAAGTAGGCTATGTAGTCACAGCAAATGATTCTAGCTTAGATCTGCAAAGCAGTAGAAAACAGCACACCATTTTTTTTTTTAATACTTTATGTAGCCATGCAATTCCCACTGGAAGTTGTATGCATATGGAGCCATAATCTCAGATCTAATGCCACATGAGGGCAAGTTATCAGATATTTGATTTCTAATATTTGATTTCATTGATTTCTAATAAAAAAATTCTGCAAATGAAGATTTATTTTGGCATTCATTAACTGCAGGGTTAACTGAAATGACTAGAAAGGTGGGTAGTTTTTTACCTTATTATTACTTCTATGAAAGGTCTGGGTTTTTAAATGATAATGTTTATTTGAAATTATGTACCACAAGTAAGACCAGAGGTAGAAAACAACACACCAAATAACAGGTCTCAAACAAAACAAAACAAAAAAAAATCACAAGACTACACATACTCACAAACTCTCCTGAACCAACTGTGTTCAGGAATTAATAAGTTGCATCCCTTACCCTCGTCCACTCACGAGGCTGGCAAAAGTCATGCCTTTTGGCTTTTTACAACCTACGTATGTTCTCGGCACCTGATGAGCTTTTTAAAAGCCAGCTTAAAGTCTTCATTAAAACTTGTGTAGAGTAGAGGATTGATCAGAGAATTGACATAGCCAAGCCATGTCAAAAAATCAGCCACTTCAGAGGACACCGTATAGATGCTCAGACCTACAATCAACTCTTTGATGAAAAACGGCAGCCATGACAAAATGAATGCACCCAGAATCAGCCCCAAGATGCGTGCTGCCTTGCGCTCCCTGGTACTGGAAATTTGCTGGCGTTCTCCTGGGTGATCTAGATCGTTGTCAAAGGGAGGGATCCTGATGGAGGTGTGCATCTTTTCAAACTCTGTGGTGGGGTCTGAGGTGGAGAAATCGGACACGCAGAATGTCTGTGTAAGTTTGCAACTTGCGAAAGAATTCTGGCTATCTGTGCTTCTGTTGCTCAAATGCCGGCTTGATCCCCTTTTCTGGTAAAGGCTCTTGGCCGCGTGGTAAATCCGGTAATAGAGAATCAATATCAAGGTCAAGGGAATATAAAATGCCCCAAGAGTGGAGTAAATGGTGTAGATGACGTGGTCATGCTGGATGGTGCACTGACTAGGGGGCGGGCTGAGTTGGCGGTGGCTCCTCCAGAACAGAGGAGGCATGGAGATGAAGATGGAGATAGTCCAGACCGTGAGGACCATGAGTCCAGCCCTCTTGGTGGTCCTCTTCCTGGCATACTCCACAGCGTTAGTGATGGCCCAGTACCTGTCCAGGGCAATCACACAGAGGTGGAGGATGGAGCAGGTACAGCAGGTCATGTCCACGCTCAGCCACACCTCGCAGATGAAGTACCCGAGCTTCCAGCTCTCCATGACAATGTACATGATGCTCAGGGGCATGACGAGCACGGCCACCAGCAGGTCTGTCACGGCCAGAGAACAGATCAGGTAGTTGGCCGGCTGGTGGAGCTTCTTGGTGGTACAGATGGCCATAATCACGGCCAAGTTCAGCAACATGGTCAGGGTGGTGATGATCACTAGAGTCATGGAAATGAGCATCTTCTCTGTGACTGTCTTGGGTCTCACAGCCACGCCGGCTTCTGTGGTACAGTTAGTGATGTTCATGTTTGGCCCCTTCTAGTCTATGCTGTGGAGAAGCTGTTGGTTATTTCCCTGCTGCTGGAAGCTACTTAGATTTGATTGTCTCTCAGTTGTGCAGAGCTGTAATTTCTTCAGTTAGGTAGTCTCTTGTGTTCCATTTTGTGTGGGAAAAGGGAAGTGCCACTGCATTGCTTCTGAATGGAGGGTTCCTGAAAAAATAGCATGCTGCTGGTTAGTGAATGAAAAGATATTTTTTTCCTGGAAAACATGAGAATATTTTGGTATTCATAAATTCTTAACATTTTTTGATATAATTTCTTCTCCCTCTCTGAATGTGAACTTCATCTTTATACTATACTTCAATGGATAATTAATTTTTTTTATTTTTATATATTTTTTACATCATATTTCATTTTTGCACAATATATGCATTTTCATCTTGGTTATAGTCCCCATACAATTCCCATCCCCCCCTTGTTTTGATCCTACTCCCTCCTCCCCTCTCTGTAGTCTCTGGTTTATAGTTGCTTGTTGCTTGTTGATTTTAACTTTATTATAATTAGTCTTTTTCCTGGTCCCTTATTTAGGTTTTCTAAATTCCTGCTATGAGTGAGACCATCTGGTATTTTTCTTTTTCTTTCTGGTTTATTTTGCTGAGTATGATCCCTTCCAGCCCCATCCATGTTGCTGCAATGGATACTTTTCAAGTTAAGTTGCTAAGTAGTAAGTCTATCTTGCCACCTGAATTATTTTCTTATTTATATTTATTCACATACATATATATATAAAAAGACTTAACATTTTGAAACACATTTATATTATATCACACCTTAAAAATGCTGTGATAAAGAAAAAATTATCCTGTTTATAATGAGTATACTTCAAACCAGATTCTAAAGTTTTACAGCAAATATTCAACTCCAAAAACATTTTAGTGTCACAATGGAATTGTGTAATTTTGTCTAATTATTTCTGACATTTTACATATCCCACTGTGCATATCTTTGGAGAAAAGAGAGAGAAAAGCATATAACATTACTTTGATGTTTATGGCAATTGTTCTCAGAGTAATACAGTAAATCAACTGCGAAATGGCATCATCACTGAACTCAAACTTCCCCACATTTAAAGAATGTGTCTAGTTTGGTTAACAGTTGTGATTCTATCTATCTATCTATCTATCTATCTATCTATCTATCTATCTATCTATCTATCTATCTATCTATCTAATCTATCTATCTCTGTGTCTCTTGGATAGCTGTGATTAAGCAGAGTAGTCAATAAGATATTGACATTTCTTGACTACATAACTGCAAGGAACTCTTTAAAAAGTGACATCAATACACATGGATGTGGATTCTTGAGAACAAGATCAATTCTGCATTGGAACATTCAAAGCATATGGCTGTTGGTTAGATTGACAGTCTCCCTAATCCTCTGATTTGACTCTACGGGATTATATTCAGGAAAACTTGAAAAAAGAAGTGGTATTTAGGCAGTTTTAAGAAGGAACATAGATTGTGGAATAGGCCTAATAGACACAATGACTTTGGAAAAGTGTGAGGGCAGGAGCAGGTGAAGCCTGTGTGAAATGGGGAGTACAAATGGGTGGGGGTCTTTGTGTAGGTGACGATTAAAGTCAGGAATCAAAATCTCTAGACTGGTTGAGATCTAGTTCTTTGATTTCTCTTGTCCATAGTGCAAAAAACAGGAGCTGGGGGGCCATTTAACCTTTACATATGGGGAAAAAATCATGATTTCACTGACGATCCAAACTGGGACAATTGTTTTTATGACAATCTGTATCATTCTACAGTTAAATGAGAATCACGATATCTGTTTCTATTATGCTTTAGTGTTTCTGTGGATGCACTAACTTTTGGATGTCTTGTGTTTCTTTAGTTCTTCCAAGGGACTGATTCTGCCAATGATCCCCTCTTTCTTATAAATGGAATGTTTTCTTCTCCACTGGAACCTTTCCCTCCTTTTAAAAACAATTTAAATTTGCATTTACATTTGAGACAAGTTTCTAAATTGAAGGATTATGGGATTTAGAATCAGACCTGGGTTCAAATTCCAGCTGAGTCATCTGTGAACTAGGGGTAACCTCTCTTCATTTCTCCCTGTGTCCATGTGTCTATTTATCCATTTTGACCCCTTGCTCTTCAATAAAATGAAATAAGTTTTTTTTCCCCTGCAAATATTAATCCTCAGTTATGCTATTTGGGGTTCTTGAGGTTAGGTAGACTAATTCTTAATAAAAAGTCTCTTTAATTCAATTGTTAAGATTGAGAGTACACAGAGTAGTATGGGTGAGGGACAGAAAACTTTAGACATTTCAGTTCAATAATAAAGGCAATTAGGAAAAGTAATTATTTTGAAAGCACGAAGTAAAAGCAAGATGAGGAAAAATTCAGCTTTATAGAGCTTTAAAATCTTTTCTATTTATCTGTGCTCCCCAAACTTCTAGCTGTCATTTCTCTGATGACACCTCTTTCTTCCTTATTTGTAACATTTTTTCATATCCCCTGGCAGACTATACATTCTGGAAGGTAGGATGTATGCCTGATTCATCCTTTAAACTGCTTTTAGTTAAATTAGCAACATTTTAAGCACTTCACTGTGATTTCCTGTTTTATTTTGTGGCCAAGTCTTTCAGAGTAGGAGTTAGGTTTTGTGCTGCCACTCACCCCAAACACCTCCTACCATCTTTCATTTTTTTTTAGTGATCAATATATCTTGAAGTTTGGTCCCTAACAACATATATAACACATTCTTTAAATGGCTGGGTGAGGTCACCCAGGGAGCAATGAAAGACAGCAAGTCTAAAAGCCAGCCCCTGTAGCTCTTCACCTTTCCAAGGTCAGGTAGGTTAAGGAAGAAGCTGAAAAGCAGAAGAGAAGAACAACTATTCAGGTGGAGGAGAACCATAAGAGTGAATTCCTCCCGAAGACCATGTGATGAAAGTACATCAAGTATGAGAGCGTGATCCACTGTGCAAACTCTGCTGACAGACAACATGATGGGGACTTGGCCATTGGCTGGACAGTGTAGCTGACACTGATGACCTTGACAAGAGCAGTTTGGTGCAGTGGTAGAGATGAAAGGCTGAATGTGAGATTTCAAGAAATAACAGAGGAAAGAAAATAGGGACAGTGAATTAAGAACAAATATTTCAAGAGTTTTATTGAAAAGGTGGGCAGAGAAATAAGGCAGTAACTGGAGGGAGTTGCAGGGTTAAGGTTTTTTTCTTTGTAAGAGAGATTGTCTTTCTTAACTGGGTTGTTTACAGTTATTTATTTATTTATTTTTTTGCTGCTACATTCATTATCCTTTATATTGAGATAGAGAACATTTTTGGGGTAAGTTAAATGTAAGAGAGGAAGCAAGAAAGCAGTAAAGGGTGATCCTAGGAATCAGCCAATGAAACACCATGCAAGTAAAATTCCTTGAGCAATTTAATGGATCACATTGGAGATGGTGATCCATTTGAGATATCAAAGATACAGAGTCAGTAAGTGATTCAACCTCAAGTGTCTTGGGTTTCTTAATAACACGAGGTTCCATAATTACTACTAACTCTTTTTGTCACAGAGTCATCTCCATAAAAGAAGGGCGAACCCATGTTCCCCTCCCCTATATACATGCAGCTGCCTTCATCTAGCTAGTAGAAAGGAGAGGGCGAACTCAGCGGCCAGCTGAAGCTACAAAACTTGGAAGGTTGGTGGACGCTGTAGACTTGAGGGAGACACATGGAGAAGGGGCATCAATTTGCTTCCCAGCTTCGGATTTGCATCAGTGACTTGGAGGACTTGGAGAAGACTTGTGGAGAAGAGACATGAAGAGACACTTGAAAAAGACATATAGGTGAGAGAAATGTGGGGAGGCTGAGAGCGGCAGCTGTTACCTTGATTTGCACTTTGAATTTGCCCCTTTTGCCCCCTTCCTAAGGTTCTCTGCCAGAAGGTACTTTAGACTTTCAGGCTTCAGTGGCCCTGCTTCAGGCCAAACCTGTTTTTATGTAAGAAGAAATGGATAATTTTTATTGGAAAACTATTATCCTTTCTTCTCTCTCTATGCACACTAATTCTACTAAGGTTTTTTTGTTTTGTTTTGTTTTGTTTTTTCCCACTGATTAAGCTTTGTCTTTGTGCACCTGAGAGGCTGGACCCCTTTAGAGCATACAAGTTTGGGGATCCTGGGTATCTCTCAGTTACCTGCTTATACTTAGGAGAAGTCTAAGTAAAACAGTACTGGTTAAGTAGATGCAAAAATTTCTTAGTTTCTATAGCTTTTCACATAGTAAGGGAGGAGGGAATATAGAAAGAAGTAACTCAAGTACATTCTGCGGTACCAATCAAAATACTAATATCAAAATACCAAGTTTTTATTAGCCTACTGGAATGGAAAATTAACTGCAATAATCACAACTAAAAATGGATATATCCTACCAGGAGTTGATGTGGGAATTTGTTTGTTCATTGTCTGCTGTGGTTATGACATGGAAAATAATAATACAGAACAAATGGTTTTTGCTAACATCATGAATAGGAGAGAATCACTCTAAACCAAACCAAAGGATTAGTGCATGATACTCTCATTTACCTGACTTTTCCAGAGGCTCTGATTTATACTCTCCCATAGATAATCAGAGCACCAGGGAGAGCACAGGAGATATTAAGGGTGACTTGGGCAAAGTAGTCTTCAGCTGGTAGATGAAGAGGGGAAAAGAATGGCTCCTTTATGTGCAATATAGAGAAACAAAACAAACTGACAAAACTAAACCAAACAAAATCTAGAAATATGACCACAGAATTGAGGCTACTAGAGGGGGAGGGAGGTCAGAATAAAAGGGAGGGTGAGGAGGCCCAGTGGTCTAGGATAAAGAATTGTGGATGCTTTTGTGGTGGGGGTGGTGACATACATCTCAGGATGAGTGAACCTATTCCCCTAAATTATATCCAGTGTTGTAAACCAATGTTACTTCAATAAAGAGAGGGAGAGAGAGAATGAATGTCTCATTCTCATTTAGTGTTATTAGGATGGATGAGTCTGTTGAATCTGCTCATCTTAAAAGTTCTCTTGTAGGATTTTATGTTACGGATCCAGTTCATCCATTAGAAAACTGACATTGACTTTATTAGTTTTCTTTAAGTCTGCCTGAATCAGAGCTTTGGAGAGGAAACTCACGCGGTAGTGACACCCATGGGCTCTGAAGACTTGTTCTGCCACTCCCCTGCTACAGTGTCATTCTAGACAACTCTCTCTACCTGCTTCAGTTTCTTCATAAGATTAGAACAATCTGAAGATAAAATGAGTTAATACATGTCGCATGCTTGTAGCAATACCTGCTACATAGGAAGTGCTATGTAAGTGTTTATCACAACTTATTATATGAATTTTCTTAGGGAATTTTGCATTGGGCCATAGAAATGAATTCTAATCCACAAACTCTAATATGTAAAAAAGATCTTTATTTCTATTATTCAACCTAATTTATACCTCTAAGTTTTTAACTTCTCATGCTTGGGACTTTTACTGCTTCCTCCCAAGTCTCTGGAGAATTAATCAGAGCCAGGGTAGATGAGGTGGGGGTGGAGGTCTCAGGTGAAGAAGTCATCTGTGCAGAGAAGCCCTTGATAAGATATTTACTGCTCCCACTCCTTCAGTGCTTCCAGGTCCACATTTCATCCCTAACATGCTTAGGGGATTTGCCAAGGTTGGGAATGTGTGCCTAGCCACAGACATGTATTTATACTTTTTTTGAAAATTATAGACTCTCCAGAGGATGCCAGAACTTTTTGCCCAGGTCTTAGATTCCCAGAATTTTTTATTTCCCCATTTGGGGTATTGCTAGATAGACTGTAGGAGAAGTTATTTTCTTAAGTCACATTTACTGAAAACCCTCTTTAATCTCTTTGCTCACTTCCAAATCTTATGGATGTGTCATGGGCTTAGACTTTGAGAACATAAATAGGCATTCTTGCCTAATAACTATGCTTCTTTGAAATATTTGTGAGGCAGTGAAGCACAGATCTGGCTGCCTGCTCAAATGAATCTAAAATATCATTCATCCATACATAAAACAGTGCTTGTTGGTATATTCCTTTCCCCAGCATTCTTTGATTTAAATGAAATTTGGTACAAGTATCCTTTTCACAAAGTATGTTAAGACTCAAGTTATCAGAAAATATTATGGAGTATCTCATTCATTAAGAGTATGAAGTGCCCACAAACAGCAAACATTCTTCAACAACCCATTTACATATTAACACCATCATTTAAAGGATATTTTCCAAAGTGGATTGAAGGACCCTGGGGTATACTTGCCCTCCTCCATTTAATTCCCAGCATTTTCCCATGGGATCCTTTAATTCCTGATTTATGTCCTCTCCTAGACTTCCTCCAGTGCCACTTCCCTTTGCCAAGACATCTCTTATGCCAAGGTACCCCCTTGGCACACAGCCTCTAAACCCAGCCAGGATAACTTCCCTAATCCTGCCATCTTAGTCACTATCTTTCCCAGAGGTTGTTTCTGACTTTATGTCATGGGTTGAGCTGTAATTACTTTACCTTTTGTCTTCCAGAAATCCATAGGCCTCACAGTGCCAAGTGCAAATGGACTTGAAACTCTCCAAAGTCAATACATTCGAAGTTTAAGCCTGTGCACCAAATACTAACATAAAGTAACTACAGAAGATCAAGAAGCATGTTAAATTATATTATGATTATGCAATCACCAAATTCCAGCTGAAGAAAATCAACAGGTCAAATGATCCAATTTTTTCAAAAATAAATTGCAGAGGTTTTAAAAAAAGTAGACAGAGGGGATAGCATACAGACTACAGGAGATTTAGAGAGAAATAAAAATTAAAAAAAGCTGGGCCTCCCAGGTGGCAGAGTGGTTGAACGCTGGGTTGCGAAGCTGCCCACAGCCTCTGCAGCGCCGGTTCGATCCCAGGCCGCTGGGTGAGGGTCCCACATGGCGCGCAGACCTCTCCTGCCGCCCGCTGCTCCCCTCAGCAGTGTACTTCATCAGTCTGCCTGCTCTGCTCTCCCCTCTGGCTCTGGTGAATTCTCTCACCTTCCCACACTTCTGACTGTACCCAGTGCTTGTATAAATAAATAAATAAATCTTTAAAAAAATAAATAAAGGCAATCACTTTCTTTAGAAAAAAAAAGCTAAAATGAAAAAGACTATTGTTATTAGGAATGTACACTTGGGTGATAAACTTTAAAGAAAGTTTAGAAGTTAGGAGAGTGGTTATTTTTAGAAGGGGGAAATGGTTGTGAGTGGGATGTGGCTTCTGGGTGTCTGGCTACATTCTGTTTCTTGATGTGAGAGTGATTTCAGTGGTGATAGTTTTATAATATTTTAGTAAATCATACATTAATTTTATTAAAGGTGGTTTTAAAAGATAATCTTAAATGTTAACACAAACAATTCATCCTATAATTCTATTTTCCTATTGATTAGCATACTGCATTTCAGACCTAGGATCAGCAACCTACCTTCCCCCACTGAACACAGATGCAGATGGCAGACTCATATCACTTTTACTCTCACCAGCTTATTTAGTCTTCTATCTAGTCTTCCATCACTATTAATAATTCTCCACATTCTCTCATATCTTCTTTGATAATCCTCACTTTGCCCAGATTTCTTCAAATCATTAAAAAAGATCTCTCCAATATGTGCCAATTTCCTTTTTTTTTAAAATTATTTCAGGAGTGGCATCTTGCCCTGATATTTCTAACTTTTATCTTTCTGTTAAATTCACTTTCTTGGCCTTCATAAATACTTTTGTGGGGGAAAAGAAAGGGTGGACAATGTTTCTTAATTTGATCTTCAGTGCGAACAGGAGGAAGATATAAAAGCACAAGATACTAGAGTTTAGGGCTCTTTATTCTCCTTATTTTTTTAAATTGCAATGGGACATGATATGATTATTATGAGGTTATTATATTTATAATAACATGAAAATACCACTGTGAAAACTAAATAAAACAGAGAAATAGAGTTTTAGGAGATATTTATGTATTCTGGATATGAGTCTGTTGTTAGAACAATGTTTTGCAAACATTTCCTTCCACTCTGAGATTTGTCTTTGTACTGATGTTTTTTGATAAACAGAAGATTTTATTTTTGATGAAGTCTAAGTCATCTATTATTTTCTTTATGATCAAAACTTCCTATGTCCTAAGCAGTCTTTTCTAACCTCAAGGTCACAACAATATTTTCTAAACTTTCTTCTAGAAGTTTTATAGTTTTAGCTTTCATGTACATGTTTCATCTTGACTGAAGTTTTGCATTTGGATGCGAGGTTGGTGTTGAGGTCTATTTATTTCTTGATATGGATGTCTACTTATTTAGTTTCTACTCATTTAAGTCTTCTTTGATTTATTTCCTTAGCATTTTGTCATTTCCAGCATACAAGTCATGCACATTATGTTGAATTCATACCTAAGTATTTCTCTTTCTTTGGAGTGATTGCAAGTGGCATCATGTTTTTAATTTGTTTCCACATGTTTACAGTTAGATATAGAAGTGTGATTGATCTTGTGGTTTTTGTTTTTATTTTTGGTTTTTCTAAGTAGCGTTTTTATTTATTTATTTATTTTTTTTTTACATCATTGTTCATTTTTAAACAATATTTGTTTCCTCCCTCGTTTTATGTTTTTATGTACATGCTTATGCTTTGCTAAGCTCTCTTATTACTTACAGGGTTTCTTTTGGAATTTTCTGTACAGATGATCATGTCATTTGCAAGTAGAATCACTTTATTTCTTTCTTCTTTCTCATCTGTACACATTTTCTTGCCTTATTGAAGTGGCTAGAACTGCCAGTACTATGTTGATTCTCATTAGTGAGAACAAATATATTTCTCTTCCTCTCTGTGGTATGTGCCACTTCTAGGCGTTGCCTACAAAAATTTCTAATGAACTAGCTTCACTCTCACTCTCTATCCACCAGCTGGATGGGGTGAAAGCTTCCCGGTCAGTTCGTGATCGTATGAAACAGCGTATCACACACCTTCCTTCAGTGTGCCAGCTTTCTGACTTGCCTTAGATGATGATATCAGTGAGAAATAATATTTTATTGTGTTAAATCACTGATATTTTGGGGCTTATCTGTTAAAGTAATTAATCTTATTTGCCTTGTGTAAAATATCAACTATCCATGGGTGATTTAGTCTTTGGAAACTTGGTTTCACAATATGAAAAATGAAGATAATTTTATCTACCTTACATATTTATAGAGAGAATTAAATGAGATAGCTTTCACTATAGTGATTTTATATTTCCTGATACCACAGCAAACATTTGTTCAGACATTGTTTGCTGAGCATGCTCAGATGTAATGGATTTGTTATCTCCATATTAAGCTAAGGGGTATTTACTTGTGCTTCTGTCTTTGAATGTTTAATCCATCCCTTTAAATTTTTTTCTTTAGCAGTAAAAGTGAAACATAATGTAAGCCCAATATATAGGTTAAAATATTGTGCATTTTCTTTTTTTTTTAATCTTTTTTTTTTTAAAGATGTATTTATTTATTTATACAAGCACTGGGTACAGTCAGAAGCGCGAGAGGGCGAGAGAATTCACCAGAGCCAGAGCGGGGAGCAGAACAGGCGGAAGGACCGAAGTACACTGCTGAGGGGAGCAGCGGGCGGCAGGAGAGGTCTGCGCGCCATGTGGGACCCTCCTCCGGTGGCCGGGAAGCAGCCGGGGATCGAACGGGTGCTGCAGAGGCTGCGGGCAGCTTCGCAACCCAGCGCTCAACCGCTGCACCACTGGGGAGGCCCAAAATATTGTGCATTTTCAAATGGCCAACAGGCATATGAAAAAATGCTCAACATCACTTGTAATCAGGGAAATGCAAATCAAAACTACCATGAGATACCATCTTACACCAGTGAGAATGGCACATATTAAAAAAACTAGCAACAACAAATGTTGGCGAGGGTGTGGAGAAAAAGGAACTCTCCTGCACTGTTGGTGGGAGTGCAAACTGGTTCAACCACTATGGAGAGCTGTGTGGAGATTTCTGGACCTACTAAACATAGAGCTTCCATATGATCCAGCAATTCCACTCCTAGGTATTTACCCAAAGGACACAGAAACATCAGTTCCAAAGAGCACCAGCATCCCTATGTTTATAGCAGCACTATTTACAATAGCTAAGCTTTGGAAACAGCCCAGATGCCCAAAAATAGATGACTGGATCAAGAAGATGTGGTATATATATACCATGGAATATTACTCAGCATTTAAAAAAAGATAAACACATGCAATTTGCAGCAACATGGATGGCGCTGGAAGGGATTATGCTCAGCGAAATAAGCCAGAAAGAAAAAGAAAAATACCGGATGGTCTCACTCATAGCAGGAATCTAGAAAATTTAAATAAGGGACCAGGAAAATGAATAACTGTAAGAAAGTGAAAATCAAAATCAACAAAAAACTATGAACCAGAGACACTTTTTGGGGGGTGGGGGGCAGGAGGGGAGGGACTGGGGTCAGAATGGGGGGGTTGAAATTGTATGGGGAATATAAAAATAAAATTTATTATTAATTAAAAAAATAATTGCATTATAAAAAGAAGGGTATTTCTTTTTGGTTTTTAAATTTTAATGAACAATGGCGAAATAAAGTTCCTTACAAATATTTATAATCAATTTAGAGACATTTAATACCAAATTAAAGTTTACTGAGCTACAAATGAATTAACGTACCAGATTATTTTCAGTCTGTTTAAGAGGTTTTTAACCTACAAATAAAACTACTCAGTATTTTGCAAAGCACACTATTATACAGACTTGCATTCCATACCTGCCAATAACAAGCTATGGCCTGTAATGAGCCATGTGATTAGTTTCCTCATCTAAAAAGGAGTTAATAAAATAATCTCTAAGTTTCACTCCAGTTTTAATTTTCCAGCTCTGAATATGGGGAACGAGAGGTAACATTTGTAACTTTGGACCCTCAAAAGACACTATAATCCCACCACATAGACTGAAATGCCTTTCCTGTCTTTGATTTCTGATGTTTATGTAATCACTGACCCACAAGCCAAATTCCAATCATGGCACCAAAGCTCAGAAAAAAAAAAGAAAAAAAAATATTGTGCATTTTCAATCAACTTAACATAGTTCCTAAGTAAACATTCATAATCGACTTTAATTTGAATTTGACGTTGATGATGGTTTTTTAAGAAATCCAAACCACAGGCATCACAGTCTATGCCCATGCCCCCTTTGGATCTTTTGGATACATGTTTCTATGCAAATACTAGGGGGAAAAGGGCAAGTTATCCAGGAAGTTCTTCCCATTTATGTAATGTGAAATTTATATAGAAAATAAATATATACTTCCTTACCCACTAAGTCAGTGCATTCACTCACAAATTCTTTTTGAAAGGATTTAGAAGACCACATCCAGAAAAGCTGTCAAAAGCAAGAAGGTGTTTCAGAATTCTTTCATGAGGCCAGAGGATGTAGGTGGAATGGTTGGGTAGGGACTGAAATTTTCAGTGTTGGAAGCAAAAGATGACCTGAGTGTGGAAAGGAAATAATTTAGAGGACTGGGTGGCAGAAATGTGCAATAAGTCAAAATGACTTTACTATTTTGGAGATGATAATATAAAAGCCAGATAGTATTATAGTATTCTAGATAACTAATAGAGTAAAAAGAATTTAGAGAATTTTCTTGAATAGTTTATCTAAAACATTTTTAATTTAAGTCTTTTCTTGTATTAAACATAGTTGTTGGATAGCCAGGAAACATTTGTGTTTCTGTGAAGTCTGGTTAGCTTATTGGTCTGGGCATGTACCTGTCAATTTTGCTGACAAATAAGAAGGACCACAATTTTTTGTTATGTTTAGAACATTTTCTGCTTCTCAGCCTCCTGTACAAATAATGCTTAGTTTATTCAGTGAAGGACAAACATTCCTTCCCCTGTGATTCTGCACTCTCTTGTTATCACTCTACTACTGCTTGTTGAACTCATTTAGCTTTTCCAAGCCTTTACCTATGCTCCTTGGACCTGGCAATTCATTAATTATGAAACTCTGCCATTCTCCAGGTAAGAGCACACACTAAGATAAATTTGCACTATGTATTTTTTTTAATTTTAATTTTTTATTTAAATTTTTATTTTTTTTAAGATTTATTTATTTATTTATACAAGCACTGGGTACAGCCAGAAGCGCGGGAGGGTGAGAGAATTCACCAGAGCCAGAGCGGGGAGCAGAGCAGGCAGAAGGACCGAAGTAGACTGCTGAGGGGAGCAGCGGGCGGCAGGAGAGGTCTGCGCGCCATGTGGGACCCTCCTCCGGTGGCCGGGGAGCAGCCGGGGATCGAACCGGCGGCCCTACAGAGGCTACGGGCAGCTTCGCAACCCAGCGCTCAACTGCTGCGCCACCGGGGAGGCCCAACACTATGTATTTTTAAAATAAACTAATGTTTGTATACTTTCACTTTTATAGAAAAGCTGTAAAGATAGGGACCTCCCCGGTGGCTCAGCGGGTTGAGCACAGCGCTTTGAAGCTGTTTGCAGCCTCTGCAGTGCAGGTTTGATTCCTATCCTGGCCAGCCAGGGAGAGTCCCACATGGCACCGCAGACCTCTCCAGTGGCTCCTACTGCTCCCCTCAGCAGTGTATTTCGGTCAGTCTGCCTCTTCTGCTCCCTGCTTTGTCTCTGGTGAATACTCTCATCCTCTCATGCCTCTGGCCCATACTTCAGCTCTTGTAGAAAAATAAATAAATCTTAAAAAAAAAAAAAAAGAAAGAAAGGCTGTAAATATAGTACAGAGTTCTGTCTACCTCCATGGTGGAGGAGGGGAATTAAGCTCCAACTCCTGGAAAGGGGATATATACATATATTACTTAGAATTCTTCTATAAGGAAGATTTGTCTCTTCACCACCATTTTATTCACTAAATCAAAAGTTTATTTCTATGTGTATATATTTATGATTCAGTCCCAAGGGGACAGAGAGGGTTATGGATGCCTACTCATGTGATTTATCAGTATGGATTTGTGAATATTTACTTTATTCTCTGGATTATAATCCCACACTAGGTTGTTTAATTGTTCTAATTGTCATACTTGGCCACTGGGAACTCTTTCAGTTAACTCCTGTTGCATCTTCTTGTCAGGCTGTTTTCCTTTGTCCTATGCAGAGTAACCTCTCTTTGAAAGGTAATGGGGAAAAACAATGTCTTGTGAAATATAGATAAGGTTTTATTTAGAGAGTCTCTATTGCAGGCAAATAAAGACTTTTAATAAAGCCTTTATTTAGAGAGTCTCTATTGCAGGCAAATAAAGCCTTTTCAGCTGAGAATAATAAAAATGAACTTTATGCCATGCCTGTCATTTAAGCTAGCTGGTGCTTAAGGATATATTAGAATATTAAAAAAAAAAAAAAACTCAAAAGGAAAGTGACTTTTTCTGACCCAGCTTAATGATACAATTGAAGTACTCAATTCATCAGAGAAGATCTAGACTCCTTTCTGTGCTGTTCACACATTTTTCTTTCCAATATGCAGGACACTGTGCCTTTGGGGTAGATGCAAGTGAGCATTTTAATTACAGGGTTAACTTTTCCTACTGGACTTTCACCTTGGGAAGCATTGCTGCCTCAGATAACTTGCAGCCATTCCAAATACCCTCAATGGCATGCTGTTCTACAAAGGGATTTGCAGGTATCTATTTTTTTGTTTTGTTTTGTTGAGATAGCATGTTGTGTGGAAATAGAAGGGTAGGGTAGAGGCCTCGCGCAAATCTACTAATGTTTGGCTTTGTGTCCTTGAAGAGGGCAGTTCATGCATGTGGCTCTCAGTTTTCATACCTGTAAAGTTAGGACTTCATTATTTCTTGTCATTTTTCAGGTTTAACGTGCTCTGACTTTAAAGCTATAACTTTATGGTGGTTGGAAGGGGGTAAGAGTATGTATTTATGATTCAGATCCAAGGGCGAAGTCTCTAGTTTTGGAGAAATTATATTTATAAAAGAGCTGTTGAGGTCTAATAAAAGTGTCACTCTCTCCTGACAATTATATAGCACTAATTTACTTTCACATTAATTTTCTGTTTTTAACTTTGAGATACACAGTGTTTCTATTAAACACACATCATTAGGCCTACACTTAAGACTCTCATGTTGATAGTTAGCCATCATTCTTTTTTCTTGACTATTTTTCTCTGGGTTTTCTTCTTGTCAGGGATAGTATGTGGTCACTCACATTTATGGAAGTCTCTGGATTGCTTTTGTTCCAGAATCTCATTATGGGGATGTTCATATGGAGAATAGCCTGAAAGACAGAGGCTTTATCCTAGTAGGATAAAGATAATGGCTCCCTTTGGAGTCATGGGTAAGATACTTACTGCTCATTATAAAAAGTCTGGTTTCTGTAGCTCAGCACACAAACTGTCGTGTACTCACTGCATGTGCAGAAGTCATATGGCCCTTCTTGCATTACTCTGTGGGAATTCAGACTTGGGAAATTGGTAGGAGAAAATGCTGACACTCTGGCTACTGCTACTGCTATAATGAAGTCCTTACTTTATGACGTAGGATTCTCCTGTCTTCTGATGGCTTCCATGAAACTGTGGCATGTTAACTTGTTAGTTTATAAGTAGGATAAAATCTTGGATTTTCAATTAGTTCTTTGCTGCATATTTCCCACTGTGGACTTTTAGTCGTATGGAATCACTCAGTTTTGGGCATGGTTCTTTCTTGATCATATTTTCCTTGAGCTTGGTGCAGTACCATAGAAAGAACCAAGGAACTGGATTCCAAAAGAACTGGATTCAAGTATACACTACAGCATTATAACAGTAGCAACTTACTTAGTATCTCAGCACTTCTTTTCTTCTCTTTTTAGGGGAAATAATCTGCTCTACAATGATTGTGAAGATCAGACAAGATAACATGTACCTGTGTTTTCCAACATGGCAGCCACATGTGGTTATTTGTATTCAAATTAAATAAATTAAATTAAAAAATCAGTTTGTCAGTTGTACTAGTGTCACTTTTCAAATGCTCAATAGGCACATGTGATTAGTGGCTACTATAAGGGAAAAAACAGATATAATTTTTTTTTATTATTACTCCCCCAATTCTGCTGGACAGTGCTAACTAAACTTTTTATATATTATGGAGTGTGATGGAAATACAGGACTGTTTTCTTATTCCTTTGCTATTATTGGGGGGGTTGGGTGAGACCAGTACACCTGCCTTATTACTAACTTGTGGCAAGTTCTAAGATTCACAAATGCCATGGAAAGTCATTATGTATAGTAAGAACTTAGGGGGGGTTGGCAATGAGATAAGATTGGGAATAGCAACTAAGTCTCTTTTTACGTACAGTGCCTATACTGATTACTCTCTTGAACTTTCTAAGGTTGCATTTGAGCTTAGCTTAAGAATGGTGTGAGTGGCACAAGATATTTGCTATGAATAAGGGGGAGCCTGAAGGGATGTGTGCTATTTGCTTGCCTTTTTTTTTTTTTTTGGCTTTATATTTGCTTATTTACTTTGTATTTGACTTTTAGTCTCAAAAAGTGAGTGTGTTTTGACTTTTCCTTTGTTTTAATTTTCCAATAGTTATATTGTCTGACTTCCAAATCTACAATATTTACATTGTCAATTTTTGCTTCATATTCATTTTCCCTTCCTCAACCCAAAGTTGTTAAGGGGCTAAGAGGTCTTTATTATGTTTCTTTTCACCACAATGAACACTTTGAGTTGCTAAGCTATTATCAGCCACAACCTCTTCTAGAACATAGTTAATTAGATTTTACTATTTTTCAGCGAAGTGTTGAAAGAATCTACAGGGATTAGTAGCACTAATCAGAATTTGAAAGGGCACTAATATCTCTGTAAATATTATAGTATTATATTTATTTATTTTTTTCTTTTGAAAGTGCTACAGGTGAGGTACTTCACATTTTAGAGGGAAAACAAATAGTTTCACCTCATAAAAACTGCAACACACGAGTCCTGGTTACTGGGATGTTGAGCTAATGATTCAGAAGTAGTGTTGAAACTCAGTAGAAGAGATTGATGATGGATTGGCAATGCATCACTAGCAATTACCTTAAATTGGTGTCTGAAATTACAAGAATTTTTTATTTCCCTAGAATTAAAAAAATTGTCCTTTCAAATAGCAGCAAAGGCCTTAAGAATGATGATCTTGATTTAATCTAATTTCAGTTCTGGTTCTACTTAGAAAAAAAGTTCTCCTATCACCATGCTTATGAATTCAAGCTCTTATCAGAAAACTGACAGAATTTTGACCTATTATGCTACTTTTTTATTGTCTATAAGAAGCACAGGAAAAGGCGGTGATATAACATTTTCCCCTTCTACAACAACATATATAATAAATTACAACCCTCTGGATATTAGAAGTAATAAACATTACCAGAATTTGCTCTATAAAATGTGAATAATACCATTAAGAATTTTCAAATAGGGGCCTCCCTGGTGGCGCAAGGGATTAAGCACCACGCAATGAAGCAATTCGCAGCCTCTGCAGCAAGAGTTTGATTCCTGGTCGGCCAGGGAGCAACCCACATGGCAAGGCAGACCTCTCCTATCTCAGTTCACCACTCTGTCTCTGGTGAATTCTCTCACCCCCTGGGTCTCTGGCCTGTGCCCCAACTATTGTATGCATAAATAAATAAATCTTAAAAAAAATAATTTTCAACTAATAGTTTTTCCAATTCTTTAGGTGCTTATGATTGGTAGAATAGATAGTGGCTATTATCTGGGGTGGAAATTATATAGAAAAAAGACCTCATATATACCACACAAGTAAGAGGGGATGATAGAAGGAGAAATGTACAGAGAAGAAAAGATTCCAGTGAACATAATTTGTGATAAAAGAAATATGTTTACAGCAGAAACAAATCTACTCTATTCTCATAGATACACTAATAGTGTTCAGAATTGGCAGGACCCTCAAATTCTACTGTGATAAGTTATGAAATCTCTTACTATAATTGCAATTGGACAGTTTGTTGGTGGGAGAATAATTCAAGACATCAGAGGCCATGTGAATGGTTAAATAAAACTTTAAATTCCCAGGTTTAGGGTGTGACTATTGCATGGTAAGTAGGATATAATTGACTTACATGGTCTGTTAATTAATAATTAGTAATATGTGTATTCTACATAGTTTGACTAGCTTTCATTTAAATTATCTAGATTTGTGCCCAAAAATAGATGACTGGATCAAGAAGATGTGGTACATATATACCATGGAATATTACTCAGCATTCAAAAAAGATAAACACATGCAATTTGCAGCAACATGGATGGCGCTGGAAGGGATCATGCTCAGCGAAATAAGCCAAAAAGAAAAAGAAAAATACCGGATGGTCTCACTCATAGCAGGAATCTAGAAAACTTAAATAAGGGACCAGGAAAATGAATAACTATAAGAAAGTGAAAATCAAAATCAACAAAACACTATGAACCAGAGACACTTTTAGGGGGGCGGGGGTGGGAGGGGAGGGATTGGGGTCAGAATGGGGGGATTGCAATTGTATGGGGAATATAACAATAAAATTTATTAAAAAAAAAAAATAAAGTCACGATCTAAGGAAAAAAAAATAAATTATCTAGATTTGTTCTATTATTTTTAGAACTTCCATATTTTATAATCCTTCTTTGTTACATCTAGTTTCCCAGGAGAGGGAGCTCAGGATCTTTTAAATGTTGCGTAGTCAGTTTCCAAGCTGGTCTTTAAACCTCAAAAATCTTTTTTTCTGGAAGAGGAACAGGCAACAAAACTGAAAACACAAATTAGGCCCTGGGTTGACAGTGTGGAGTGCCGCTGTAATGCTCACATTGGATTGCTCTGCAGTGCCCACCAGTCCCTGGCCCGCCCTCCCCTGATCATCAGGGACCTGCAGGAGAACAGCAGAATTTTAAAGATGGAAATAGCAGCAAAGCCTCTGTTGCCTCAAAAGTGGGAATAGAAAGGAAGCTGGACACAAGTTCGATCCTCGGCCAGGGAGCTACCCACATGGTGCAGCAGATCTCTCCTGTCTCCCACTGCTCCCCTAAGCAGTATATTTCAGTTGATCTGCCTGTTTTGTTCCCCACTCTGTCTCTGGTGAATCCTCTCACCCTCCCCCCACTGCTGGTCTACACCCCAGTTCTTGTATGCATAAATAAATAAAAATAAATATTTAAAAAAAGAAAAAGAAGCTGGAAGGGTGAGGGACTTGCCTGAGGCCTAGGACTTCTTTGTGAAGAGAGCTTATAACTAGATTCTCCAGACCAAAGTCCAGAACTCCTCCTGTTACACCTCACAGCCTGTACAGTCAGCTCCTGAAAGATGATACAATGGCATGGTCTTCCAGGTCACCTCTCCAGAGTGACTCTCCATAATCAGTAAGTTATGTGCACTCACCTCCCCATACTCCCAGGCACAAGTGAAGTTCAGAACAACTCAAAAGACAAATGTGAATCTAATATGAATAATTAGTAGCATTTGGAGATGGAATCAAGGCAAGTTGTCTTAGTTTACACAAACACTTCATTCTTTGACAATAATAAAATACTGCCACATTATGGAACTAGAAGAGCAGTTTTGCCTGAGGGAAAAAGGAGGGGATTTATTCTCAGAAAGTTAATGATTATAAATTATGTATTTGTTCATATTCAAAAAGTTGTCAACAGGAAGTATGATGGGTAAAAACTAATATTAACAAAATGGAAAGAATACTAAAATATACATCTTATTCAAATTTGTGTACCAAAGCTGCTGGGGAACCAAACAGCTCACTTCCTTGCCCCTCCCCCCACAGCCCCCTCTCACAGCATCCCACACCCTGCTGTTATTCAGGCTGTGTTTGTGTTAGAGGGTGTCTGTTTGCCCAGTTAAGTCCTTTTGCACCCTTGATCTTATTGGGGCTTCAGGGACTGACCTCTTCAGTCAGGATAATCCAACTCCCCTTCCCTCAGCCTTTGTGTGGATCAGTCAATTGAGAGATTCTGGCGGGAAGTCAGAGTTGGGGAAAGAATGAGTTTGGGCATTTATGTTTCTGGATCCTTTCTTATTGGACTACAGCTTGGCATTTTCTGTGGCCTTCCATCTAAGGTTCTGTTTCTTTTTTTTTTTTAATTTATTTATTCATGCATACAAGAACCGGGGTACAGGCCAGATGCTCAGGAGGGTGAGAGGATTCACCAGAGACAGAGCGGGGATCAGAACAGGCAGACTGAATGAAATACACTGCTGAGGGGAGCAGCAGGTGAGACAGGAGAGGTCTGCAATGCCATGTGGGTATCTCCCTTGCCAGCCAGCTGGGATCGAACCCGTGCTGCAGAGGCTGCAGACAGCTTCACAGCGCTGCCCGCTCAACTGCCAGTGCCACCAGGGGAGTCCCTAACGTCCTGTTTCCTGTCAGGCACCCTTGTCCTGTGGCTGTAATTCTCATTTCCAAGAAAACCCCCTCCTCTTGCTTCTTTGGTCTTAGAAGTGGTTGGTAATGACTTTTACTATTATAAAATTCTGCCCTTTACCCTGCCTACTTTTTTATTTTTTAATTTATTATTTTTATTGAGGCAACAATGGTTTACAACATTGTATAGGATGTGGTGGTATAGATTCATACCTTTTCAGACGTATGTTACAATACTATGTATACCACAAAACACCCATGGTCCTCCACCTTAGTCCATTGGGTGCCCTTCTCCCTTGCTCCCCTCCTCTCATTCCCCCCTTTCCCCCCCTCCCTTCCCAGCTTCAATTTTGCAGTCAGATTTTTCTAGGATTTGTTTTGGTTAAGTTTTTTTTGTTCCTTTGTCTTGTTTCCCTGTATTTCACATATATATATATATGAAACCATCCTATATTTGTCTTTCTCCTGCCTTATTTCTCTTAGCAAAATCCTCTCCAGTTCCATCTATGTTGTCACAAGTAGCAAGAGCTCATTATCTCTCTTTTTTTAATTTTATAGCTGAGTAGTATTCCATCCATGTAGAGTTAAAATCTCTTCAATTGTCCTTTTTGATTGTGCCTTAAGATTGTGGCAGGACTTTTACTGATATAAGCATACACGTAATTTGTACATGCACTACAAATTATTGTCATTAAATATCTTGCAGGCTCTAGTGGCTTCTTTTTTTAAAACTTTTAAAAAAAGATTTATTTATTTATGCATACAAGAATTGGGGTGTAAGCCAGAGGTGTGTGTGTGTGGGGGGGGGGGCGGTGAGAGGACTCACCAGAAGGAGTGGGGAGCAGAACAGGCAGATTGACTGAAGTACACTGCTGAGAAGAGCAGCGGGCAAGTCAGGAGAGGTCTGCTGTGCCATGTGGGTTGCTCCCAGGGGGCCAGGGATTGAACTCATGCTGCAGTGGCTGGCAATAGCATGATAGCACTGTCTTTAACCCCTGAGCCACCAGGGAGGACCTCCAGTGACTTCATATGTCCTTCTTGTGCTCCCCAACTTACTGTAACAGTCTCCAATACATATATAACTACGTTTCAATTTTCAGGAGTTTTCTTATATCTGAACACTTATGCCAGTCCATGTCAAAAGGTTCCAAATTTATTTTATGTCCTTTCCCTTTCCATAGTAATTTCTCTGACCACTTAAAGTTATTATTCAGTCTCCAGCATAGTTTGAAATTTTTCGATTCATGACTCCTTTGTAAATCAAGTGAAAATATAATTTTTCTTCCTAGAAAAGTATGTAAATCATAGATATAACAAGTCTGCATGTGATTTATTTACCAAATTGGACATTGATTTTGACCATATAATATTTTATTCTTGGGAAAAATTCTATAAAATGTAATGATTTTTTAAAAATAATTGAAATATATCTAAAGTATGCATAAAAATTTACCCCAAAATAAACATCAAATTTGTCCAAATTAAGACTTCTGATCTTAAACTTTAGAAAGAGGTTGACATAGCAACATGAAAGTTATCCTGTGCGGGCTTCCCCGGTGGCGCAGCGGTTGACCGCTGGATTGCGAAGCTGGCCGCAGCCTCTGCAGCACCGGTTCGATCCCTGGCTGCTCCCCGGCCACCGGAGGAGGGTCCCACATGGCGCGCAGACCTCTCCTGCCGCCCGCTGCTCCCCTCAGCAGTGTACTTCGGTCCTTCTGCCTGCTCTGCTCCCCGCTCTGGCTCTGGTGAATTCTCTCATCCTCCCGCGCTTCTGACTGTACCCAGTGCTTGTATAAATAAATAAATAAATAAATCTTTAAAAAAAAAAAAAGTTATCCTGTGCATTCGATTGATTTTGACATTTTTATTTTTCTTGCCAAGCTGAGGCTAAAAAATGAGATTCAAAGTTAGGTTGCTATCACAGAACATTGGAATTCTCTAAGATCCTTTTGGGTTGAATTTATATAGTATCATTTGGCTTGTCAGGAGTTTATACTTGCAAAGTTGGCATTATTGGTTCCAGCTATGCCAGAAAACAAAGGGTTATGAGTCCATATTTAAGTTTTAAAGTAGTTTAAACGGAATGAATCTGCAAGAGAATTCTCTGGTGTTTCCAGTTATTTTCAGATTGCTTCTCTGCAGGGAAACTGAAAAGGCCTCATAGCTCTTGACTCTGTAAAAGCACTCTCCCCAGCATTTCAAAGTTGATGTAGATGATTGCTTGCCAATTTTGGTTTTTAGGCAGGAGTCTGGACAACATTCGATCAATTAGGATGCTTATGGCTGCAAATACAAAGCCTGATTCCACAAATAACCTACAGTAAAAAAAATCATTATCTCACATAGCAGAGATTTCAGAAGTAGAGTCAGCTTTGATCAGGTTGCTGACTCAGTAATTCAATGATATCATCAAAGATCCAAATTCTTCCTATATTTTTATTCTGCTGTTCTCGATATAATAGCATTGATTCAAACTGACTTCTCTTATATTTGCTAGGTGCAGGCCAATACCTAATCCCAACATATATTCTGTCCACATCCGAAAGGAGAGAGAACACTTTCCCCCACCTATGATTGGATAAAATTAGACCATGAGACACCTTTACCTACAATAGGAGCTATGTCTTGTTTGCCTTCAATGAAGCAAGAGCAACTTGATAATGAGGTCTGTTTCCCCTCAGATATTTGGGAGTATCAGTATTCTATTAAAAAGGAAGAAAGAGAAAAGAATGTTGGGAAGTAATGTCCTTTACTGATATTTTCAATGATATCTATAATAGTACATATAGGAAGCATATAGAAAGATTTATTTCAGCTAAAAAGAATGCTAATTAAACCAAACCATGAATTAACTCTCTATAGAGCCACTCTGAGAATGGGTATTCATTTTCTCTAAAACTTTGCCTTAAGTTCTGTTGTATATCAAGAATACTTTTTGGAAATTCAGTAATCTTTGGTACAGTAAAGAAGAATTTTGTATGCTGTTTAATTAATCTACCCGCTCAGGCAAGCAGGTGTAGCTATTGAAAAACTCATCCTAAAATAAGTTATACATGTTTATTACAGAAATTTATGATGGCACAAGTTGAAATTTATAAGTAAATCATATCCATCTGCCATTATTACATAATCACTGGCAAATTTTGTTCCAGTCTCCCTCCCTACTTCCTCCTCATATGAATATTTGGAATAATTCTTTGTCTTTGTGTTGTGTATGTGTGTGTTTGTGTGTGTGTTTATTTAGTAATTATATTGTAGCCATCCTGTCTGACCATGAAATGGTCTTTGAAACATTATCTTTAAAATTATAGATATGTCATTATTATTAGCAATTTAGGTTTTTTCCCTATAATAAATAGTGCTGTAGTGATATATATTTTTTGTATCTCTAATTATATTCTTTTAAAAAATTTATTTATTTATGCATACAAGAACTGGGGTATAGGCCAGAGGTGTGGGGGGTGAGAGGATTCACCAGAGACAGAGTGGGGAACAGAACAGGCAGAATGACTGAAATACAATGTTGAGGGGAGCAGTGGGCGAGTCAGGAGAGTTCTGCTGTTCCATGTGGGTATCTCTCTGGCCGGGGATTGAACTTGTGCTGCAGTGGCTGTGGATAGCTTCACAGGTTGCATCTTAACCCACCAGGGAGGCCGTCTAATTATTTTCTTAAGATAAATCCTTACAGTGTAATCGAGCAAAATGCAAAATATTTCAGGGATTTTTATACAAAATGGAAAATTGCCCTTTAGAAACATTATGTCAATGTGCAAAGCTACTCTAGCTGTAATAAGAAGTGAAACAGGACCTAGTAAAAACTGGTTACTTTACCCAGTACAGTTAACTTTTTTTCCCCTAATAACTCCCAAACTGAACAAATCAGTGATATTTTGCAAGTGTTCTGTTTGGCCTTTAAACCTTGAATAGCAAAGAATATGAAGGGTGGAAAAATGTATAAAGAATTTTAAATATATTTCACTTACAGAATTTAAACATCATTAACTTATGAATAGAATGAATAATGCTTCAGCAATCACTTGTACTATTTTAAGAAGATTATTCAAGTGGTAAAAAAAGTTTACAGTTAATGAAAATTCCACTAACTAAAGTAGGTAAGATTGTTTCTAATTATTGCAAAATAAAAAATTATAATGCTATGTTAAAAATCACAAGTTGCAGTAGAACAAAAAAAATTCTCATACTCCGTTGACACTCGCCTCTCTGCTTTGTAGATTATCTGCCTTGAGGATTACATGAAGTGAAATTCTAAAACATTCTCAAATTATTTCTGTTTCTGTCCAGCACAAAGGTTATCTTCTTTATCACCCAGTCAAGGTATGCTCAGACACCCTAAACTCATTTTTGTGCCACTGGAGACAAAATGCAATTAGGAGGGAAAATTTACTGCTGAATCTGTCATAGAACAAGGTCCCCAAACACATATAAATGACTTTTGATTATCCACTGCTTTGCATTCTCTCATTAGCAGAGACAATTGGAAGCTGAATAAAAACATAATTTCATTTGCAGGAATCAGAGTAATCTCTCATAAACACGAAGACTTCCTTTCAGAGTTCGGAGAGCTAGCTCTACGCGGTTTTTGTAATCCATAAGGATTCTGAAGGGCATTGAGGTTATAGGAGGAAAAGGGTGAAATAATCAGCTCTAAGTATTTGATATGTGTAGTGTGTGTGTGTGTGTGTGTGTGTGTGTGTGTGTGTCTCTGTGTTTCAATAAACCTTTATATACAAAACAGGCAGCAGGCCAACTTTGGCTCATGGACTTTTTTTTTTTTTAAGATTTATTTATTTATTTATTTATACAAGCACTGGGTACAGTCAGAAGGGTGGGAGGGTGAGAGAATTCACCAGAGCCAGAGCCGGGAGCAGAACAGGCAGAAGGACTGAGGTACACTGCTGAGGGGAGCAGCGGGCGTGGCAGGAGAGGTCTGCGCACCATGTGGGATGGCCGGGGATCGAACCAGTGCTGCAGAGGCTGCGGGCAGCTTCGCAGCCCAGTGCTCAACCGCTGCGCCACAGGGGAGGCCCTGGCTCATGGACTTTGAATTGCCAGCCACAACCCTGCATGACACGTGGGAGCTGACCTGGCTGCTGTGGGACTGTGACCCTGTCTGCTTCGTGCAAGACAGAAACCACCCTGGGCCCGGTTCTCTGGGGCAAGTTGTGTGTGGGTGGAATAGGGCACTGTGTTTTGGGTGTTTCTGACTAACTGGTGGGAGAAGAGGCAGGGTCTGCACAGAGTCCTGCACCCAGGCCCTATTTTCTTTTTCACGTCAAACCTCAAAGTAGGTATTATTGTCATATTGTACAGAGGAGAAAACTAAGGATTTTGACCTAGTGATTTGAATTCAGACTCTGCCATCTGTTAGCTTAGGGTTTTGTTTTGTTTTGTTTTTTCAAATAAAGTATCACTACTTGGAAAAATTACTACCTAAGGATTTAAAAGAACTTTGTCAGATTATTTATTTCTTTATCCTTGTATGTTTATTGAATGCAACTGTGCTCCAGGCTTGATGGTAGGAATATATTGTATAAAGACAGAAAACCCAATTTAAAATGGTTTGAGGAAAAATAGGGAACTTATTAGTGCACATATTAAACAGTCTAGGGACAAGTCTGGTTTCAGATTTGACCTAGGGTTTCAAGTAATGTTCTTTGTCTCTGAATTTCTTGGTCTTCACCGTTGGCCCATGATGTCTGATACAAATCTACCTTCAAGTTCCCTAACCTAAATTTCATTGTGTCCTATTAGCTCTCCTTGGGGACATGCCCACCCCTGCCCCAGTCACTGGGTGCTAAGTATCTGAGCTTTAGATCTTGTGTGGAATAGCTGGGTAAAGTCCATGCCATTGAGAAGCATTGGAGCTTTTTTTTTTTTTTTTTTTTTAAAGATTTATTTATTTATTTATACAAGCACTGGGTATAGTCAGAATTGCGGGAGGGTGAGAGAATTCACCAGAGCCAGAGTGGGGAGCAGAGCAGGCAGACTGACGAAGTACACTGCTGAGGGGAGCAGCGGGCGGCAGGAGAGGTCTGCGTGCCATGCAGGACCCTCGCCTGGTGTCCAGGGATAGAGCCTGCACTGCAGAGGCTGCAGGCAGCTTCGCAACCCAGTGCTCAACTGCTGCGCCGCCAGGGAGGCCCAGCATTGGAGCTTTTTGAGAAGGAAGGGGCAGTCCCCCATGGAGAAATTTAATTACCAGGAGAAAAAGAAATAGAAACTGGAGAGTGCAAGAATATGCTGACAACTGAAGTGGACACAGGGTAAGGAAGGAAGGCAATAAAGTAAAGCATCGAAAGACTAGACAGACTATGAAGTACAAATCCCACAGAGACACAAAAGAAAAATGTCAGACTCAGTCTTGGCCATCAGGGGAAGTAACACTCAAGCTGAAACCTGAAAGACAAGTAGGGGGAACCCTCACTGAGCAGGAGTAGGCCTCAAGGCCAGATCAGAGGAGTCCTGGCAGAGTTTGGGCTTTCTCTTGAGGACGCTCATGAGTCTCTTCCAATCACCTCCTATCATCTTCAAGCATTTGCTTACCCCTATTTTTATCTTAACTTTCCTTTGTTCCTACTTGCTATCTTAATTCCAGCTAGGCACTCTGGCTGTTCCTTGAACATTACTATTTCTGTGTTGCTGACATACACTTTGACTTGGATTTAGTAGGTCATACCTACCATCAATTTTGGTGAATTGGCCCAGGGGAATTTTTTAGGTCTCTACACTGAATTATGGCCTTAACAAAGCACCACCCTCTCTATGAGAGGATTTAATACATGATAAACATACTTGGCATTTCTAATTGTGGGGGAAAAGTGAATTTTTCATGAATGGAGTTGGAATCACTTCGTAACCATGAAGGAAAAAAAAACACCAAACAGAATCTTACCTCTTACCAAATAAATACCAACAATTATTAACTTACATACAAATCATTGTACTGGGTGAAAACTAGGCCATTTCTTTTTTACATAATCTTGTATTAATAAAGACATTTATAAATGTGAAGCAAAACTTAAGATGGATCAAATTACTGATTTATTAAAACTAGACAATTCTGTAAGGCTAAACATATCATTAATAAAGTCAAGAGACAAAGGACATGCTCAGAAAAATATATGCAATTCAGATTATGTACTCAGGATTAATTTCATTAATATTAAAAGAGTTCCCTAAAATCAACCAGAAAAAGGACAACTTACCCCAAGAGAAAAACTGATAGAGGATATAAACAGAGATCACTGAAAAGGAAATACTAATGCTTTTTAAGCTATGAAAAAATGCTTAAGCAGTCTTATAATTAGGAGGGCAAATGAAACTACCATGAGATCCTGTTTCTCACTTATCAGAAAATTAAAGACTACATATTTGGATAACACATTGTTTTAGTGACTATGGAGAAATAGGGACTCCTATATATTGTTGCTGGGAATTTCAATAAATTAAGATTTTCCAGAAGGAAATTTGTCAAAAAATACCAATTCATGCATAGTTTGGCCCAGTAAATCTATTTATAAGAAATTATTTTATATATAGTCACAAATTTGCTTCTATAAGGATATCTAATGAAACACAGTAATAGCAGAAGTTTACAGAAACAACGAAAAAAATCAAATCTCAAAATATCCTTTAAATACACACATACACACACATACAGGAATACTAATCAGCTTTAAAAAAGATGAAATCTTGCCTTTCGTGACAACATGTATGGAACTTGACGTGATCATGCTAAGCTATTTATGGATCAATCTACCAGTTGACAATACCTTCCCTCCAACGAAGCACACCTTTTAGCAGGCCATTTTTAAATAAGCCAGAAAGGGAAATACAATACTGGTTGCTTTCTTTCATATGCAGAATACAAATAACCAAAGAAAAGGAACTAACAAATCCCAACAAAAATAACTTTTAGACTCTAAAAATATGGTGGTTACTAGAAAGGGATGGAAGGAAGGACAGAGTAGAAAGGGTCATTATGACAATGGAAATGGCCCCAGAACTTTGCTGGTGGGTGTGGTGAGACTTATACACATATAGGGGTGTGAAGCTACGTTCTTGAAATTTATATAGTATTGCAAAAACAATGGTAGATCAATAACACTTTATTGAAAACCAAATATCCTGCAATAGCAGAGAAGCTAAATAAATAATGGCACTTTACACCTGAAATATGATGCAACCATTAAGAATAACAATACAGCCAAGGGATGGTGATGATGGACCATGGGTGCTATGGTGGGGGTAGAACTAAAGGGACTACACTTGAGGGCAGAAATCAAATACTGTCCCCAAATCAACAATGATGTAAGAAAATATTTAATTAAAAAAATAACGCAGCATGAAATAATCATTAAAATACATTGTAAGAGAAAGAAGTGGGTGCAGAACAGTGCTGTATGATGCCATAGGTGTAAACTGTATGCTAGTATGTGCTTTTGATATCTTTGGATAAAATAAAATACACTGTCATCAGTGGCTGCTTCCAGGAGGGAAACTGGTGGCTGAAAGACAGAGGTGGGAGAGACAGTTGTTTCATCCCAAAATCACCTATCTGCAAAATCTCTCTTCTACTCCAAAGTACAACAGCCCTCTGCAGCTCTGTCTGGCAAGGTAGCTGACCCCTCCCACTTTTTGGTATTCTCTTAAAATTAAATTACCTCTCTGTAATACTCACATCTTCCTGAGAGTATATCCCAAGGTATCTAATGAAATATGTTTATAAAACCTTTTGTAAAATACAAAACATAGGTAAGAAACATAGGTAAGGAATAACTATTATTAGTACTAATCTAATATCTTGAATTATGTTAATTTATCAAGCAAAACAAGGAAAAGTTGGAGTCGAGCTATAAATTTTCCTGATCCTAGGCAGATCTAAGCTTTCCTCTCTTTTGTGTATTTATCCCTCCTTGTCAGAGAAAGAACCACATCTTTCCAAAGTTTAGTAAGGTGCTTAGCTTGCAGTGGGTGTTTAACAAATGTTAAATAATAATAATAGCTATTTATGGATCACTGCACCACTTGATAATACTTTCCCTCCATTGAATCACACCTTTTAGCAAGCCATTTTTAAAACAGATTCCTAACTAAATTAAGGTGCAATAACTCACAGTGAGAATTGATATTTATGTAAAAAAAAAAGAACTGGCACAAAACCAATGATTTAAACAGCAACTCTCCAATTCCATCTTGGAGGCATTAATAATGGTGCCCTTTTGAAATGGCTTTTCTTCTTTCAAATAACGTATTATAATTGCAATAGGCTGGCTAAAGGGTAGAGTCTCCCCACATATGATTTTTTTTCCCTTCCCCTTTCTTATTTTGTGATATGCAATGGGAAAAGGGAATCAAAGGGAATAATAACCTAATTTTAACTTTTAATTGTTCTTGCTCTTTAGCTGTGTGTCTGGCACCCTGGTCTTCCTGTTCATTACACTATCTGACTCCTCAGCTATGGCACATGTAGCCGTGGGGGCTGGGATAAGTGATCTCTGAGAACTCCTCCAATATATATACTCCACATTTCTACCAAAGAAAATGTACATTTTATATACCTTGTCTTGTTTTTTCTTAATAAGAATGATGTCTGTTTTATAAACTTGAAAAAAGTAATCCTTTAAAAGGATAAAATTTCTCTAAGTCTTTTAAGACTATATCCACAGAGCTGAGTTTCAGAAACCCTGGTTAAATGAAAATGCCTATGCATATCTCCACAACTTCATGTATATTGGTTTCCTTACCAGGGATGCTCTTTTTTCACCTGGAAAATTCCTACTCAGTGTTCAAAACTTAACTTGAATGCTATCTCCTTTTGAATCTTTCCCCAATAAAGAGGAGTTGGCAGCTCCCCTCTCTGCCCCCATCCCATCTTACCAGGCTGCAGCACTTCTCTCAAGTTCTGTAGTTATCAACTTCAGTGTCTATGTCTCCTAGCAGAGTGTGAGTTCCTAATCATAAGAGCATTTTCCTATTCATCTTTAAATTCCTAGGGGCTTGGACAGAGGAAGTACTCAAAGGACTGTTTCCTGAAAGAATGAATGAATATGTTATAGGACCTAGGAGCTCTGGGTTCAAGTCCCAGCTCGGCTATAATAATGTGTGGTCCTGAGCAACTGGATTTACTTTTCCCAAATTTCAGTTTCTTTAAGCATAAAATGAAGGTATGTGTTAGAAGCTCTCTCAGGCCTATTGGATGATTTCATTTTCTTAACTATTAGATTAAATCCTTTTGGCATGGATTCTATCTCCTGTGTCATTGGATACAGCACACTATATAATAAATAGTTATTAAACTGCTTAGAAAAAACAGCAATCTAAAAAGGAAACCTAGGGCCTCCCCGGTGGCGCAGCGGTTGAGTGCTGGGTTGCGAAGCTGCCCGCAGCCTCTGCAGTGCCAGTTCGATCCCCGGCTGCTCCCCGGACACCGGAGGAGCGTCCCACATGGCGCGCAGATCTCTCCTGCCGCCCGCTGCTCCCCTCAGCAGTGTACTTCGGTCCCTCTGCCTGCTCTGCTCCCCGCTCTGGCTCTGGTGAATTCTCTCACCCTCCCATTCTTCTGACTGTACCCAGTGCTTGTATAAATAAATAAATAAATAAATAAATAAATCTTTAAAAAAAAAAAAAAAAAAGGAAACCTATATTGAATTTTGGGTGAATGACTGGTTTCACTGCAAACCAAAGGCTTAGTCCGTAAACATAGTTAGCTTTGAAGAGCACCCGTCCTACAGAGCTTTCTGTCCACACTGTTATGTATCTCCAAATTTGAAGAGAAAGTATGAATTGGTGGCAGAGGTCAGTATGTCTCAAAGAGATAATAGTTAGTGGAAACAATAATTGTTATCACGAACTGATACAATTTACAGAGCACTTATTTGTGTCAGGTAAATTACACGTTTCTAATTTTCAATATGACCCACAAGTGAAGTTGCATTGAGCCAAACAAATCTTTAGGAAACCATATAGCCAAACCTTAGAGAAGTTATATAACTTACTGTTCCAATGATCTATTGCTATGTGTGAAAATACCCAAACATAATGGCGAAGGGAGCAAGTCTAGTTTCCTGCAGGGCAGGAATTCAGAAACAGCACAGTGGGAGTATTTGTTTCCACTCACAGTGCCTAGGGCCTCTGTTGGGAAGACTTGAAGTGGGGAAATTTGGAAGGTTAGGCTCCAGAATTACTTTCAAAGGCCAACTCAGGAGGTTGATTCTGGTGCTCAGCTGTCAACCAGATACCTCCATATGGCCTCTGTACATGGTCTCTCATTACCTCATGTCATAGTGACTGGGATCCAAGAAGGGCCATCCCAAGAAGACCACGAAAAGCTGTATTACTTCTCATGACGCAGTTTCATAAGTTAGAGAGTGTCATATCCTCCCTAGGCTCACCTGGATTCAAGGGATGGGAAATATAGACCCCACCTCTCTACAGGAGATATAATGTTATGTTGCAAGAAGAGCACATATGATAACAAATCTTGTGATAATCTGGAAAAATCTGCCACAATTGCCCAAGGTTTCAGAAAGAGAGAATGATGAGATCCAACCTATTCCTTTTAGTTCAAGACCTGCATATTTTTCATTATATCAAGGGCCTCAGTTATTTGATGATGCTAATTAGTCTTCTATATTTGTAAGTCTGGTAATTTAAGTAAGATTTATGAAACCATCCCATTCTTATCCCTTACATCCTTTAAGTTAGAACTACTTAGTTATTGAGCAAGACCATCTACTTATTACTATTCCTTGAGTTATTTACTTATAGCTAATCTGAGGGTGTGTGTGTGTGTGTGTGTGTGTGTGTGTGTGTGTGTGTGTGCATGCGCAACTCTTGAATGAACTGGCCTGGCTGTTGGCATTGGCTGAGAAGTATTTGTAGGAGTATGTGTGAAGTCTAGTAGGGCAGAAGGCCTCTATTCTGGTGTTACATTAGAACCACCTGGGAAACCTTTACAAAATGCTGATGACTGGAGCCTATCCCAGAACCATTAAATCTGACAGTGATTTACAAAAGTTAAAGAACTTCCTAGACGATGAATTCAATGTGCAATCAAGTCTGAGAACCCCTGTACTAAGAATTCAAATGTTTTCTGCTGAGAGTCTGTAAGAATTACTCAAGTGGGAATCATTCCATGCCAGGGAGGGGACCTCATTGTCAAACAGGAAGCAGTATTGTGGAGGGTGAGAAGACTGAGAATTGCATCAGTGGTTAGCTCTGGTCACATTGTGCATAAAAACTGAGCATTGAGCGTATGCCCCAGGGGTGACGGAGGAGCCTTCTAAACAGCTCCCGTGAAAAAGGTAGGAAGACCAGGATGCTCAGTCCCTCAAGTCAGAACTTGTCTGGAAGGCTGCTCATGGGGCATGGAGTGGGTTCTGTGATGGAGAACTTGGCCTACTGAAGTAAAGGAAATGAGGCAGAAGCTGATATTAATTGAGTAGATTTTGTTCTGAACCATCAGCCTGAATAACACAATCTGGGAGTAGATGAAGCACAGCAAATTTGGAGAATATGTCTATACTGATGGTCTTTATTTTTTATTTTTGATTTTTGATGTTCTTTTAAAGGCACTGTATTGTTTCATTATTAATTTTAAATTATCAGTGATAATTTTATGTGAAAGTTAGCCTATAAATAATTTCTCATAATTGCAGGGCACTACAAAATAAGGATACTAAAATTAATAAACATTAGTTATTTTTAAAGGTTTATTTTACTGATGTTTCATTCAGTTCTTCAGCACTGCGAATCATTATTTTAAGAGAATTTGTAAAGATATTTTAAAGACTTGTTCAAATTGTAAATTGTTGCTGCTGTGAAGAGATGTCAATGTAGTTAGGTGCGATCACAGCATAGGCTCATTTAACTTAGATAAATCCAACTACTCATGGCTGGAAAAAATGTAGAGACAGAGGAGGGAAGAAATAATTTAAATACTACAAATGATTCTGCTGTATCACTAAAGGAGTATGTAACTTTCTGTCACATTTTCCTTCTGTTCACATGGAGAGCTTGTTTCTGCATTGACTGTGATTCTTGTTCATTGCTTAGGCTACTTACTTGTGCATATTTATTACTGAACATAATTATAACATAAAACTATTCATATATTCATCATAAGCATGGTAACTTATGGGCAACATGCAGGTTTTACAAATAAATATAAATATATTTGATTTTTGTCATTTAAGTTATACAACCTACCCTATTCTCTAAGATATAATTTTATTCCTACAGATGACTATATGATTTTCTTCATAGTAACATGATGGTTTGATTTTTATAACTGAGGGCTGGGTGTTGTCAGGAAGCCTGCCCTCATGTGCATTGCCCAGTGTGTCTCCTCTGTACTCTATAGTACCCAGTGCACTTCTAGAGCTTTCTAGAATTGTGTCCTCAATTGTACCATAATTTTTGCTTGTCTGTTTGTTGTACCCCTAAGACTATGAAAGTCTTGAAAAGAGTCTGTTCATTGTGTTTTCAGTGCAGGATAGTTTTTTGGCATATAGTACGTGATCAGCAAGTATTTACAGGATGAATGATTATATCAATTTCTTCTTGTCTATGTCTGACTAGTTTCAGGCAGCTGGTTGACACTGAATTGCACTCAATCCCTGCTGTTTTTGACCAATGTAAGTTTAGGCAAATATTTTTTGATTATCTTCTTTATGTGCTCAAGAGTTGGAACCACACAACCACATTTTATAAACTCTTCACTATTCATCAAGAAATTCTTCTTAATGTGCAAACAAAATCTCATCTACTTTATTGTCCCCTTCTTCCTTTCACTTTGTCCATTCACTATGAACAAGTGAAACGTAGATAGGGAAATGCTCTCAGGAAGGCAATTCTTACTTACAAAATTAGCTTTGGGAACTAAAGACTATACAGGCACAGGGTATAGGTTGTTGATTTATTTTTTCTGCATTTTTGCCTTCAGCCTTAGTAGAGTTTTGGTGGTGATGGTACCCTCCCATGTAGCTGTATCATGTTCAAGCATCTGTTTTCCTGCATGTTTTTCAGTATCCACAGGCATTTGGTGTGTAGGACTGAGCCATGTACCCAGAGTGCACCTCAGAGAGGGAGCAGATAAAACTCCTGGGGCCTGCAGGGGACAGGGGACATTCTCACCTTCCATGGATAGGTACCATGGACACCTCTTTCACATTTAATTTGTCTCCACTTGTAATTCCAGGCACTCACATCACATTCTTCAATTTTTTAGCAGTGCTAACATTTCCCTTGATGCCAATCATGAGCACGCATGCCTGGAGCCTGATCTAGTGCCACAAATTCATGCATTTGTTATTTGTCTTCCCTGCTGTGGGTGTCAGCCAATAACTTTACTGTGATGGTCGAGGTACATAGGTAGCCGTGATTTATGGGAACCTGGAGTAATTAGAGGAATCAGATTTAAAAGGATTACTCAGATGAAGCTCTGCAAAGAAGATGAATTTAGACTAAGTTAAAAATTGGGAAAATGCCTTCATTTCACTTGCCATCCATTTCTGGCATAAGGGTAAGGATTCACACAACACTGCATATATTTATGTGTGCACACATATATCTGTATCTGTATGTGTGTACATTACAAAACCCAAGAGCAATCTGAAGGTGCTCAAAGGCATGACCTCATTCCTCCTAGCCTGCACGGCACGCTGCTTCTGCTTCTTCACTCGGAGTCAGAGCTTCTTAACAGCCATAGAGACACCTCTGGCTAACAATACACTCTGACGCACTTGGCAGAGAGAGCATGGAAGTGAATCATTAAATCCACTGATAAGGAGGAGAAAATTAATTAGAATAACCAGATGCTCAGGAAAGGAGTAATAAAATTTTACCCTGAATTTGGGCAAATTAAACTCATATAATTGATTTTGGTCACATTTTAGTCTCAATCAAGTAGAATGGGAGAGAATGGGAAAGAGTTAAAGTCTGGTAGAATGATAAACTTAGAAAAAGTATTCTCTTTTATTTCACACATGATCTCACATTTGGTAATTTAGCATTATAATTAGGTCTGACTTTTAATTGTAAAGGCATGAAGAGAGGATTTTATAACACATGAAAAAAACCATTTGACTTCCATAGCAACAAGAAATTTTCTGAATCAAGTGAGCAGCAAGAATATTAAAAAAGAAGAATTGACTCCCCAAATATTGGAAGCTTTTGGAAACCAAAATATTAAGGAATATAATGGTATTTGGATATATGACCAGGCTCTCGTGAGAGTCCTTATTTTCACTTTTATCATTGGCACAGCATTATGTTCTACTTATAGTTAGATAAATACACTGCATGTGTGTAAAGCAATTTCAGAACCTGATTTCTGACTCATCGTGAGGAAAAATAAATATTTTTTAATACGGGTTTTCCATTACTTGAGTGGTAGAAGTAAAACTAATAGCAACAGTAGTGTATAATGAAGGCAAACAAGGTCAGCATTAGGCATTAGGAGAGGGGTCAGAGGCAATTACAACCAGTGGAGTGTCTGAGACTAGAAAGTCCAGGAAACTGTAGCATTGGGTGGGAGTCAGAGAGGAAACTGAGGCTTGAAGAGCAACTTCAAGTTGCCAGAGAGGTGTTAAAACCTACCCTGATTCTGTTCCTCTGACACTTAGTCCAGCCTTTTTTCCACTAACCCCTGGCTTCCTGGATGGTTGTCCCTCATCAACTCTTCTCATCACCTGCACCTCAATAGATCTTGATGGAACACCTGGTGCCCGAGTTGAGTCATAAAGAGAATTTAACGGGTGGAGGTTGCCAGCTGAAATAATGTGAACCCAAAATATCAGCTTTTCAAACTTGCCCGCTGAGCCTTTTTCTGATTCGTCTGGATGAGTTTCAGCGTACCGCTTAAGTATGTTTGTTTAGACAGGCTGCCTTTCACATTACTTAACTGTAAATTGGCTTCCTTACTAGCGCTCAAGAACATAATGATGCAAGGGTGAAGTGTCACTGCAGACAAAACTGGGGGTTCTGAGCTCCTCAGTCTCTACCCACAGCTTTAGCTCAGCACTTAACTGAGATGGGGCTACGGAGCTTGGGCTTCCTTTGCTGAGTTTGCCCCCCCCCCATCTTTGCTGAGTTTGGCCCCCCCATCTTCAGATTCTCTTTCTCATCATTGCATAATAGAGGGTGAAAAGCTGTTCTAAATCTGCCAGGCAGGGACATAAAACTTGCCCTATCATCCTTACACGCTTCTAATCTTTTTACCACAGGACTCTCTTCCCTACCTGTATCTGCTGAAGTTCAGTCATCCTGCCTGTGATCATTAATTAGACCATGCTACCCTGATATTTGGCCAAACTCTAGTTCAGATCTGGTTGATGGTTCTGTGAAGATTCTTTTTTGATTCGATTAATAGTTACATTAGTAGGCTTTGAGAAAAGCAGATCATCCTTTTAATGAAGGTGGGCCTCATTCAATCAGTTGAAAGTCTTAAGACAAAAAAGACTGATGTCCTCTGGGAACTCTGCCAGCAGACGTGCCTCTGGGCTCAAGCTGAAACATCACTTCCTCCCTGGGTCCTATCCTGCTGTTGACATATGGATTTTAGACTTGTCAACCCCTACAATAGCACAAGCCAAATTCTTAAAATCTCTATATCTCTATCTCTACAAATATTTGTTTATTTGTAGTAGGATCAACATCTATCTATTAAAGATATATATTCTAAGGGAAAAAAGAAATCTTGATCTTTACTCAGACGCTTTATTGTTAGCAGTGGGTATTTATATGGTAATTCTGAAACTACATTGGATGTATCACAAGACAGAACAAATGAGCAAATATATTATAGTTGTAAACAAGGCTTCTTACTGTGAAGGAAATAGGGGATGGTGAAAAAGAAACGTAGGGTAGTTCATCTGATAGGAAACATTAATACAAACTTGTAATTTCAAACTGTTGTATTAAGTCTATTCACAAAGGAGGCCAAGAAACTATGAACCTTTAGTAAGTATAATTAGGCCCAAATTATGGTTTCTAGTTATCACTCTTCATTAATAGAAACCAGTTATGCTTGGAAAAATGGGTAATTCCACATTGGTATAGAGGAAGTCCAAGATGAACCCATAATACCTTGTGACTTGAAATAGTGCTTTCTACATTATATGATACATATATATGCCCACACATGTCACACACTTATGGACATGTGTCACGCAGTTATGAATGTGCATAATGTATTTTTCTTTATCCATTTGTGTAAACATACACATATATGGAAAGAGAGCGAGGAGAGAAGATTCTTTTTTCTGCTTCAGAGAGTGTTGACCTCCTCTAGTGTATTTTCATTTCAGTTTTTGTATTCTTCAGTTCTGGGACAGCAATTTAGTACTTTTTGAAAACATGCACACTGGGGAGTGTAGGGTGAATCTTTCTGGTTTTTTTATATATACACCAAGGAGGAGAAGGAAGTCACAGAATAAAGTCAGTTATCTTATTGAGTGAAGCAGAGCAAGAACTGTATGACCAGAGGGATACAGAGAGCCTGAGTAAACCAGAAATCTCTTGGGCTCTGCTAGTTTTATAATTTTCAGTTCTGGCTGCTGTGATGTCTGGCTATACATATTTTCTTTGACTTCTTTGAAATATCACCTGCTGGAAACTGCAAAAACGTTCATAATATTTTGCAGTTTCTTCCAACAAGAGGTAGCTCTGTTTTCCCAAAGCTTGAATTTGGGCTTATAGAACATGGTAGAAATGGAATAGTGAGTTTTGAGTCTGGGTCTCAAGAGCTTTGCAGCTTCGTCCATTGGTCTTTTTGGAATCCTGTGAACACTAACGAAGACACTTAGTTTAGTATCCTGGATGTCCAGAACCACATGGCCCAGCCCTTCTGCACCATCTGCTTCCTGTATACTAGCTGACAGTCTGCCAACACACCAGAAATATAAGAACATACTAGGCTTGCGACTGATCTTCCAGTTGTGTGTAGCTGCATGAGTGATCTCAGCAGAGCCAGCTGAGCTGGACCAGGCCAGAAAACTACTTATCCAATCTCCAAAACTGAGTTAATGAAGTGTGCTGTTTTATATCATTAAGTTCTGGGGTCATTTATTACTCAGTAAAAGCTAACTGATGCAGCCCTGTATTCTAACAAACTCCCCCAACAATTTTTTTCCCCTAAGCTAGCTCGAAGTTTGTGATTATATATCTGTTTGCTTTTACTTGGAACCAAAAAGTCTTGACTAAGATAAATATTATCGATAGAGAAGGCTACAATTAACAGGCTAGAGAGAGAATGTGGAACTGATTGGCTGAGTTACTCACGGCTGCATGTATTAAGAATTCCCTCATTTGCATTGTGTCGTAGTGAAGCAGGTTTGATTAAACAAGGAACCCACCCAACACCAATAGATGCTCACAAAATGTTTATCCTACTCTTGTTCTTGTAATCCTTGTTTCATGGGATACAGTGTATTCTCTTGTCTGTTAACTAAGATGTGGTGCTGCAGTGAAGATTTTTGCTTCTTGTGTATTTTTCTAAGTGGAACTGTTAGTGGTTCTGTTCATTTCCTAATTTCTCCATCTAACCTTTGATTGCAGGATGAAAAGGAATGTTGTTTGAACAAAGTGGAGTCTGATCTAGAGGGAAATGGAATCATTTAGTTTAGAGGGATGACATTTTCTGTTTTAGTGACTAGATATGACTGATTGGAGTTTCTTCTTTTAGGAAGAGGATGGGGAACAATGTAGTTAAATGAATAAAGGTTAAATTGTAACTTATACAACTTAGTAGCAAACAAACTACTCAAACAATCTGATTAAAAATGCATAGAACATCTGAAGAGACATTTTTTCAAAGACATGAATAGAAGGGTGTACACCACCACTAATCAGGGAAATGTAAATCACAATGATATCACCTCACATCTGTGAGAATGATGAGTATCAAAAAGATAGGAAATAACAAATGTGAGGATGTGGAGAAAAAAGGGACTTTTGTGCACTGTTGATGGGAATGTAAATTGATGCAGTCACTAGGGAAAACAGCATGGAGATTTCTCAAAAAATTAAAAATAGAACTATCATATGATCCAGCAATTCCACCTCTAGGTATTTATCCACAGAAAATGAAAACACAAATTCAAAAAGATATAGCAGCGTTATTTACAATAGTCAAGATAATGGAAGCAACCTTTGTGTCAGCTAATGGATGAGTAATAAAGAAAGTGTGACATACACACACACACACACACACACGTAGGTATATTACCCAGCTATTAAAAAAAAGTGGGAAATCTTGCTATTTTCCACAAAAGCAATGGTCCTTGTGGGCATTTTGCAAAGTGAATTAAGCCATACAGAAAAAAGGTAAATACTATATGATTTTATTTATATGTGAACAAAACAAAACAAAACAAAATGCCAAGCTCACAGATACTGAGAAGAGATTGGTGTTGCCTGAAGCAGTGGTAGGGGGTTGCCAGAAATAGTTGAAGGAGGTTAAAATGTACCAACTCCCAGATATATAATATTTAAGTCACGAGGATGTAATATACAACATGGTAACTATAGTTAATAGTAGTGGCCACTGTATTTGAAAGATGCTAAGAGTGTAAATCTTAAAAGTTTTCATCATAAGAAAAGAGTTTTGTAGCTATGATGGTGGTAGCTGTTAATTAGAGCTGTTGTAATGATCATTTCACAATACATATCAATATCAAATCATTAGATTGTACCCCTGAAACTAATATAATGCTGTCAATTATATCTTACATAAAAAATAATGTATGACCTCTTAATAAATGGGAAGGCAGGGGTGTGTGTGTGTGTGTGAGAGAGAGAGAATGTGTGTGCCAGTGTGCATGTGTTTTATGTGATAATCAAAAGGATAAATAGATAACTTTTTAGGGATATCACTATAATACTTAACCTCTTTTTTTTCTGCATACTATTCCTTCTGCTAGAACTAGCTTTCCAGCAACTGTGCTTGAATTCCATAATCTCAGACCCTGGCTATTGTTGACTGGGGCAGGGGTAGACACCCAACTATTAGTCAATCAGTCTCTTTTTTTAAAAGACTGGAACTGTGAGTGAGAGATGCTTCTTGATTAGCTCAGTGAGTTGTTTGAACCTGGATAGCTAAGCAAAGACCCATGGAACACCTGCGTTTGGCCACACACATGCAGAAACATCAGAAGCCAATCCAGAGATAGGAGGAAGGGGAGGGGGTGGGTTAAGAAGAAGAGAGACATACATACTAGGTTCCAGGTGTCCTAGTAGTTAGTTTTGACTCTTGGTTTCCACCAAATATCCCAGATTTTCCAATAATTTCCCTTCCCTTGATTAAGCTAATTTGAAATGGAATCTTTTACTTATAATCAAGAAAATCTCAACTAAGAAAAATTCACACAATGAAGAGACAATTATTATGAGTCTCTCAACAACTGCATGAAAGAATATTTGCCAAACGCGTGGTTGTATCTAATTTCTATATTGTTTTTCTGGCACATATGCCAGTATTCAAACGGGGGACAAAAATATTGTGTGTTACTTAAAATTCCACATATTAGATGAAAACCACTTTTCAATCTTGCATTTTACATTTCAATAGACATATCTGTTATTTTTCCCCATCGAATTGAGTTTTGAATATATCCTTCATCAATGTACAATTCATTTTTGGAAAATGAGTACATAAACTAGTTAACATATAAACAAGTGTTGTAAGAAGAGCCTTCTCATCAGTGTAAAATGTCAAATGTGCTTAACAACTAATGTTCTTCTATTCTATTTTTTTCCAGGAGTTCCGTAGTTCATAAATCAATGCAGCTATAGTTATCAACATAAGGAAAGGCACTAATTTTAAAAGTTGCATCTTTCAAAGGAAAAACTTCTCAATTTACATTTAATGATGATATGTGAAGGCTTTCAGAAGTTTAGTTTGAAAGTAATGCTATTTAAATTAATTTCTTACTTTAGAGTCCAGGTGAAAACATTTAAAAGCTCTCTGTGAAAAGAAAAACATAAATATTTCTGAGGCTAAGTTGGCAAAGTACAAAGTCAAGGGCTGAAGGAGATGCTCAGGTTACCTTGATTAGCGTAGACACCTAGATAGTGCTCCCAACAACCAGACCACCAAAATAATTGGGAGTGAATCGCCTGTATTATTTGTCTTCATTAACCAAGGCAGTCCTTGAATTGGTTACTGTGTTATTAACATCATGAAGTCCTTTGATTCTTTTTTTTTTTAAAGATTTATTTTTATTTATTTATACAAGCACTGGGTACAGTCAGAAGCGCGGGAGGGTGAGAGAATTCACCAGAGCCAGAGTGGGGAGCAGAGCAGGCAGAAGGACCAAAGTACACTGCTGAGGGGAGCAGGGGCAGCAGGAGAGGTCTGCGCGCCATGTGGGACCCTCCTCCGGTGGCCGGGGAGCAGCCGGGGATCGAACTGGCGCTGCAAAGGCTGCAGGCAGCTTCACAACCCAGCGCTTAACCGCTGCACCACCGGGGAGGCCCAGTCCTTTGATTCTTATAAGGATTCATCATGGAATCTCAAAGAATGTCAATAATATTATTGAAGTTGTCTGATGAGGAAAGTTCTGCAATGAGCCAGTGATGCCTCCTCCCCAAAATGAGTGCTGAAAAATCTGAACAGTAGATGAATGAAAATTATGAATAGATGAAACTTGCTGTATTACCTGAAAGCACCCTTGGGGAATGGCTGCACCTCGATATCACCATGGAAGGACAGACTTGAAAAAATTCTCCCAACCTCAACACTCTTAGAGGTCTGTGGTTTACCTTAACACCTACAGGTACCACCAAAGCATTTTAAAACTGAAAACCATTTTGTACAAATCTGATACAATTTACTCATAAAGATGATAAAACTGAGGCCCAAAATCTTTGATAACCTTCCCATGATTGCAAAGATAACCAGCAAAACTTTAGAACTAATAATAACACAGCTCTCATATTTTTGAGTGTTTGATATGCAGTAGATGCTATGCTAAGAGCACTGTATATATTTTTTCATTTTGATTCAGATAATCCCATGGGTTTTGTATTATCATCATGCTTGCATGATATTATTACTATCATTTTACAGAAGAGGAAGTTTGATAGAGTACCTTGCTCACTGCAGGCAGCCTAGCAGTGGCAGGGCAGTATTTGAACTCTGATCTGATGGTTCCAAAGCCTCAGGCTATGGGCCTGCCCACTGCACTATCATTCCTCCACATTCTGCAACCCTATCAGAATTTTATAAGGCTTTAAGAGAAGCTCTATACCCAAAGAAGAGTTTATACTTTAATAACTGGAAATCCAGTTACCTGAAAATAATTTTTTAGTACTAGACCTAAAAAGGCAGCCTGGACTTAAATAGTATGGCATTAAACACTAGGTAACATGTACTTTTTCCAGTAGAAGAGAAGGATTTTGTTATAATTCAGGGTAATGACCTGCCTTTTAATATTTAGCAATGGTGATGAATTTGAATAGAATACTCTTATTTAGAAAATATTTTATTCACTGTGCATTTAGGTATTAGACTAATTCTCGGTGGAAAAATTCAGCAGGCAATTGTGTATTCATTTGCCATATGCCATGTTTTCTCTGAGCCAGACATGATGAAATCTGATTTACATTTGGGAGAGACCAGCTGCCTTCTACAGCAAACACGCTCGCTCAGTGCTTGGTAGGTAACGGGAGCCTCCTAATAGAGCTGAATGGGTCAAGTACCCTGCAGAGCAATTGGTTTAGTAGGAAGGTATATTTTATTATGAAAATAAAAAGCTGAGAAGGGTACCAATTATTTCTTTTCCACCCATTTATAATAGAAATGACAATAGTGCATCTTAATTTTAATTAAAATTTAATAAATTTAATAATAATGTAATTACTTTTATTATAATAAAATATATTCAATTATAGGTCACAATAACCTACAGTCTTAACAGTAGGTTCCAGTCACCTGTTTTGTAGATTCTGGGCTTCCCTCAATTTTTTTTGACAGAAATATTCGATACTGGACAGAAAATTCTCAAAGCTTAATGCTAAAATCTCTGTTATAAAGAAGATGATATTAAATTAACTTTTGAGAAGGTGCACTGATTAGAGAGGAAGGAAGGCATAAGTTTGAATGTTAGGTTGGCCAATAAATCTCTGCCAATAAATCTCAGCAAAATAGGTCATTTAGGGCCTCCCAGGTGGCGCAGCGGTTGAGCGCTGGGTTGCGAAGCTGCCCGCGGCCTCTGCAGCACCGGTTCGATCCCCGGCTGCTCCCCGGCCACCTGAGGAGGGTCCCACATGGCGCGCAGACCTCTCCTGCCGCCCGCTGCTCCCCTCAGCAGTGTACTTCGGTCCCTCTGCCTGCTCTGCTCCCTGCTCTGGCTCTGGTGAATTCTCTCACCCTCCCGCACTTCTGACTGTACCCAGTGCATGTATAAACAAACAAGCAAACAAACAAACAAATAAATAAATAAAAAAAAAAAAAATAGGTCATTTATCTTCCTGCATTTCTCTGTCTTCCTTCAAAATGACAGCAGCAGCAGCAGGGACACACGAAGTGCAGGACACTTTTTAATGCACTTTTAAAATATTAACTAATTTAACTCTTAAAAAAAACCTATGAATTAAGTGTCAGCATTCTCTTCATTTTATAAGTCAGGAAGTCAAGGTAGGGAAGGTTCACATCTTGCCCTCAGTTACACAGTGAGTGAGAAATATAGGGGTTTGTTCCAGAATCTATCCAGCACAATTCATCATGTTATGGAGTATGTACTTACACTAACTTGTCCACAACTCATCTTATCCACAACTTATCTTACCTTATCCACAACTCAGCAACTGAGGGCATAAGCTCTCAGGATTAGTGAAAACTTTTTCAAACACAAATGACAGAAATCCTTTTAAATTGATTTATGCAAAAAAGGGAATTTGGAGTATTTCTCTATTTCTTCTTTCTGCCATGTAAGGGTTTACCCTAGGAGGCTCTCCCTTCAGTCCCAAGTTTACTACATTCTCCAATCTCTGAAGCCATTATAGCTATAATGCCTCGATGGCACATGTAACCCTATGAACTGAGTTTCATTGATTCTGATTGGTCAGTCCTAGCTCACAGCCACCCTGAACCAATCACAGTGCCTGAGAGAACTGATACCTCTGATCTGCAGAGGTCTCACATAACTCTTGGAGCAAATGTGTATTCAGTCTGACCTGAGCTACACACACTGAGAGTGGGCTCCTCAAGAAGAACCAGGGTGCTGTTCCCAAAGAATGGGGGTAGATGGTGGGGAGGCAAAAAATGACAAATGGCCAAACTGATTAGATTGTTTCTCAGCAATTTCCAGCAGGAAAAGTTTATATATTTTTGCCAAAGGAGGGAGAGGAAGGGGATAAGATAAGGCTATGGGGTATATATAAATCTTACCACACTAAAATTATCAAACCTCATTTCCTCCTAGTGACTTCAAGACCTCATTTACAGAGAACTTGTATTGAAATAATATGAATAGTAAGGAGAAATATCTGTTAAAAAATTCCTTTAACACTATAATTTTATAGTATTAAAAAAAAACTGGTGACAACCTGGAAGCCCAATAATGATGGTTAAATAAGTAATGCTATATCCATACAACAGAATACTATATACTTATTAGCAGTGGTATACTTAAAGAATATTTATTGTATGTGAAGGTATTGAATGTATAATGTTTATTGGGGAAAAAGAAGATACAAGAAATACATAGTATGCTTCTAATTTTATTAAAAAATAAAGATCTATTTTCTACCTATGGAAAGGAAAAACACTACAGGCAGAAGTATGTAACAATAGTGCATCTTAATTTAATTAAAATTCAATAAATTTAACAATAATATAATTACTTTTATTATAATAAAATATATTCAATTATAGGTCACAATAACCTACAGTCTTTTTTTTTTTTTAAGATTTATTTATTTATTTATACAAGCACTGGGTACAGTCAGAAGCACAGGAGGGTGAGAGAATTCACCAGAGCCAGAGAGGAGAGCAAAGCAGGCAGACTGACGAGGTACACTGCTGAGGGGAGCAGCGGGCAGCAGGAGAGGTCTGCGCGCCATGGGGGACCCTCGCCCAGCAGCCGGGAATCGAACCGGTGCTGCAGAGGCTGTGGGCAGCTTCGCAACCAGCGCTCAACCGCTGCACCACCGGCTAGGCCCAATAACCTACAGTATTAACAGTAGGTTCCAGTCACCTGTTTTGTGGAGCAGCTATCTTTTGGTGGTCAGGTTTTAAATAATTTTAATTATCTTTGAATATTTTTTGATATTCCCATATATTCTATAATGAATATGTAATACATTTATAATCAGGGGAAAACACCTTACATGAGTTGAATGGAGGAGTTTGAACTTTACTTGTTTTGCACCTGCTAACTTTGTGTCACTGTACAGTGAGAAAAGAAATGTAGATAACACAAGAATCAAACATAAATACTCTCTAAGATAGCCAAGAGTTTGTAATATTTGTTTACTTCAAAAGGTTGTTTTGTGAATTCTTTCTTTATTAACTATAAGGTTTGATTATATCTTAAAAAATATTTATACAGGCGTGCCCAATTCTAGAGTACTTAATATGATATCAGAAAATTCAAGCTAATTTGATAAAAACAACTATTTATTATATAAAAATATTAATTAAATAATATCATATGCCTTACAAAATTCCACTAAATATTTGAAAACCTTCTTTATGCATTTGAATTGTGCATCAATTTCCAAAATTGTGCACTCTGTTTTCAGGGAGTATATCTAATGTGCAAAGCAAATTAAAACTAAACCATATAAGAAATGCAACTCAAAATCACAATGAGATACAATCTCACACCTGTGAGAATGACCCAAGTAAAAAAGATCAAGTTGGTGAAGGTGAGGAGGAAAAGTCACCCTCACTGTGGTGATACAGCAATTTCTCTTCCTGGTATCTACCCAAAGAATATAAAGATATGAATTCAAACGAATACATGAACTTCTATATTCATTGCAACACTATTTGTAATAGCCAAGTTATGGAAATATCCTAAGTACCCAAAGACTAATGTGTGGATTAAGATGTGGTATAAATGCACAATGGAATACTACTCAGTTATTAAAAAAATCTTGCCATGTGTGACAAAATGGATGGAACTGGAGGAGATTATGCTAAGTGAAATATGTCAGAAGAAGAAAGACAAAGACCAGATGGTTCCACTCATATGTGGAATATAAAGAAACAAAGGAATAGACAAAACCAAACCTAGAAGTCTGACTATACATTTGAGGCTACCAGCAAGGGAGGGTGGGAGGAAGGGTGCAAAGGGGGACGAGGGTCTAATGGACTATGTGGATGATTATGGGTGTTTCAGTTGGGCATGGTGTGGAAACATACATCTGAAGAGGTGTGATCCTATACCTCCAAATCATATATAGCATTGTATACCAATGTTATCTCAATAAAAATAATACAGTTAAAAAAGGATGAAACCATACAAATTTATCTTAAAAATTGAGAGTAGTTGTATTGAATGCATAATTTAAAATACAACTGATAAAAATCACACTTGTTTAGTTCAACTGTAAGCAAAACACCAAGGGACAATAGCTGAAATATATAAACATCTTTATCATTGTTGTCATCACTATCATTTCCACACCATATAGATTTCAGCATAATTATATATACATACATATGTATATGTATACATACTATCTCAGTTTATCCAAGTGGATTTGTTATTATCATCACTCTAGTAAGACAACTAAGGCATTGAACAAATAAATGTTTTTTCAAGGTTACACTCAGAACAAGTTATAGAATTCAGATCTCTTAATTCTTGGCTTGTTATTCTTATATCACCACCTGCAATTTGGAACTAGATTCTCAACATTGATAAAAACCAATAAAATCTTCATTTCTCATGAATATTTACATTTTATAAATCATTTTCACATAGATTGTCTAATCCCAGCCTAACAACAGTACTATGAGCAGTTGACATTGAATTGAGACATTATTAAGCACATATTATGTTGAGAAAGGGCTTAAGAAGGACCTTTATGATCCATTCCTCCTGATATTCACACCCTTGGGTACGCATGGGCTGAAACTAGTTAGTTGTCTCCAGTGAATGGGATATGGCAGAAGTAATGGGATGTCATTTCTTTCTTTCTTTCTTTTTTTTTTTAAAGATTTATTTATTTATTTATACAAGCACTGGGTACAGTCAGAAGAGCAGGAGAGTGAGAGAATTCACCAGAGCCAGAGCGGGGAGCAGACCAGGCAGACTGATGAAATACACTGCTGAGGGGAGCAGCGGGCGGCAGGCGAGGTCTGCAGGCCATGTGGGACCCTCTCTGGGGCCGGGGATTGAACCGGTGCTACAGAGGCTGTGGGCAGCTTCGCAGGCCAGTGCTCAACCGCTGCGCCACCAGGGAGGCCCTGGGATGTCATTTCTGAATTAGGCTACCAAAAAATCTTGGAATCTCACACTCTCAGTTCTTGTTTTGGGAAAGGAACCTCAGAGAAGTAGGTTGGGCTGATAACCCTACGGGGAGATCCAGGTGCCTAAGAGCTGAAGTCTCCAGGCAACAATTAGGCTTGTCAATAGCTACATGAGTTAGGAAGCATATCTTGTCCCAATTGAGTCTTGGGATGTTTGTAGTCCTGGTTGACACTTTGGTTGAAGCCCTGTGAGAAATCTGAGCCAGAAAACCCAAAAAAGCAGCCAGATTCCCAACCCATGAGGTAAAAAAAAGTGTCTTAAGCCACTAGGTTTATTGTTATGCAGCAATAAAAAAAACTAACATATATTTTTAATCTTCATAATAGCCCTGTGAGAGAGTACTATTATGCCAGCCCTAGATAGCAAATGAGGAAGTTAAAGTTAAAAAAGTGAAGTACTTTTCCCAAAATCAAGCAGTTAACAAGTGGCAGAGCTGGGATTTGAAACTTGCTTGCCCAACAGCAGAGGTTGGGCCCCATACTAAATTGGCCTCTAGGAGGAAGACAAGATTAAGTTTCTCTTAACACAGGTGATAAGACAAAGGATGAATTCCAACAGTACATTTTTGATTTGAGAAACTTCCTTAAAAGGAGGCTGAGGTAGGCAGCGCAGGTGTGATTGTCCTATTTGTCCTGATGGCAAACCATGCAGCTCACACATGCAGTAGGTGGGGAGTTAGCCCAGGACTGCTCACTCTAAGGCTCAACTTTTTGAATCCTCACCCCTAAAGTCATAACATATTTTTTAAACAGGCTACCAATACTATGTCTGTTAATACACTAGCAGTAATGTGCAGCAATCACAATAACAGTAAGAGCGACCCATGCATTATTAATTAACTGCATGCTAATGGTATGTAAGTCTGAGAAAAAGGTACCAGTACACTCAAAGCAATGTGAGAGACTATCTAAAAGTCAGTGGCATGGCCGATTATCTTTTTGGTATAAGGGTAAGATTTGCCAAGGGTGGTGGAAGAGAATCACTCCATCTGCATCAAAGGAACATTGTCTTGGCTACTAATGACATTTTAAATTTATTCACTAGAGTTTTCCTAACAGAAAATCATATAAGCCTTAAATAATAATAGAGCTACTGGTCTATTTATACTGCTAATTTATACTTAAATTTTTATATAAGTGTATATTTTTCTAATTTTTATTGAGGTAACATTAGTTTATAGAGCTGTATGGGTTTCTGATGTACAGCTTCTCAACTGAGTGACTATGTATCACTGCGTGCCCACCATCGAATGTCCAGTCACCACATGTTACCAACCTACCTACCCACTCTATTCCCTCTGCTCTCCTTCTGCTCTGGTAACCATCATTCTATTGCCAGTCAGTGACAATACTTAAAAAGCTATGCTTCTTTTATGATGATGTTTTTTCATGCACTAAACTTATTCCTGAAAGGAAATTAAACTGTAGGAAAACAAAATAAATAGCACCCAGGAATTGGAGCTGGCATAGATGCAGAATAGAAAGGGTATCATAATTCTCTCTTTCTGGGCCATAAAGAACTTCGTGGAATTGTTCCTGGTAGGAATTTACTAAATATAGAGTGGGAAGGCTAGGACCTGCAGTTCCAGCATAGTAGGCAAAGACGGAATGAATCATGAGGTCAGAGGCAGCATAGGGGTTGCTATCTGATGTGAAAGTCAGGTTGCCCCAGGAGAATCTGCAGGGAGAGGTTCTTCAAAATGGCAGATATGAGCCAGCCTCTTGTCAAAAAGTGTACAACATAACATTCGTTTGCAGAATACTATGTTACTGAGTCGAAGAGGTAGAGATATTAAGGAACAGTTTTTCTGTTATATTTCAATCTTAACACAGGTCCAGTTTGAAGGAGGAGTTAAGGCAAACATTAAATACAAGTATCACCATTAACACACCCATATACTAATACACCCACATGCACACACACCCATAGTGCCTTTGTGATATTCTAAGAAGTTCCTACTGAAAACAGTTGACAATACATCCTCTCTACCTTTTTAAGTTCTGCATCAGGGGGCCATGTATGTTTACAGGGATTCTTGCTTCCCATCCACTTTGAGTGCTCAAGTGATATATTTACTTGCTAAAATGGCAGGGAGGAAAGATTAAAGGCAAAATGGTCAATTATTCACAACAATTCATAACTTTTCAGTGGCTTAGAAACGAAGGTCTAATGAAATCAGCAAATGCAGCTCTCACAGTTGGAAGGAGCATGGACAGTTATCTAGTTTAATTTTCTGTAGTTGAAGTCCATATTTTAAAAAATGTCCTGAGATGGATATAGACTCTCCCCTCACCCCCAGTAAAGAGGTTGGAGCCCTGCTTGAGATTGGGTCAGGATAGCTTTCTAGGGGTGTCCACAGATGATTTATGTCCTCAGATGGTGAGAGCTGCCTTCCATAACTGTGGGGCACCCCACTCAGTGTCTGAGGAAGGCAGGGGTTGGAAAGTCCAAACATTTTGGATTTACTAAGGACAATGCTGATCTTTTTAGTTCAGACTCCTCATGAGCACATTTTGCTGCCCAACTTCTCCCTGTTCTGTTTGCTCCTTCTCCTGTTTTCTTCCCTCTCTCTGGTGTGGGTCCCAAGTGTGCTCCCTAGTAAACATCCTGCACAATAAACCCCATCTCAGAATCCATTCTTACAGCAACCGATCTGTGACATGCCCCCAAGGACATCACATTTCCCAGGATGCAGAGCACACACCTTACAGGCAGTCAAGTTGCATTTTCAGAAAGTGTTGGGCACTTCTTTCTTGAAGTAATGAAATCTACCTCTCTACATGTTTTCTTAACTGGTCTATCTCCCTGGACCCAGGAGAACAAGACGAGGTCCTCCACCTTCTACCTATTTCCGTTCATGCCCTGAATCTTGTCTTGCGTTTAAAAGGTAAAACGAGTTTTAGCTGATTCATCATCATCTCCTTTTTTGTAATTGTGCTGTTGAAGAGAGACAACCTTCATGATGCAAATGGTTCACAGGTCAACAGTTTGGGAAATATGAAGTAGTTTATATTCCTTTCTAGGAGACTCCCCATTACAGTTATAGATTTGAGGGGTGCTATTGAAGGAACAAGGGACACAGTGGGAGGCAGGAGATATGAAGCAATGTTCTGGAGTAGACACACAGATCTGGTGTCATCTTGGACAATTTTGTTAACTTGCTGAGACCTAATAAGTGTTTGTGCTCATTCTCCTGTGTCCCCAGTCTTCGTGAAAGGAAACATTATTCAGCAGGTTTAGAAACCTGGGAGCTGCCCTGAAACCCATATTTTCCTTCACTCCTTCATTCATTTTATTTCTGCATGTCATCATTTCCTTCTTCCCCTAACACAGACTTAATTCATTGCTCTCTATTTCCCTCTCTCTGTGTCTACCACTACTGCCTCAGTTTTGGTTCTCATTATGGTACCTGCTTCCCCCAGACCCATTCCTTTCCACGCCATACTGCAGCCAGAGTGAGCGCCCATAATGCCAACTGAATGATGTTGGTCAACAGCTTCAACTAACATATTGAGGTATTATTTATTATAGCACACACATGGAAACAACCCAAATCCTCCTCAATGGTAGATGGTTAAATCGTGGTACCTTTGTACAATACAATACTAAATAACAACAAAAATGAACAAGCTCCTGGTGTAACCATCCACATGAATGAATCACATAACTATGCCATTGAGCCAAATCACAAAAGAGACAATTTTGTACAATTTATGTGTCCATAAAGCTCAAAAGAGTCTATGACACCGGCAGACAGGCAGTGGTTATGTTCAGGGAGGAGGGTGAAATGACTGGCAGGGGCAGGAGAGGGAAGTTGTGTGTAGGTGATGTTCCATTTGTTATCTTAGTGGTGGTGAGTTCCATGTGTAGCTATGCCTTGAGAAAAGTTGCCTAGCTTAACACTTATCATTTGTACACTTTTCTGTATGCATCTTATTTGTAATAAGTACATTCAAAATTCCTATAATAGATTTAAAATTTAACTCTCCTCAGGAGTATGAGATAATGTCCAAATTCATAGGAACCCCTCCATGACCTGCATTTCCCAGATCACCTCTCTAGCTATTCTTGTGTGTGTTCCCTTTACTCTGAATTTTTTATTTTAGGTTGCTGAAAAGGACAGCAGGGCAGGTGGTTGGATCACAAATACAGTTTTTAAATGAATGAATGAATTGTGGAGCTGATAATAGTTAGCCTGCAGAGATTTTGTGAGCATTAAATAAGAGAATATACATGCAGTTCTTAGCACATTTCCTGGCAATCATTATACATTACTTTCTCCTCCCATCCTACAGGCCGCTGAATTGACTTATGATAACTCTAAACATTAGGGCATCGAAGTCACTTTTGAGGTGGTGTTTCCTATCAATTTCACTATCCATCTGGAGGAGTTTATTCCCAAAAGACACCCTAGCTTATCTTCAAATTCCAAGAATACAAACCTTGACCCAAATTTGACTGTCTTGGGCAAGCTGTCCCAACAAAATCCACACTTTAATGTTTAAGTTAGATGCTTCCCAAATCCCTTGGAAATATCTCCACATGCCCACTACATGATAAAAGGATAAAGAATAGTGGCAGTGAGGAAAGACATTTCATGGGATCAAGTTTTACTTTCTTTGGACACTTTAGGTAGATGGGTCATTATAAGGATCTGAGGGTTTGAGAACTGAAAGCTGCTGCTACTGTTTCTCAAAATATCATCTTCTTGCTAAAAAAATGTTTTCCTGCTCATGCCAGATCTGATAAAGACCCTCCATCTGGTCTCTACTGATAACTAGAATCCCAAGATACTACCTCCTTTTTACAACTTATAGTTTAAAATGAAATAGATGTAGAAGGATTGGGTTTTACAGCCTTTTCTAAAGGATCATGTCTTCCTAATCCCACAACTGCACATTTTGAGACAAGATCAACAGGAGAGAGTGCTGACTATGAGCCTATTGCAAGTGTCCACTGGCTATGTGTATGTTTTCACTTGGCACATCTACGAGGACTATAGCTGTGACATAAAAGCACCAAGATCTATTAGGACAAGAACCAGGTAATCCACAGTGTGCAAGATGAGAGAGAGAGAACTAAAATTGAAAAACAAGATTAGAATCAAACTATATTAGCAAAAAAATTCTCAAGGATTTTTCCAATTATTGTGATCCAGAATCCATCAAATGATTGATTGAATGATTGCTATAAAATCTGGTTCTTCATTTCTTAATCCAGAAAAAGTGAAGAGGGATACCAGCTATAAAAAAAGTAGAAGGGATGGGATACTGAAAGTTCTTTCAACCCCGGGCAGATAGATTTTGGTAAGGTGGACCCCAACCTTCAGGGACCACAATACTGGTTTCTAGAAAATGACTCAGGGAAGGGAAAACAAGAGAAGTCAGTCCTTCTAAAGAGCCAATGACCCATTTCTCCCTCTTTTTTGTTCCTTGTCCACCATTCTGTTCACCCCCTTCAATAGAGCATATTAATCCTCAGCGTTTCTCTGAAGCTAATGTTCATACAAATTTAAAGGTATAAAAATGGGGGATATGGAAAAGAAAGGAGCCTAAAGCAAAGCATGAAATGCCTAGATGCACCTGTCATGAGATGGCCTTGATAACGTATGATATGAACAATACATTCCTATTTGGCTGAAAAGTCACCTCTGGAGCATCTCCAAGCATATTTTTTAAATCTAAGTAAATCTACAGAAATAGAAGTGTATCCCATTAAAATTTTAAACTTAGGTCTTTCATTTTTAAAGGGTAGCATAGAAATAAAGTTCCAAGAAGAACCACAGAAACATGAAAAAATGACATGTGGGTAAAGGCGAAGTGTAAAAATTTGAAAAATGAGAAAATAACTTAACAAAGGAATCCACTTTCAATATGTAATGCTGGGATCTTGGTGGGGATGAGAGGTGCTGCTAGTGATGTTTCACTTCCCTCTCCAACAAACTCTCAACAAAAGGAATGGAAAGATACTTGTGTGTCACCTGGCCTAGAGAGGAGTCCTGGATTGTGTCTCTTCCTAGATACCATCTCTGAGAATCCATGACTTGGTTATTTTTCTCAAAAGAATACAAATATATTTGCCTGGTGGATGCTGACCAGGGATCGATAATAAATGGGGAGCAAAAGTTTTGAATAGATACCAGCAAGATTAACAAAGGTGACCTTACAGGGAGTTTCAAGGGAGGCTGGCTCATCATCTCAACATATGCCCAGGAAAGGGTGTGTCTCAGAAGATGGGGGAGGGGCACTTGGTCTGGGACTATGTCCAATTAAAGTAACCAGAGTCAGGGAAAAAGAATGAAAATTTGAGTTTACTATGTTTGTGATGTTGATTTCTGTGGGACTTAAAAATTGGCAGTTGGTAGATACAAATTGCCAATTTGAATACTTTTTAACATAAAAATAATATTTGAAGTCTTCATCTTTGGAAATCTTCATGGAAGGAACAATAGCCACCTAAAGGAATATTTGGGTATGCATATAGCAAGACACTAAGGACCAGAGTCGTGGTTTTATATATATATTTGGAGTTCCTTTCCAGCTGTCATTATAAGTCTCAATTTATAGCAATCTATAGCAATCCTTCTACAGCTCTTATCAAGTAATGATGACATAAAAGTTAAGTTCTACCAACAATGATGACTCAGGATTTGGATGAGTTTCTTTGTATAGCTGTCTAGTGATAAAATGCCTGGGCAAAAATACTCTCCCACCTTTATGCTCCAAAATGGTTATTGTGGGGTGCTGTGCAATTTGAGAAAGAAGGGACATAATTTGCTTTAAACACGATACACTTATGCGGCCATTTGTTTTCATAGTTGTGTAGTCTGGAGGTTAAAATTCTGAAGGGAGGAAAAAGGTAAGGCAGATATATTTTCTGTGTTTGTTAAGAGGGCCTCCAACACCTGCGCTCATTTATTTGTTGGAGTCAGGGTCATTTCATTTAATGTAGCAGGAAAACAAGTACACCAGCCAGAAAATCTGGCTCGTAATCTCTTCTTTTTATTTCAGGTCTGTATTTTCAACATGCTTTCCAAGGGAGCAGCTGCAAAGGGAGCCAGACCCCAGACCCTCTTTCTTCCTGCCCCATGTGCAGGTTAAATCAGGGACGTGGTGGTTCCCAAGTCTACCCTGGGTGGTTAAGGTTATGCATATAAGATCAAATGTGTAAACTATGGCAAATGTATGTTCTAGGGGCAATGGTGGGTTGAGAACAGGAGCATATGCTGTGTGGAGAGTGGGGGTAAACTGTAAGAAGAACAGTAAGAGAACCTGGATTATTTAGGGAAAACATCCTTCTCCCAATCCATTTTACCATCTATTTTTCCCTTCTGGCCTCAGAGATTTGCAGGAAGCAGGGAAGGAGAATGAGGAAGGTTAGAAAGAAGCACGAAGGGATGCTAATACCCTCTGCTTCATCCTTCCAACTCAAGGACAAGCAGGTTTGGGGTGAATACAAGGTCCTATCCAAAACTGGACACAGAAACACCCAAAGTGTGTGCATTTTAACAAAGCAAAACCATGTATGATGCCGTGATAGGAGCAGGAACCACGTCCATTTAGTCTCAATTCCCTGTCATGCTCTTGACTAGGGGCTAGTTTCTCACCTTGCAGTACTGGGTGGAATTAGCTCAGGATGGAACTTACTGTCTTAACTCGCACTTCCAGGCTTTATTTTATAATTTAAGAGACAGGCATCAGCCCCATCACTTCCCCACTTGGGTCTCTCCATTATTTTCTGAGGAAAGGAGCAACTGTGCAGTTCATTCTAATCAAAGGTTTTTCAATCAGCATTGGCTTTGAAATCACCTCGTCCTTCAGCAGTTCCCAGCGCGCACCCATCTCTGCGTGATTTCCACTCAAGTTTTTTTCCTCCTAGCACCCCTCCACATTTATTTTATCTGCCTCAGCGCCCCCCCCCACGACCCCCCGCCCCCGGCCCCAAGAAAGCAGGATAAGATTCTTAAACCACAGTTATACACAATATCATACTCGAGTTCACACACCTGGGGGTGGGTGGGGGGATTGTTTGATGGGGAAACGCATTATGTACAAAGAGATCCAAGAGGCAGGCACAGTGACCAGGCAACAAACCCTGTAATCTCCCTCTCGCGTGCCCCAAGCCCTCGCCACCTTTTTGTCTCAGAGTGGGCAAAAATCCGCAAGCCAGACCTTTACTCCCTCCCTTGGGGTAGGGGTGACCAGGAAAGCCGAGGTCATCCCCGCGAGGCGAGCGCCCCTCACCTTATAGACGGTGCGTGCAGCCGGTAGCCCTGGGCGACCTGGGGAGTCCCGCTGGCTCCAGAAGTCTCACTCCGAACCCGCTCCTTTTCCTCCCGAGCTGGATCAGAGCTCCGATTCTTGCACCACGAGGCTCTGGGGTGCGCGGAGCCCTGGGCGCGGTCCCCTCCAGCGTCCTTTGCCCGCACCGGTGCTCCCCGGGCTGCGGCGGGACCCAGCCCGGAGCGCCGCGCCTTGGGTAGCCGCGTGGCGCGGCGGGCGGCAGGAGCAGCGCTTGCTAAGTCTGGGCGCTCAGACTGGAAGGGGAGGCGAGAGTTAGAGCTGGTAAGAGCAGGAGGAGGAGCAGAGCAGGGGGCAGTGTGTGAAATCCACCCGCAGGCTGCAGTCACCAGGGCGCCCCTGGACGTGAAGGGCTGGGTGGGATGAGAAGGTGAGCCGAGGTGTAATGTGAGGCGTGGTGATGGAGAAGAACTGGGGGGTCGGAGCCCCGAGTTGCTTCAGGTCTTGCTTAGGCTGTAAAAGAGAAATTCTGGAACAGATGGCTCCCGGAGGGCTCTTGGTTGCAAACACTAGAGGGCAGCGCTGTCCACGGTATTAACCTGGCCTACAGGGGTGGGAGGTGTGTTCCACCTCCTGAGTTCTGGGTTGGGGGAGGCCCAGGCACAGCAGTGGCCAATTAGGCAAAGAGAGGCAGACCCCATTAACCTTCTGAGATCCACTTGCGTTAGGAGAGGAAAGGTTGTCTCTTGCTTCTCTGTGGCTTCTCCAGGCAAACCCTCTGAAGGTGAATTACTCAGCTTTTCTGGAAGGGAAAATTGCAGTCCCCATCCATAGGCTGTTTTAAGGGAAAAGTGGAGGCAAATTAGGTTGGGGAAAATAGGAAAGGGGCAGAGAGGCAAAGGAAGCAGAACAAGACAAGGTGCTGGAACTGAGAGACTTGTTGAAGGCAGGGGCTGCTCCATTTTTCTGGAGGAAAACCTTCCTAAGGGGCTTTGTGCTCTTCCTGGTGGTCCAGGAGTGTCCATCTACTGCCAGGTCATGGAGTTAACACGGGAGGGACTTCTTAGAATCCAGGCTTTGTGAAAGGAAGTTTCCTTAAGACTGTTAGTTACTTCTTGTGAGGAACTTGGGGGACTCTAAAACCTTTAAATTTGACATAGATCAATTCTCTGCTATTACAGTGGGAAAATCGTATTATTTGAACTACAAACCTAACATATGGGAAGGACAGATAGGCAACTATAAAGCAAAATAGAATATTTTATGCATTCAATATGATCTGTAGACAACCTGATAAAATATTAGAATTGAAAGGACTTTGGAAGCCTGTAGACAAGCCACGTAGCTTCCCAAAATACCTGCCTCCCTGTGCCTTTCTTGTGTGTATGGCTGAATTGAGAAGCTATTTTTCGTTTTCGTAGGTTGGCAATTCTAAAATAAATGAAAACCTTCAATTCAGAAAGCAAGCATGTGTGGCCTTCTTCTTGCCTTCTGGAGTGCTTCTCAGGGCCAGCAGGCACTGGGTGAAGTGTGTATGGACCAAAATAACTGCTGTGAAGTGAACCAAAATTTAAAAATAAAATTTATTAAAGAGTTTGGTTCTGCAGAACCAAACTGAGGACCCAGGCCTGAGGAAGAGTTAGTAGATTTATCTGAGTGACTGAGGGTTGGTCTCAGTTTATATAGGTAAATTGTATGTACTGAGAGAATAATTAATTGTTCTTTAGATAGAAAACATCTGGTTAATTTCTAACATGTTTAGATAACTAAAGGAAGTTGGCTCTAACATTCTTAATTAATGATAGAAGAAATGCATTCTTTATAGCTTAAAAGTGCTCCTTAATTTTACAAGTCAATTCAGTCAGAGCTAGCTATGTAGAGGAAGATGTAAGAACCAAAGGCCATTTGAAGCTTTTATGCTAGAAAATACCCCTATAGAAATGAGGGTGCAATCAGGGCCATTTCAGACTGTGGACTTTCTTTTATTTTCTTTGCTTCTTACCCCTGGTTTCTTGACAGCAGATAAAGATATTGTCTTACTGACTTCATCCTCCTCATCCTCCAAGGGTGGCCTTGTCAGGGTGAAGGAGTCATTTCCAGGAAAACAAAATGTAGAATTGTCTTTCTTTCTTTCTTTCTTTTTTTTTTTTTGGTCCACAGGTATGAAGGGGAATTTCATTGAACAAGGGAAAGATTGGTAAACTATAGTCTTGAATTTTGATTTGTTTCTATTAATCCTATTAAACTAAGAGAAAAGACTTAAGTGGGCTAAAGTCTAACAGGGAGATAGTAGGGGGTTTTCTTACCAAAGAAAGATGGTATTTCCAGGTCATCATTTTGAAATATATTTGATAATAGAGTGTCAAGTAAAATTAAATAGAACAAAAAACACTCCTTATCTTTGGAAAGAACCTCACAGAGTCAAAGTTTTTAAAGATATTCCAGGAGTAAGTAAGAAGACAGTCCTGGTCTGCTAACTCTGAAGTCCTCCTTCGGAAAGATGATGGGAATTTGAGTTCACTCTGTGCTTTTTTTTTTTAAAGATTTATTTATTTATTCATTCATTCATTCATTTATACAAGCACTGGGTACTGTCAGAAACGCTGGAGGGTGAGAGAATTCACCAGAGCCAGAGCGGGGAGCAGAGCAGGCAGAAGGACCGAAGTACACTGCTGAGGGGAGCAGCGGGCGTCAGGAGAGGTCTGCACGCCATGTGGGACCCTCCTCTGGTGGCCGGGAAACAGCCCGGGATCGAACCGGCGCCCCAGAGGCTGCGGGCAGCTTTGCAACCCAGCGCTCAACCGCTGCGCCACCGGGGAGGCCCTCACTCTGTGCTTTTTAAAAATTAGCTTATTCTTTCATTGTTACTGTATGAGAAAGTATGGAAACATATATTATGCACTTAGAAACCTTCGTGAACATATCTCAGAATACTTTTGCTTTGGCAGATTTCAAATCCATTAGGTTCATGGTTATTCTCAAGCTATTAATTAACTTCTGGGACATATTTTCCCAGTTTTAATGAAAGCCAACATCTGCTTAATTAGGAGCTGATAATTCAATTTGTAGATTGCCCATTTGAATTTCCATGGGGCTCTATGAATGCTTTAAGATGGTAGGGATATGTAAATCACATTGATTTCATAATGGAGAGTTCCTCATCAGTTTAAAAAATATCTATAAGGATTGAGTGGAGCCCTGGGGCATATGGCATACCAAATCCATCAACCTGCAGTAAGAATTCAAAGTCATTATGAAGGAATTAACTGATCAAATCCATTCACTAAAAAAATGTTGATAAACACCTACTCTGTTCCAGACATGAGCCAGCTATTAGGAATACAATAAAGAAGATATAAAAGACATCCCCTGCTCATGGATTGGAAGAATAAACATTATTAAAATGGCCATCCTACCAAAAGCAATATACAGATTCAATGCTATTCCAATCAAAATCTCAATGGCATTCTTCAAAGAAATAGAACAATTATTGATGAAATTCATATGGAATCACCAAAACCCCGAATAGCCAAAGCTCTACTGAAAAAAAAAGAAGGAAATGGAGGCATCACACTCCCAGACTTCAAACTATACTACAAAGCCATAATCATCAAAACTGCATGGTATTGGCACAAGAACAGACATACAGACCAATGGAATCGAATAGAAAATCCAGAAATAAACCCACAGATTTATGGTCAACTAATCTTTGACAAAGGAGCAAAGACTATGCATTGGAGCAAAGAAAGTTTGTTCAATAAATGGTGCTGGGAAAACTGGGTCGCTACATGCAAAAGAATGAAGCTTGACCACTACCTCACACCATACACAAAAATCAACTCAAAATGGATTAAAGAACTAGACATAAGACCTGAAACCATAAAATACATAGAAGGAAATATAGGCGAAACACTACGGGATTTGCACATCAAAGACATCTTTACAGACACATCACCCAAAGCAGTGATAGTGAAGAGAAAGATAAACAGCTGGGACTACATCAAATTAAAGAGCTTCTGCACAGCAAAAGAGACAATAACAAAAACAAAGAGAAACCCCACCAACTGGGAGAACATTTTTGCACCCAACACTAATGATAAAGGACTGATCACAAAAATCTGCAAAGAGCTGATGAGACTCAGCAACAACAAAGAAAATAATCCAGTCAAAAAATGGGCAGAAGAGCTAAAAAGAAACTTCTCTGAAGAGGAAATGCAAATGGCCAACAGACATATGAAAAAATGTTCAACATCACTTGTCATCAGGGAAATGCAAATCAAAACCACCATGAGATACCATCTCACACCAGTGAGAATGGCACATATTAAAAAAACTAGCAACAACAAATGTTGGCGAGGATGTGGAGAAAAAGGAACTCTCCTGCACTGTTGGTGGGAGTGCAAACTGGTCCAACCACTGTGGAGAGCTGTGTGGAGATTTCTGGACCTACTAAACATAGAGCTTCCATATGATCCAGCAATTCCACTCCTAGGTATTTACCCAAAGGACACAGAAACATCAATTCCAAAGAGCACCTGCACTCCTTTGTTTATAGCAGCACTGTTTACAATAGCTAAGCTTTGGAAACAACCCAAATGCCCAAAAATAGATGACTGGATCAAGAAGATGTGGTACATATATACCATGGAATATTACTCAGCATTCAAAAAAGATAAACACATGCAATTTGCAGCAACATGGATGGCACTGGAAGGGATCATGCTCAGCGAAATAAGCCAAAAAGAAAAAGAAAATACCGGATGGTCTCACTCATAGCAGGAATCTAGAAAACTTAAATAAGGGACCAGGAAAATGAATATAAGAAAGTGAAAATCAAAATCAACAAAAAACTATGAACCAGAGACACTTTTTGGGGGGTGGGGGGCGGGAGGGGAAGGATTGGGGTCAGAATGGGGCGTTTGCAATTGTATGGGGGAATATAAAAATAAAATTTAATATTTAAAAAAAAAAAAAATAAAGAGATTACTGAGATGAAAAAAAAAAAAAAAAAAAAAAAGAAGATATAATTTCTTTTCTCACAGACCCTAGAGGCTATTGGAAAGGCTGATTCACTTTCTAAAATATCTATCTGGAAGGAATATTTTGGCAAAGGGAGAATTAAGGGGTGCTGTGGGAGCACAAAAGAAGGTCATCTAATCTAGCTTTGAGAATCAGGGAGTAACAGCTGGAGGGGGTGGTGGTATGTTCTGTGTATATGGGGCGGTGGTTGGTAGTGGTGGGGAGTTGGCAAAATGATTAACAAAAACTTTCTTCCACCTCTAAGACACATCTTCATCACCTTTGTTAGCTTTCCACTTAGATGCTGGATCTTTGGCATATGATGAGGAAGTAAACATGCGCATGTGGTATTTTTCTGCTAAGAACCAGATTAAAGGTTGTATAAGACTTGTTCATATCATCAGGACACAGAAAAGGCAAGATTCTAGTAGATATTTGTCTGTAGTTTCCCACCTTTGCCATGGAAGTGAGAATACATGCAAGGGAAAGCCATTTCAGTGGGAATGGAGCTTACGTATATTTGATTTGCACCATTGTAGGTACTTTCCATATGTTATCCCATTACAGGGCAGGGAGATGCACCCCAGGCCCTGCAAACCTGCCTGCTCTAAATAGGTTCTGCCATCTGCCACATCAACACAAAACATATGAGACTTTAATGAAAAGGAACTTTAATACAATTAGGAAACAATACAGGAAAGGCAAAAAATATAGTTTCTAAATCAAGCACCCAAAGTTACCCGTCCCCTCATGGGTAAAAGTCCACCCAAGCAGGACTGGCCCAGAGCCAGACCTGAAAGCCTGCCACAAGTCTAAAGCACCTTCCAGTGGCGACCCACAGAAAAGGATCAGAAACAATCAGACAAGTCTGGAAGGAAAAAGAGCAAAATCAAAATTGAGATAAAAGCTGCCATTGTCACCTCCCCATGGGTCTCTCACCCACATCTGTTTCAGGACCAAAAGGCAGTGTAGTTTCTTCACTTGTCTCTCGGCTCCATGTGCCTCCTCCAGGTCTCCTTCTAGCTCTCCAGCTAACTTCCTTTCTTAGTTTCCTCTACAGCTTCTTCAGCTTCTTCTCTCCTTGCTCACTCCACCCTCCCTTGGGTGGGACAGGAAACCTGGGAAACCCCCCACACCCTGGGGACCACCCTGTTACAATCCCACCAAACAATTCTAATGGCCCTCTGACAGCATTCTTAGCTCTTTCACTGTTGAGTTCAAAGAAAGATCTTCAAATTGCATTCTATGCCTGTTGTCAGAGGCAGAGTATGAGCCTTCTATAGGTAGCTTTCTACTTTAGTCAAAATCCAGTAAGTTTTGTTATGGTAAGAAAGTATAAACCCCAAATCTCAGCAGCTTACCACAGCAGAGGTTTATAGCTTGCCCACGGTACCTATGATGTGTGGCTTGGCGGCAGGTCCACTCTGCATATTCATTATGGGCCCTAGGTGATGGGATAAGTCCATTCTCCTGGCAGAGGAAGCAACACAATAGTTCTTAAAGCTTTTGCTTAATTATAGGATACATCGCTTTTGCTCACATTCGCTTTGCTAAAGTAATTCTTTTGACTGAGCCTGATGTTGACTGGAAAAAATTATAATTCTTCCACTGGAGCTTTGTAGAGATAGGTCTGGGAGTGACAAAAGATTGTGAACAAATTATTCAATTGACAATAATCTTAAGCAATGCTCTTGGATGAGGATACTTTCTCTGTAGAATATATTTGCTGGTTTAATTGGCTAATAGTGTTCACTAATCTCAGGATATGGGGAGCAAAATAGCAAATCTAGGGTTGATTGATTAGACCATGTGATCAGGAACAATTTAATTTCTTTTGCATTAAGATATAGCTCCATTCTCTAGCCATAAGCTGGCTCTTTCTCCATATTGACACATGTTAATATTTGTTCCCATGAGAAAATAAATAGAGCCGACTCAGTGGATGAAGATAAGCCTAACATGGACAAACCTCAAGCCCTAGTGATACAGAGAGTGGGTTAAGACCAACACGCTTCTTCCTTGAAAGCAATCACAAGAAGCAGCTCACTGAATAGAAATAGTTGACACATTTTCCAATAAATATTTCTTGAATAACTCCAACCTGAAAGGGTGGACATGCTCTTGAGGAATTCAAAGTGAGGTAAGTGAAGGCATGTATATAAATCAGTATGTGAGCTGAAGTGCAGAGTGATTACTGAACAAGCAGTAATCCTATATGGAAAAATTGGGGCTAAGTTGGATTTGGAACTATGTATAGATTATGACGAGGCTTTCCCAGTAGGGCTCATCTTTCTGTCTCGATTGTCTGTCTTTCTGTCCCTGCAGAGGCAAGAAATTACCAACAAAAACTATCTTTGGGCCTCCCTGGTGGCGCAAGGGGTTAAGATGCAACTTATGAGGCTGCAGTGCTGCAGCCACTGCAGCACGAGTTCAATCCCCGGCCAGGGAGGTGACCCACATGGCAAGCAGACCTCTCCTGACTTGCACACTGCTTCCCTCAGCAGTGTATTTCAGTTGATCTGTCTGTTTTGTTCCGCATTCTCTGGTGATCCTCTCACCACCCCCACCTCTGGCCTGTACCCCAGTTCTTGTATACATAAATAAATATATCTTTAAAAAAAACTATCTTTGCCTTTAGCAAAACATAACTTAATCAAATAAGAGACAGGTGAAAGATAAACAGAGGAAATGCAAATGAGAGAAAGAAAGGGAAAGATAAATTTAAGCAAATAGTAATATTCCTGCATTCATATTAGGGTAATTTGCTCTGTTGCTTGGAGAGAGAATGATAACATTGTTTTTGTTGTAGTTCTTTTAATACTGCATTACACTTGAATCCATCTTTGCTTCTCATCCCTTTTTAAATCAAGGCCCAATGTTCTTTCTCAGTGACCTGGTTTCATGAATTGTTTGATCAAACTTATAGTATAAATCTGACAATTCAGAGGCTGAAATGACTACACTAAAGTGGGCAAAATGTTCACTAAGTCACCTGAAACTACACCAAATTTCAGGATCACATTGTCTAAAAGTCAGAGAAATTTCATATTGTATGAGGTAACAGAAGTTGATAGACATATATGAAATCAAATGATGACGTTTTTCTATCCTACTTCAATGAAAGCTTATAGACTGTATTATATAAGCTGATACAAAAAGTCAAGGTTGTTTAGTAAGCCTAGAAGAGCATCTGTCTATTTATATTATTTCCAACACATTCATACATGGTCACTTAGTCATGCATTTGAGCAGATTTTAATCAAATGGACCAGTCACAAATTTGACTCCTGATGCTCCTTGGTACATTCCAGTGCTGACCTATTCTCAGTTAATAATGGCGAGAGAAAAGGCAAGATTTAAAAGGTTCTTAATTGGCAAGAATAAATCATTTGTTACCTAAGTCCCCAGAATGGTTAGTCTGATTCTGTAGAAACACAAGGGTTTTTTCAATGGAGGAGTTTTTTCAAGTAAGCAGAATTGTCCCCTGCTGGGCCCAGTTATCACTGTCTGTGTTGGGGGAACATTAAAGGGGCTTCAAATTTGATGACCAGTTTACTCCATTTTACTTAGTCACTCTTCTGTTAAACTTGTGCTGGGGGTCTCCCCTGGTGGCGTAGCGGTTGAGCGCTGGGCTGCGAGGCTGCCCACAGCCTCTGCAGCGCAGGTTCATTCCCGGCTGCCTGCGAGGGACCCACACACACAAAAATAAATAAATAAAAATAAAAACTTGTGCTGGGTTCTGTGGGTCCTTGCTAACCCTTTGATTAAGCTTCTGGTGGTGTATAGAACTTGTACTAAAATAGTGTTTTTGCAACAAAACAAAAACAAACAATTATCAGCCAGATGTATCCTGCAGGGGAGGAGGGAGAGGGAACGAGGGAGGAACACAGGGGACTGTGGTGATGGTGCACGGGTGCATTGCTGAAGGAAATTCTGTAGGGACTACACCTGAGGTGTGTGCATTGAGGGGGGTGGGTAAGCAAAAGTTTAAAAATGAACAATGATGTAAAAAACATATAAATAAAAAGAAAATTAAATAAAAATAAAATAGTGTTTTTGAATCAGTCATTGTTTTCTGTAAACCTTGTCAATTACAGGACAAAGTCCAAAGGACTTAGCTTTCCACACAATACCCTGTCCAAACACATCCCTTTGCTTGTGCCTGAGGCTGTGGCTAGTCAGTCTATTGGCTTGTGAACAGGCCCCCAAGCCTCCAACACTTGGCACTTACTGTTTATTCTACCATCAATAAATGGTAGTTAATTTTAGTTCTAACCGTCTTTCAAGTTTTACTCCCCTTCTTTATGTCTTTAATCTTTAAGAGACATCACTTCAATTAGCCTGTGCTGATCTTTCACGTGGGGATTTATTTGAAAAGGCAGAGCAGACTTTAACCTTGGCATGGTGTCTTTTTTTCTGCAGATATTTTTTCCCCCTGAAAAGTGTCAAAGATTAGCATTTAAATCTTTTGGCTCAAAAATCAGGGAGGTAACACTGTATTGGTCATCAGGTCCAGATGGAAGAATGTTCTAATTGAGGGAACTTGCCAGTTGTCTAGCAAATAGCAGGTAGAACTTCTGACTTCCTCCCAGTCTTAGGAAGAAGAAAGTCAATAACAGTTTTCTTCACTTGCTGCATTTCTGATAGAACTTCTTTAGAATAGACACTTGAGCAATACTAACAGCTGGTTTTCTTTTGTATGATAGAAGTTAAGGAGTCAGGGACAGCTTTCATAGTCACGGTCCAGTACTACTGCTGCAGTGTTGTACTCATCAGATGGCACTACTTGAAACTCCTGTAAATACATAATTATAAACCCTGAAGAGTTTCATCTTTTAGTTTTGGCTGTGGTGCTCTCTCCAACACGCACTTACAACTTCAAGAATGAGGCCTTGGGGACATTTAAAATAATGGCTTCCATGGACAGCCGTTCCCCTCAAATTTGTCTTTGCCAACAGATTCACCTTACGTCTTAAAGTCAGTTGAAACTGCAGTTTTGACACACTTCTTACTGCTTCAGATGAAAATACAGACACAGTGGTTACTCTTGTAGTTTGGAGGCTTTCATTCAACTCAGGTTGCAGACATCAGCAGAGAACACTCCCCATGTTAAGGCAGTTTTTCCTTTAATCTCAGGGCACAGACTTAATAACTCTGGTCTGAATTTATTTCTCCTTCATAGATTTTACTAAAAGTGCTAAGAGCCAATACACAGTTCATTGTGAATATTTCAACCATTTCCCTTAACGCATTCTCCCAAAGTACTAAAGCAAGCATTCAACTAAACACTTCGCCACGCCATTACAAACCCTACTACGTTCTAGCTGGTTTACCTCTAATAAGCCTTGACATATTTTGGTATAAATTCTTGTAGCACTCCAGTTTTAGTTATCAGTTTCTGTCTCACTAAGGTTTTATTTAACATATTTATGAAAAATACAAATGGATAGCTCAAGCACTATAGGCATTTATTTTTCTTTCATGTAGAAGAAGTCTGGAGGCATGCAATTTGGGGCCAGAATTCAATCTAATCTTCAGTTGCTACATCATCCTTTGTAATTAGATTCCAGATTTTCAGTTTGTCTCATAGTGTGAGATGGCATCTGAGATTTCAGATATTTTGTTCAAGTATTGGATAGAAAGAATGCAAAGAATAGATAGGATTGGGAACTAGACTTCTCTAAATAGACTTTTAAATAGTTTTTACTTTTGTTAAACTGTATATTAAACTATATGTTTATCAAAATTGAATAAAAGGATGAAATATAAAGCAAACAAACACAGACTGAATACAAACACAAGCAACCTTTGCTGTGTATAAAGTTGACATCATAGAAAAAGGAACTAATTCAAATAGATTTTGAACTTTGTCCTTTGATCATACACACTTAAAAGACTATATTCCAGGGCCTCCCCGGTGGCGCAGCGGTTGAGCGCTGGGTTGTGAAGCCGCCCGCGGCCTCTGCGACGCCGGTTCGATCCCCGGCTGCTCCCCGGCCACCAGAGGAGGGTCCCACATGGTGCGCAGACCTCTCCTGCCACCCGCTGCTCCCCTTAGCAGTGTACTTCGGTCCCTCTGCCTGCTCTGCTCCCCACTCTGGCTCTGGTGAATTCTCTCACCCTCCCGCGCTTCTGACTGTACCCAGTGCATGTATAACCAAACAAACAAACAAAGAAACAAATAAATAAAACATGCCTCTATTAAAAAAAAAAAAAAAGACTATATTCCAGAGCAAAAAGAATTGCTTTTGAGCAGCAGACCTCGCCTGTCTCGCCCTCTGCTTCTGTTAGCAGTGTATTTCAATACATCCCCCTTTCTGTTCTCTAAACAAACAAACAAAACAAACATACTTTTGAATTCTTCTTACTAGGTTTGCAGTTTTAATGATATGGACTTTATAACTCTCAAACTATTTAGTTTGTGTAGTAGTGTAACAGGGTGGTCCCCAAGAAAAGGGGAGGTTCCAGGTTTCCTGCCCCACCCAAAGGAGAGTGGAGCTGAGCAGAGAGAGAGGAGGCTGCAGAGGAGACTGAGGAAGGAAGGAAGCAGGATGGAGCCAGAAAGAGCAGAGAGACAGTGAAGAATCTACACTCGCCTTTTGGTCGTGGACTGGGTGACACAGATGTGGGTGAGAGACCTGTGGGAAGGTGACAGTGGCAGTTTTTGTCTTGATTTTGATTTTGCTCTTTTCCTTTCAGACTTGTCTGGTGGTTTCTGACCCTTTTCTGTGGGTTCCCACTCTAAGATGCTTTAGACTTGTGGCAGGTTTTGGGACCTTGCTCTGGGCCAATCCCATTTGGATGGAGTTTTACCCATGAGGAGATGGGTAACTTTGGGTGCTTGATTTAGAAACTAGATTCTTTACCTTTCCTGTATTGTTTACTAATTGTATTAAAGTTCCTTCCCATTAAAGTCTCTTATGTTTTGTGTTGATGGCAGAACCTATTTAAAGCAGGCAGGTTTGCGGGGTCTGTACTGCCCTTCTCCCTGCCCTATAACAGTAGGACAGAGGAATGAGTGAATGTATAAATTATGTGAGGAAACAAGGATTTTCATTGTGGGAGAAGAGCTAACAAATATGAAATAGGGCAAGTTAAGAAAATCCCCAGGCATGTTGGAGATAACAGTACAAACTAATTGTTATATATACATTCCTTGCTTTCGTCATTAAAATTTCTCAGAAACAGTTATACAAAGTCGCAATAAGCACATCTCATTAATTTTCTTAGGTGAAATTATGTTATTATGGTTAGATGAAGGAATATTTTTGTAACTAGCAGAGGCATGCTGAAGTAGAAGCAAAGTCCTGATGCTTATAATTTATTTTTCAGATGGCTTAGTAAAAAAACTAAATAATGCAGATCTATCATCTACCCATCTCTAGTGATGCAAATGCAAAAAATTGTTAAGAATTGATGACTTCAGGGCCTCCCCGGTGGCGCAGCGGTTGAGCACTGGGTTGCGAAGCTGCCCGCGGCCTCTGCAGCGCCGGTTCGATCCCCAGCTGCTCCCAGGCCACTGGAGGAGGGTCCCACATGGGGCGCAGACCTCTCCTGCAGCCCGCTGCTCCCCTCAGCAGTGTACTTCGGTCCTTCTGCCTGCTCTGCTCTCCCCTCTGGCTCTGGTGAATTCTCTCACCCTCCCGCGCTTCTGACTGTACCCAGTGCATGTATAAACAAAATAAATAAACAAACAAACAAATAAATAAAACATGCCTCTATTAAAAAAAATTAATAAGAATTGATGACTTCAGGAAAAGTATATATAGTTGACTATTGCCTTATTCTTTCAACTTTTTTAAAAAAGATTTATTTATTTATTCCTACAAGAGCTGGGGTGCAGGCCAAAGATGTGTGGGTGGGGGATGAGAGGATTCACCAGAGACAGAGTGGGGAGCAGAACAGGCAGAAGGACCAAAGTACACTGCTGAGGGGAGCAGTGGGCAAGACAAGAGAGTTCTGCTGCACCACGTGGGTCACCTCCCTGGCTGGGGATCGAACCAGTGCTGCAGTGGCTGTGGACAGCTTCACCGTGCTACATCCCAACCCCTTGCACCACCAGGAGGCCCCTTTTCAACCTTTAAGTCACTGAGAATAGCAGGAATCTCAAGTTTGGGAAATACTAGGTTGATACAAAGCAGGAAACTGTTAAGAATGTTAATTCATTCAAATTTACTATGTTAACTCCCATGTTTTTTCACCCAAAGAATTCCCTATACACAGACACTTTCTATAATTAGTTGCTATACTTTCTGTTGCCTTCATCTAGAATGAGCTCCGTGGAGCAAGAATTTGATTTTGATCACTATGATAGCCTCAGCATGTACAATGGTGTCTGGCAAGTGCTAATTGCTCAAGAAAAATATCTATTGAGTCAAAGAATAGGAAAGAAGAAAACATGGTTTAAAAATAAGCTGGAATCAGCACAAGACTTTCTGTGTCCATGAATCTTTTCTGTATTCCTTAATAATACAAAATTTTTAAGTATGATATTAGCTGACACAGATACACTGCCAGTTGCTTGGAGGGCACTGTCAGTATGAATGCCTTCATTCCTTAGCCCTTGGAATTTCTCTAATCATTATTTCTCTGGTTTTTAAAATGTGGAGTCTCCAATATTTCAGATTTTTAACATAAAAATTTAACATGAAACACAAACATTTTAAAAATTAGTAAAAGGCAGTTATTAAATAAACCTAGCAAGCTACTGCTCATTCTGGTCCTGTTAGTATGTGACTGAGGGGTACTCAGTAGCCCCCAAACTATTAAAGGGTGCACTCTCTAAAGAGATTCTGCCATGCATTTCAGAAAGACAAAGGAAGAAAATTCTTTATGTGAAAGATCTTTAATAGAATTAGTGTGCTTAGAGGAGAGAAGAAAGCTTATTTCTAATAATAGTTTCTCAATAAATCTCCCCAAATTACTCATTCCCACATGGGGAAAAGCTCAGTCAACAGAATTGGCCCAAAGTAGAGCTGTTGGGGCATGAAACCTTGCCACAGACCTAAGGTAGCTTCTGGTGGGCAATAGCCAGAAGGTGTTTTGGCAGGTGCCAGAAAGCTGGGACAACTAGTAGTTGTTTGGCAACTACTATGTACAAATCAAGATAGTGGCTGCCACTGTCTCTGCCAAGCATAGCCTTCCCAAGTGTCTCTCACCAACGTGTCTCAAGTGTCTTTATATGTCTCTCCTCCATGTGTCTCTGTCCAGGTTCCCCCTTGGGTGTAAGTCAAAGCCCCTGAGCCCACCTACCTTTTGTGTTCTTTCACCTGGATGCCCAGCTCTGCCCCTCATTCCCAGTAGCTAGTCCAAGGCAAATGCCTGTAAATGGGATGGGAAAATGGTGCCCCATTCAATGCTTTGAATACTCCTCCCCTTTCCATGGAGATGCCTCTGTATAACCCCCACTAAGAAGTAACCACTTTTTCTTTTGATAACATTGTATTAGTATCAGGTGTACAACATAGTGATGTGATATATGTATATATTGTGAAATGGTCACCACAATAAGTTTAATTAATGTCTATCATCTCACTTGGTTACATTTTGTTTCTTGTGATGAGAAATTTAAGAAGCAATCATTTTTAACACTTCTATTTTGCCTTACTTTTAGTGGTTATGACATTACAATGACATTCTTACACTATGATGTTCTTATTAATCAACTTGAGAGATGACATATTGACTTCTCGTGTTGATTAGGAAGGATTATCTCATATGGTACCTTTCTTTTCCTATCTTGCCAGTATGGATATATTACTACTCTATCAGAAATCAATACTTATATGAATATATTCATTTATTGTGTAGTTTAAATTTCCCGCCGTGTTTCTAAGTGCTTTTCCTGTCTTGTTTTGTCCCAATTCCATCTGTATACCTTTAATTTTTCCTCAAAGTTCTATAATATTTTGTACTGTATTTTTCTTCCCCCCACTTTATCCTTGAAGACCATGGAATCAACCTCATCAGTATTTCAACATTTTGTATATTCATTTTTCATTTCTTAATACTTTTGAATGTCTACTAAATGTAATGGTGGGAGACAAAAAGGAAAGCAAATTTCAATCTACTTAAAGTCCTGCTAAAGTCTAAGAAAATGCCAAACAACTACTAGTTAGTAGTTTAAAATTAAGCATAAATCTAAGTAGTGTGTGGTAAACATAGCATCTTTTTTTTTTTTTTTTAAGATTTTATTTATTTATTTATTTATACAAGCACTGGGTACAGTCAGAAGCGCGGGAGGGTGAGAGAATTCACCAGAGCCAGAGCAGGGAGCAGAGCAGGCAGACGGACCGAAGGACACTGCTGAGGGGAGCAGCGGGCGGCAGGAGAGGTCTGCGCGCCATGTGGGACCCTCCTCCGGTGGCCGGGGAGCAGCTGGGGATCGAACCGGCGCCTCAGAGGCCGCGGGCAGCTTCGCAACCCAGCGCTCAACCGCTGCGCCACCGGGGAGGCCCAAACATAGCATCTTTTGTTGTAAGTAGTTGATGAGTCCCATTTTATGGGACTTGGTATATTGACTTATTTACAATTATCATGGAAAATTAGAGTTTACAGTTGTTTGCATTGTCAATTAACATAAGTTGATTTAGCACAAAATCTTAACTTCCTTTTTTCACCAAGGGATACTGCAGTCATAGGTTTTAAAATCTTCCTGTTTGGGGAAGAAGAGATAAGTGACAACGATCTTCCCCTGACACCTCAGCCTTCCTGAAAATAACGATATTGATTAGGGTGTCCAGCCCTGTGGGTTTATCTAAGACTGAAGCTCTGGGGAGAGGAACTTTCACTGTGGTCACATGCATCTGAGGAGTTGTGATCCTATGCCTCTGAATCACATGCAGTCTTGTAAAGCAATGTTATCTTAATTAAAATGAAATTAAATAAATAAACATTTTAAAAATAGTTAATACTGGAAAAGTCTTGGGTAAATGGAAATGTTTGTTTATATTAATACCTAGAAAACAACTTTTAAAGACACTTGAAGGCCTCCCTGGTGGCACAAGGGGTTAAGCACCGCACTATGGAGCAGCCCGAGGCCTCTGCAGCAGGAGTTTGATTCCCTGCTGGCCAGGGAGCAACCCACATGGCGAAGCAGATCTCTCCTGTCTCGCCCACTGCTCCCCTCAGCAGTGTATTTCAGTTAGTCTGCCTGTTCTGCTCCCCACTGTCTCTGGTGAATCTTCTCAACCCCCACACCTCTGGCCTGTACCCCAGCTCTTGTATGCATAAATAAATAAATCTTAAAAAAAAGAAAATTGATTACAATAATAGAATTTTTTTTAGATGTTAGAGCTTACTTTTATAAGGTGTAGCAATTATCTTTGGAGTCCAGATGTCTTACCATATTTTTTTTTTTGTTAGAAATTACATGTGCAAGTAGAGTCGTGTCACATAACTAAATCTGCTTTTATATAATTGTAGAGGACAAGAGAATAGTATTTTATATCAGTATTTTCTTCTCATTAAAATGTTTTCTAGTTATTATTAAAATTTTATTAGGAATTCAAGTGGCCTACAGTTTCAAGGTAAAGTGCTGGTATTCCATTAGTAAACATTAGGGGAGAAAAGGTAGAGCAGAGACACCCTGTGCTCTGTGGAGGATGTAAAGGTAATCTTTACTTACACTACTCCTTAATTGTAAACAGTTGATCTTGTATATCATTGACTTAATGGTACTTCCTGGACAGACACCAAACACCTAATTATGATCTTGATTCTGAGATTACAATGTACTTCTTGAGCTTGTTTAATAATGTTTATTCTAGATCACATCATAGCAATAATGGCAAATATTGACATATATATTAAAATTAACTCTTCCAGTTGTATTTTAATTTAAAAATCACTTGCTTTGTGAGCTGTTTTTACTTTATTTATTTTTTTTTAAAGATTTATTTGTTTATGCATATAAGAACTCGGGTACAGGCCAGAGGTGTGGGGCGTGAGAGGATTCACCAGAGACAGAGTGGGGAACAGAACAAGCGGATCGATGGAAATACACTGCTGAGGGGAGCAGCGGGTGAGACAGGAGAGGTCTGCTGCGCCATGTGGGTAGCTCCCTGACCGGGGATCCACCTCGTGCTGCAGTGGCTGCAGATAGCTTCATAGTGCTGCGTCTTAACCCCTTGCGCCACCAGGGAGGCCCTGTTTTTCATTTATTTTTATGTGATTCTTCGTGATTACTTCCTTGGGGATTGGAGTCCTCTGTAAAGCCTTGGGGCTTGTTCAGTTTTCCCCTGTCCATGCTCTTGGTCATTAATGGTGGTCAGTGCCTGAAGACAGCAAAGTGGCAGCAGGGATGTTGAAAAGGGAATCAAGAGTTTGCTGGGGCTCCCTCTAAGAAGGACATTGTTCTTGTGTTTTGGACCTTGCCATAGTTGCCTTTTATATTTTAAAGAAAATTAGTAGACCACCATCCAGATTGATGTGGGTGAAAGCATTGGTTTACTCGTGTATAAGCGACTCAGACGAGATGTTACTTCTACTTCTAATACAGTTTAAAAACTGAACCACCGAAAACAAAATTTTGGGTTTTTTTGTTGAAGAGCTACAGTGTTCCTTAAAAAATATTCTATTATACAAGTAATGATGAATGACATGTTTTGGAAATTAGATTCATGTCAAAGAGCTAACAGTGCCTTGTGATTAGAGGACAGCTTGGCTGTAATTACTCTGCCCTAATCATTCCTTCTTCCTTGTGATACAGTTTTTCATAATAAATGGTTCCTACTCAGATCAGAGTGTTATAGAGAACATTATGTGAATTTATTGTTAGCTTCCTTAGATGAATTTTTCAAGGTCCTTGACAATAAAAACTAAATAGGAATGAAGTTTAATAAAATTATAATACAAATAAGTTGTATAAAAGGTAATATTAAAAAAGAAAGGATTGTTATTATTTTTTAAATATCTGAATGAAAAGCCTGTAGTGTCAAGTAGTTATGCCATTTCAAAGGGCATGAAAAAAGGTGAAGATATCAAGGATAAATTTAATTCTTAAGTTCAAACTTAAATATCTTCTTCTTTAGGGGTCTTCTCTAAGTCCCTGTGATAAATATGTATTTGCTTATCTCCTAACAACCATAGCATATTTTCTGTATCCCACATAGATTAGTCCACAATCTAATATGGATATGTATGTATGTATATAGCCACAAGAATAGACATGATATATATAGCCATAGGATACCCATCTATGTGATATTCATATCCATATGGTGCATGTATCTGTCTATATATATACATATCACTAAATCATAAATTGCTGGAGGATTGGATACATGTCTTAATCATCTTTGATTCTCTCTTCATATAATAGACATTTAAAAAAGTCGAGTGATTCATTAAATGATCTATTTTGTAGAAGAGAGGTCTATAAACCTTTCCTGTAAAGGGTTAAATAGCTGCTTTCGGCTTTGTGGCTATGTGGTTTCTGTCTCAACTACTTAACTTGCAGTGTGACTGCAGTCATAGACAATATGTAAATGCTGGGCATGGCGGAGTTTCTACAAAGTCTGTGGGTGTGAAGGCTGGATTTGGCCCATCAGTTGCAGTTTGCTGACCCCTAAATAGGAAAATGATAATTTTATAAAATAGTGTTGTCCCATATTTCTGTCCCTCTTAGTTGTAATGGCACAAGTCTCCCTGCCTTTCTTATAGCTCCCCTTCCATCACACACACTCATGCTCATTTGTGATATGCCTGGTGATCTTCGGCCACCAGAAAATCATACTTACAGCTGGTTAGAGGCTGTGGGCATGTGGGCAGGGAGTGTTGCTTTTGCACATTTCTGTATGGAGACCTGACTGAGCCATTTCCTTAGGGAGACTGGAGTGGTATCTTTTCTTTTTTAAAAGATTTATTTTTATTTATTCATGCATAAAAGAACTGGGATGTAGGCCAGAGGTGTGGGGTGTGTGTGAAAGGATTCACCAGCAACAGAGTGGGGAGCATAACAGAAGGATCTACTGAAATACACTGCTGAAGGAGCAGTGGGGAGACAGGAGAGGTCTGCTGCACCATGTGGGTCATCTCCCTGGCCAGGGATCAAAGTCATGCCTCAGTGGCTAGAGATAAGTTTGATAGCACTGAGACTTTATCCCTTGTGCCACCGAGGAGACCCTGGGGTGGTATCTTTAGGTTTTTCTCTTTTTTTTTTTTTAATAGAGGCATGTTATTTATTTATTTATTTATTTTGTTTTGTTTGTTTATACATGCACTGGGTACAGTCAGAAGCACAGGAGGGTGAGAGAATTCACCAGAGCCAGAGCGGGGAGCAGAGCAGGCAGAAGGACCGAAGTACACTGCTGAGGGGAGCAGCGGGTGGCAGGAGAGGTCTGCGCCCCATGTGGGACCCTCCTCTGGTGGCCGGGGAGCAGTCAGGAATCGAACCGGCGCCGCAGAGGCCGCGGGCAGCTTCGCAACCCAGCGCTCAACCGCTGCGCCACCGGGGAGGCCCTAGGTTTTTCTCTTGGGCCAGTCAGCTTCCCCAAAAAAGAATCTTCTAAAACTCCCTTATACACAAGTGGAAGAGGGGATAAGTAAACACAATAAAGAAACTTTAAAAGTCCTCAAATATGCTTGCTGACTTAGTATTCAATACATGGAGCTGAAAGAGCCCATGTACTCATTTTTCTTTACCATGAGAATGTCAACATTTTATGAGCAAAAACTATATCCTCTGTTGTGATAGCACTTAGCATGGGTTCTGCCTCAGTGGAGAATCTTAGCAGATGTTTGTTGACTAATCAGAAAACATAAAGTTGGGAAGGCTGAGAAGTATATTTATTCCCGGTCTTTGGAAATCTAGATGTTTGATCCAATACTATCATGTTTTATACATATTAGGTGAAATTTGACACGAGAATATCTATGAATATATCTCATATGCATATCTGCTTGTGGGACATGTCAGAGAAGATTATTGCCTATGAGAATGAGCAGAAATAACAAAAGACTTATATCAAAGTAAGATGCTGATTTATATTTATTCTTTAATTTTTTATTTCTTAAGTATTTTCTTACCTTTAAATTGGCTTGTTTATTCAAAAACAAACAGACAATTATAAACCAGAGACATGCTTCAGGGGAGGAGGAGGAATAGGGATCAGAGGGAGGGAGGAAGGAGCACAGGGGACTGAGGTGATGGTGCATGGATACATTGGTGAAGGAAACTATGGGGACTACATCTGAGGGGTTGGGGGGAAGCAAACATTGTTTAAAAATGAACAGTGATGTAAAAAATATATAAATAAATAAAAAAGAAAAAAATTGGCTGGTTTGTTTAGAACCACTTACAATCATTATTTGGAATTAATTTGGATCCTTAAAATTTACTTAAGCAGTCTATTTTTTCTTTTTTTTTTTAACAGTTTCTTTTTTAATGTTAAAGATTATTCAATTTAATTAGAATTAACCAGGTGTCAAATATAATGGTAACTTAGCAACCAAATTTGGATAAATCCCAGACATTGATGACGACTCAGTCGCCAACTTGAAATAATAGATGAAAGACATTTATTTATTTCAGTGAATCATTTTGTATTAACTCATGTGCAAGAGACCACTTTTGCCTATGATCTGATTTTCTACAAGTATTAATTAACTTATTCATTTGACATTTATCAAATGCATGGACTAGTTAACACAGACTGCTCAGTGTCTCCTGTATCTGTTCTCCCTTCTTCTATCATGTACAACTTTTGGGCCATGTTCCTTAAATTGTAAATGAATTGCTTTCCTTTTCTTTTTATTTCCATGGTCTTTCTTTAGTTCTACTACTTGAAACTAGAATCTAGTCATGATGCCAATGAGCAGCCAAAGAAAACTCTAAGGGACGATGGAGCCATGACATTGAAGGGAACTGAATGACTTTGTGACTCTGCCATGGGAGAAAAATCAGCGTCTACCTCTGAGACACTTTTTAACAAGGAACTTTCCTATACCGTAACTAATAACCCAGATGCCAATTTATTGTACCTATTATTTACGGTTTATATATAGTAGTTATTTGTTAACCTTTCTGAATTATCTCAGGTTTAGAGGAGAAAAATGTCTCCATGTAGCTTTTATTTCATTTGGCTGTATTTTAAAATTAATCCACTAAATGTCACTTACAGGTTATATCAATCTATTTGGAGCTTGTTATAAGTTATGTATTTTTGCCAATAAGACTAATTTTTATTTATTTTATTTTATTTTTAACTGAGATAAAATTAGGATACCCCATCATTTATTGCTACTGTAGTGTACCCACCACCAAATCACCCATATTCCACCATCATAGACCATTGTGCTCCCTTCTTTTTTTGTTCTTACCCCTCCTCCAAAGTTATCAGTTTTAAATTTATGTTATCGCTTATTTGTGCCAACAGTGTGCTTGTGAAATGGACTTTAATTTTTTATTAAAGAATTTGCATCATATGGCAGATCTATTTTAAATATTTTGAGAAACCTCCAATATTATCTTTGTCATTAATTCAAGTATTTCTAATAAATTGATTTGAAATTTCTGTAAAGTATATGATTTAAATTTATGACTAAGCAGACTAGCACAATATAACTTGGTGAGATATTTGGTATATTTATACAAATATTCTAATATACCTTAATATGTTAAAATCCTGTATCATGCTATATATGCTATATATACATACATTCTTGTATGTTAGGTTAAAAAAAGAATAGTATGTGTATAAAAATGTATTATATGATATAACTAATAAGAAGGAATATATGAACACATATGCTGGTTGTAATTAATTTCATTTTACTGTTGTTGCTTTATTAATGTTAAGGGCTATACAGAGAAATGTGTCACAGCTAGATAATACTGTTTTCTTAAGACTGAATTGGTCATGTAAAATAAAGAAATATCTTTTCAGGAAATGCAAATGGAAGATTTAACATACTTGAAAAGGATAATAGATAATACACTTACGAGATATTTAAGCAGGATGAATGAACTCCTGTCCATGTGGAAATCAAATATATGGCTTTGTCTTTTGTTTTGAAGTTTAGAAAACAAGCTCTGAATGGATTAAAGTAAATGATATTTTATGGACTAATTTTAAAATACAAATAAATAAAATAAAAGCTACACTGAGATATTTGTCTAAACTTGACAAAATCAGAAATGTTGCTATTTTTCTCACCTTAAGTTTTGATAGATAATTATTCTACATGATACAACATTAAAAAGTTCAAAAGGATATTCAAGGAAAAGTCTGACACTGAAGACAATCTTATATTAAAAATGTATCTTGTTTTGAATAGAGGAAAAGATTAATTCCCTCTACACTTGTAGGTAGGCTAGATTTTGATGGGGGATTTTCATTAACTTTCTATAGCAGACATTGAGAGTTACCTTTCAGTATTTTCCTTTTCCATTATTATTTATTTATTTAGTTGGGTACTATGACTATAAAAATAATGACTCCATTTGTCGACTTTTCTTATAGCAAGGTATTATCATGTACCAACTTCTGGCCAATGAGATGAATATAGGAGTGTCTTGTGGCAATTATTACATGCTCTTAGCTCATACTTCTTCAACTCTTCCTTCACCACACTGATTGAAATGTGGATGCAATGACTATCTTTTCGAACTGCATAAAGTATGATTTCTTGTTAGAACAGCAGAGAGTGGTGAGCTGAAAAAACACTGGGTCTCTGAGAATTTGGGGAACATAGTTCCATACAAGTTCTGTACTCCTACATACACATTTTTATATGAAGTAGAAATTTCTATTTATGCCTTCTCCCCCTGTCTGTATAGCTTGTGGACATATCCAATTTCAACTAAGACTACCATTACATTTATAAAAATAGGAACCTGTTAATAGAATAAGGAATAACACGAGTCCATTAAGAACAGTAAAAATAGATTTTGAGTAAAAATGTGAGCATTTAATGAAGAGGAATTTGGAATTTCCCAGGGAGGAAATGTGACAGCACGAGAAATTAAACTCACTTCCTGCCAGGGACTCATTATCCTACCTAAGAAAGAAGATGGAATTTCTGAAATGCCACAAGGATGATGTCCATGTGGTCATGGTGACAGCACTTGTGTGAACCACCACACTCTAGTTAGAGCAGGTATATTCTCTCATTCAACTCCAGGGATGCCTTTCATTCTCTTGCCCTGGGTGCTTGTTGAGGACCTGGATTCATAGAACTGAAGTATAGTCACCACTTTTGGACCTCTCCAAATTCACTCTGGAGCCTCAAGAATAAGTTTCATTAGTTGGTTTTACTAATTTGACAATTGTCTGCTTCAGCTCCACTTATCACATCCTTGTTCAAGACCAGTAGAAGGGGGCATGAGGAATCCCATTTTTGAGGAAAAGCAAAATAGTCCTATAATCTTTTGAAATCTTCGTCTTATGTTTCATTGGTAAGAACTCTGTCACATGGCCATTCATAGCTGCAAAAAGATGTTTCAAAAAGTGAGTATTTTGCAGGGGTCTTGGTTAATTGTTGCTTCTAAGAAATTGGGTTTATTTGCAGGGAAGTTGGAGAGTGTGTCTGCCACACTAGCATGGACACAGAAAGACAGGGACAGAGATGACTAGAGGGGACATTCTCCACTACATAAAGGGATGCCTTTAGAGTTCTTACATTTTCCAGTCTTTTTATAGAAGCCAGAAATGTAGATTTTTATGAGAAGTTATCTGATTTCTAAAACAGTGTGCTTGAGCAGTTATTCCATAGTGGCAACTGAATCTCTGTAGTTGGAACCCAGCAAAGACCTTGAACTAACTTTGTTAGCCATTGATTTCCTTCTTCCAGATATCCTACTTTCTTAAGAAATATGTTCATGGAAGGTGGGTTATTTAGAGAGCACCAGGTTCTTCACCATCCTTGGTTTGGCAAACCCATCTAGCATTCTTGGGGGGCTGTCCATCATCTCCCTCTGGCTTTGGGTTGGTATCTAGAAATAGTAATGTGGTACTTCTGGACCCTGCAATTGTTATAGTCTCTCTAATAGAATAAAGGTGTTCTCTTTGCACAAATATGAGGTGATTATTTTGCAGTCACATGAGTATTGCACTTTAGATGCCAAATTTCAAATGGTAATTGTTCAACTGTAACTGAATTTGGTCAAATATTGAGATGCACATTTAAGGAAATCTGGCACTCCATGAAAAAACAATAGAAATTTTACTGGCTCCTCTTGAAAAAACACAATGCCATTTTTTTCCATATATTTCATCCATTTTTCTAGTTGTTTCAGCAGGAGGATAAACCCAGTCATGTTATCCCATCATGATCAGCAACAGCCGGCAAAACACAGCTTATCTAGAACTATTTCCTCATTCATAATAGATATTCTGTTCCTCCCAGAAATATTTAGAGTGTTATTTCCACTCTAAATATCACTAACATCTCTGGCTTATCTAGTTTTTCTTTTCTTTCTGCTATTTTGTCCAGTAACTTAACCAGCATAATAAAAAGAACAGTTGGGAAAGTAACTCAGGCAAGTTTATCTTAGCAAGCAAAAATGCTGGAATGGGGCTGGAGGTGAGTGTGGGAAAAACAAGATGGCCAATAACCCACTCGTGTCTTTTCTCCTACCCTTGTCATTCCTATTCACATTTAGATTACGTGACTCTTGTCTGTCTCCACTACTAAGAGTCCTTTTAATTTCTGAGGATAGGGACTATATCAGAGGTATTTACTTCTGTATACTCAAGTAAATAAGTATGTGCTTTGCTTATAGAAGGAATACAATGCATTTTTTAATATATACATATCAATGAGAGAAATGAATTAGTTGCATTAGTATTATTGGTTGAGGCAGAAAACTTTGAGACCCATTTGTTAGTGGTTTTGAGGTTTTTGTTTTAGAAGCTCTATGTCCCACAGAATAAAACTTGTAATAATATTTCCTGTGTTTGAAAAAATCTGAGTTAATTGTTATTGGAGTTTGAGGCAATTTCTGATCTTATTGTAATTAGACATGCTTCCTGCTTTTAATTTTTATGCTAATCATCTTTGGCAGCAGCATTAGCTAGAATGATTTTATAAAAAAAAATCTAGATTTTGAGACCCTAGTGACTTACTTACCCAAAAGGGTGTATAATTTAAAATTTTGGAATAGCTTGGACACAGGAAGAACTACGCTTTCATCTGATGATATTAGGAATTGTATATTTAAATTGACTGTGGAGAGGAGGAATATATAAAGGAACAGAATGTTGCTATTTTGATGAGGTAAATTAACCTTGGCAAGGACTATGAAAAATCATTAGCTTTGCATAAATTTACTTAACCTGTAAATTTTCTGTAACATTTATAATATCCTTGGGATTTGGTGTTTGCTCATTTATTTGTCTTTCGTAGAGGAAGAGAAACAACTAAGGTCTTTGTGCTCTGCGTGACAAGCACTTGGTCTATGCTTTTGATCATGACATGGGCCTTCAGATATCGGTATAAGTGAAATTCATTTCCAGTGCAGAACAAAATTTCAAATGCCTGGAATATCATAATCAAGCAATTACATTAGACTTTTATTAAGAGTGAAACAAGCACAGGAGAGTAGATATTGAGTGACAAAGGAATTGATGTTTTTCTTAATGAACTTAGTAATTGTTTCTTTTCATACATGAGATTGAGCAATGACTAGCCCTCAAACTTGGAATGTCCATATTTAAAGGTGCTTGAAAACATGCAGCTATTAGAACTAAATATTTTTAATAGCAAGCCTGTTTTTCTTGTGTTTTTATTTGAAGAATCTTTCTTCCTTTAGCCGTAAGCTCACACTGGAGCTGTCCCTCTCTATTTTCAGAAAGGCCAGGTCCATAAAGCTTATCCTGGAAGCTTGGTGGTTCTGGCAGGGACCTTCTCTTATCTCTCTCCTCCCTTGCGAGGTGTGGACATTGAGGCCCACAATTCATAGCTGATTTTGGAGTGGGTTCAACCTAAGCAGTTCCAGGTAGGAATCACAGTCTCATTCTTTTTTCTTTAACTCTCCATTCTTCAGCTCAAACTTTTAACATAACAAACAGTAAGATCTGTGTTGTACCCACTGTTCAGTGAGCTGAGTGCAGTGCACAGTGAGATATGTGAAAAGAACTATGTGCAGTGAGCAGTGTGCTGTGTGCAGTGTGCTATGGGTTGTGTACAGTGTGCACAAAGTTCACTGCATATTGTACACATCTCACTGCTCACTGCACGTAGCACACTACACAAAGCTCACCATGCACAGCTCACTGAAGAGCTCACTGGTAATAATGATCCTGACCAGATAAAACGGAACCAGTTCATACTGGCTCAAACTGCCCTGGTGAGATCAAACTCATTCTAAATGGCTCTGACCAGATCAAATTGGCTGAACTCAGTTCTGGTCCATTCAAACTGGTTTGAACCATTTTTGACAGGATCTGACCTGTTTTGACCCATTCAAACCACTTCTGACTGATTCAAACAGGCTCAAACTAGTTCTAACTAGTTTAAACTGGCTCAGAACATACTATACTGGTTCACTAGTTCTGACTGGTTCAAACTGGTTCTGACAGTATCAAACCTGTTCAAACAGGTTCTGACCAGAACCTTCCTCTTCACTGTCTGCTGGGAACAAATGTCCTTCTTCCTAAGTGATTTCATTCTTTCCTACCTCCTTAAGGACCTTGTTTCATTAATTACAATCTCTATTGTTTCTTAAATTTATCCATCTCCCCTGAGTCCTCCTCGATGTCTAAAAAATATAAAAATAGCTTATAATCACTTTTTATTTTTAGGTCCCTTCTCATCTAGTTTAAAGTTTCAGAAACATTGCTTTAGCCACACTTTTGCTAGAACCCTCAACTCTTCCTAATTTCTTGTCCTTTTATCACACTCACAAAACTCTAACCCAGATGAATATAATTGGTTGGCTTCTGGTGCCTGCATCTGGACTGCTCGTAAAGATTCACATGCAGTCTGACACCACAGGAAATTCACGACCAACAGCCCAATGAGGGTGTCCAACCTGCAGCACAACCCCACTGCTCTCATAGGCAGCTCTGTCTGTCCTGCGCATGGCCACTTCCCACACTCTCTGCTCTTCTGAAGTCTCCCTGTGTCCCTCTCCTCCCAATACTTCCATTGGGTGATGTCTCCTGCTTTGATGACAGCTGTGAGTGATTCTATAAACTATTGCTTCATCTGACACCCTCTTTCCTTTTCTGACGATGTCCTTCCTCCTTCTACCAAAAGCCTTTCCACCTCGGCTCAGCCTAGTCTCCTGCTCTCATTTTGCACTTCAACGCCACAATACCACCTTCTACATCTTCTACATCTTAAAGCATCTTTTTTTTTTTTGCATACAGACTTTTCCCATCATTGTAAAACCGTCCAAATCTTTCTCATGTTGAGAAACATAAAAACCCTCCTAGAGTCCATGTGCTCTTCTCTAGTCACTGCAATTCTCTGTCTTTTCCTATCCAAATTCCTGCTCTTCCTTCACCCCTCCCCCTCTTTGTTACTTAAGCCACTGCAGTTTCTGAAGTTATCCAGGCAAGGGAAAAACCTATCAGCAACAAATACTGACACATATTCAGTGCACCTGCCTTTGTCCCCCTCCAGTGTCCACTTGGCAACATTTTATACCTTTGACTCCTCTTTTGCAGTTTCTTCCTCTTACTTTTCAACTCTATACCACTTTTCCTTTAATTCTTTGGCCTTTGGCAAGCTCTCCACCCTCCCCCACGACACTACACAGTCTCCCCACTTTCACTCTCCTCACTCCCACAGCTTCAACTATTACTCTACGCCAAAGATCCCCCACTTCTATTTTTGGTCGTGACCTGTCTTCTGAGCTACAGATCCATATTCTGGCTCAAGCTCTGTGTGTCCCAACCTCAACCCTTTGTACCTAATTTTACTCCAAGCCTGTTCTCCTTTCTTTTATTTCCTTGTTTAGTGACAGCACTGTCCATTCTACTGCCTATATCTAACAAATTATCAAATCTAGGAGATTCCAACTATTATAACCTTAAGATTTTCTATTCTCTTTATTCCCATTATAAATAATATTATTTATGTTGACTATTATCTTTCACCTGTAATACCTCAAGCCTCCCAAGTACTTACTACCCTTTAATCAATCTATTCCCTACACTGCCGCCAGAGGGAGCCTTCTACAATGTAAATCTGATCATGTAAGAGGATTAAAACTCTTTGATGGCTTCCATTGCTTTATGAGTAAACGCATGACTTGAAAGGTCTTCATCACGTAGTTTCTGCTAATTAATCTAGACATCTCCTTACTGCTTGCTCCCTAGCACTTTTTTCCCAGCCATAATAACATCAATTCAGTTTCTTAAATAAAGCATACACATTTTCTTTTAAGCCTATCTAGCAATAAATGAATGAAATAACCCAGTTTTTCTTAATTGATTAAAAAATAAACTGCATTTCCTTCCTAGATGGAGAAAGTTTGTTTGCATTTGCAAAGGATATCATGTGTATGATAAAACAAAAATCATGTGCACATCTCCTTTGAAAACTGTGTATTATTTGAAAGTTATAGAACATTCAGATTTCTAGGAATGAAAGGTCAGATGTCCAAATAACATTCATGTGAAGTTGTTAGATTATTCTGAATTTAAGGTGGGAGGGTGGATTTGTCATTTAAGCTGTCACATCCCCATCCTGTCAGATATTCCTAATCAAGTGCTCAGACTAGACCTCACAAGCCTCATCACAGCAATCCCAAAAGCCCCTACCAGCAGAAGTGGGTCCTAAAGTGAAATCTTTATATTGCACGTATTAGTGACACCATCCGGTATTTATCTTTCTCCTTCTGGCTTATTTCACTTAGCATTATCCTTTCAAGCTCCATTCATGTTGCTACAAATGCATGAGTTTATCTTTTTTGATTGTTATGTAGCATCCCCTAGTGTATATATACCACATCTTCTTAGACTGGTGCTTAGATTTTTTCCAGAGTTTATCTATAGAAGTACTGCTGCAATAAACATGGGCGTGCATGTTTTCTTTTGAATTAGTGTTTTTGAAATTTTGAATAGATGCCTAGGAGTGGAATGCTGGGTCGAATGGCAGATCCATGTTTAATGTTTTGAGACACCTCCATATTGCTTTCCATAAAGGCTGAACCAGTTTGTGTTCCTACCATCTGTGTAGGAAGGTTCCCTTTTCTCCACATTCTCACCAGCACTTAAAGCTTGGTGTCTTATCATCATTTTAAAACAGCAAAATTATGCTTTGAATATCAGGGTTTGAACACATTCAAGAAACACAAAGACCTCTTCAGTTTAACCTTGAGAAAACTGGAAAATGTAGAATATTCTGTGACTAAGCCACACCTATACTCTTAAACAAGTATATCCTAATTTGTCAGAATACTGCTCATTGTACACCTTTTATAAGGTCTATAAAATTGATGTTGATATTGCAGAAACCTTGATTATACAACCTACCATGGACCTATGCTATAATGTGCAAGAACACATGCATATAGCTCTGCTGTGTTATAAATTTAACTGATAATGATACAATGTGTATAATAAATATCAGCTGAGCATTTAATTGATAACATTTTTCTTAGGTTCTTAACATTTAGAAGGGCTTTTAGAAGTTATTTTTGTAGTGCAGATCTTTAAAAATACCACCGGGGAGCTATGGATTGATTTTTCTTTTTCTTTCAATAACTTTCCCTTTGGCATAAAAGACATTATAAACTGTTACAAATATCATTGGTTTACTAATTAATAATCAGAATATCTTCTAAAGGAAAGAGCACTAGTGTCAGGAAATAAGAATCCTCAACCTTAGTCCCAGATACTAATTTGTTGTGTGATCCTGAACTTCAGTGTGTGTGTGTGTGTGTGTGTGTGTTTAATTGCATGTTGAGTAGATTTCACCATGGTGTTATGGAGCAGCCCCGATATAAAAACGGGTTGCCTGGCTGTGGGTCCTCACCCATGTGCTCAAAAGGGACTTATTTATACTCCACTACAGGCATACACAAAAGGTTAATAAAAGGTTTATTAACAAGGGAAAGGGAAATGAGGAAATGTACAACTCAGGGAGAAAAGAGGGAAATAAAGTCTTTAATGAGTCCTACCCCATCCGCTGACCTGGAAACCCAAAAAAAGCACTCCAAGAGCTGGTCGAGCAATGCGTGCTGGTAGAAAGCCAAAAAGGGGAATCCCCCAAAGCCCACGTATCCGGTTTTATACCAAACCTGGCTGCTTAACCCCACCCTCAGGTTCCAGCAACCTTCCCTTTGGTGGTGATGGGATTTGTCTCTCTCAATGTCTTTTGGCTTTGGTCTGGAGTGGGGGTGGAGTCCACAAAGCCTGTATGGAATTAGCTTTAGGACATCTTTTTCCCCCTAACAATGGAACCAACTATAAGTGATGACACTTTCCTGGAATTTGCATTAATAATGGTTCTAAGACTACTTGTGGTCTTTGTGGGAAAAGTTGCTACTGAGCAGTTAGGATATCTATCCACCACATCGTTGGCTTCATGGATGTCTTTGATGACTTGACTCCAAAAGCAAGGAAAACAAAATAAAAAATAAATGATTGAGGAGACATCAAACTAAAAACGTCTGTACAGTGTGAGAAACTATCATTAAAACAAAAAGGCACCCTATCGAATATAAGATATTTGCAAAACATACATCTGACAAGGGGGCCGATATTCAATATCTATAAATCAACAACAACAACAACAAAATACCAGAGACCCTAGTCAAAAATGGGCAGAAGAGCTAAATAGACATTTCTCCAGGGAAGATACTCAGATGGCCAACAGGCATAGGAGAAAATGTTCAACATCCCTATTATAGAGAAATGCAAATCAAGACCACCTTACTCCAGTTAGAATAGCCCATATTGAAAAGATCAGAAATAAGGAGTCCTGGTGAGAATGTGGAGCAAAAGGAACCCTCATTCACTGTTGGTGGGAAAGTAGACTGGTGAAGCACAATGGAAAATAGTATGGAGGTTCCTCAAAATATTAAAAAAAAAGATATGCTCTAAGATCCAGCAATTCTATTTCTAGGAATCTACCCAAAGCAAACAAAATCACTAATTTGGCGGGACATAAGCACTCCTATGTTCATTGTAGCACTATTTACAATAGTCAAGTTATGGAAACAATCTAAGTGCCCAAAGACATATTAGTGAATTAAGAAGATGAGGTGTATATACACAATGGATACTACTCAACTGTAAAAAGAAATGAACTCTTGCTATTTGCAACAACTTGGATGGAACTGGAAGTGAAATAGTCAGAAAGAGAAAGACAAATATTTCACTCATATGTGGAATATAGAGAAATGAAACAAAGGAGCTAAACAAAACAAACCCTAGACATATTGTTAGCATACGGATCCCCCAAACTCAAATGCTCTGAATGGGTTTTGCTATCAAGTGTATAAAGACAAAGCATATTCTTAGTGTGTAAGACCTTTAATAGAAAAGAATTTTAATGGAATTAGTGTATATAGCATAGAGAGAGAGAGGAGAAGAAAAGGTAATAATTTCCTAATAAAACACCCAAAGGTACCATCTCCTCAGGGATAAATGCCCAGCCAAACAGAGTTGGTGCAAAGCAGGGCCACTGAGTGGACCTGAAAACTTGCCACAAGCCTAAGGCACCTTCTGTCAGGGAACCACAGTTCCCAGTGGGTTGCAAGGCAACACATACTGCAGGTTGTCATGCTCCAGAATGTAGGCTGTTGAGAAATATTGGGTAAAATTTTGTCTACAAAAACTTGGAGGACAGACTACATGCTAACTGACTGTTTGTGTGGTATTACTATAGGAAAAAAATTACTACAGGGACTGCCAATGTTAATTGGCTCCTTCTTGCTGGTTTTTACTACAGTGAGATGAAAGCAGACAACATTAGCCAGTTCTAGAAACAGAGGTAGAAAGGAATATAGATCTGTTAAGGGAAAGTCCCTTTACTTCTTAACCTGCAGGTTAAATTTGGGGATTCAAGAGGTTGGAAAAGTCAACTCTTCTCTAGCAAACTTCTCAAGATAAAACTGTCATTCAAATCTTTTGTCATATACCTGTGAAAAGGCCACTTCCAGGCCCTTCAGACCCGTGAACCTCTTGGTGGCCTGCATCAGATTGATGGCATTGCTTTCCCTCCCAAGTTTATTGTTTTGAATGGCCTCAGGGCAGCAGTCATGAAATTGAGGAAGCACAGGGGCCAGCAAATAAAGGGAAGCATGCTCAGCTTAGGAACTTTGCCTACAGGAGACTTTAGGAATGATTATTGCAACTGGAAATTGTCAGAGGCAAAACCACAAGAACCTGCTAGAATTCTGCCAAAGAAACCAAAAGTCTGGCCTCTAAAAGCCTATGGTTATCCTAAAGCATCCCCTCCCCCTGCACTAGCAGGAAACTGGAGCATTTACCAAAGCTGCTGCTTTGGCTGTGGGGCCACAAGGATGGTAATTTCTTCCATTTCTTCATTAGCAATGAGTTAAGAATGGAGAAGAGAAGAAAAAGGAAGGAAAAGAAGTGTCTGGCAATGACAATATTCTGCCTCAGATGCTGTGTGGATTCTACAATAATGATACCACTATGGTATCACTTATGGTATCTTTAAGGTTATAGAAAGTAATTTTCCCTATAATTTTGAATTTGAAATAAGCAAAAAACATACACTTAATTAACATTCTTTAAAAAATAAGTTATACTTTCATATCACTCAGGCTAAAAATAGAAACCAGCTCCCTTGGTTGCCTATGAGATGACTCAGCCATATTCATAAGGGTGGGGGGAGAGAAAGAGGGAGGGAGTGAGGGAGAGGGAAAGAGTCACATTACAATCTACTGTTGTAGCTTAACCAAATTTGTGCGGATCTAACTTGTAGTGTGGTTTTAGTGAGAAAAAGTTCTGTCATAGTTATTAATTATTAACTGATTTGAGCTGTTTTGCATCAAAATTTATTATTGCACATATGCAGAAACTTGTCTGTGCAAGTCTGATGCCTGGAGGGGATGCACACATCTTTATACCCACAAACACATCAAAATTCTCAAATAGGCAGCCTGCACTGGGGCAGCCAAAGAGGTATGATGGGCGGGTCTTTCTAGGAGTAGAGTTAGAGGTTCTGCAATATGCAATGCTTTCCTTATGTCACAAGGATGGAGGACAAGAACAGAAAAGAAAAACTGAAAAAGAGGTGCGCCACAAGACCAGAAACCTGGCTCACACAAGGAGATGGGGGTAGAAGAGATTAGCATAGCCATTGACACAGCTGTGGAAACCAAGATCCTTAGGCACAGAGACACAGTTGCAGAAACTACTATCCTTAGGTGCAAACTAGTATCCTTAGGCAAGAACGCCTAGATTACAAAGCATAACATCTAAGCAGGTATCCGAGGGCAAGCGCATCCAAAAGTAAAGATACGGAGACTGAGCCCATTGTAAAATCTCCAATCCCTTTCAAATTCTGCATAGTTACCCAAAATTAGTGACCAACTGATGGCTCACAAGAAGTGAGCCTCTCCCAAACAGAAGACGATTGTATCAGTTCAGTGTCTGCACAGGCTCGGGGCAGCTGTCGTCTGCCCACCTGTGCACAGGTGGGCAGACGACAGCTGCCCCGAGCCTATGCAGGTGCTTATTTTCACCAACTCTCTCCTGCAGGGCAGCAGCTTCCTGCCTGCCCATGCCTGTACCATGCTGGGAATTCTCTTTACTGACCTTCCTTAGCGGGGGCTGCTCTCCTCAAGGCCACCCGCTGCAACCATGCAGGCCTCTCTCAGCAAACCTGTTCCTTCTGGTCAGCTCTTCCTGTCTGCTTGTGTCTATGCAAGTGTCCTTTATTCTTCTGTCCTTTTCCCTAATAAACCTGTTCTTTAAATATAACTAATGTCTCTTTCTCTTAGAGAAACTCACTGCATGCTGCTGAAATGGGAGCTCTGGTGAAACCTTTTCCCAGAGTGAACCCAAGGACCCCAAACTCCAAACCCACAGACTCCAAAAACCACAACATCATTTAAATATAACCCAGTTGCAAATACAGATGCCTTTTCAATGTGATGTTACTATTATTGTTTATTTGTAATAGATAATGGTGGTTCTATAGGCTGACATTCTGAGTAACTAAAGTGACAGTTCAAACTTGCTTTCTGCCAAAATGTATCAGGATGAGTTAGAAAGAATGCCCGGAATGTTGAAATTGATGTTTTCTCTCCCTCAACATGTTTGGTGTCAGGAACTGCCTTGGCTTAAATAGTGAGTTCATTTTATATCCCTGTAACTATGGGGATTTATGCTGGAGAAGGGGTGCTAGGGTGATGGAGCAAGGGGCCATGTTGGCCAGTGCTGGACTTATGTTAATACTTATCAGACCATCAATTTCAAAATGCAAAGGATCTGAGTGATTATTACATTTCTCACTTTTTATTGGGTTAAGCTGAGCTTTTGTCCTGTCTTGGTGATGGTGGTTTATCTAGTCTTCACGGTTAAACAAAAGATTGGAGTAGTTAGTGTATGGGTCAGAATCTGGAACTAAGACGTACTGCCTTGTTCTCTCTCCTGGTGTCTGCTAATTGTCTCTCTGTGGCCTCCTCCTCTATCAGATCATTGATGCAGATCCATCTCCAGTCCTTCTCTCATGAGACATTTTGCCAACAGCATTTCCATTAAGTCTTCCAGATGCCTAGTGTTCACACCACCAAAGGTCTCATTACCATCTGTGCCACTATTTTATTTCTCTGCTTTTTATTGGAATTAACATGAACTACAACATTATATAAGTTTCAGGTGTGCATCATTGAGATTCAACAAGTATATGCACTAATTAAGTTCACTGCTAAATGTCCAATTATAGCCTTCACCTTACTATTGTCTCCTTTGTCCGAACTTATCCATCCCCCCGATGCCTTCTCTTCTTATGGTCTTCTAGTGGTCTTCTAGTCCAAAAGCTTATTTTTCTTGAATTTAGTCCATCTGTTTGTTTTCTTTATATACTACATAGGAGTGAAATCATAACTGTACCATTATTTTAATTTCTTTCATTTCTTTTTTAGCAATGAGCTAAGAATGGAGAGGAGAAGAAAGAGGAAGGGAAGGAAGTATCTTGCAATGACAATTTTCTGTGTCATAGGGACACAGTGTTCCTCCTTTCTCTGCTTCCTTTCCACCTGAGTGAACCTTTCTGTCCTCCAGCACTGTGGACTCTCTGGCTTCTGTCCCTGCATTCCACAGAAACTAGCCTGAGTGTAGGTCAGTGGTCACTCCTGCTTCACCAAATCCAATGGCTATTTCTCCAGACCTTTGCTGACTTGACTTTCCTGCACATTGAACTATTTTGAAACTACTTTCTTGAAATTGTTCCTCATTTGGTTTCTTTGACAAGACTGACTTTCTCCCCATCTTCATACTCCTTAAATATTTATGTTCCTGCTCCACATTCATCCCTCCCAAGATGGTACTATTAATCGGGATGCTGGATAAATGTAGTGTCTTCAAGCTTGGATTCTGGAGTCAGTGCTCCTGGGCTCAAAGCCAGACTGTTGCATTTGGATCAGTTACTTAATTTCTGGGTGCCTCAGTTTTATCATCTGAAAAAAGGAGATATCACTAATACCATTGAATCCTAGGGCAAGTTAGGGATAATTAGGCAGCCTCAAGGACAGTGCAGGGACTTCAGGAGAGTTAAGGAGGGCTCCAAGATAAGGGCAACAAATTCCAAAGGGGAAGAATCAAGCACCCCAGGACTTATGACATTAGGGACTTACTTTATGACCTTAGGGTCAACAAGACATTCCAAATAGAGGGCAATGAAGAAAGAAAGATAAGGGCTGGGACACAGAGACTTAGTTCTGGGCACAGAGACATTTAGGCGGTGAGTGAGACCACCGAGAACCAACCAATCACAAAGAGACTGGTGGAGCTTTAGAATAATCAGGGAAAGAAGGTGTATGTTCCCTGAGACTAGGCTCCACTTCGGCTCACTTGCCCCTCCCTGGCCTGGTTCCACCAGCCTGGGAGTCCCACTTTATTCTGTTCCTTTTCTCCTTAATAAACTTTTCTTTCTCTAAACAAACCTGCCTCTTCTCACTTGCTTGCCTGAGCATCAGCAAAGTTCCTGCTGTGGCTTTGTGAGACACCAACCCATGGTGGTCTAGTAGTTGGGACTCAGCACTGCCGCTGCAGCCTGGGATCTGTTGCTGGCTGGGAGAGTAGGCCTGAAAACCTGCAATTCCGGTATCACTATGTCATAGTGTTTTTGTGAAAATTAAATTATTTAATTTCCATAAAGTGCTAAGAATGGGGCCTGGCTAATGGTAAATAGAGAGAGAGAGAGAGAGAGAGAGAGAGAGAGAAGGAAAGAAGAACTCTTTTAGTTAAGGACAGCTGAATAGATGTGGTTCTTGCTGAGATTCCTAAACAAGTCCTCAAGATTGGTGCTTAATTCACACATATATTGTTTAATGTTTAATTTCAAAGTTCTGATATTTCCCCCATCTGAACATTAGTGATCAAATAAACCAGGCTTCCTGTGTGACCCTGCCCTGGCTGCCTACTCCCCATCCCCTCTCCCTGTCCCTCCTCCAAGTTTAGACCTTCCAATTCACTACACTAAATTTCCAATTTACTACAGTAAGTAAAATTATTAACATGAAATCAACAATGTTTTCCTTCCCCTATAGAAATGAACAGGAGAGGGGAGGTATTTATCACTATTATCACAAGAGAAAACAATGGTAACAGAGCACAAATGAATCTTCCTAGAGGTGTAGGAGGGTGTTAGTGGGGGTGGTGATGGCGGTAAGTGGGGGATGCCTGGACCTCTGGCTTTGTAGTAGGAGAGGGGAGCAACGTACTTATGGGCTGTTTCTAGTCAGGTAAGTGAATCCCAGATGAATAAGAAATATTCTCCACAATGTTCAAAGCGCAGATTGCTGTGATATGTGAAAGAAGTGTTAGGGGAAAAAGGGGTGTATGAAAGGAGAAATTTTTACAATGTTTTGCCTTGGATTATACATACCCTACCTGGTATTCAATAAATGCAAGTCAAGAACTAGAGATATTTTTGGAATGACATTTGACTGATGCAGTATATTTCCTTATTGTACTACTGAGAGCAAATCATGTGGGCCCTGGCTCACTGGTGTTATATAAGTCAGTATCATCTTAAAGCCTGACACAGCTTTTCATTCGTCGCCAAACCATACTCCTTTATTTGTTGCGCCACATCTCCTTTTTGCTTTGCAGTTCAGCTGTCAATAACTTCCCCACCCCGGCATTTTAGCAATTATCAGACAACAGCTTTACCAAATCCACAGCTTCATGTTTGTGGTATGATTTTTCCCACTGACAGTAATTCATGCATTATTTCATCAATAAACATTTAAAAAATCCAGTTAGAAATTACAAACTTCTTATAGATGGAAAACATTTGGTAAAGTCTTTGTGTCTGCACATTTAATCTAACCTTCTTGCATTTTTCATAGTGTTTCCAAGGAATGTTAGTAACTCCTCAAAGGCATGTGTCATTTTAGTAACTCCTCAACAAACCTTCTTGTGCCGCATAGAGGGTGGATATTTACCTTATTTTACAGGTGGGGAGGGAAACTGTATCTCAGTGACAGGAAGTGAGGTAGTGACATGACCAAAAAGTGGCAACAATATTCAGGTTTTTGAGTCCAGTGACTGACTTTGCTTAGTTGAGTCATGAGAGGTTGTGCCAGATTTTAGTGGGTTTGTCCTTCCTCTTTTGATACTAAGAAGACCAAAAAAATAAAAAAAAAAGAAAGTAAGAAAGAAAGAATGCTCAGTCAGTATTTTACATTTCTGTGAGTAAATAGTGTCTGGGTGTTATTTTAGAAGTTCTGGAAACAGAACTCAATTTTTACCTTTTCATTATGCTCCCATCTCATATTACACTGAGGATGAATCATGAGGCAACGTCTCAATATTTTGCAAAATATCTCAATGCGAATGTGTGGGAAATTATTGCACATGATCAAGGGGTATAAATCATATGAAAATTGTGGGGAAGTTTAAAATTTAGTTTAATTTCTAAAGAGATAAATTATTGCATTTTGGGGAAATAGCAATAGTCAGAAATTGATGCTGATACCTGAATTATGAAGACTGTGGTTGTAAAGGGAATTTAGAAAGGAAATTCATGAAGTTTCAACACAATCTGTAGTGTTACAGTAAACTGGTTTCCAGAAAGGCTGTTGCAGTTTTGATGACACTTTGATGATTTGTTGGGTTTACCTGAATACCTCTTGAGCTTATTCTCAGAATTGTAGTGAAATGAAGGTCAGGGTCAATTGATAAAACTATTGGCTGTATCCATTACAAACATTGCAATCACATGGCCCCATGAGAACCTGATTTGACTGGTCACTGAGTGACCCAGCTAGTCACCTAGCCTGCTGAAATGATTTAGTTTCAAAAACAGCACTTTCTGCCATCAAAACATTTTTTTAACTGATACAAAGACTTACAAGGGCAAATGATCCCAAATTGCTGTCCTTTAGCACCTAGAACTCATATAAAATTCATTGGAGACCTAGAGTGTTGTATTGAAATAACTGCATACACAAAATGAATTCATATCACGTGTTCATAGAGGCTAATCGCATTTTTTACATATTCAACTCTTTGGACAGTGATTTCTATGATGTCCAACTGAAATTTCAGAGACTGTTAGTTTTGGGGGACCCATGGGTGTGCAAGAGAGAAGCCCTGCTCTTATGCTAGGGAGAGTGAAATGCACCTCAAGAAGGGAAATCACCCAGCAAGTGCAGAGTGGAGAGGACACGCGGAAGGAGTGACCAGTATGTCTAGAACGAGTGCGAAGGAAGAAAGAAAGGCTTCAGAGGGGATTGAGGAGTGATGTGGTATAAAAGGAGCTCCCTAGTGGGCAGGGAATAGAGAACTTCTGGATGGTGGGAATGGCTGTTTATTCTGTGTTACACTCTCTTTAAATGGGTGCTGAAAGACTAACTGTTGCACTTTACTTTTAGAGTTTCTTCAGAAAACATAGCCCAGATTTGACTTCTCATCTTTTTATAAATACAAACAAGAAATTATTTCACAGTCATTCCAGCGTGAAAATGGGCTTACATAGGCATTGGAACCATGATGAAAATAAGAATTGAAATAATTTTTCGGGTAACACCTAGATTCTACATCACTATAGGTACCACTATTGCCTTTTTCATTTCTGATTGCTTTATCAGTGCTGAAGGTTTTTTTTTTGTTGTTGTTTTTGTTTTTTTTTAAAGATTTATTTATTTATTTATACAAGCACTGGGTACATTCAGAAGCACGGGAGGGTGAGAGAATTCACCAGAGCCAGAGCGGAGAGTAGAACAGGCAGAGTGATGAAGTACATTGCTGAGGGGAGCAGCGAGCGGCAGGAGGGGTCTGCGCGCCATGTGGGACCCTCGCCCGGTGGCCCGGGATCGAACCGGTGCTACAGAGGCTGCAGGCAGCTTCACAACCCAGCACTTAACCGCTGCGCCACCAGGGAGGCCCAGTGCTGAAGTTTTAAAGAAATCTGATGGGGGCCTCCTTGGTGGCACAAGGGGTTGGGCACCACACTGTGAAGCTGTCTGCAGCCTCTGCAGCACAAGTTCAATCCCCAGCCAGCCAGGGAGCAACCCACATGGTGCAGCAGACCTCTCCTGATTCGCCCGCTGCTCCCCTCAGCAGTGTATTTCAGTCAATCTGCCTGTTCTGTTTCCCACTCTGTCTCTGGTGGGTCCTCTCACCCCCCACATACCCCAGCTCTTGTATGCATAAAGAAATCTTTAAAAAATTAAAAAGGGCCTCCCCTGGTGGCGCAGCAGTTGAGTGCTGGGCTGCGAGGCTGCCCGCAGCCTCTGCAGCACCGGTTAGATCCCCGGCCACCAGCAAGGGTCCCACATGGCACCACAGACCTCTCCTGCCATGCCCGTTGCTCCCCTCAGCAGTGTATTTCGTCGGTCTGCCTGTTCTGTTCCCCGCTCTGGCTCTGGTGAATTCTCTCACCCTCCCGCACTTCTGACTGTGCCCAGTGCTTGTATAAATAGATAAATAGATGAATAAAACTTTTAAAAAAAATAAAAAATAAAAAAATAAATCTGATGTATGAGGTGGGATGTCAAGTCAAAAGGTCTAGTTTTGTGAATGTTTGAAAATCATATTTCAGAGCCAAACCTTTCTTTGAAGCTACTATCTTCTCACTACAATCTTTACCTATTGTAAAGTTTCCTGGAAATATTCATTAAGTGACACAGTACATCACTATCATGTGTTTCTATTTTCTTCTGTTAAGGTATATTCCTTTAGAAAAAGAAAACTGAGGCCTGGAAAATAATTGTAAATGTGATACTTTTTTTTTTTTTAAACTGAGGGTTGGTTCTGATTTGGAAATGTAAGCCACGCAAGGAAACAGACACACAGGCGATGTTATAAAGTATAATATTTAGCTATTTAAAAAATGTTCAGCTTCACCTTCATTTTTGTAAGGAGACAGAGAGAGGTGGGGAGAGGCAAGATGGGAGGGAGGGAAAAAGAGACTGCAAAGCAATGTATTCCTTTGTGTATGTAGCCTTATTATTATTTCTAATATCATTAATAATAGGTAGCATTTACTGAGTGCTTACCCTGTGCCTCTGAGGTAGGTATTATCATTATCTTCATTTTACAATTGAGGGAAATGAGGCCCAGAGATGTCAAACCATTTGCCTTAGTCACTCACATGAAATAACTGAAATTTGAGTCACTGTGGTCCAGCACGTGTTTCTGAATGGCTGTTCTAGAGCTACTTTCTTTGTGAACTTGCTAGTTTGCATGAAGGCATTCGTCCTGGCTAAATTTCCAGCCTGCTTTCTTTTCCTCTTAGATATTTATGAGTGCATGTCATGTGTGTCTGCCTGTACATATCTGTAGGTGTAAACTTTGCATGTGTAGACCATCTCTGCAAATTTTCATAAACAACTACTATCATCCCAGAGCAGATGGGCCATGGCTATGGCAACATCCCCCACCCCCAGCCCCCTATCAATGACAACATAAAGAGTTGTGTTTCACTCCCTCTGGTGCCAGATGCATATGAGAGGGGACCTGAGGGATTGGGGGTCTTCTCCACAGTCTTGCAGGGCACAGGCTAATGGAGGCTCTGCTGTTCTGCACCATATACACAGCAGGGGAGGAGAGCTTGAGGATCACATGCTAACACTTAAATGCCACTTCCTGGCAGCGACAAGTCACTTGTGCTTGCAGCTTCATGTCCAGGCTAGTCATGTGGCCCCTCCTAAGTCAAGAGGGTGGGAAATGTGGGGGAGCAAGAATACTTCATGAGTAGCAATTCTCTCTGCCACAGCTACTTTCACAACAAACTACTTTAAAAGTTTTAAGTAACAGAAAACCACTGAATCATTGAATAATGCAAATTTCAAACATTAAGCCAGGAAAGAACCTGTCTCAGCTATTCAGAATTTCTGGGCAACCTCTTCCCTCACCTGCTTTGCCTGGTGTGGTGTTTCTTTCCTTGGTGGGTATATTAGACAGTGGGTTACACTTGCTTCTTGGCTCAGTCTTCTGGCACTTTCTGGATTCCACCGGCTATGTGGAATCTTCCAATGACTGAGATTCTCCCTCAATTTTGCCTCTAGCTTAATAGAGGTACTTCTCTCCTGCTGAGAGTTAGTCTAGTTTTGCATAAGACCTACTGTCATGGTAAAGATCTTGCCTTTTTGCCCAATTCCCTAAATACATACAACAAGAAAACTATCTCCAAAACTGCAAAGAGAATAAGAAATATTATTGTATTTTGCCCCTCTCTCCTGATTCTGTACTCTGACCACTGGTTCTTCCAAAGGTGCTTTTATCTGCCCAATACCATTGATAGATGGCTGGCCAGCTATCCACTCATCCAAAAAATATAAAGTTCTTACCAGGTAAACTTTTGAATGAGTCTCCTTTGCATCACTCCTTGATCCTAAATTTCATTAAAGATATTTCTTCTAGAAACGAGCCTACTGTTATTTCAGCCTCAGTCACTTCCCCAGAGAGCAAACAACTTGCTGGTGGCTGTAACCAGTGTGCATGGTTTATTGAATTTCCCTCGGGGACTTGACCATGGCATATACTTGATGGACATTCAGATCCTAAAAAAAACAAAAGGAAGAAAATGTCATAGAATGCCCCAGTGTTCCTTTGAGATAGCAAATATGAGGGAGAATGTTTACGATCTTATCAATACAGATGGGGAGAAGAGACAAAAAAGTAATAAACATGCTTAATATATGCTATAAAAAGTATCTCACCAACATGTAACATAGGGCAAGTAAAAATCCCAGCCATAAAACTCACCTCCTGAAACATTAGAGGCAAAGTTTAGACTAGACATTCACACTGGAAAGTTTATTTTCCTGTGAAAGTCACACACAGTTATGTTAAAAACAGGCCCCTAGATGCAGTTATTTATGCTAAGTCCCACATCATCAAACTGAGAGTTAATTGCATTTTCAATTTTACCAGCAATGAAATTTTAAGCGAGGTAATCAGGAGTCACCTACTCAGCACTCCTTAGTTATCTGCCTGATAAATGCCGTAACCTGGCATCACCATGTGCCTTTTACTTCATCTAAATCTTTGTTGTGGCTTCCTTCTGCCTATAAATGCCTTTCATTTTGTAGCGCTCCTTGGAGTTTCCTTCTGTAGCCTACATTGGATGTCGCCTGATTCATGATTCATTGAACTAAGTCAATAATATCTTTAAAATTTACTGAGTGGATTTTTTTTAGCAGAGAGGATAAATGCCACAACTGGAAGCATACCGGTTGCTGGCTTTCTGGACTGCTAATACCACAGTGCTCTTATCAGGCTAAAACCAGTGGTCCAATCAGACAAACCTTAGGCATCAACCTGTGACCTTTGGTTCTTAGCTTGGTGTTTAGTGGCCTCTGCAGCAGCAAAGGCTTTTTACACAGGTGGGGATTATTGGTGCTCTAAACCCAATTTGTGTGGGAAGGAGGATGGATTTGAGAGAGTAGGGGAGGCTTTGTGATTGAGACAGCCTTTATGCTTTAAGGTTATGGGGAAAATCCTCTTTCTCAAGATCTCCTCTGCCTCCCCACTTCCCCACTATGGTAGTTCACATATTCGCTTAGTCACAGCAATGGAAATTCCACTAATTAGGGATTCACTTATGTTAACAAGAATCCTTTTTAAGATGCAATTATCTCAGGATGGCAATTGCTAATTCACAAGTTCATGCAAATTTTCTTAATCAGATTGTTTTTCTTTTTAACACTTAGCAGAGATTAGTCTCTTTGAGGAAATGGAAGGAGAATTTGGCATTTTGTGGTACTGTGGGGTGGAGGTAGGCAGAAGGTAAAGACAGGAGGAGAAAAGGTAACTAAAACATGTTTTTCCAATTATCAAAATCCTTCATGCAGTTCATGCTTAAGAGCTCAGGCCCTAGGCCAGACCACTCTTTTTCACTGTGATGAGTAAGGGACTTCACTCCCGTTGACCTCTCTACCAGGAGGAATACACACTTACATCATAGGGTTTTGTTGTGATGGCTTTAGCTTAAATGACTTAATATGTATAAAGAGTTTAGTGTAGCGGAAATAATCAATATTAGCTATTTTTGGATAATTTAGAAAACAAAAGAAATAAGAGTTGCTCAAAGTTCTGTAGCATATCTCCAACACATCTGTAGAGGCAGGATGGGCACAGTGCAGGATCTCTATGACCCAAGCAGACTGAGTAAAGGAGAAGAATCCTAGGAGCCCTCGGTGGCTTTTTCAGGCTTTTATTGGGTTTTACCAGGTAAAATGGTATGCAGGGGTGCCTACCAGCCTCCCGGCCCCCCACAAGTCTTCACTCTTTCTGGGCTCTCTGGGGTTCTCTCATGGGCTCTGCTTCTTCCTTCTTATATCTCTTTTGCTCTGCTGTACCTTTCGCTCTGCTGGCGTCCCCATGATGCTGCCCTTATGAACCCAGTCTCAGCCCAGGTGTACCCACTTACATATGCCCACACTCTACTCCAGGTGTCTGCCATTAAGCATGTATTCAGGACCACAGGGATCCATCATCAATCCTAATGGCGGAGAGCAGAAAAGCCTGATACTATTTTACCTTACCCTCCACCATCATACCTTAAAATGACCCTGTTAACACTAGTCTATTTCTATCCAGTATGTTTATCTACCTTATACAAATATACATATAAACTGGGATCACACTGTAATTTTATCTTAGTGTTCTGGTGGTTATTCCTCCCACCCCCCAGTAACTTAGAACTTCCTGGGAGGACTTCATGGAGGAGGTGGCCAGTAAATGTACATGATCTTCCACAGTCTGATTTGAAAGGAGTTTCAAGTCAAAGGGTATAGTATAGACACAGAATAAAGCAGGAAGACCAGTAGGAAGTGAGGATACCAATGTGGACTAGGGGGGTTCTGGAGATGAGAAGGTCGAAGGAGAGCTGGGGTTTGACTGTGGAACAAAGGCTCTCAGGCACTGATAGTCGGTCAGATAGGAAGTGGGTTTAGGGAGACCAACTGCAATAATCCAGGGCAGAAAGGGTGAAAGATGAAAATAGGGCTTGCACTATTCCTATTGTAATAAATAGGAAAATTATGGCTATGGCACTCAGCAGTGGAGAAAGCACTGATAAAATATGCTGGCTGACTAGATAAGGGATGCTTGGGGAAGTAGGGAGAGATAAAAATGGACCAGAGGGTATACATTTCAAACCTTTGAGACTGGGATTTTAAAAGATTAACACAGAGCAGTAGATAGAAACCGGATGACAGTGATACTGAAATTGAAGGTTTTCGGGCCTAGTCTCCCAGCCAGGAATGGATCCCAGGCTGCAGCGGCAGCGCTGAGTCCCAGCCACTAGACCACTACAGGTTGGTGTCTCACAAAGCTGCAGCAGGAAATTTGCTGATGCTCAGGCAAGCAAGCGAAAAGTTTATTGAGGACAAAAGGAACTGAAATAAATTGGGACACCCAGGCCATGGAACAAGACCAGGGAGAGACAAGGGAGCCGGAGTGGAGTTGCGTCTCAGGGAATATACACATTTTTTCTCTAATTATTTTTTTTTAAAGATTTATTTATTTATGCATACAAGAGCTGGGGTACAAGCCAAAGTTTTTTTTGGGGGGTGAGAGGATTCACCAGAGACAGAGTGGGGAACAGAACAGGCAGACTGACTGAAATACACTGCTGAGGGGAGCAGTGGGCAATACAGGAGAGGTCTGCTTGCCATGTGGGTCACCTCCCTGGCCGGGGATGGAACTTGTGCTGTAGTGGCTGTGGTCAGCTCATGGGTTGTGTCATAACCCCTTGAGCCACGAGGGAGGCCCCTTCCCTAATTATCCTCAAGCTCCACTAGTCTCCTTGTGATTGGTTAGTTCTCGGTGTTCTCACTCACTGCCTAAACGTCTCTGTGCCCAGAACTAGGTCTCTGGGCTGTCCCAGACGTTACCATTTTTCTTCATTGTCCTACACCCGGAATGTCCTGTTTAACTTAGTCCTGGGGTGTTTGACTATCTCCTATCAGAATCAGTTGCCCTTTCCTTTATTCCTCTTGTTGTCCTATCTCTGGAGCCTTCCTTAACTCTCCTGAAGTCCCTAAAGCTACCTGATTATCCTAACTTGCCCTATGACACAACAGGATTAATAGTAAAATGAGTATAGACAACTCCTTTAAGGACTCCTTGTCAATGAAGATTAGAGCTTGGAATTGTAACTAAATGGGGAGTTAAATGCTGACAAGTCTTTTGTTTTGCTTATTTGCATTTGTTTTATTTTGTTTTCTTCTTAGAGGTAAGGAAGGCATCTGTCCAGTGAGATGGAAACTCAGGTAGATAAAGAGGAAAGAGAAGATAGGGAATGTGGAATGGCATGGACCCCAGGTGGGGGAGTCCATTTCCAAAAGGAAAAGATTCCCATTCTTTTCTGAGAAGCATGAGGAGATGGGGGTGGGAGTTGTCAACATATCACCATGAAAAGGACTGAAGGACATCAAGTCACTGGCTAAGTGTAGAAGGCAAGTGTGGGACTGGAGATTTTCGTAGGATAGAGATCATTCTGACCAACCATGAGCAGAAGATGCGTAGCATTAAGATTTTTTTTTTAAAAAAGGTATGTGAGAGCTTTGAGATTCATCTTATTTAATTAGAGGAGCACATATGCCAATTTTCAACCAGATTTAAAATAGATCAATATGCTATAAAATGCCCTAGTTATATAAACATAATTGTTGAAGCCATCTTCTTTCAGTGCAGCAGCAAAGGAAAATATAAATCTTCAAGTTATGTGCTAATTAAGTTCTCCATTAAAACTTGTGGTTGGATGAAGGGTATAGAAAGGACAGCGGCTTCTCCATCTATGGAGGAAGTGACCATAATGAGTTCTTCCATTTGTTCAGTGCTGTTCAGTCTAGAAGATATGTTCACTCATTATCTCACATGCTAAAAGGACTGGAAGGGATACAAATCTTGAATGCAAATCATACTGGAAATATATTACCAGAGAAGTATAAGAGTCTCTTCATGATGAGTAACTCATTTCTAGAAAAATCGTGTAGAAAAGAGGTTAGTTTAGAACAGATCCAGTTCTTCTAAGACTTTGTTCAAGAAACTTTCTCCAGGTTGGACACATTTACAAATTTGATACTTTGTCACTAGATAAAATATTTCTTTCTTGTTAAATTTATTAGGCTACCTGGAAGGCTCTGAACTTCTTGAAATTTCAGTTAGGACTTTCAGACAGTACAACAATAATTGTTTCTTGAATAGCTTTGAGCTATTGTCCAAGAATGTTGACATATTTTTGTAGATTAGGCCAAATTTCTGTGTAAGCATTTTGAAACATCTGTTTGGCATTTAGGATAAGCTACCTGTCCTAAGGACAAGCTGACATCACTAGTCACTAGGACTCTTTAGGACCTTCTATACTAGTTTCCAGTGCTGCTTTTTCACTGAATTATTGGATTATAGAAACTGAATTATTGGATTTCCCATGTGTAATAGTATTGATGGGAATAATTTTACATTTTATATCCTTTATAGTTTTATATACTCATTTTCTCTCCACAAATCCCTGTGAAATGTCCAGGGCAAGACAATGCCAATATTCCTTCCCTCCTTCCTTCCCTCTCTCTCTCTCTTTCTTTATTTTCTTTCTTCCTTTCTTTCCTTTCTTATTTTATTTATACAAGAACCGGGGTACAGGCCAGATGCGCAGGAGGATGAGAGGATTCACCAGAGAGAGCAGGGAACAGAACAGGCAAACCAACGAAATACACTGCTGAGGAGAGCATCGGGAGAGACAGGAGAGGTCTGCTCGCCATGTGTGTTGCTCCGAGGCTGTCGGGGATCGAACCGGCACTGCAGAGGCTGTGGACAGCTCCACAGAGCTGCGCTCAACTGCCTGCACCACCAGGGAGGCCCCAACAATGCCAATTTTTCAACAAGAAATTAAACCTGTAGTGAGAATGATTTGCCCAGTCACTGCTAATTAGCATGAAAAACAGTATTTGAACCTACATCTCCTGACATGCGCTTTTACTCATTTAATCTGATATTTTGATGCCTATTTATGGTGGAATTTGACTCAAGAGCAGTAATGGGAATGAATTTTATTTATATTAGATGAAATTATATGCAATTTCCATTTTTCTATGTCTAAAAATGGGTGACAATTGGCAATATCATGTGAATTCTACTTAATATAGGTAGCCACGTCCTATGTGGACATAGTATAAACTTCACAATCATACTAACCTAAGCTAGAAGTCCAATTTTACCCCATGTCAGAATTGTTACTGCCTTAACATTATTTGACTTCACTCAGCCTTTAAAAAAAGGTTGACAGTGCTCTCTGCTCTAGAGGTCCTTATGAAGATCACATAGCACAGTGTTTGCAAAATACTTTTCTTAGCACATCATGCATTCCAAATCAGAAACAAGTCACAGCCAATATTATTGTGAAATGTTAAGAAGTACAACATTGGGGGGGGGGGAAAGAACATTTTGTTTATTTTAGGTTTAGCTCTGTGCTTTAAAATGAAAAATAACTTGTCACTCTTTTTTTTTTTTTTAATAGAGGCATGTTTTTATTTATTTATTTATTTTATTTGTTTGTTTGTTTTGTTTATACATGCACTGGGTACAGTCAGAAGCGCGGGAGGGTGAGAGAATTCACCAGAGCCAGAGCGGGGAGCAGAGCAGGCAGAAGGACCGAAGTACACTGCTGAGGGGAGCAGCGGGTGGCAGGAGAGGTCTGCGCGCCTTGTGGGACCCTCCTCTGGTGGCAGGGGAGCAGCCGGGGATCGAACCGGGGCTGCAGAGGCTGCGGGCAGCTTCGCAACCCAGCGCTCAACCGCTGCGCCACCGGGGAGGCCCAAACTTGTCACTCTTTTTTTGTACTACTGTGCTATATTTTAATTTAATATTAATAAATAATTTATTTAGGAGTGTGTGACAAGGAGGGACATTATTGATCATTTGAGTTGATTGCATTTTATGTATACTATTTTCTTATTTTCTGTAATAAACAAATTGTGATTTTTAAAAAAGATTTATTTATTTATGCACTGAAGAACTGGGGTATAGGCCAGAGGTGCAGGGGGTGAGAGGTTTCACCAGAGACAGAGTGGAGAGCAGGACAGGCGGATCTACTGAAATACAGTGCTGAGGGGAGCAACAGGCAAAACAGGAGAGGTCTGGGCCTCCTTGGTGGCGCAGGCAGCGCTGTGAAGCTGTCCTCAGCCTCTGCAGTGCCGGTTCGATCCCTGCCAGCCGCAGAGATGCCCACATGGCGCAGCTGACCTTTCCTGTCTCACTCCCTGCTCCCTTCAGCAGTGTATTTCAGTCAGTCTGCCTGTTCTGTTCCCCACTCTGTCTCTGGTGAATCCTCTCACCCCCCGCATCTCTGGCCTGTACCCTCGTTCTTGTATAAATAAATAAATCCTTTAAAAAATTTTTTTACATTAAAAAAAAAACAGGAGAGGTCTGACATGCCATGTGGGTAGCTCCCCACCCGGGAATTGAATTCAGGTGGTTGATTCCCCTTGCAGTGATAGCGCTAAGACTTAACATTTATACCATCAGGGAGGCCCAGCAAATTGTGATTTTGTAGTGGAAATGAAGTTATAAAATAAGTTATAAATAAGTTATAAAAGTGATAAAATATCAGGAACATAAAAAAGAGCTTACTAAAAAATCATTAGCCTTTAGCAAAAACCCATATCCTTCTTCCTTCTACTTATATTGGTTCTTTCACTTAAAAATATTTCCCTGCCTGTTATGTTCCATGAACTGTGAGGAGGTAAAAGGATAGAATTCTTAATTCATAGCTGGTTATTGTTTATTCATCGACTCATCAGAATGTGGAAGTACCAAGAATATGCCCTGCCTTAAGTGGCCAGATGCATGTACTCTGTACGCATGTCAGCTCACTAAAATGGATCTGGGTATATAAACTCGGCTTTAAAAAAGTGTTAGATTATGCCTATCATGTAGTCAATAGCAAGTGTAGACTAATTTATAGATATAAATATATCTTTCCACTGAAAATCTTATCAAAGATGCTAATAGGCATTAACTATCATTAAAAGCCCTCTGCTATTATTAAAGAAACAAATAATCAAGAGAACTCACCAAGGAAGAATAAAATAAAATTAGAGCTTTATATTAAATGACTGTTTACTTTGGGATGGAGAAATTCATAACTGAAATTTATGAAGCAATCCTTTAAATAGACAATGGCTATTGATTGATGTGTTAGCAGTTCTGTTCTGTGGTTGGCAACAGCCCAAACAATGTATTTCTCCTTCCTGCGCAATATAGGTTGTGTAAAGTCAGCTTCTGATTCAACATTTTAAGTTTGAGTTAAATGGCAATGATATTCATCAATGATTTTAAATATTATGTTTAGGAAATGCATATATTAATATAATCTTTTTTTTTTCTAGAGGATGCCTTTATCATAATAGACAGTTGAGTTGAAGTCCTGTCTTAATCCTATTCAACTACATAATTTTTGGTAGGACACTGAACAATTCCAAAATTCTGTTTTCTCATCTGCTAATTAGGCACAATGGTTTCTAAGGCACAGGCTGGTTGTGAGCATTTAATGAGAATGGCTAAGGAAGTTGTTGCAGACAGTTTCCAAGACACAGCAGAAATTAAAAAAAATATTATCTTTCATTCAAAAAAGTCTGACAAATGGGATGTGTAGTTTTCAAGGATATGCTAGGGTTTTTGTCTTTTGAAATAGCTAGGTAGTATTCTTTTAATTATATATTCCACATTTTTTTTATCTAGTCATCTTTCAATGGACATTTACACTGGCTCCATGCCTTGCCTACTGTGAATATTGTTGCTATGAGATTAGAGTGCACAAATCTTGGCATATTAGTGTTTTTCATATTCTTAGGGTAAATACTTTTGCTGGATCATATAGCATTTCCATTTTTATTATTTTGAGGAATCTCAATACGATTTTCCACAAAGGCTGCATAAAATTATATTCCCACCAACAAGGGATAAATGCTCCTTTTTCTCCACAACCACATCAACATTTGCTGTTTCCAGTCTTCATGTTGTAAGTCATTCTCACCGGGGTAAGGTGATATTTCATTCTGTTTTGACCTTCGTTCCCTCATAATAGGTGGTTTTAAACATTTTTTTTTTCATGAGCCTTATAGGCCATCTGAATGATTTCTCTGGAGAAACATCTATTTAGGCCTTTTGCCAATTTTGTATTTTTTTTATTGTTGAGCTATATAAGTTATTTATGTCTTAAAAATTAACCCCTTGGGCCTCCCCTGGTGGCGCAGTGGTTGAGTGCTGGACCGCGGTTGAGTGCTGGACAGCGAGGCTGCCCGCAGCCTCTGCAGCGCCTGTTTGTTCCCCGGCCACCTGGAGGGTCCCACAAAAAAAAAAAATTAACCCCTTGTCAGATGTGTGATGTGTAAATATGTTCTCCCTTTACGTAAATTGTCTTGTTTTTTTGCTACAAATGCTTTTTAGTTTGATATAGTCTGTGGTATTATTTTATTCCCACTGCCTGTCCTTCTTTCTTGTTATGGATATCACCATATAGTTATGGTCACAATTGGATTGATGGAAGGGTGAGTGAATGAGTGAAATCAAGGTGTCATAAGAAAAGTTGGTCTACTAAAAGAAATGACTCATCACTTACATTCCTATGCCCTCAAAGTTACAAACACGGTGTGAAGAGATCATAAAAGTTGATTGCAAAATAAAATGGGTGTTGATATTTGATCAACTAATATAGATTTAATAAATCTATTCAACTAATACAGATTTAATAAATCAACTTTTTAAATTGGTTGTTATTTAAATAAGCCTGTTTGATTTGATTTTCTAAACATTATCAGAAAATAAATTTTACTTCATTGTTGATACTGCCAAATAATTTCCTTGGTTTTGAATTACCTGAGGTCTTAAAAAATAGAACAAAACACATATTCCCATAGTTGATTTTATCTGTCCTCTAATATCCTGACTATTTTATTTTCAGAAATGTATTTGAAGCCACAGTCACCTTGGCCACTGGTAAAGTGCATGTTATTTGCTTCTCTCAGAAGAAACTGTTCTTTCAATTAGGTACCATGCAGTGTTTGAACACTGTTCTCTTAGGTCTTTTTTTATTTTTAAATTTTTATTTTTTTAAACAATATTAGCTTCTCCCACCCACTCAGGTGGAGTCCCATAGAGTTTCCTTCACCAATGCACCTGTGCACCATCACCTCAGTCCCCTGTGCTCTTCACTCCCTCCCTCTGATCCCTCTCCCTCCTCCTCCCCTGCAGGATGTCTCTGGTTTATAATTGTCTGTTTTTGCTTTGTTGTGTTTTGTACTGTTATTATTTTTTTACACTGATGTCTTATTTGGTTCCCCTATATTCCTGCTATAAGGGAAACCATCCGATATTTTTCTTTTTCCTTCTGGCTTATTGTTCTCTTAGGTCTTAAAGAAAACACTGCACTTTCTGGAATTATGGAAAGAAGAAAGTCTTGTGTTCTCCAGTATTATGGCAAATCTATACAATTACAGAAGGCAGCTGTTGCTTAGAGTTATTTCATACTGGTCTAGGAGTGTTTATCTTTGAATATAGAACACTTTACTTTCAGATAAAACTCAAAAACCAATTTTTAATAACTGTAAAATATCAAGCAAAATGATTATCTTATGATTATTATTTCTGATTCAGGTAGGGCAAAATGTTCTGAATTTATACCCTCATGTCAATTTCAGTTTGAAAATGTAAGACTTGAAGGCATAAAAACTGGTGCCTTTTCTTCATACATGGAGACTAACCTCTCTCTCTCTCTGTTTCTTTTCCACTGTCCCCCTTCTTTCCCTACTTTGCTCTCTCTCTCTTTCTTTTCTGTTTCCCAAAGACTTAAAGTGGTACATAAAGATAGAAAAAGTAAGCTAAAATTAATATAAGCCTAGTAAGAAATACAAGGTAAAGGAAACAACAAAGGATAGCAAAGTTAAAGGGAGAAAGGAATAAGGTTCAGTGCCCAGTTGTAGCCAAAAACTCCCAGGTACTTGTTTGAGGTAGACTGAGAGTGTGGAACTAAGACTTTTTTTTTTTTTTTTTTTTTTTAAAGACTTTTTTTTTTATTTTTTATTTATTTATTTTTTTTAAATATTAAATTTTATTTTTATATTCCCCCATACAATTGCAAACGCCCCATTCTGACCCCAATCCTTCCCCTCCCGCCCCCCACCCCCCAACAAGTGTCTCTGGTTCATAGTTTTTTGTTGATTTTGATTTTCACTTTCTTATATTCATTTTCCTGGTCCCTTATTTAAGTTTTCTAGATTCCTGCTATGAGTGAGACCATCCGGTATTTTTCTTTTTCTTTTTGGCTTATTTCGCTGAGCATGATCCCTTCCAGCGCCATCCATGTTGCTGCAAATTGCATGTGTTTATCTTTTTTGAATGCTGAGTAATATTCCATGGTATATATGTACCACATCTTCTTGATCCAGTCATCTATTTTTGGGCATTTGGGTTGTTTCCAAAGCTTAGCTATTGTAAACAGTGCTGCTATAAACATAGGGGTGCAGGTGTTCTTTGGAATTGATGTTTCTGTGTCCTTTGGGTAAATACCTAGGAGTGGAATTGCTGGATCATATGGAAGCTTTATCTTTAGTAGGTCAAGAAATCTCCACACAGCTCTCCATAGTGGTTGGACCAGTTTGCACTCCCACCAACAGTGCACAAGAGTTCCTTTTTCTCCACATCCTCGCCAACATTTGTTGTTGCTAGTTTTTTTAATATGTGCCATTCTCACTGGTGTGAGATGGTATCTCATGGTAGTTTTGATTTGCATTTCCCTGATGACAAGTGATGTTGAACATTTTTTCATATGTCTGTTGGCCATTTGCATTTCCTCTTCAGAGAAGTTTCTTTTTAGCTCTTCTGCCCATTTTTTGACTGGATTATTTTCTTTGTTGTTGCTGAGTCTTATCAGCTCTTTGCAGATTTTTGTGATCAGTGTTGGGTGCAAAAATGTTCTCCCAGTTGGTGGGGTTTCTCTTTGTTTTTGTTATTGTCTCTTTTGCTGTGCAGAAGCTCTTTAATTTGATGTAGTCCCAGCTGTTTATCTTTGCCTTCACTATCACTGCTTTGGGTGATGTGTCTGTAAAGATGTCTTTGATCTGCAAATCCCGTAGTGTTTCGCCTATATTTCCTTCTATGTATTTTATGGTTTCAGGTCTTATGTCTAAAAATATGGAACGCTTCACGAATTTGCGTGTCATCCTTGCGCAGGGGCCATGCTAATCTTCTCTGTATCGTTCCAATTTTAGTATATGTGCTGCCGAAGCGAGCACTGGAACTAAGACTTCTAACTGGCAATGTCAGAAAGTGAATACAATCAGTTTTTCCAAAAGGAAAAATAAGTCAGTCACCTAGGATAATCACCATTTCTTGACAATGAGACCAGAAGGAATTTTTTCTATTCTGGGCCCTCACAGAGGTGATACTATGTATTATAATGAACAAAATCTTTGACAACTTTCTCAGCAATACACAGAGATCATTCTCATGCGGGCACTTTACCATTTGGCAAAAAGTAATTCAGCTCTGCAGGAGGGGAGGTTAGAGAGGTGCTAATTATATAATATGGTCTAAGTGAAATAATTTTTCTTAAAGATTTATTTATTTATTTATACAAGCACTGGGTACAGTCAGAAGCGCGGGAGGGTGAGTGAATTCACCAGAGCCAGAGCGGGAAGCAAAGCAGCCAGACTGACAAAGTACACTGCTGAGGGGAGCAGAGGGCAGCTGGAGAGGTTTGCGCGCCATGTGGAACCCTCACCTGGCAGCTGGGGATCGAACCTGCGCTGCAGAGGCTGAGGGCAGCTTCGCAACCCAGCACTCAACCGCTGCGCCACCGGGGAGGCCCTGAAATAATTCTTAATGACCTATCTTCATTTGAATCATGTAATATCTAAATTGATGGTAAGTTTTACATCCTTTAAGACATTGATTTTCAAACTACAGATCGCATCTATTAGGTACAGTAAAATTAATTCAGTGGGTTGCAAACAAATTTTGAAAAGGAAAAAATAGAAGAGAAAATACAAGATAACAAAATCAGGGTGTCGAGATTTGTTTCCTAGTTTCTTTCAAATGTATGTAGTAGTAGGTCATGAAGCATACTTATTTTCTTACTGTGAGCTAAAAGGTATGAAATAGCTTCCTTGCCTAATTTTGCAGAAGGTATTGCTTGACAGTTAATACTAAGACTATCACCCTTGGTAAATACCTTGAGAACTGCACTTTCGAATTCAGTCATTTACTGGGGCTGGGCGTGGGGGTGTTGAAGTGGGGTTGAGGTGGAGAAAGAAGCATTTGAATACACTGGAAAAATGGAGGTCACTGAGAAGTCCTACTGCTATATAGCAGTACACACCAGGGAAGTAAGAGAATTTCTGGAAGCAAAAGGAAAGCCTGCATAATTAAATACATGGCTTAGTGTGGAGCCTCAGTTATACCCTGGTTAAAAGTTGGGAGTTATCTATCCAAAATAGTAACTTTGGTTCTTTTTACAGGTGATAAACATACTGCAGATCTAGGGATACATAATATGCTGACTGCAGAACTATGATAAAAGCACATCATTTACAATAAAAGAAAAACTATAAAAATGTACCCTTTGTTTCTACAATGTAAGTCTTCCAGATGCCAAAAACAATTTCAATCCTTTATAGTTTGATCAGATTTTACAAACTATAATTTAAAAATTCAACTTGTTCTACTCTCAAAGCTTTAAAACCTTGGTGTGTTGGAGTTCCACAATTAAGATTTCACAGGTGAAATTGTTACATTTTATTCACACCATAATTAAATGCAAGAGGAATAACAACCCAAGAGGTTCTAACATTGCATGCTTTAAATTATCTTCTATCTTTATAAAAAGATGTATTTATTTATCATAAATTATCTTTTTATTGATCTTGTCTTATCCACCATCTATAGGTTCCCTGATGTCAGTATATATATATGGTTGTATATTTTTTAAGAGAGAAAGATTATTGAATAGCTTACTGAAAGTATTATTGTATAATTTATATACAATAGAATTCATCCTGTAGTGTATGTACAATTCTATGAATTTTGACATATATACATTGTGTTGTGTAACCACCATGGAAATCAAGTTATGTAACATTTCCATCACAAGTTATATAACATTTCCAGCACAAAAAAATAGGTTCCCCATGTTCTTTTTCAAATTATTCCTCTTTTGCTGGCCCCAGCCTTTGGCAACTACTGATCTGTTTTGCTCCATATTATAGTGTTGCCTCTTTCAAAGTTAAAATAGAATCCATGCAACATGTAGCCTTTTGAGTCTTATTTTACTCAGCATAATGTTTTTGAGACTCACCATATTGTTGTCTGTGCCAGTAGTTTGTTCCTTTTTAATGATGAGTTGCACTCCTGAACATCTATTTATCTGTTCACCAGTTGATGAACATTTGTAGTCCCCCGCCCCCACCAGTTTTTAGTGGTAATGACTAAAGCAGCTATAAATATTTATATATAGGTGTTTGTGTGGACATATGCCTTCATCTTTCTTGGGCATATACCTGGCTGGAGAACTGCTGAGTCATGTGGTAGATGTAGTCTTGATTTCATAAAGGCAAGCTCTTCTTCTTCTTCTTTTTAAAGATTTATTTATTTATACAAGAACTGGGGTACAGGTCAGAGGCGCGGGAGGGTGAGAGAATTCACCAGAGGCAGAGCAGGGAGCAGAACAGGCAGACGGACCAAAGACACTGCTGAGAGGAGCAGCAGGTAAGACAGGAGAGGTCTGTTGTGTCATGTGGGTTGCTCCCTGGCTGGCCGGGAATCAAACCTGTGCTGCAGAGGCCGTGGACAGCTTCACAGTGCAGCGCTCAACCCGCTGTGCCACCGGGGAGGCTGAAAGCAAGCTCTTCTTGACCATAGTCACTTATGTTTTGTTTTGGCTGAGAATCAAACCTGGAATGACAGGAATCACATTCACGTAAATGGAAAACCACCAATCAGCCTTTAATTTTTTTTTTTTTTTTTTTGGTGGGACCCTTGCTGGCGCTGCAGAGGCTGCGGGCAGCCTCTCAGCCCAGCGCTCAAGCGCTGCGCCACCAGGGGAGGCCCTCAGCCTTTAATCTTAATGAAATTATTATCAGAGAACACAGGAAAATTGACTGAATTTGCCTCCACTCACAGTTACTCTGAATTAGCTGCTAATAAACAGTGAAATACTGAAGGGCAGCAAAAAAGAGTTAAAATAGTTAAGTAAAATGTACTAAATCTATAAATTGAAAGAAAGTGTCTTGAGTAAAGATTAGTGGTGTTTAAAAATCATGCCATGTTTGCTTTTATCTTCCTACTGTGAAGTAGACGATTAATATTTTTAAAGGTGCTCCTTTATGTTAAATAAGTTGATTTTATGTATAAATAAAATAAAAATGACCTGATTGTTTCTGTTTTCAACAACAATCTGTTGTTGCACATAATTTCTGCAAACTAAAGAAACCAATTTTGTATTTATTGTGCTAAGTTTAGCCACTTGAATAGAGACTTGTCAACAAATCTGTCAAATTAGAATTCTGCTTGATCCAGTGTTTCGGTGTATTGTCATAAATAAGAAACCAGTCACAATAAGAAAGTCACATTTTAATAAAAGGTTTTCCATTTGAATTGCCAGTGTATCTTTTTTGTGACTCTGTACCTGTAAGATCGCAGTTATTTTGACTAAGACTCCAGACTCCATTAGTGCAGTGAAAAGCTGTTTTATGTCTTTAGTGTTTAGATGAATCTTCCCACAGAAGCCAGTCTAAAGAAGTGTTGTTCACTGTAGGAATTAGAATTCATATATGCAAAGATTATATGGGTGGTAATTAGCTTTCCATCCATGTGAATAATAATTTGCTTTATTATTAATGTGTTGTGAGGTCTGGCTCACATGAAAAGAATCCCTGTTTTTTAAAAAACTTTTTGTAATGATGATGTGGCTTTTCACACATCACACATTAAATATGCACTGTAGTTGAGGCACCTATTTATGGTCACTGGTGCTTACAAGACTGATTTCAGGGTTATGGAATAAGTCAGATCATACTTGGAAGATAATATTAAACTATCATACAGAGTCACTGAATAGTGCTTATTCAGACAGTACACGAATCATTAAGTCCTAATTAAGTAAATGGGCACTTTTCTCTCTCTATGATCTTATACAAAGTAGGACTATTTGTAGGTTTCATGGATATATAAGAAACTGTTGGAATGTATACCCTGATACTAGATAGGACCCAGGAAAAAATGTAGGAGAAAGGGGAAATGCCATAGATTGAGAAACAGCTTATTCCCTAGAACTCAAATGGATTAACTTTTGCCCAGGAAATATACAACTCTATGCTTTCTGACTCACAGTTCCCTTTAGATATGGCCCAGCCACATCCAGGATCCTTGGCACCTGACCTGAGGAGACACATATGTAGGACTAGAGCTTCCCAGGGGAGAAATGATAGTGTCTTGGACCAGAGAGAGAACAGTGGAGAGGAGAACATTTAAACTGATTAAAGGCCAGATTTACTAATTGATTTTTGGGCTGGACTTGGGAGAAGGTAAAGGCATAAAATAAATACAGATGTTTTCCCTTTTCTTTTGCTTCCGATTTGGTACATATGAGGAGAGGGTGTTGTAGTTTAAAAACCTTCCCAGCTAAATCCAAACTCCTCCTTCTGGCTTCTCCCACTGATCACCTTCTGCCAACTCTCCTAGTGAGAATCACTGCTTTTACAGATATTATGAAGGAAGAGATGCTTAGCATTGCTGATTATACAGGAGCCAAACATAAGAGGCTTTCTCCTTTGCACAACGTGATGATGACCATGTATCATTTACTCTCCCCAGTTAGAATTGTTATGTATGTCGCTGTTCCGAATAATTTTATTCTGTGCAACGACATCTCTCCAGTCCTTTAAACTACTGTATTGAGTAGCATTTTATTGTCACCAATCTCTCTAAAGAATTACACTGTAATAATGATGCAAAAGGACTTTAGTAACTTCAGTTTCCTTATATTCTATTTTAGTGAAAGTCTAGTTAGATTTTATTTTTATTTATTTATTTTTAAGATTTTATTTATTTATTTATACAAGCACTGGGTACAGTCAGAAGCGCGGGAGGGCGAGAGAATTCACCAGAGCCAGAGCAGGTTGCAGAACAGGCAGAAGGACCGAAGCATACTGCTGAGGGGAGCAGTGGGCGCGGCAGGAGAGGTCTGAGCGCCATGTGGGACCCTTGCTGGCGGCCGGCCGGGGATCGAACCGGCGCTGCAGAGGCAGAGGGCAGCTTCATAGCCCAGTGCTCAACCGCTGTGCCACCAGGGGAGGCCCTAGTTAGATTTTAAAAGGCATTATATCTTTGAAATATGTTTCAATCAAATCCCAATGGAAAAAAAAATCACAACAAATCAAGGTTTCAAGTGTAAAATTTTGAATAAATGTTTTATTCTGTTTACTGTTTTATTCCACTTACCTATAAACCAAATGAGGAAAGGAAGAGAAAGAACAGCAAACAACAGGAGGCATGGGTGTTGGGTCAGGTGTGAGATGCTTGGCCTCAGTAACAACCAAGTTATGGTACCTGGAAAGTATGAGGTGGATTTTGACTTCCTTGAAGGTAGAACTTGATTTGATGGCTTAGGTGATGACACTGACCAGCTGACTCCCTGACACTTCCTTTTTCTTGCCTCTGAGGTCCTTCCTCTCTGTAGTTTCAGTTAAGGAATTTTCTACAGCTTGAGGTACCTACTCTCCAAAAACCAGCTAGACAGAAACATTCAATAGAAAACTCTGAAACATGTCTTACTTGGGTTTCATTTTTCTTCTTATGGTCTTAAATTTTTCAGGTATAATCAATTTTTTGTTGTATGAAATTTCCATTTCAGTTAGTGCTTGTCTAAAAAAGCTTTTTAGATCATTTCTAATTTAAACTTGCTAAAGCCAGCTCCTGTTTTACAGAGCATTTGGATGGGAAATTTTTGGTTTGAAGAGTCTTTTTGCAAATTCTTGTTTACATTTGCTGTTGCAGGTGTAACTGAAACTCTAATCCCCTCATTACATTAATATACTCTAAATGAAACCCCTCCCCCCAGTGTTTCTGATATCATTGTACATTTGCAATAGAAAACATATTGTTTCGTGAAACTTTGATGGGAAACTATATAATTTTGTCCATTCCCTGGTGCTGAAAACCTCAGGCAATTTACTTTATACAGCTTTAGTGAGCAATCCCAGAAGGGAACTTGTGTAACTGGGTGTTACTTAGAAAATTCTGACACCAAAAAAGTTTGTTTTTCACTTTGTGCTTAGGAGAGTAAAATCTAATTGCCTTTTAGACCAAAACACAGAAACATGATTTCTTCTCAATTTCAGATGTCTTTTCTGAACTTTAAAAAAAAATTTCAGTACATGTCTACTAGTGCAGGTGAGATCAGAGTATACATGCAGACTTGAGAGAAAGCCATAACTTCCCAGAGACCCTACTGGGAGATTTTACTTTTGCGTGTGAATTATTCAATTCCACAATTTAATATCACAGTTTAACACCTACTCTTCACAAGGCATTGTAGGAGACACGTATGACTAAGAGAAAGACCTGGTCTTTTGGGAGTTCTCACTCTAATGGGGGAGACTGAGGTTTGTACACAGGACTCAGATTAGGGCAACCATGAGAAATGCTTAACATTTCCATTAAGTATCACATATCCTTAGAAATAAATAACTCTTCCATTGAATAATTCATCTATTCATTCAGCAGTATTCAAGACTTAATATGGGTCAGATAGCTGGCCTTCCTAGATTTATTCAATATTTATTCATTCAATATATTTCATTCAAACAGCTAAGCACAGTTCTACTCTCTTTTCCTTAATTTTCTTCCTGAGACTATAATCTTGGAAGGTACTAATGATAGTCAGCCATAGGAAATGTCTTATTGCCATGGAGTCTGATTCAAACCTCTTCATTTCCCCCAATAATCCACAACCCTTGTTTACTTCACTACATGACTGCAATTTTTCCAAGGCAGGGGTCATCTTAATTTAATTCATGTCATATTTTGGTAAAAATGGAAAATTAGGAGACAAATGTTCAGCCTCGTCTAGAGCTCACCACTTACCATCTTCTATATCTTGAGCAAGGCAGTGTCTCTTTTCTGTACTACACCTTTAAAATGAGGACAATATTCTTGACTTTTCAATATTAGAGCAAGGAGTTGTGAAGATTAAATGAAAAATTATAGCTGAAAGCCCCTCATAAACTGTGAAGTCATATGAATGTTTTATTTGCAATTTGCTTAGCACAACAGTGCTAGACATTTGCAAAGAACTTGATAAAGATGATGAAGTTGGTTGGTGTTGAACACTATCAATATACCCAAGAAGTGATATTGAAAATTGGTCTGTTGTGGACTGAATTATTTTTCCCCAAAAATTCATAAGTTGAAGCCTTTGCTCCCAACATGACTCCCAATATGCTAAAAATATAAGATTACAAACACATTTCCAACTATCTCAGCAGAGTGTGGAATTTTTCACAGAAAAAAGATAATAATGTTGAAGCATATCTATGGATTCTTATGAAATCTGCTTCCTGCTTTCTGTTTCCTGTCCTAAATGGGGATTGCCCTGAGAATACCTTATTAAAGAGGTCAAACACACAGGGCCTTAGTCTGATAGGACTGGAGTCTTTAAAAGAAGAGGAAAAGATACCAGGAGTGCTTGCATACAGAAGAAAGGCCATGTGTGATTAAACAGCATGAAGGCAGCCATCTGCAAAGAAGAGAAAGCTCATGAGAAATCAACCATGCCAACACTTTGACCTTGGACTTCCAGCCTCCAAATGTCAGTAATATTTTGCTTTCTTAATGGTTGATGCATCTACACCCAAAATTATCATTCAGATATTTAATTGTTATTAGTTTAAGAAAGGAGCTGTGATATTCCACCTGATCTGCCAATAAACATTTGAAAAGGAAAAAGTTTGGCAGGGTGGTGGTAATGGTAGTGGTGAATGATTGTTTCTTCTATAAAAATATTCTCTATTCTTGAATGATGGTAGAGAGGAAACTCAGTGAAAATGTTGTATATACATATATATATATAAGAAAATAATACTGTGCTTAGAATATTTTGTAGGAATGAAGTCTATTTAAAGTCTAATGTTTAAAGACAGAACTGAAGTAGTTACACATATTTTAGGTTTATTTATTGTAGGAGCAAAATGAGAATGAAAACACACAACATTTTAATACCTTCATACCACCCTTCTCAAGTACCCATGTGTGATGCCAAAACTGGGCTGTCAAGTGACACAGCAAATAACAGTCCATACAAATAAGCACAAAGTTCATCTACACCAATTATTAACCTGAGTTGATATCCAACTCCAACCACTTTCTTTGAAGCAAACTCTGCTATCCTGGGTCTAGATAGAGAACTGATTCTCACAATAGAAAAAGAAACAATGTCTTCAGGTAAAGTAATATTGGTAGGTTTCTCATTTACACACAGGCGCAGTAATCAAACAGTGTAAAACTTTAGCAAAACTTGAGCAAAAGTACCCCATCCTGTGCCTGTCAGTCAATAGTTACAGGCAAAATGTCCAAAGGGAATAAAGCATTCCACTGGCATTAGTAGGCCAATCTTGGCTACTTCTACAAGATACAATGATGGGCAATAAATTTAAACAAGAAGGGACTCAAATGGATTTGCATGGTATTTACTACAAAATGCCTAGTAGCAGTAATTTAAGTTACATTAAATTGCACTCATTTTGGATACACTGATTGCTAATATTATGTGAAGATTTGAAAGCACACACCAAAGATTTCTTCATTGATATACATAAAAATACTGTACATAATTTTTTTTTCCATTTAATGAGCCACACTGCAAGGTCAATTTGGAACTTGCTTGCTGTGCTAAAAATATAAGATTAAAAACACATTTCCAACTATCTCAGCAGAGTGTGGAATTTTTCACAGAAAAAAGATAATAATGTTGAAGCATATCTATGGATTCTTATGAAATCTGTTTCCTGCTTTTTGTTTGCTGTCCTAAATGGGGATTGCCCTGGGAATACCTTATTAAAGTGTATACTTTATATACCTTAATATACTCTCTGGGTTATATTAGCAGCAGGCAAAGTGCACTAACTCTATGAAGTTATGTTTATATAGTCAATGTATCAGGTAGTGATTCAGCTCTGATCTTTTGTTACATAGTGTTGTTAATACTAGGCAGGTGCACCTTTGTTAGTATTTCCTCCTCCTTGGATGACGATCTGAATCAAGTTACTCTGACTAGGCCTCTCTGCTACTACCATGTTATTATCTCTTTGAGCAATGCATGTGTAATTAGTATACTGAAGGAGTTATGTGCAGGAAACTGAGATACTGAAGCAAACTTTTTCACTCCCTTTAAACTTGGTCTCTGAATTTTTCTTCCACACTCCTTGATAAAACATTATAGGGAAGTCCTAGATTTTTTGAGACTCTGAAACAAAGAACAGGCTCATTTGATAATTAAAATCACTATTTGAGTGTAATACTCAAAACTCCATTCCTCATTGGTTTGATATTTCCTCGTTGTCCACTAGCTTGCTCTTGATTCAGATTTGGAGCCTCTACTCATTTTAGTTTTGAAATATTCTGAAATGGGTGTTGGAAAAAAGTCAACTCAAGCATAAAAAAAAAAAAATCCAGTCAACCTCTATGAAATATCAAGCTTTAAACATATAATTTCTTGGTGAACTTTCCAAAGAAAACAAATTATCATCAAATGTAGCTAAGATGCCAATGATTTAAGTTGCTCCTGTTGGGCTGTGAGATATAACCTAGTTAAACTTTGGATGATGCCATTCAAAAATCAAGAAATAGTCTTTTGAATAATTGATATACAGCAGTCTTCCTGGCAATAATTAGATCATGGCCATACTTTAAAATTCTAATTGATTGCATTAATTCCATGTTTTTACTGCATTATTCTAATGCACGTTGTATTTACTTAACAGCATTGTTCCTCCTACATAGCTTAAAGTATAATGCAAATTCCATTTCCCTACCCTTCTCATTTGAATCACCAACTTGGAAACACTTCCTGAGTTCTTTTTATCAGAAAGGTAAAACTTTCCTAGAGGATCCATAGAAGATTTCTGTTTATGTTACGTTAGCCAGACGGTATCACATCACAGTTTGTAGCTGCAGTGGAGACGGAGAAAGTGAGCATTTCACTTTTCTGGTCTCCAGGGTGGAAGTGCATCAGGAAAGTGGGAATGGGGTTTGGTTACCAAGTGACGATGTTTCTCTGGACCAGCTGTCTACTCTGTAATAAGAAAGGTGGTGGTGGCAGTGGGAATGGATTTGGGCATTTCCTTGAACCTAAATTTAGGTATTTGCGTTAGCAAATGGGTGGGTGGGGACATACAAGAAATTATTTTGGCAGAATTACGACCAACATATGCAGGGGTTTAATGCACTTCTCACTCTTCTATTTGTCTTTTCATGTAGCAAACTGCCACACATTTTTAATCCAATATCTTTTTAGAAGAACTCATTCAACAGGAGGCATTTTTACGGCCCTTTGGCTCTGAAAATTAAGAAGAAAGTTTTCAAATTTGGTATCCTTCCACTGACTAAGTCAGGAAATATTTTTGGAAAATAAAAGAACACATCACAGAGAAATAGTGGTAGTATTATTAGTTAATTATAACTTACCCACTGACTGGTAAAATAGTTATATCCCTCCTCTTCCATTTTATGTTACAAATTTATGAAATAATTTTTTGTGATGTTTATTACAGAAAAGGCATATTAGGAAAGAAAAAATGGTTAAAGTTTCATCATTTGAGGCACAGTTTACTTTATCTTAGAAGACATCAGGTGGAAAGTTTTCAGCAGCAAAAAGCAAATGTGCTACTCTAATGACTTAAAAAAGTAAGGTGATTTATTTAATTGGCATAGTGAATGCCTAGGTAGGTTGCAGGAATTACTTCAGGCTATCTTTGCCCCTTCTAAGAAGACTTGGGTCCCACCCCTCCTTTGGGGCCATTTGTAGGCTTGTAGTAAAATTACCAGTTTTAGATCTTATGTACAAGTTCCCACAGAAGAGGATTCTCAAGAGCTAAATGTTCTTTTTTTTAAAAAAAAAATATTTATTTATACAAGAACCAGGGTACAGGCCAGATGCACGGGAGGGTGAGAGGATTCACCGGAGATAGAGCGGGGAACAGGACAGGCAGACTGATGAAATACACTGCTGAGGGGAGCAGCAGGCGAGACAGGAGAGGTCTGCTTCGCCATGTGGGATTCTCAGCGGCCAGCCGGGATAGAACCTGCGCTGCAGAGGCTGAGGACAGCTTCACAGCACTGCGCTGAACCACCTGCACCACCAGGGGAGGCCCAAGAGCTAAATGTTCTTAAAGTGTGGATCCAGGCTGACTTCGCTGGAATTGCTGAAACTTGTTAGGATGAAATTCCCAGGGTCCCTTCAGGCTTGCTCAATCAAAAACGTTGGGGTGGGACCTAGCACCCTGGGGTCCAGCCAGATGTCCTGGTGATCTGAGAGCACTCAAGCTTGAGAACCACTGACTCAGATTATAATTCTAAATGTAGCTGACATTAGAACCATCCATGGAATTTTAAAGCTACCAGATGCCAGAATTCTACTCCAAAGCAGTCAAAGTCAGAGAAGAGATGAAAGGGAGAGCCAGGGAAGATACAGAGGGGGTTCCAGAACATTGGTGCTTCAAGAGATGCCTCAGTTAAGAACCTCTGGTTAATTGTGATCTGCCCTCTGGACTGGGAATGGCCTGGCCCTAGATTCTTAACAGATAGTCTTGTGGAAAAGGTAGATATCCATGGTCTCTTTGGAAGAATGATGGTGGTTGGAGGCCACCAAGAGCACCTTCCTCAAGGGCTCCATAGTTCTCATTTCAGCACAGATTCAAATTCATACCATTTTCTCTCTTAATGTTATAAAGTATTTTCACATTGTTACATAGTTTTATTTCATAAGTATTGCCTTAATGTCGACACGATAAATTGAATCATTTTGAAGTTGAAGTGTATGTAATTTTCACAAACTTAAGAAATGTGCATAAAGACTATGAGGAGCCAGTGTTATATAAGCCTAAAATTACCATAGAAACAGACTCTGCAAAGCTATGCTATCAGATGTGTATGTGATGATGTGTCAAACATGAGGAAAACACAGCTTTTGGGAGCTGTGCTGAGTGTTTTTTTACCTTATCTCATGACAGAACTTATGTGTAGATAATTCCAAGCCAAAAAATGTGCCATAAATTTTCTCAGCTATACTCTATAATTAGTAGAATACTAGTTCTTTTAGGTATGAGATGGAAATACCATGAGTCATGCCAGATAGTTAAATATTTGGGAGCTCAATGCCAGCTATTTCCTAACTTCTCCTGACAATGATCACATAAAATGGTCTTTCCGTTTTATATGACCAAGCAATGACTATCGGGTTAGGCACCTATAAAAAAAACCTAGGAGACAGTATGTTAGAGACTATGCAAATGAAGAAAGGAGAGTAACACTTGACCCCCTGTTCTTGAAGGATTTATGCTATTGCTCAGAGATGAGTCAATGAACATGGAAAGGTAGCTCATTCGTAATCAAACTAAACACTGAGAAGAGACCATGTATTTATCAAACAACTACTATCACCGATGAGATTAATAGAGGCTGAGTGGAAGGCTTTGGATTAGGACACTGTGGGACAAAATCATGGAGGAGTGAGAAAAGCAGGATTTCTAAAGATGGATAGCATCCACAGCTACACAGGGAGGACCATGGGCCACATGGTAAGTCTGGGGAGAAGTATACAGAGGCGTAGAGACTTTTGAGGGTGAAGAAGTATCCCAGTCTTGTTTGAAAAGCGAGGCAAAGCTCATTTTTATTGTGTCTCTGGTTAAAATGTCTAAGTTTGCATGCTAATTATGAGTTAGAGACTTGCCTAAAAAGAGGCTGGAGACATATCCTTTTCTACTGTAATACTTAGTGGTCCTCTGATTGCTGAAACTTAACAAAATATTTAAGAGTGACTAAACTTACATTGTGTTTTATATGAAACTGGAAGTAACTAAAACTCCTAATTTTCATTTCAATTAAGGAATTTTTCCTCTAACCTGCATTTGTGCTGTAACACAGGTTAGAGGAACTTTGGTTCAACAAAGTTTAGGAATTAACAATTATCTTTGTTGACATTTTATTCTTGCACTTCTAAATATCTTCCAGGTATTTTGAAAAAACCTGGGCTATTTATTCCATGAGCCAAGTATTAAGGATTTTATTCAGTCAGGCAAGCGTTAAGTATTTTCCAAAAGGCATTTAGGGGCCTCCCCGGTGGCGCAGCGGTTGAGCGCTGGGTTGCAAAGCTGCCGGCGACCTCTGCGGCGCCTGTTCGATCCCCGGCTGCTCCCCGGCCACCGGAGGAGGGTCCCACATGGCGCGCAGACCTCTCCTGCCGCCCGCTGCTCCCCTCAGCAGTGTACTTCGGTCCTTCTGCCTGCTCTGCTCCCTGCTCTGGCTCTGTGAATTCTCTCACCCTCCCGCGCTTCTGACTGTACCCAGTGCATGTATAAACAAAACGAACGAACAAACAAACAAATAAATAAATAAAAAAAAAAAAATGCCTCTATAAAAAAAAAAAAAAAAAAACAAAAGGCATTTAGTAACCATTATCATGACATCTTCTATTTTATCCATTCAATGGAAAAATGATAGTCATAGAAAAGAACATAGTTCTCTATAGTTCTAGAACACACAGTTTTAGGACACTATCTTGTGACTTGTCAGTATGACATCAATGATTAATTTACATCCTAATTAAAAGTAATTGCTTATCAAGTATAGGTGCTTGAATAATTACACTGCATATAGCATTTAATGTAATAAAACAACCCTAAAAGGTGGTATTACATTATATTTGAAAAAAAATGAAAGCTTAAAAACAAAGTAGCCTCTCAAGGTTGCCGATTAAGGAATTGCGGAGCTAAGATTTTAACTCAGATAATCTGAGATTTTAACTCTTATCCACCAAACAGTCCCGATTTCAGTCATGTAATTACGTTTTTGTCCAAAATTTTTCATCTTTATCTCAGGTATGCCATTGAGTATTTTTTACAACAATAATCCATTTTTAAAATATTTAAGTTATTTCTCTGGTTTACTAGTATTTTTATATTAATTAAAAAGGAATTAACCTATTTGGGGAACGTTAGAGTTTATTTTAAGAATTTTTCTTTAATGCAATGTAAATTTATGCAGAGTCCATTTGAGTCATGTATTCATCCATATGAATGAAAGTGGCTTTTTGTACAAGAAGGTAAAACATCATTGTATTTTATGTTCCAATCAGAAACAGTGTTGGGGCATAAAGTTGGGGCACTCTATTTAGAATATAAATAAAAGTTATTTAAAGGATGCAATTAAAAAAACCCTCATAATATTTATTTAAATATTGTCAAATAAAAGAGGAAATTAGTTCTGGCATCCATAATTCCACCATTCAGAGAGACTTCTTTTTAGTGTAAATGTGTAAACTACTGCTCTTTTTCTGCTTTTCTTTTTATCTTTTGTTAAATTAATAAACTTTACCTTTTAGAACAGTTTTAGGTTCACAGCAAAATTGAATAGAAAGTACACAGTTCCCACACACCCTTTAGCCTCCCCACCCACTCAGCGTATCAACAACCTCCTCCACAATGGACATCCTGCAGCGAATGGATAAGCCGAAGTGACTCATCAGAATCACCCAAAGTCCACAGTTTACACTGGAGTTCACTCTTGGTGTTGTACATTCTGTGGATCTGGACAAATGCATCATAACACATATCTACTCTTATACTATGATAGTGTTTTTACTGCACTAAAAATCCTCTGTGTCCTATCTATTCCTTCCTCCTTCTTCTCCAACTGCGGCAACACTGATTTTTTTCTACTCTCTCCATTGTTTTGTCTTTGCCAAAATTCTGTATAGTTGGAAACATACAGTATGTAGTGTTTTCAGATTGACTTCTTTTACTTAGTAGTATGTATTAAAGTTCTTCCATGTTTTTTGATAAACTGATAGTTTATTTTCTTTTTACACTGAATAATATTCTATTGTCTGGATGCACAACAGTGTTTTTCTTCACTTACCTACTATTTTGTTTGCTTCCAGGTGTTAGCAATTATGGATAAAACTGCCCTAAACATCTCTGTGCAGGGTTTTGTGTGGATATAGTATTCCATTCATTTAGGTAAATACAAAGGTGCACAGTTGCTGAGCAAATGGTACGAGTGTATTTAGTTTTATAATTGAGGGACACATTGGACGTAGGAGATATGTGGAATTTTAAATCACAAAGTTAATTTCCTCAAGCACTCATGGTGCCGCATCTCTTATTTTTAACTTTCCTCTCTAGCCTGACTTCTCCTGCTCTGTTGCTCTTGTGTGCTTTGGCTGCTCTATCTTGGTGCTGATCCTGCCCTGACTCAACCTATAATCTTCCTCCTCGGTGTACATCATCCTCTGGTGACCCCAGGTCAAATTCAGGAAGGAATCATCTGATTGACTCATTCTAGCCTATAGCATTAACTGGTTTTCCTCCAGCTTTGGTGTCTAATCAGCTAGGACCAAGGGGGAGACAACTCACTCCTTTAGGAGGTTGTTGGGGTGCACAGATAATTCAAATCAAGGGGTGTAAGGGGAGAGGCTATGGTAGCTAAATCTACACGTTAGAAACTACTGGGCTCAGTCACCTGCTCCTCTGGTATGATTATTAACAATACTTCCTTTTCATTTCAAACTTATACCCTTTTGGAGGATCGATAAATTATGTGTATATCCTAAGTAGCACCTATTAAAATTTTTGACACTTTGTGGTTTTCAGGTACATGGTAGGAACTAGACTTATTCTTTTCCGGAGATGACTCTGTGCTGGGGGAAGTAAACTGCTTAAAAGAAGAAAACAAAAAGGAAAAACCCCAAGTTATACAGGAATTTCATTACATTTGCTTCAGACTAACTAAATATTAGCTCTTAAAAAAAGAAAAGAAGCAGTTCAGAAATTATCTGAAGGTGACCCTCTTCTTTCATTAATTAATTTTAGTTAAATGCTAATGAACATAAAAGTAAATGTCTTGTTAGCAGAATTTACCTTTTTATCAAAGAACTCTTATTTTTTGTATCTTCCAGTATTTAAGGGATAATATTTAACTTTTCCTAAGCTATTTAATGATAATAGCTCTATCGTATTATTTCTATAGTTCTTCCTGAAAGGTAATTAACATGTAAATAGTTGGATTTTTATCCATTTTAACAAGTAGTATGTTTTATTTTTCAAATTTCCTTCTCTGGCATGCTCTAATCTTTATCTTTTCATGGATCCCAAGAAGCTCTAGTATTAAAATACGTTTTAGCTTTTTAGGGTTACTTTAGATTTATATTAGTTTTAAGTTTAGTCATCTTCAAAAAAAGGGAGGGGGAGAAGCTTATTCTTCAAATTGTATTGGTTCTTGTTACAAAATATGACTAAAGAAATACACCCAAAGTGATGACAACTGTTGTTTTTAAGGATAAGTATTTGAATGGCAAATATTAATAGTTTCCTTCTTCTCTTATGCTTCTTTCATTTCATTCTTTAAATAAGTCATAGAAGATAATATGTAGGGAATATAATGAAGATCAAATTAGAGCTTAATTATTAGAAGTTTGGGAGATGGTTGTTCAATTTTAACTCTGTGCACTGGTATTATTTCAAAAACATCTTAGGAAAAAAAATCTATACAGACAGCTCTGTGAATATGAGTATTGTAAACAATAATTTTGACAATCTGCCTGACACCAGCCGAGTGATGAAAGGAACTAGAGTGTTCCAAAGTGGAAGGATAAAATAAGTTATGGAAAAGTGCTAGTTTCCAAGTGTGATGAGTCCTACAGATAGAATCACCAATTTATCAAATACTGTTATAACATCCAATTCAGCATAATAGGGCTTTTTCCATAGCCTGGCCTACAGCCCATGCCAGCATTGCTTTTTGTGTGTGGATACAAAGAAATCCATTACACTAAAAACTTGCATAATAGAAAAGGACGTTGATTGCAAATCTCTGCTGCCCAGTCAGCAGACTGCTATTAAATGGAGATGTTGTCCTTTTGAAAAGGAGCTGGATACAGTAACTCCTGGAATATGATGGGAGATATTCTTAATGATTTTGACATTTCTGATAGATCCCCATGCTCCTTCTTCTTCCAGTGCTACAAAGGCTGATTTCACTAAGACCAGCTTGTCTTCAGACCCATTCCCACCGTGGTTGATTGTGTTCATGTCTCACAGCGTAAGCCCAAGTCATGTCTTCTTAGAATTGATTTCCCTGACCATCCCAACACCACCAGCTAAGTTTAGGACACCCCATCCTTTGATCACTTCTAATCCTTAAGCCTTAAGTGGCCACTGTAAGCAGTAATTCATCACCAGTTATTCTTTAGCTCTTTTACATGTGTGCTTGTTACAGGCCAAAATCCCCAAATCTGCCCACTCTAAGTAGGTTCTGCCATCTGCCACATCAGGATAAAACATAAGACTTTAATGGAAAGGAACTTTAATACAATTACTGTGCAATACAGAAAAGGGGAACAATAGAGTTTCCAAATCAAGCACACCCAAATTTACCCATCCCCTCGTGGATAAATGTCCAAACAAGCAGGGTTGGCCCAAAGCAGGGCCACTGAGGCCCAAAAAACTGCCACGAGTCTAAGGCATGTTCTGGCAGGGACCCATAGAAAAGGGTCAGAAACCACCAGACAAGTCTGAGAGGAGAAGAACAAAATCAAAATCAAGACCAAAGCTGCCATTGTTAACCTTCCCATAAGTCTCTCACCCACATCTGTGTCAACCAGTCCAAGGTCAAAAAGCAAGTGCAGCTTCTTCACATCTCTCTCTGCTCCATGTGCCTCCTCCAGATATCCTCCTTGCTTTCCATCTCTCTTCCTTCTTCTCAGTCTCCTCTCCAGCTTTTTCTCTTTCTTGCTCAGTTCCACCCTCTCTTGGGTGGGGCTGGGAGCCTGGAACCTCCTCCTTTTCCTGGGGATCACCCGGTTATGTGCTGACCATATGTATGGGCTGCCCTTCGAGATGCATTGTGTTCTAATAATTTGTATGCTTTAAATTCAGGAATTCCATTGAACATATAGAGATTACTCAGAGAATGGTGAATAAAGAAAGCTAGTGGCTACATGACTTTAAAATGTTTTTTTCCTATTTTATTGTATAAACGCAAATATTCAGGGTTAATTACTGAAGTTTTTTTAAGTTCAGCCCTTCTTTTCTGGCTTGGCCATGTCCTCAGCTTGTGTTCACATGGACTACGGAGTTTATAAAATTCGCGGTAGTCATCACTTTAGCTGCCACTGTTGTTTACTTCCATTTATAGTTTCCCTCTCCCACTTCTTTCATGTTGGTGACATTGGAATGGCTGCAGTCATGATGTCATGTTAACTATGACATCATTTCTTTGTTCCCCATTTACAGCATAATTTTCTTTTTTTTTTTTTTTTTTTTTGATTTAACTCATTTTTTTTTTTTTTTTATGGTGATTTTTTTTTTTTTTTTTTTATAAATTTTATTGTTATATTCCCCATACAATTGCAGCCCCCCATTCTGACCCCAATCCCTCCCCTCCCGCCCCCGCCCCCCTAAAAGTGTCTCTGGTTCATAGTTTTTTGTTGATTTTGATTTTCACTTTCTTATAGTTTTTCATTTTCCTGGTCCATTATTTAAGTTTTCTAGATTCCTGCTATGAGTGAGACCATCCGGTATTTTTCTTTTTCTTTTTGGCTTATTTCGCTGAGCATGATCCCTTCCAGCGTCATCCATGTTGCAGCAAATTGCATGTGTTTATCTTTTTTGAATGCTGAGTAATATTCCATGGTATATATGTACCACATCTTCTTGATCCAGTCATCTATTTTTGGGCATTTGGGTTGTTTCCAAAGCTTAGCTATTGTAAACAGTGCTGCTATAAACATAGGGGTGCAGGTGTTCTTTGGAATTGATGTTTCTGTGTCCTTTGGGTAAATACCTAGGAGTGGAATTGCTGGGTCATATGGAAGCTCTATGTTTAGTAGGTCCAGAAATCTCCACACAGCTTTCCACAGTGGTTGGACCAGTTTGCACTCCCACCAACAGTGCAGAAGAGTTCCTTTTTCTCCACACCCTCGCCAACATTTGTTGTTGCTAGTTTTTTTAATATGTGCCATTCTCACTGGTGTAAGATGGTATCTCATGGTAGTTTTGATTTGCATTTCCCTGATGACAAGTGATGTTGAACATTTTTTCATATGCCTGTTGGCCATTTGCATTTCCTCTTCAGAGAAGTTTCTTTTAAGCTCTTCTGCCCATTTTTTGACTGGATTATTTTCTTTGTTGTTGTTGAGTCTCATCAGCTCTTTGCAGATTTTTGTGATCAGTCCTTTATCATTAGTGTTGGGTGCAAAAATGTTCTCCCAGTTGGTGGGGTTTCTCTTTGTTTTTGTTATTGTCTCTTTTGCTGTGCAAAAGCTCTTTAATTTGATATAGTCCCAGCACAGCATAATTTTTCTTAAGGTCAATATTTGCTATTCTTTTTTCCTGTTTTCTCCTTCATTTAATCTAATTGAGTTTCTGTTCCTTTTATTCCATTACACCACTTGTCAAGTTCACAGATTATTTCTTTGTTGCCAGAATCAGTGGTCTTGTGCTTGGCATTGTTCCCATCCACTTTTACAGAATTCCACCCTATAGAAATCTTGTCAAACTTTGTGGACATAGGCTGACAATGAAGGCAGGTTGTCAACAACCTTGGAATAGGCCAAAAGAAAAATGACAAAATCAAGATTTATAGTAAAACTGTTAACAATCCAACAACTCTCACAAACCATTTTTATCAGATATTTTATTTAGTGGTGTGGGTCAGAGTAACTTGTGTGTCTGGGATACTTTACAGATAGATATAGTCTAAAAATTTTATGTTAGGATTTATTTTTCAAGTCTAGATGTCATCTACACTGCATTGAAATAATTGATAAAAGAATCCTGACAGTACTATTTATGAATAGGGTAAAATGTTCACTTGCTCAGTTATGTGATGACAGGTTACCATGCACAGCAATCATGACCATCAAGCACTTATTGCTAAAACACCAAGTCCCTGATGGTGGTTAATATACCTTCAAGCTGTGAATTGCTAATTCGGATTATGTCATTTACATTCTCAGTCACTCAGGATATTTTACTTACAGGAAGAAGACAACGTCTTTGTTTAAATTTCAATAAAAACAATGGCTAGTTATGTTAAGTGGTAAGAGAAATAAAAACAAAGTCCAAAGCCTCAATATTGCTCAGAGTCATTTTCCCATCCTCAGCTGACAGCACAATCATACATACCGTGGGGTGGGGCAATAGGATTAAATGGAAGGAGCTCAAGAGGGGGGCCTGACACTGATTTGGGAGAGAAAATAAAAGGGGCCTGACACTGTGGAATAGGGGGACGGTAGGGCAGTGGCAAGAACTGGGGTGTTACAGCAGGGTGTCAGAGAGTTGACAGCGTGGTGACAGCCAAGAGGAATGAGCTCGGATGGAGCTGTACCTACTTACAGCTCACTCCTCTGCTTTAGTTTAATGGAGAAATGATACAGGATTCATGGTTCAAGGACAACCAGCACTTTAGCTGTTTCTTTTCCACTTCTGTCTTTTGGATCATAGCAAAATAACTCAGTTTGAGTGTTTAAACAACTAAAATTTATTTTCTCATAGTTTTTCAGGCCTGAACTCTGAAATGAAGAAATTAGTTGGGTTGGATTTTTTCTAAGGTCTCCCTTAGAAACCAGTGGCTTGTCGATGGTGATATTCCTGGGTCTTTGGGTAGATTTGTTCTGGGTATGTCTGAATCTCTTTTTAAAGATCCAGATAAACTGGACTATCATATACACTAATGACTGAACTTTTAACTTAATTAGTTATTTAAAGATCCTATTTCCAAATATGGTCATATTCTGAGGTTGGGACTTCAATACAGCAATTTGGAGCAGGGCAGGAAGGAAGGGGTGGCAGGCAGGGGTGGAATTCAACCCATATACAGATCACAAATCAGACTCAAGCTATTCATTCCCACTGCTCTTAACATGCTGCCAATTTGTGATATATGACGTCTCCAGAGACTAATGAGAACATTAGCTGGAGATGATTAGCAGGAGTCCACACCATTGTCATCATCCAGAGAAATGAAACAGAAATAGTTATTGTGACATGAATTTCTCAAAAGGGACTGTAATGAGGAGAGAGTAAGGAACAGTTTTGGACATTTGTTCTCTTCTTTGTTTGTGAGCAACCATCTCACCCATTCTACGACATTATTAAAACAATTGACTTGGGCATCATCCATTACGGTCAATTCTTGCAAATGTGCAAAGAATAACATTCCACATATTTCAAAATAAAATAGTTACATAAATGATAGCGATATTTTTTCTTCTCTAGGAAACGCCTTTGATGAATGAGATTGCATCAGCATGCTGCAATGCTTGGGAATGGCTAATGAGAATCTGTGATGCAGAGTCCGGGTCTGCTTTTACACTGGCATTCACAATAGGAGCAAAACTCTTTGGGTGGAAAGCAACAGACAATACATAAGGGGAAATCTCCTTATTTTCTTCTTTATTAGTTTGTAATCCAAACTTAGCCAAACAATGAGGATAGTTTTAATCTTGAAACCAGTATATTAAATGACAATAAAAGGCATAATGAAAAAAATTGAACCAATAATTACTTATTAGTGTCTGTTTCTGTGCCAATTACCATGCTAAGTAGGTAAAGAATACAGGGAATATTAGTCTCAGGTACTCTGCTACACCTCAGACTCAGTGTTTATATTCCAGTTGGAGATACAAGATGCGTATGAGGGAATTTAAATAACAGTAACATCCACAGCAGATAACATAACTACTGCTGAATGAATAGAATAAAGACCAAAATGGAGAAACTGTGAAATATGAGGTCCTATCCAGCTGGGTAGATGAAAAAAGGCTTTAGGAGGGGGAAATGTCAAGCCTAGTATACAGGGGGAAATAAATGTTTGGATGAGAGAAAAATTAATTTTTGAAGATGTTTTGTAGAGAAAAACTGACATTTATGCCAAGTTCTAATAGACTTTAAAGTTTGGGCCTCCCTGGTGGCGCAGCGGGTTGAGTGCAGTGCTGTGAAGCTGTCCGCAGCCTCTGAAGTGCGGGTTTGATCCCCGGCAGGCCAGGGAGATTCCCACATGGCACAGCAGACCTCTCCTGACTCCCCCGCTGCTCCCCTCAGCAGTGTATTCTGGTCCTTCTGCCTGTTCTGCTCCCCGCTGTGTTTCTGGTGAATCCTCTCACCCTCCTGCTCCTCTGGCCTATACCCAGCTCTTGTATAAAAATAAATAAACCTTAAAAAAATAGACTTTAAAGTAGAGGTGAATACACTAGGCCTTGTTAGGGTTTTATCTGGGCAATGAGAAGTCATTTAATTTTTAGGACGAGAATACAATGTGATGAAGCTTCTGTTTTGGAGATGTTTAGACATTGTTATATTAGCTTAGGTGTGGAATGAATAAGAAGTCGAGACTTCGAGGAGACTGAGAAAGAGGAGAGTGGAAGGGAGAGAAACCTGGGGAAAGAATGGAATGGATTTGGTGACCACCAGAATGACAGGAGGCCAGGGAAAGAGCAAAACTCACTGCTTGTTATTCGGCCTGGGGGCCCTGGGGGACTCGCAGGGAATGGAGACATGAGCGATCAGTGACAATGTTAGTGAGCTGGGGAGGAAGAGGACCCTAGTTCTCCCTGAGAGGATGTAGAGTTTCGTAGATGCAGTTGGCTGGAAGTTCAAGGGAGAGTATGCTGTGGGCAACTGGAGATTAGGGCTTGGGAGGGGAGACAGCAGTGAGTTTAGAAAATCTCAGTGAAGGGTTATCCTCATAGGAGTAGAAGGCAGAACAGGGAATCGAACAGTGTAGAAAAAGCAAAATTTGATTAAAGAAAAACTTATCAGCAGAATTTTTCTTCCATGTCACTATATAGGAAAGGAAGAATGTATATCTACAGATATTTAACTAAATACAATCTGGAATCTGATATATGTGGTGTTAAAAGGAAATTATATATGTTGGTTTATATCTGTGAAGAGATACAAAATAGCTATACAGCTTTTTTAGTGAGGTAATATTGGTTTATGTCACTTATGTGTATAAGAAGTATTGGATCTCAGGTAACAACTCAGGTGTTGTTACCACACCAGCAACACACACTTGTCCTCCAACCTAGTTCCTTGTATCCCCTTCTCACTCTGCTCGCTCCCCTCCCCTTTCTGCTCTGGTAGCTTCAGCTCTATAGTCAGCTTTCTAGGCTTCGTTCTTAGTTTGGCTTTATCTGACCCTTTGTTTGGTTTCTCTGAAACCACATACAAGCGACACCATCCAGTATTTGTCTTTCTCCTTCAGACATATTTAGCATAATCCCTTCCAGAATATCTACATTTTTTATGAATCAAATAATAATATTTTGGTAGGGTGAAGATGTGAGATAAACATACATGATACATCTATGATTTCAGACAAAACAGACACAATACTGCCAGCGTGATTGCCATTATTGCAATGGGGCAAACACTCAATTACACACGTTTAAGCCCCATTAAAAAGTTGATTTTTTTAAAAAAACAAAGTCTGTGTTCAGAAGTCTGATAAATGATGTGACTTTTCGTTCATTTAGAATTTGATGATTTGGAGTTAAATATAATCGCCTTTAACAAGTGTCTTCTGAGAGTATGCTTAGCACTCCTGGGGTTATCAAAGTCTACAAAGATCAGTCAGGCACCCCTGCCCTCCAGGAGTCAGGAAATAGTATATATATCATCTTAATGTGGCCAAAGCAGTGTGCTTATCTCATGTTGGGCCTTCATCACATGTTATTCCATAATCCATTGTGGGCAAAGAGCAGACACATATTCAAATGACTCTGGTATCAGTCAAAGGTTGTAAACAATAGAGGTTGGCAAATGACACAAGGAAAATAATTGCAACTGGGAAGATTCAGGAAAACTCCTTACACAGGGTGATATATAAGCTAGACTTTCACACATAAGAAAGAAAATTATTACTTTTAACAGGATTATCTAGTGCCACGAAGACAAAATCAGTTGCTAGAATATGTTTTCAGCCTATAAATATTAGGTAGAGGCAAAATAACTAAGGAGTTATTTTTATTTCCTCAATTCCAGATAAAGGACCAAAGGCCATCTTGAATGAAATGTCTCTCTCCTCCTCTTCCCTTCACTCCCCTGCTCCTTCCCTCTCCCCTCCTATTGCTGTCTCTGTCTCTCTTGGATGTCCCTGTGCTCAAGTGACTCTTAGGCTCCTCATCTACCTTTAGCCACCCTCCTTGGACAGAACCTTCCAAAGAGAAGGGTCTTTTCATTCTCCATGTATCTTCCCATAATTGAGCAACTACTTCTAGTTTGTGAAATTCTCAAGGTTCAGATTCCAAACTGAGCTTGGAGACTTCCATTTACCTTGTTTGAGGGGTTGAGCATTAGAATCTAAGTTTACCAAAAAGTGATGAAATAAAGCTGCCAGTTGTTTATTACTTAGCTTCTTTTTCTATTTCCTACCAGTTAGAACTTGAAGGTGTGGTGTAGACTGGGGTCAACTGATGTCAATTGATCAGAATGTTAACTTTAAACACCATGGATTTCAATTAATTATGCATTAAGAAACCTGATGTTCACAGCCAAATTTTTTTTTATAAAATATATTTATTTTATAATGAGAAAAAACCCATAAAATTTAATTTTGTGTCAGTGTGTGCTAGTCAGATTTATTAGTTTTCTTTTGCTATTGTAACAGACTACTATGAACTTAGTGCCTTAAAAGCAGCAGAAACTAATTATCTCACAGTTCTCTTGCAGGCTAGGAGTCTGAGTTTGTTCAGAGAGTTTCTCAGCTCCTGGGTTCACAAGGCTAAAATCATGGTGTTAGCAAGACTGTGTTTCTTTCTGGAGGCTCTGAGGATGAATTCCGTAAACAACCTAAATGAGTTTGGGAAGAAATTCATTTAAGTTGTTCACAGAATTCAGTTTACAGAATTCAGTTCCCTGCTGTTTAGAACTGAGGCCCTTGTGTTCTCGCTGGTTGAAGGGTGGAGGTCAATTTTGGGGGTCTAGCAATGTGCCACCCATATTCCTTGGTTCATGGTTCCTAATGCATCTTCAAAAGGTAATAAGGCTGGGTCGAGTCCTCAGCTCTGTGTCTCTCCCCTGCCCTTCTGCTTATCCCTCTGTTGAGTCTTTTGCCTTAAATCTTTGGCTTAGGCGAGGGGTGTGTGCTTTGGAGGTCCTGTCTGCCATGTGGACTCTAGCACAGATGCAACTAAGATTCAACCAAGAAGGAAGGAGGAATTCAGGCTAGGAAGGATCAGATAAGAGACTTCACCAAGGACAACTGGGGCAGGAAAACCAGATAGGCTTAGTGGTGGTGTATATGGATTCTTTTAGTCTGATTTCTGCTACAAATTCCAATATAGTGTACTTGGGTTCATTTTCTTATTGGTCTTATCCTTGCGTTCTGCAGATTTTTTTTTAACATTTATCAGCACCCACTAAGTGTGCTGCTTTTGGGAAGATTTTATCAATCCATTTATTCATCTAAAATTGTATAATAGGACTTACATAATATTACAGTTTTCACACAATATTTTAAAACATTTCTCATGACGGCCTCCCTGGTGGTGCAAGGGGTTAAGCACCACACTATGAAGCAACCTGCAGCCTCTGCAGCACAAGTTCAATCCCTGGCCACCCAGGGAGCAACCCACATGGCGCAGACCTCTCCTGTCTCACCCCACTGCTCCCCTCAGCAGTGTAATTTCAGTCAGTTTGGCTGTTCTGTTCCCCACTCTGTCTCTGGTGAATCCTTTCACCCCCTGCATCTCTGGCCTATACCCCAGCTCTTGCATGCATAAGTAAATAAATCTTTTAAAAAATTTCTCATTATTTCTTTCTATGGTTTAGTCTGACTCCTCTCACAAATTTAGTAAGCTTCACAACATCAAGTTTTGAAACCAAAACAGTAGTAAAATTTACCAGTAGATATATTTAAGGGGGTCCAGACAGAGAAGCTCATTTGTGCAGCTAATTACATGGTTGGCAGAGAGACTCTAGGCACTAATTGCTTATTTGTGGACATACTTTTATCTATCCATTAGTTGGTCAACAAATAGCTACTGAGTACTCCTCTGCAAAAAGCTCTGCTTGAGAGGTTAGGGGTCCAGTGCTGAGCAAGAGAGAGCAGTCCCTGTGCTCACGGAGCTTATTATCTGGTGAGGGAAAGAAGCATCAGATGACTAATCACACAAGTAATTCAATCCACTTGTGATATGTGCTATGAACATAAATCTAGTAGTTCTGACAGTGTGTAATTGCAGCTGACTCTTCAAGGAACCCATCTTTCAGGGAGAAACCTTCATGCTGGGCCTGAAGGATCCTGAGAATAAGTTATCTTGCAAGTTGAGGCAGAGGAGAGAAGATTCCAGCTGGAAGCTGGTCTTGTGTGAAGGCCCTGTGACGGGAAGTAATAAAGTTAGTTTAAAAAACAAACATATAAGACAAGTAGAAGCGCTACACACCTATGAAAGGCCAAAATACAAAATATGGACAACACCAAATATTGACAAGGATATAGAGCAAAGGAAACTCTCAGTGTTAATTCATTGCTGGTGGGAATGCAGAATGGTGCAGCCACTTTGGAAGGCAATCTGGTTGTTTCTTATAAAAATTAAACATACCCTTACCATATGCTGCAGCAATTGTGCTCCTTGGTATTTCCCTGCCGGAGTTGAAAACACAAAACGCTGAATACAGGTGTTATATCATTTTATTCATAGTTGTTATAACTTGAAAGCATCTGAGATTTCCTTCAGTAAGTGAATGGAGAAATTATGGGGCATCCAGGTAATGGAATTATTCAGTGCTAGAAAGAAATGAGTTATCAGAGCCATGAGCCATGAAAAGACACAGAGAGACTGTAAATAAATATTACGAAGTGAAAGAAACCAATTTGAAAAAGACTACAGTGTCTGATTCTAACTATAAGGTTTTCTGGAAAAGGCAAAACTCTGGAGACAATAAAAAAACAATCAGTAGTTTCCAGGGATTAGCAGGAAGGGAGGGATGAATAGGTAGAGCACAGGGCGTTTTTAGGGCAGTAAAACTACTCAATATAATGTTTAATAGTGGATACATATCACTATGCATTTGCCCAGATCCGTAGAATATGCTTGTTAAGAGTGAACCCTACTATAAACTATGGACTTCGGGTGATTATGATGGGGAATGTGGGCTCATCAGCTGCAACCAATGTGCCACTCTGGTGGGGAGTGTTGAAAATTAGGGAAGCTGTGCCTGAATGGTTTTGGGGAAGGAGGAATAGGGGGTGGGAGAGTGCTTAATTTTGCTGTGAACCTAAAACTATTCTTAAAAAGGCGGTTATTAAAATAAGAACTAGGAGTTCTGGTGGAGCTGGAGTGCTGGCCCCAAGTAGCAGTACAGCACATCTGTGCATGAAGGTGACCCCTGCATTCACACTTTCTTCTATTCATTTTCTACTCTTCAATTTGCTCTTCCTTTTACCTTCTCCTGAATAGGTTTTAAGATAGAAAACAATTTATGAGCACACCATATAAATAGCTGGTAATAAAAAACTTGAGTGAAGAAACAGAATAATTTAGATAAGCATTTTTAAAAGACAGATATTTTCTTTTTCCCCCCAGGTGCAAAGTTAACACGACCATGCACATTCTGCAGGGATGTGGGGGCAGAGAAATTTGAAACAATAATATCACACATCCTAAAATGCATTACAAAAATCTGTCACGGAAATCAGTCTTTACAACTAAAATAAACATAGAACACACTTTCTATGTTTCTAGTCCAGTTTCATTTAGGAAGAGAAAGAATCAACCTGCCACCTGGAAACTTCCCTCCCAAGCCCAAATCATAGTGTTGAAGCCTAAAACGCTCTTCTGCGGCTATTCTGCATGATCGCTCATATTAATTGAAAGCTCATATTAATTGAACAGCTACTGCATGTTTTCAAAGTATTTTAACGACGTGTGAAATACTACTAGTATTAAAAGTTAAAAGTGCAGGATACAGGGTCTCCCCGGTGGCGCAGCAGCGCCGGTTCAATCCTGGCTGCTCCCCGGCCACCGGAGGAGGGTCCTACATGGCGCGCAGACCTCTCCTGCCGCCCGCTGCTCCCCTCAGCAGTGTGCTTCGGTCCTTCTGCCTGCTCTGCTCCCAGCTCTGGCTCTGGTGAATTCTCTCACCTTCCCACGCTTCTGACTGTGCCCAGTGCTTATATAAATAAATAAATAAATAAATAAATAAATAAATCTTAAAAAAAAGTGCAGAATACACAATTGTATGTAGTATATGATATCAATTATATAATGTTTGTAGGCTGAACCTCCTAGACCCCACTAGCCTAGCCTATAAGTGAAGTGAGGTCTCATGACTCTGCCTGGATACTCTGAGGTTGTTGTTTTATATGAACTTACAAAAAGATTCTGTTTCCTTTACTTCTGGTTCTTTGGTTTGTGTCCGGGACTTACAGAGTTCAGGGAACTTGGATTTTTGCCTGTGTTTTTTTTTTTTTTTTCCAGGGCACTCAGTTTAGGTTCAGGTTGGGGCTTTACCCAAACAGATCCAGATTCACAGAGAAAAATGACTAGAAGAAAATCCTCCAACAGTTTTCTCTATGTGGTGAGATTACAGATAACTTCTTATATTTTCCAAGTTGCTGGACCTCCCAGGCTCTTAAGAAAAACTGGACAAAGAAAGAGGAGAAATAAAGAGAGAGGAAGGAAATGATTTTATGAGTTATGCTGCATTGATCTTAGCCTAAAGGCCGAGAAGTGATTTTACGAGTTATACTGAAAATGTGGCAAAGTCATACCCTTTCCACATTACCAGCTGCAGAGTCACACACTGAACTGTTTGGAAACTGAGGGACATGCTGGGAAACTGGAAAAGTAACAATTTCTCCATACCATCATCCAAATCTGAGGGTCTAGCGAGTCATTTTGCTCCTGTAGGTCTTATTTCCCTGTCTGTAGAACAGAGGACTTGAGCTAAACCTCAGAGAGTTCAGCTCAGTTATGTGACAACATCATTCTTCCAGCAGCAATACTTGCCAAAGCCCCATAGAGATGGGAGTGGTTTGAGGGTGCCTCAGAACATGAGATGGACAATGCGGTTTCCTGGATGATGGCTGGAGATACGAAGGGCCCAATAGGGACTGGTGAAGTTCAGCTGTGGGTGAGAAAGGGAGAAGGTAGGCAAGCCAGCTGCTGCAACATGGGAAATTGGTGCATCTACATTCTTCTTGCCAGTCTCCTATCTTTCTTGCTCCACTCGGGAAAGATCTGGCAAAACAAGTATGGGTGGAGTTTAAAAATATTAGTATCTTAAAAATACTAACAAATAGTTAACAAAGGCACGCTTGAGTGCTACAAACTTTCTTGAACACTTCGTAGAGTAGGCAGTCTCTGTTCCCAGAGACTCTGTTAATATTTCATATTAACATGGAACAGAACATAGGAAACATTTATAGGATAAAAATACGAAATAAGGAAGAGAACATGAGTAAGGAGCAGGAAGGATGTACAGAATATAGAACGGGCTTTTGGGAGCTGGCAGACTGATAGACTGCGTTTCTGGTCAAGTGGAGCATTTGCAGGGACACAAAAGTTATCCAAGTGTTGGTTTGCTGACATGGCACCCTAGGTAGGAGCAGACCCATTTGAGCCTGATTTATTTCAAGAGTTGCTAATAATTATTATTATCTCCCTAAAATCCTGTATTCTCTCAAATGTTTTAAATGCTCATGGGCAGTCACTGGCCAGCTAACAGATGGTCTCTCCTACTGGAATGACAAAAGAGAAGAGAAAAAAATATGTTTCCCCCCTGAGGGTAATTATGTGCAATCTTTAACTCCAGTTTTCTTTTTTTTTTAATTTAATGAATGAAATTAAATATTTCATTTGAAATATTAGCTAATTTTTCAAAAGCTAATCATACTCTTCCCTGCATATTCCATTTCTTTAATAAATATGCATCTGAGCAAATAAAGTTTTGGAATCTAAGACCAATGTGTGGCCATCAGAGGGAGGAAGGAAAGCAGGTGGGTAAGTCAGGACAAAGGGGACAATTGTGTGGTGAGGATAGACCTGGACTTTTATCAGTGAACTTAAGGGAGGAAATATACACCATGATTCTCAAGGAAGCATGCCTACAATGTTCCTTAAAAAAAAAAAATCAAAACTGTAAATAAAAAAAAGTCTATATCTTAAATAACTTTATTGGCTGCAGCAGATCATTTGTCCAGCTCAGTTCTCTCCAACCCAGTAGGCAACTTACAACAAAAAAGCAAGAAGTTGATCAGAAAGAGCTAATTTCAGCATTAAAAAAATCACATAAATAATATAAAATATTCTGTATTACTTACAGCTTATTCACATATAGTATTCATTTGAGTAGTTTACATGTATTGTAATAGGTAAGGACATTTTGCTAATTATTTTTAGCAGCTATCTTTGCTCTTTATGACCCTCAAACCCCTTCATTTCCACAATAGGAATTTAATGTTATTCCTTCATTGAATGAATACATATTTAATGATGCAGCCTGCTGGGTGCTGGGGATTGGGCAGTGAAAAGACAGAGACTCTCTTGACATGGGACTAACGATCTATTGTGAAAGGTAAATTTTGAACAAGTTCTTATATAAATGGTTGGAAAGTATGACCTCAAGGAAAATAAAAACTGTTTGGGGTGTACAAAACCAAGAGTCAGGAAGAGTATCAGGCAGGGTCCCAGCAGAATTCATTCAAAAGGACCAGGCAACCTACAGAGGCTCAGCAGAGTCAGTGGTGTTCAGTCACTCAGGGCCAGACATGCCATTTGTACCTTTCATGTGAAGAACCAGCACTAAGGAGAAGAGGACTGAGCTGCTCCTGGAGCCACGGGGCCAAAGCAGGGAGAGAGCAAGGGAAGAAATAGCCTGACCTCTCTTCTTGCCCTCTGTTCTACCTATGCAAGCACTTTCCATTGGCCATATGGGCCAGAAATATAGGGTCAGGGAGCCTCAATAAGGAGCTGGTATGTCTCAGCCTTCCAGGGCATAGAGCAGGCTAGGAAAGAGAAAGGATTGGATAGGAGGGAGAAGAATTGGGGAGTGACAGTTACAGATATCCTGAGAAAGAACTGGGGTAAGTTGAAGTCTGAAGGACAAATGAGAGTTAGCTCTGCTGGGAATAGGGGAAAGGATGTTCTAAACACTGGAAATAGCCTCTTTGAATATCCTGACAGGAGAAAGTGTTACAGAGCAGGGAGAGGGGCACCCCAGACCCTGCAAACCTGCCTGCTCTAAATATGTTCTACCATCTGCCACATCAACACAAAACCTATGAGACTTCAATGGGAAGGAACTTTAATACAATTAGGAAACAATACAGGAAAGGCAAAGAATATAGTTTTTAAGTCAAGTACCCAGTTACCCATCCCCTCATGGGTAAAAGTCCACCCAAGCATGATTGGCCCAGAACAAGACCCCAAAGCCTGCCACAAGTATAAAGAATCTTTCAGTGGGGACCGACAGAAAAGGATCAGAAATAACCAGACAAGTCTGGAGGGAAAAGAGCAAAATCAAAATCAAGGCAAAACCTGCCATTGTCACCTCCCCACGGGTCTCTCACCCACATCTGTGTCACCCAGTCCACAACCAAAAAGGCAAGTGTAGTTTCTTCACGTGTCTCTCTGCTCCATGTGCCTCCTCCAGGTCTCCTTCTGGCTCCATCCTGCTTCCTTCCTTCCTCAGTCTCCTCTGCAGCATCTTCTCTCCCTGCTCAGCTCCACCCTCCTTTGGGTGGGGCAGGAAACCTGGAACTTACCCCTTTCCTGGGGATCACCCTGTTACAAAAGCAGGGCCTGTACAAGGACCTGAAAACATAGCAACAGGCTGGTGTGAAAAGAGTCAGGAAAACTGTGGCATGAAATGAAGTAACTTAATGATTCAGGATTTTACCCTGAATGGAGCAGAAAACCATAGAAGGTGTAGCAGAGAAAATGATCTGAATCAATCACATTTTTGGTTCTGATGTGGAGAAGTGTGTGGAGGGACTAAGAGTGACTACAAGGAATTCAGCCAGAAAACTGTGAGAATGACAGGTGATTAAGGGATATAGTATGGGATGGGTTAAGAGATATTAAGTGGGAAGATCACCAAGACTTGGGGATTAAGTAGGAATAGATGGTGCAAGATGACTCCCAGGTGTTTGGTGGAAAAGTTGTCCGCGTGATGATCTTATTTACTGAGACAGAAGATGAGAAGCAGTACGGGGAGTTGCACCTGAGTTTGTATCACAAATGGGTGGAAGTATCCAGTGGGAAATTGGATCTGTGACTCTGGACCCAGACAGTGCCTCTGGGCTAGAGATGCCTATTTGGGAATCGTGGCCAAGTAGATGAAGATCAGTGTTAAGAGCATGAGTAAGATGACCCCGGGGACAGGATGCTGCCTGAGGCATAAGAACAGAGCCCGAGGGAATGGCAACTTTTAAAGATTCTGTTGAAGGGGAGTTAGGAGATTAAGAAGCAGCAGAAGGAAGACCAGAGAGCTTGGAAGAGAGGAGGGGCATCTGTGCTGCCTGTGGGTTCAGATTAATTTCAGATGGAGCAACCGCAGTGAGCTCTTCTGACATTTCCATTTGCAGGTCCTCTGCTCTTGTCCTGCCACAAAGATGCAGGAATCATCTTTTGCACATTTTGTTTTTATTGTCCACTTTCCCTTCTTGGAAACTTTCAAGTACTTTAAGTCACAAACAGAAATTCTTCAAGATCCTAAGTTTTCCACTAATTTCCCTCACTTAAAAGTATAATAAGCATAGGATAAACATAGGTGTAGGGGCACGAATAGACACGGTGCAGGATTCCTGATTCCATGCAGACCAGGTAAAGGAGGAGTCAGAGTCCTCAGTGGGTTTTTTGCAGGTCTTTTATTGGGGTTCACCAGGCATATGGCAGGCAGGGGTTCTGGGGGGCCGGGAGGCTGGCAGTCCTCCCAGCCCCCAGCAAATCCTCACTCTATCTGGGCTCTCTGGCATTATCTGCTTCTCTCTCAGCTTCTCTTTCGGCTTCTGCTGCTGCTGGTGTCCCCGTGACGCCGCCCTTAAAAGCCCAGTCTTAGCCCAGGTGAATCCCATCTACCTATGCCCACACCCTACTCCAGGTGCCCGCCATCAGGTATGCATTCAGGACCTCAAGGATCCATCATCTATCCTGATGGCAGGAGGGCAGAAAAGCCTGACATTTTTCCTTACCCTACAATAGGTATAGAATAAAAACATTGGAAGCATTTTTATTTTCTTCACCACAAGACTAAATAAGCGTGAGTAGCATCAAACTAAAAGCAGGTGTGAAATCTGGAGGCACTCTTTGGCTTTATAAAAAGATACTTTCATCTTCTTAATGAGAGGGTGAAAAGGCTTAGAACTAACACCAAAACATAATAGTCAGAGTGGCTGAACTTTAAAAATGATTAACCTTCCACCCAAGATAAATTGTTAAGCCAAGGCGAGGGCACTCGGGAAACCAGGGAGTCTGATGTGGAAGGAGACAGTGAGTGGATGATCCCAAATATTTTAATTTCCCAGATCCCTTGACTTGTCTTAGCCTTCAGAAGTGGCTCAACCCTTCCTATTTCTATTTTTTTTTGTTTGTTTGTTTTGTGGAGAAGCATCTATGTTTCTATGTGGTCATACACATCCACAGGCTATGAGACATAGACGAAGGAGAGCCTATGGCTTCTGGAAAATACATCTGTAGGACTTTCAAGGCAGAGCTCATACTTCCCCCAAGAATCTTTCAGCTGTTGCCCAGGAAATGGAGATTTGGGTGTCACAGAGATGCTGAGACTTCCTCAGCCCTTTAAGTCTTACTTCCTCTAAAATCACTAGTCCCAGATTCAAGAGTTCAGATCAGCAGCAGCCCCCAGAGCGGTGGTCACAGCAGGAGCCCCAGAAGGCTGATGACTGCCACTGCCACAGGAGTCAGAGCTTAGGCACTGGCACCCTTGGGTCCTGCAGCATCTGTGTGGGAGTCCGGCAGCAGGTGGCCTTGGACCAGGGGCCATGGCAGCCTCTAGAGTTGGAGCACAGCTTGAAGAGGCCTGAGTTGAAACCTATGCTGGATGCGTTGAGGGGCACTTAGGTGAAATTGGGTGAGGGACACCTGGGAGGGGGCTGGCACATCTCGGCAGAGGCAGGTGAGCCTGGTATAGAGAAAGTAGGAAGAGGCTGTTTGCCAGGAAGCTGTGGATGGGGAGCTAAGAGCAGGATTGTGCAGGGTTGTGATACACGGCCTGAGCTTGCTGCTGCTTTCACAGAGAGGGTGATGACAACCTGGCACACTCCCAGGACCTGCCTTCTGTTCATCTTCCTGTGCACTGACCAGGACATCTGACAAGAGAACCCAGAAACCCTATGACTGTTCACCTGATCTCACTCAAATAATGGGGTCAATCCACCCTCCTCATTGTTTATTCAGCTCACACTTCCTAAAATAGGCTCTGCCTAAGGACTAAGCTGGGAAGTTGGCACACTGGATGAACAAGGTGCTGTGCATACCATCTTCAGACAGACTGTTGGTTTCAGCTTCCCTGACAGACTAGTTAAGGCTTTTTCAGGCTTGCCTTCTTCTCTGCCCACTCTACCTTCTTTCCTTCCTTTCCTCTATAATATGATACACATCTAAACCCCTTTATACATCTGCTTTGGGAACCCAACCTGTGATGAGATAATTTATGTTCAAGATTGCGCAGCAGACCTCTCCTGACTCGCCCGCTGCTCCCCTCAGCAGTGTATTTCAGTCAGTCTGCCTGTTCTGTTTCCCGCTCTGTCTCTGGGGAATCCTCTCCCCTCCACACACCTCTGGCCTGTACCCTAGTTCTTGTATGCATAAATAAATCAATCTTTTAAAAAAAGATTGATACAGATGATCTCAAGTAAATGTTCCGATTCTATGTAAACGTATATTCTCAAACTGTTCGCAATACTTTTAGAACCTACCTCCATTTTATTATTCAGAGATTTTACTTATCATGATTCTTGCTTGCTAATGCTGGGTTGTAATGGAATAAAAGATGAGTCTGTAGTTTGGAGTTACAGTTAAGGTCAAGTTTTTCTAGAATGTTTCCCTTATCTTTAATAGAGTTGCTCCCTTGACTCTTATCCTTTATTTTGAAAGATTTCTGTAAGGGGGTAGGTTTACTTAACAGGGACCCATTCAAGCTTGAATTCAGGACATGTAACATGATGATCCTGGAAGTGTTGCTGTTGCATGTGGAGACTTTTAGAATGAGGTCATTGGAATGTCAGAGTCTAGAGTCAAAAGTCTGAGGTGAAGTTCTTTTGAACATTTTTCACAGTCCTGTTTTCCTTTCAAAGGTCTCTATGGTTGGCTTAATAATTTTTGCTATATCTTCTAACAGCTTAAAGATGACAGTGAAGCATGCAAATTTTTAAACTTTATTTGGAAATAATTTTGCACCCAGAAAAGTTGCAAGAATAAGAACAGCACAAACACCCATACATCTTTTACTCATTTGCTTTGTCACTGGCTTAGCACTCCCCCCAAAAAAAATTACTTACATTTGTATGTATATTGTATCTATTCATATATAGGCACATAACTTTTTCAGAATTGCTTTGTCCACTCTATCACAACAAACACACCTACAAAAATAGTTGGTTTTGGCTATTCCATTCTCCACTCCATTTCTTTTAGGACTGAGGGCATGTGGTCAAATACTGTGATAATAAATTGCTTAAATTAATATTTTCTCCTTGGTCCCCTAGGTATGATGGTTATTCTTTTAGGATATTGTCATTTCTTTTAATTTGCTTTCAGATTTAGACTTTTTGTCCTTTCTAATTCATGTTGATTTTATTTAATTTTTTAAATATGAAGAACATTGACATGTTTCCAAATTAAAAACCATACAAGGTATTCTCAAAGAAGCCTCTTTCTTGTATTCCTTCCAATTCATTTCTTCTGCTTTTATTGTAATAGACTGAATAATGGCCTCTCAAAAGATAACTACCTATTAATTCCTGGAAATTGAATGCTTAAATGGCAAAAAAGAGAATTTCTCAGCCCAAAGTAAATTACACTGTATATATGGGGAGATTTGTTCTGTGCCGGTCTCAGGTTGTTGGTGATCAGTGTGATGGCTGGACTGACCCTGTGATCCTTCTTATGACTATAAGATGCCCTCAGCAATGACTATCAGGTCTTAGAACAATAAACAATATTTATGATTCACAGATTCTAGAGAACCATGGCACATCTGGGGCCATGTGGTAAGGTATCAGGAAGAGGGAGAGGTTGAGAGAATGGGTGAATGGCAAATGGGCCTAGGGTTCTGGTTTACTGCAGAGGGTGCCTGGGCTCTTTATAATGTGACTGGTCGTATGTTGGGTTTTTTTTTTTTTTATTTGTTTATTTTTTTGAGGTAGCTGTGTTTGAAATGGGTTACTCAGCAATCAAAGCTGAAATCAGCTTTAAAGCTTAAGTCAGGCTCAGACATTGAAAGAAAGAAAACTATTGTCAAAGCTTATACTATAAGTTTCTGAATTATTCACATAAGCTCTAAGTGCAGTCACAGCTGTTTTTATATGAGAGAGGCAGGAGGAGATTTAACATGCATTCAGAATAGGAGAAGGTAATAAAACCACAGAGCCTGAGACTGGAGTGATGAAGCCAAGAGCCAAGGAATATTAGCAGCCACCAGAAGATGGAAGAGGTAAGGCACACATTGCCCCCAAGAGCCATTGGAGGGAGAGTTGGAAGATTGATTTCACCACAGTGAAACTGACTTTGTATTTCCAGCTCTCTGAATTATAAGAGAATAAGTGTATAGTGAGCTCCTATAATCCTGCTTCTGCTCTGAACTCAAGTGGTACCTGCATCAGCCTCACCTGGGTGTCCAGATGGGACTTTGTTTTTGGCTTCCTAAGAGGCATTCTTTCTCTTACAGATACTGCCATGGGCATTTTGCAACCTCTCAGTTCCTGTTGATCAGACCTTATACTTTTGTATAATGCTAGCTATTTTCTGGCTTAAAGTGATTAGCAGGTCTTCATAAAAGATTGTGATGTTTTTCATGTCTGCAAGAGAGCAAGCCACTATCCACTTTTTATTCTATACAGTACCTAGCACAATGCCTGGCACATAGACCCTTTGAGAACTCTTTCCTGCTAACTCAAGAAATAATTCTTTGTTGGAGAATCAAAGTTCACGATTCAGTGAAATAACCGCTGTGGTCACTGTGGGTTGTGTAGGACAGGGAATGGCTTTCAGAGCGCCAGCCAGAATGAAGCAGAGCCTTTCAACAGAGATGGAGAGAAACAAGTAAGATGAACACATGCTGGGAATAAAGTTTGATAAACAATACCTTAGAGGCAAAATCACTGGGTATATTTATTTAAAGAATAATAGCAATGTGGTGATGTCTGATCAATGAGATGGTTTAGTATTTATGATCTCTGTCTCTCTGAAAAGTGATTTACTTCTTTTTTTTGGGGGGGGGGTTAAAGATTTATTTATTTATTTATTTATTTATTTATTTATTTATTTATTTATTTATTTATTTATTTATACAAGCACTGGGTACAGTCAGAAGCAAGGGAGGGTGAGAGAATTTACCAGAGCCACAGCGGGAACAGAACAGGCAGACTGATGAAGAAATACAATGCTGAGGGGAACAGCGGGTGCGGCAGGAGAGGTCTGTAGTGCCATGTGGGACCCTCGCCGGTGGCCGGGGATCGAACCGGTGCTGCAGAGGCTGTGGGCAGCTTTGCAACCCAGCGCTCAACCGCTGCGCCACCAGGGGAGCCCCAAAAGTGATTTACTTCTGACCCCAATGATAGGGTCTAAATTCTGATTTCTAGGTTATGGACAACTGCCTTTAAGAATCTATGCCTACCTGCCCCCCCCCCCTCGGTGGCACAGCGGTTGAGCGCTGGGTTGCGAAGCTGCTTCCCTCAGCAGTGTACTTCGTCAGTCTGCCTGTTCTGTTCCCTGCTCTGGCTCTGGTGAATTCTCTCACCCTCTTGCACTTCTGACTGTACCCAGTGCTTGTATAAATAAATAAAACTTTAAAAAAAAAGACTCTATGCCTACCTAACAGAAGAGCTACACACTGAGGAAAGATGCCAGAGCCCACGTGTTTACTTGGAACAAACCTGTACCCTGAGGAAGACACTTCTATCCTGGGTCCTTTATTTTTTTCAAAAGGGCACAACTAGAAGTCTGAAACTACAGTGAGAATTAGCAAATCACAAAGGGGAGGGGGAAATGAAACAGTTTGTGTGTACTTGACATAAAAGTGTCTATTTTTAACAAGAAGAAAATTTTAAGTCCAAAAATTTTCAGTAGTGATAGTCCAATTTCAAAGCTGATGTTTTCTGTCCATGTTTCTGGAGAGGGGGATGGAATACACACAACGGCAGCAAAGTGCTCCTGAAAGTTCGTCCTTGTGTTTGTTGAGGGGGTAGTGATAACCTCCAATCGTTTTATGGCTCTCATGATGTACTTATGAGCTTTATGCAGTAATTGCAATTTGGGGAAAAGAGAAATAAGGGAGCAACAAACCCAGGCTTCAGACAATGATCTACATGAAACTTTGCCCCCCTCCTCCATATCTTCTCTTTGCCACCAAATGACAATTGTTTTCTTCCATATGCCCAGATAAAAAGTCATGGTGTAATTCTTGGCATTTCTCACACTCATAAACAATCTATCAGCAAATCCTTTTGGTCTTGTCTTAAAAATATGTCTGGAGTTTAATCACCACTCACCAGTTCCACCACTATTACCCAGGGCCAGCCAGCCTTGGTCTCTTGCTGAGATTGCAAATTAGCCTCTTTACTGGCACACTTGCTTCTAACCTTGTCTTACACAGTTTATTCTTTTTTTTTTTTTAATATTTATTTATTTATACAAGCACTGGGTACAGTCAGAAGCACGGGAGGGTGAGAGAATTCACCAGAGCCAGAGCTGGGAACAGAACAGGCAGACTGACGAAATACACTGCTGAGGGGAGCAGCGGGCGGCAGGAGAGGTCTGCGCGCCATGCGGGACCCCCGCCCGGCGGCCGGGGAACAGCCGGGGATCAAACCGGTGCTGCAGAGGCTGTGGGCAGCTTCGCAGCCCAGCGCACAACCACTGCGCCACCAGGGGAGGCCCCTATACAGTTTATTCTTAAGACAGTTGCAGAAGTATCCTTGTAAAAAGATTAAGTTGTATGCTGTCACGATTCTGTGTGAAGTCTTTCAATGCCTTCCCATTTGGCTCAACATGAAAAATAATATTCTTCTAATGCCTCCGAAGGTCTCCATGGTCTTGTCCCACCTTATCTAGTCTCACTTTCCTCCCAGCTGTCCCTTGAACTCACTAGGTATGTTGCTATTCTAAAGTCTTTGTTGTTCCTTTTGTCTGTGACATTCTTCCTTCAGATATTTGTATTGTTTATGTCTCATGTCAAAGCTCTAAGGATTCAAATAACTTACTCATGAAACAATTCTTGGTCAACCTTTACAAGACATCCACTTCCCCTCCCTACCTCCTAGTGTCCATATCTTCTTGTTCTGCTTCATTCATTTCTAGGACACTTATCTGCATTCTGGAATACTACTCATCTATTTTTTATATTATATTTACTTAATAAATATAAGCTCCTTTAGAACTTCTTGTGTTCTGTTTATTGCTGTATCCTTAGCACTTGAAAGAATGCCTGGCTTGTTTTCAGTACCCAAACATAAGGAAGTAAAATATTTCCCATGAAAATGATTGCGTTAAGGACCTATAAAACTAAATTCTAGTACAAGAAGTATAGGTAAGGAATAGGGGAAGGGATTTTCTGTATGTCTAATAGATAGAACCATGCTAAGAAATGTTAGGAGATTTCTTTGCAAGATTTACAAAGGATGAATATCTATAAAGTTTCATGATTTTCTGTTCAGAAATCACTCCAAAATAATATTTTAACTTAAAAAAATTTAGCAGGTTTTCCACATAAATCTGGAATTCCAAGGTGATGACAAGTCCATTCAAGTCTCTTTAAGTAGCTCTTCTATTTTTCATGAGTTTGGGTGGTTGGTGGTGTAACAGTCAGTACCGTAAGTGACAATGTGCCTGTTCTCTTGGCAGCAACAGCGCTGTGTTGAGGAGTAGGCAAGTGGCAGGGACATAAAGGTGACAGGGTCACCAATCAGTATGTTTGGAATAGGAAACTGGCTCTGCTAACAGATTTTCTAGTTTCCACAGAATTCCAGACCACAGCTATCTGGAAATAAGAGGTCAATTGGAATACAGTTTAGTGATTCTAAAAAGGGTATTTGTTCATATGTCCTGTTGTAAATGGTAGAATTCAGAGTGACTTGCTGTACTCAAGGAGCTCTGTATTTTTTTTTTAATTAAAGTTTTTTTTTCTTTCTTTTATAGAGGCATGTTTTATTTATTTGTTTGTTTGTTTTGTTTATACATGCACTGGGTACAGTCAGAAGCGTGGGAGGGTGAGAGAATTCACCAGAGCCAGAGCAGGGAGGCAGAGCAGGCAGAAGGACCGAAGTACACTGCTGAGGGGAGCAGCGGGCGGCAAGGGAGGTCTGCGCGCCATGTGGGACCCTCGCCGGTGGCCGGGGAGCAGCCAGGGATCAAACCGGCGCTGCAGAGGCCGCGGGCAGCTTTGCAACCCAGCGCTCAACCGCTGCGCCACTGGGAAGGCCCTGTATTTTTTAAAATTTGATTTTTATATAGAAAATTTCAAAGCCACAATTAGGGAGAATACTTAATGAGCAACCATGAACTCATCAACCAGTTTCAACAATTACCACACTTTGCCATTCTCAGAACCCAGATGTCTTAAGACATCTATATTTTACACTTAATATGACTATGCATTGCTATGTGAATAGTTGATGATTACATCCTGACAAAACAAGGCATCACCCTCAAATGAAAAGTCAACTGGCATAAAAGAAATAATTATACCACTCATTGTGACACATTGGCTTTCTTTAAAAACAGTCTTACTAGTCATATGTGATGTATCAGGCATAAGTTCAGATCCACAGAATTACAGCCTGGTGGCTTGTTTTGCTGAACACAAGAAGTGAAGATGGAAAGTGAATTCTTAGTGAATTAGATACAGGAGAATAAGAGACTAAGAAGCCTTTAAAAAAAATCATTGTAGTTGTATGTAGCTGGATTATTACAATAATACATGCACAAAATGTGGCTATTTCAATGGGGAAATGCAGGGTTATAATGCAGTTCAGGGATTTTATGAACTGTTTTGGAGAAATTGGCTTTTGTCTGTATTTGGTTTGTTCTACTTAGAATCTTAAAGGGAGATGATCTTATAACAGTACGATAACTCATGAAGGCTTTATAGAACTTAATTACTCTTTAATAAGACAGGTGTTGAATAGATTTTCAGCATTTCCACACTTAGTCAAACGATAACTTCTTTTTTTATAACAACCAGCCAAATTTTACAGTATTATAAAAAAGTTTACAGTATTATAAATTGGCATAAAAGTAGAGATTTTCACATAATGATAGGGATATTCATTTTCTTGAGCCCAAATAATTGGCAAAATATATATTGTTATAACTTATAAATATTGTTCATATCACAAGATAAAAATTTTTTTAATTGTAAAAAATTCAAGGTAGAAGAGGGAAATGTTCATTATCAAATGTTCACACTTAACTCATGCTCTTAATTTTCTAATATGTATTAATAAAAGAATGTAGGAATTAAGACACAATTCATACATGTTGTAATAAAAACACAGAAAGTTGTGATGAAGATGGGACATTAACAGACAGAATTGTTAATTAAATAGTATAAAAATACTAAATTATATAAGCTACCAAATTATATAAGGAACTTTATTATAGCAAGATTTGTCAAATTATGATAGGAGAAGTTTTAATAGAACAAAAAATCCAGGGATTTTCCAGTGGGGCTTGAAGTTTAATAATGAGACTTGTAATACTGCAGACATAAAAGTTCTTTGATTTGGGGAGTTTAGACATATAGACTGCTTATCAACATATGGTGTTGTTGGAAACTTCCCAGGCTGGATCAGGCACATCTGGGTTTTAGCCCTGTTCTGGGAACTGTAGTGTGATTTGATTATACAAGAGCCAAAGATTTTTTTAATACTGCTTATTTCTAAGAAATTCTGAGCTCCCCTAACAGAATTTTCTCAACTAGATTCCTCTGGCTTTTCTTTCTCTAAGTCCCTTTTCCTCATACTCTTTGTCACTATTAAGGGCCTTAAAGAAAGGTCTTAGTGAACTATTAAATGATTTTTAACTCATAATCTGGAATGTCTGAAGCCTGTTATCTCTACATCCCTTTTCAAGGGAAAATGTAAAAGGAAGGTGAATACTTTCAAAAAAATTATCAAAGTTGTAAATCTGACTCCCATATTCTACTCCTTAGGTTTCCCAAATATAGCTTTATCTGTACTTAAGCCCAAATTTTAAATCTAGCTTCAAGATGAACAATGAAAGTGCCTAAGCTCTCTGAAGAAAAAAGAGAAAAGAAAGAAAGCAAAATGATCTGAATTTTCTACTTGTCGACTTTGGTACTAACTTTGAAGAATCAGGATAACTTTGGAACAAAGAGCACCCTGCAGTAAATAAAATCTCACCAGTGCTCTGAAATCTGTCTCCATTGGGTTACATTCTCTTCTTTTGGAAAAAGTGGAGCATATCCAGATATCTTTCCCCAAATACTGTGAGGAGTTGAAAATTACATATAAATAGTGGTTCTGTGTGCTTCACATATGACCTAGTAAGCTCCTACTAAGCTGATCCTCCCATAGATAACAATCGTAAACTCTGGGGAAAATATAAATTTCAATCATATGAAAATGCTGGAAGACAAAACAGACAGCTTCTGCAGAGAAATGCAAATCAAAACTACAATGAGATACCATCTTGCACCAGTGAGAATGGCACATACTAAAAAAAACTAGCAACAACAAATGTTGGTGAGGTTGTAGAGAAAAAGGAACTCTCCTGCACTGCTGGTGGGAGTGCAAACTAGTCCAACCACTATGGAGTGCTATGTGTAGGTTCGTCAATCTGCTAAAAATGGAGCTTCCATATGATCCAGCAATTCCACTCCTAGGTATTTACCCAAAGGACACAAGAACATTAATTCAAAAGGGCACTTGCACCCTATATTTATTGCAACACTATTTACAATAGGTACGCTATGGAAACAACCCAAATGCCCAAAAAGAGATGACTGGATCAGGCCTCCCTGGTGGCACAGCGTTTGAGTACTGGGTTGCGAAGCTGACTGCAGCCTCTGCAGCGTCAGTTCCATCCCCGGCCGCCAGGCAAGGGGCCCACATGGCACGCAGACCTCTGGTGCCGCCCGCTGCTCCCCTCAGCAGTGTACTTCATCAGTCTGCCTGCTCTGCTCTCCACTCTGCCTCTGGTGAATTCTCTCATCCTCCTGTGCTTCTGATTGTACCGAGTGCTTGTATAAATAAATGATCTTTAAAAAAAAAAAAAAGAGATGACTGGATCAAGAAGATGTGGTACATATACACAATGGAATATTACTCAGCAATCAAAAAAGATAAACTCATGCAATTTTCAGCAACATGGATGGAGCTGGAAACGATCATGCTCAGTGAAATAAGCCAGAAAGAAAAATACCGGATGGTCTTACTCATAGCAAGAATTTAGAAAACCTAAATAAAGGATCAGAAAAAGATTATTTATAATAAAGTAAAAATCAAAATCAACAGGCAACTATAAACCAGAGTCACGCTATAGAGGGAGAAGGGAGTAGGATCAAAACAAAGGTGGTGGAAATTTTATGGGAACTATAACCAAGATGAAAATGCATACATTGTACAAAAAATGAAAAATGATGTAAAAAATATATAAAATAAAAAAACTAAAATAAAAAAGACAGATTCTGGAGGGAAGTCAGTGTTTGGACAAAAAATAGTGATATGAAGAGTTTCCTATATTTTATGGATTTAAGATTGAGGGAAGACTAGCCACTGCTGAATGATTTGAATAAAACTCTTACAGAAAACTTGTAATACTGTTGTCTAGAAGAAAGATTTTAGAGCAGCCAAAGTCAGTGGAAAGTAAGGGCAGAATTGCAGAAAAGAGTGAACCAGGGTGGGGCGGAGGAAGCACAAATTTTGTGTGTAAACTTTACCCAAATTTATGGTTGACCCCTGAATTACAAAGTACAGGTAAGCCATTGTCAGCTTCTTAAGGATTAAAAAATTGAACTAAGATTTGAATGGCCTCTCAAAACACAGAACTTAGTTTCAGTCCAAAAAAGTTAAGTGACTTCTAAACCAAAAAAATCCAACTCTCATCAGAGGACTGTAATAGAACTCAGTGTCTCCACAACTTAACATTCACAATGTTAGGCTACAGTTCAAAAGTTCTTATCAAAGAAGTAAAAATGTGTACTATTCTCAAATGAAAAGACAATCCATGGACACTGATCCTTATGTTGAAAATAACAAATCAGGATTTTATAGCAGCTGTTGTAACTATGCCCAGTGACATAATGGGAAATTTGCTTGAAATCATTGAAGAAAATCTCAGCAGACATAAATTTTTTTACGAAGAATCAAATGCAACTTCAAAACTGAAATATAGACTATCTGAATATGAAAATCCATTGAATGAACTTAGGGGACTGGAGATGACAGAAGAAAGATTTGGTGATTTTAAAGATAAATCAGTAGAAAGATTCATGTCAGTACACAAGATTGTTCAGATAACTTACTATCATGTTACATCTTGATCTCCAGACCATGGCTTAAAAATCTTTATAGAACTTTAATATTAACTTTAATATTAACTCCACTGCCTGATTTAACATTCATTTGTAAAGATAACAAAGCAATTCAAAAGAAACTTTGTGCAGTCAGTATGTACCAATTAACTAATGCACTAGAGACTAATATCTACTGCTCCTTATTGTAAAATCATTCAAGTTTTTCTGGTTTTTAATAATTAAGTGCTTTAATTTCCATGAGTGTTCATAAAATCAATACATTTTTCAGTCTAAATTACCAGTAACACATCATTTTTAGCTCTTAGGGCATTTTACAGTAATGAATCCTAGGTAACAACAATAGCTGAACTTTCTGAAGCACTTACATGCCAGGCACTATGCTTAGAATTTATAGCATGGACTCCTCAAAACAATCTTAATAAATGATTATCATTTTAATGCTATGTTTAGAGATGAAAAAAACTAAGGCATTGTACCATCTTATGGTCATGTCCCAATGGTGATGTCAGGATTTATTTATTTTTTTTTTTTTTTTTTTATAGAGGCATGCTTTATTTATTTGTTTGCTGGTTTGTTTGTTTGTTTTGTTTATACATGCACTGGGTACAGTCAGAAGCGCGGGAGGGTGAGAGAATTCACCAGAGCCAGAGCGGGGAGCAGAGCAGGCAGAAGGACCGAAGTACACTGCTGAGGGGAGCAGCGGGCGGCAGGAGAGGTCTGCACGCCATGTGGGACCCTCCTCTGGTGGCCGGGGAGCAGCCGGGGATCGAACCGGCGCCGCAGAGGCCGCGGGCAGCTTCGCAACCCAGCGCTCAACCGCTGCGCCACCGGGGAGGCCCGATGTCAGGATTTAAACCCTGGTTTTTTTGAAGTCAAGGCCAGGCATTTAACCTGCATATTATACTGTCCCTTCAGTTCTGATCCACTTTGGAATCAGAGCAGTCACAGTAACAATAATGAGACTTTCAACCTTTAATATACATGAATTAAAGCTGTGTGTCTTTAATTATAAATAATTGTAATCTTTGTCAGTTATTTGAATTTAATCTATGCAAATACCTTCCAAAAGTTAATCACTTAATGAAGTGTGGCTAATGACTGTAAAAAGTACTTGTCTTTGTAATATTAATGCATTGTGTCAATTGGGAACTCTACTGAGGATAAACAGTGATTCTTGAACACTTCATCATCCCCAGGTCACCTGCAACAATGCTTCTTCTGATTTAATGACTCCAAAATACATTAATTATGATGATTAATCCACAGTGTATTTTGAAAATGCTAATTAATAAATATTTCATGTTATAGTAAATTTAAATTAAACATAGGTTACAGGCCCTTATATGTTTTAGTGCAAAGACCTTTAAGGATCTCTGATTTAAATGCTTAAAAAATGCTAATTTTCTGTTAAAATAAAACATGGTGTATTTTTAAACATCAATAGTCTTTAAAATGTAAGAAATGCCAGTAATATCCTGCCCTTTTTCTTCCCACCTCTCAGCCCACTCCCTAGAAATCATTTTCCTTAGCTTATAAAGATATTTTCCCTACCACATATCTATTTTTTTAATAATGTGAATATTCTTTCATTTTTTTTTAATTATTGAAAGTGTTATCTATTGACATTTTTTGTCCCATTAGAGAGAATGGCTATTTGTATGTATAGTTTCTTAAGATTAAATGTATACCTACAATATCATCTAGTCCTGCTGTGTCTAGATATTTATCCAAGAGAAATGAAAGTACATGCTTATACAAAAGACTTGTATATGAATGCCCATAGTAAGTTTATTAGGAAAAAAACAAACTGGAAACAGCACAAATGCCCATCAACAAGTAAGTGGGAGAGCCATGGTATACCCACACACAGGAATAAAGTGCTAATAAGCATTGCAATATTATAACACTCAAAATATTTATATTGAATTAAAGGACCCATTTATGTCCTTTAAAAATGTTTAAAAAAAAAAAGATCTCAAGGTAGAAAGCCAGCATTTGTTCTGAATTTCCCAAAACATTATTAGGCATACTCCATGTTAAAAAATCTCATGGTAACATAAATTTAAAATTATTCAGTTTATTTTTCTTAAAGATTTATTTATTTATGTATACAAGAACTGGGGTACAGGCCAGAGGTGTGGAGGGTGAGAGGATTCACCAGAGACAGAATGGGGCACAGAACAGGCAGATCGACTGAAATACACTGCTGAGGGGAGCAGCGGGCGAGACAGGGGAGGTCTGCTGTGCCATGTGGGTTGTTCCCTGGCCGGGGATCGAACTCATGGTGCAGTGGCGGCAGAGAGCTTCACAGGTTGCGTCTTAACCCCTTGCCCTACCAGGAAGGGCCTTATTCAGTTAAATTTTCAGGACCCAGTGAACCTTCAAAAGAGAATAAAGGACCCAGTGAACCTTCAAAAGAGAATAAACTCCTTATACTTGTTTGATAAGAGAAACCATCCTTAAAAAATAAAAACAAACCATAATTGGTGAAAGTTATCAGGTTAAAAATAGACACTTCCTTTTTTTAATGAATGTCTCCATCTGAAAAAAAGAGGAAGGACAAAAGACTTGAAAGATAAAACTTAACTTTGTGATCTTAGAGTATTTAGAATTCACATTATTTCATACCATACCATCTGTTTTTAAAAAGAAATTTTAGTACTCTGAGGGAAATCTGTATTTGTAAATAAGATACAGTAATCAATTAATTATTAATATTAACATAGATAATAATTGTTCAATGTATGTGATAGTTAATAAAAAGAAATAATATGCCCAAAATGTATGGGTAAACTTTTGGTCAAGAACATGTGACAAATGTTTCAAGTGACAAATATAACTTGGGCTGCAATTTGGGAAACAATTTATGAGATGGTTGGTCTATCTAAATTTCTTAATGCTGCAAATTTCCTATTGAAGGGAAACAAAAACATCTCTGTAAACGAAATAATAGCAAAAAATTTCATGGCTGACGCCTGTTTTCTAACATGTTTCCTCATACCCACCCTGTTGCCCACCCCTGATATCTCTGGGAGAAAGAGACTAGGTCTGAGATTTACTGATTGGCTCACTTCAAAAAGTGAAGATGTTTTTGAGAGAGAGAAATGACTTCCTCACAATGGAAAGCAATAGAAACTTTAATTTGTCTGCATTTCAGTCAATGCCCTGAAATGGAACTTTGTAAGGGGCATGTGACATAAGAACTTTCCTTTTTCACATGCATGAATTTGGGTGATCATTTGATACACAAAATAGTTGATTTATCAAATAATTTCAATGGAATTCTCATATGCAATAATTGTCTTTAGAAAATTTAGCACATATTTTGATTTTAAAAATATAATACATTTTATAGACACAGAATTGGAGAAATAAAGACAGCAATGCCACCAGAGAATGCTCCAGAATTCACCAGAAAGAAAAATTTTAAATGGGAGGCTGGTTTGCCAAGATTTTGCAGTTTGAGGACTATGGAAATTATGACTGCTTGGCTTAATGAGTTTTCAGAAGCAATAGTGTTGAATTTTTTTTTTTTGCGGTGTCTCTGGGGCCTCCACTCTATAAATGGCAGGATAATGTGGGAACTGGTAAGTCCAAGTAATCATCACTGGAAAGAACAGAGCCTAGCAGCTGGTAAAGGTTTTTAAATATTAAAGCAATGCTTTCATTTGGCAATGAAAGTAGAATGGGAAATAAAAATTCTGGATTTCCTGGCAGTTACTCAGTAACAGGTTGCACATTTTCAGTTGCTCCAAGAAGAATGAGCTTTGCCAACACCATTAGGAGGACCCACCAGATGCTAAGTAGCCCCCAGGGAAAGTGAAATGCAACTGAGCAACAACATTCCATTCATTGAAAGACACCTCTTAGGCATTCAGTCCCAAATGACAATGCAAAGAGTGGAAGAAATATCAGAAACCCCTACTGATTTGGGTTCTGTAGCATTCATTTTTACAGTGGCATAAAGTACCGGGGAAAGCACCCAGAATTTAAAAAACCTAGTTTTCATAAATACGCATTTGTAGGTGCCTGACACAAAATCCATGCAAAGTATTCACTTTTGTTACTATGATAACTGGTACACAGTGCTTCTCCACAAATGAGGACAACTGGCACAGTATGAGGACATCAAGAGCATAAGTTGATAAAATGAATGAAAACAAGGTTCCTCAATCTAAAGACTTCCATTTGAAATCCTGACATTTGAGATCTATTCTCTTAAGAGGGCAAATCAGTGACTTTTTAAAAGTTGAGGTGTTAACATATATAATACACAAATTTTCAGTGTACATGCTGAAGAGCTTTTACAAATATGTGCACTTGTGGAATTACCATCTCAATCAAGACATTTAAAATTTCTGTCACCATGGAGGTGTCTTTAAATTCCTTTCCAAGTCAGTATTAGTTCTACCAGAAGCAACAATTGTGCTGATTTATATAATCACCATACCTGTGCTAGAACTTCATATGTAGAAACATAATTCATGGACTCTCTATATATTCTTTTGGATTTGCTACTTTCACTCAATATAAAGGTTTTAAGATTTATTCATGTTGTAGAATGTTGGTCACTAAGAGTATTCCATTGTATGGGTATATTATAACTACTTTATTCATTTACCTCTTGATGAAATTTTAGGATATAACCAGTTTAACACTATTAAGAATAAAGCTACTATAAATAGAGTAAAAAATAAATAAATACACATTTGTTATTAATTTGTCACTTAAAACAAGAATGATCTACCTTTTAAATTTAGACTTTTTATGAGGAAAAAAACACTAACTTGTGCTTTCAATCTCAAGTTAGTTTTTCTCTTGGCTGATGTCTCTGAGAGAGTTGAGACTGAGAGAGATTAATCGCAAGAGAGGAGATAAATGCAGGTGATAAATATGTTCAATTATAGTCACAATTAGTAATAAAAGCCAAACTATTTTTGATGTATTATTAAATAAATAGTGCCAAGAAGCACACTATAGCAAACATTTGTGTAAAGGAGTATTTGATTAAGCACAGGGACCTGGCAGGAAACATGGCCATTTCTGCGTCCAGAATGCATCTGCAGACTTCATTCTTGACTATGAAACCTGAAATAGCACTAGGGCTCAGTTCCAGCTCCTTCCCACGAGGGTCAGTGCACCATGCAAGTGGCCTTTTCAACGACCTCAGAGGATCACTCTGAGGACCCTGGCAGGAGCCACACCATCTTACACCAATGCAAAATATTTATTATTTAAAAGTAAATAAACATGCACCTAACAAAAGAACACTTAAATATTTAAAACAAATATTGGCAGAACTAAAAGGAGAAATAGACAGCAATAAAATAATAGTAAGGGGTCCAAACCCCACTTCAACATGGATACATGATCCAGGGGGGAATTTAAATTTAAAAGGAAACAGCATAAATGAATAACACTGTTTACAGACCACAAGAACATTCCACCCAATAGCACTAGAATGCACATTCTTCTCGAGTACACACCAAAATAGAGTTGTACTTAGGGATTGAGGAGATAAAATAAAATATACTTCATGTAAAGACTTAACCATTTTATTGGGCGATTACCTTAAAAACACCTAAGTGTTACTCATGACAAATTACACTCCATGCTATACCAGAAGTCTGAAAGATGTAAAATAAAGGAATCAAAGATCTTATTCATAAAAGTGGAAGCCTTAGGTTAAGATAAAGAACTCTCACTGACAGTCATCACTTGGTTGTGTGAGCCCTTGGAGAAATACTTTATTGTGGGATATTTATTAAAACCGTCTGATATAAAAATGTGTTGTAAATTCATTGGTATCTGTAATATGTGGTGATTTACTGATAAAAATTTAGAAAAATGAGTAAAGAAGAGGTAATATTTCTTTACTGTCTCATCAATGCACATAAATATTCTTTAGAGTGTCTACTTGGCACTTAGTAATCAAATTGAGTCTCACTTCTAGTTCATCAGTTCTAGTCTTACAACCCTCACTCTGGGACTAAGTGGAGGTGAGAAAATTTGCTTAGAACTTGAATACCAACACAAGGTTGGAATGGGATAAAATGGACTTATTTACTTGAGTTCAGTACTTACTAAAAATCCACAGTATTCAAGATAGTATGAAAGTAATAGACATAGACAGTGTAAATAAAACAGATAAGGACTACAGAACATCAGTCGTTTTTCCACAATAGTACCAATGAGGAATGGAAGGTCTGTTGAAGATTCAGCACTGAAGAACTGAGAACACATGAATAAAAAACAATGTTTCATTTTAGCTCATACCTTGATCAAACATTAACTTGAAATAGATTATAGATTTAAAAAATAGAAGCAAAAATCATAAAGCCCTTAGACTAAAACATAAGAGAAATACCTTTGTATAATTGAAGTAGGAAGCAATTCCTTGGAATGAAAACAAAAAGTAATAATCATTAAAAAAAACACTGATTCAGTGGATTTTATCAAAATAAAAACATTGACTCATCAAAAGCCATTGTTAATATATAGGTTACTGAATATAATAAAACACAAGTAGATGTTCACAGCACATATATCTATATTGAAACTATATGTATATCCCTCATAAATCAACAATAAAAAGAGGATGTAGGTAAAAGTGGAAAAAAAAAGTCCAGTGGCTAAAGGACTATGGCTAATTTGAACAGGCAAGAAATTCTTCTGTGTTATTTTAACAGAAAATAGAGAAACAAATTTTCCCAGTGCTTTTGGCTAATCATAATTATCACATATATGTTTCTCACTTTAGAATTTGAAGACTGAAGGTCGGAGGGGTGAAAATAGTAGGTGGTGAGAACACAAGAGAATGCTTTGATGAACTATAGGTGATTTGGTGGTGCGAGAATTATGGTGACCACACCTGAGGGGAGAAATCATATATTGTCCAAAAATTAAATTAAAAAACAGAATTTAAAGACTATTCTTTTTTTTTTTTTTTTTTAAAAGAAAAAGAAAAATACCGGATGGTCTCACTCATAGCAGGAATCTAGAAAACTTAAATAAGGGACCAGGAAAATGAATAACTATAAGAAAGTGAAAATCAAAATCAGCAAAAAACTATGAACCAGAGACACTTTTAGGGGGGCGGGGGCGGGAGGGGAGGGATTGGGGTCAGAATGGGGGGGCTGCAATTGTATGGGGAATATAACAATAAAATTTATTATCTAATAAAAAAAATAAAAAAAATAAAACAGAAAAAAAAATAAATGCTATAACCCCTGTAAAAAAATAAAATAAAATAAAATAAAATAAAATTGGTCAACTGCCCAAAAAAAAAAATAAATAAATAAAGACTATTCTTATGTGCATTATATCTTTCAATGCTCACAGAAAAATCCTGATTGAGATTATGTATTTATATATGTGCATGTTTATATATATGTGTGTACATGTATATATATGATTGTTTTCACATGTCTTTTATCTATATCTATATTTTACAGATGTGAAAACTGTATTGCAGAAAAATTAAATCATGTAGTTTTTAGGGCTATTAAGAGTGTAACCAAGTCCTTTGTCATTGACTTGATTGTTCTATTCCACCACAACTGTACTATTATATATATTGAGATGCTTCCAAATTTATATTTATATTTAACTGTATATTAATCAAATAAACTGAATCATATTGAACTATCTTAAAATAGATAATCATCTGAATTTTTAATAGCTGCTGGGAGAAAAAGTCCCAAAATCTTCTATTGATGGCTCTGAAATATTTTATTTAATTAGTATTTAATGTCACTGCTTTATAAGTTAGAAATTACTTTACTTTTGTTAACTCAGATTATAATCCACATAAATGACCATTTCAAAATAGTCAATACACCAAAAATCTCATTCTCTCATTGCCCAAATTTTTATTACATAATAATATTCTATCTTCTCATCTAAATACATGTCTAAAACTTGCTTCCTCAAAGTGTCTTCTAACTGAACTTGAAAACTACTCTCTTCAAGATGTTGCCAAATATATTTATTAAGAATAGATTTGATAACATCAATATTAGTAATTTTCAGTTCTTTAAAATTCATCTAGATTGTCTGACAATTCATTAAATGATAAAAATAGGGGGGCGGAGCAACATGGCGGCGAGGAGACGCTGCGAGTAAGATCTCCATTAAAAAAAGTGAATAGGGAGGAAAAGCGGCAGGTCCCAGTGAGAACTGGGACACGGAAGATAAACGGGTGACGCCAGCGAACTGCCCGAAGAAGAAAGTGGCCATAAAAGAGGACTAGAAGGGAGGGAAGCGCAGAACCCTGCTCCCCTCCCCCGCCCACAGAGGCGGCACTCTCGAGAGGAGGAAAACAACAAACCAAAACAACCAACAAGAACAAACGACGCAGCAAGCGGGACTGTGAGCGGAAAGGAACTATTTCAGCCACCACACCCCGTGAACGGGAGCTGAGGCGAACCCTGCAGGATCCGCCGCGGCGGTGAGCGAACGGCTCCGGGCGCCATTAGAGAAGAACAAAGACCCCGGGAGACGCGCACACAGCCCGGGCTGCCGGTAAGCCTGCGCGGGAAACAGGGCGCGCCTGGCGCGCTTGAAAAGCAAGTGCAGACCGGGATCGCGGCTGCCCAGGTCCCCGCGCCTGCGACCTAGGCTTGCGGGGAGACGACCTAGGCTTGCGGGGAGACGCACGGAGGTCCTCACTGAGGTGAAGGTCCCTCCCTGAGTAAGCAGGAACCAGGCGCCCAGGCACGGGAGCCGGGTGCAAAAGGCGCCATTCCCGCGCCACTGAACTGGGCTACAGCCCGCGTCCTGGACCTGAGGGCTTTGAACTGAGACCCGGGGCACGAAAATTCGGGGCGTGGTTTCTCCACAACGGTGGGGCATAAGGCAGACACAGCACCCCAAAGCTGTTGAGGTGTACCCTACCATTCCCGCTCTGTTCTCTGTCCCACGGGGTGGGGGGAGGCGAAAAACAGCCCCCCAAGGACAATAGGAGAGATCTCTGGCGCCACCTAGCGACCAGGAAAAAAAAAGTCACTAACACCCTATAAAACAGGACATTTCTTAAGTCTGCTTGAAAAGGGCAGAAGGTTTCTGGAGGACCCAGTGGCCAGCCGGGAAGTTATTCCACGCCAGGCCCCTTCCGACCAGCAGTCTGAGCCCACAGAGGGAGCAGGCACCCACGTCCGGGGCAGACCGGGTGCGCAGAAGAGTGTGCCTGAAACCGGAGGCGCAGGGACTGCATCCCGCTTCGCCATTTGAGAACAGGGACATTTCTTCAGTAAAAACTGCCTAAAACCAGCAGAAAGCTCCCCCAGAAGACAGAGATGGCTCCTGGAAGAGCCAGAGGGGAGCGGAGAAGTTCACCCAAGATGTCAGTCAGTCCGAGCAACACAGTGTCCCAACGCATACGACAAATTAGAAAACAGACAGTAGGGAGTAGAAGAACCACACGCAACCTAAAAACTCCTCAGGAAAGAAGCACACCACAAAAAGAAAACCACTCCCCAGATTGCAACGACAGCAACTTGGAAGAACTTCTGAGCCTTCCAGAAAGAGAATTTAAAATTGCCATGATTAAAAAAGTGATAGATCAGAAGAAGGAAATTGAGTCCCTAAAGAGGGAAGTAAGAGAAATGCAGGAGATCAAAGAATTAATGGAGGAACTAAAGAACTCTGGGAAAAGCAATGAAAGCAGAATAGATGAAATGGAAGAACGAATAAGTAATCTTGAAGACACAGAAATAAAAAGAACCAAAACAGAAAAGGAAAGAGAAGTACGAAGGAAAAAGAATGAAGAAAGACTTCGGGAACTATCTGACTCCATGAGGAAAGGAAATATAAGAGTTATAGGAATTCCAGAAGGAGAGGAGAGAGATGTAGGAACAGAGAAAATATTCATGGATATAATTGAAGAGAACTTCCCAAATGAGAAGAAGGAGCTGAAAATTGATATACAAGAAGCAAGAAGAACACCAAACTTCCACGACGAAAGGAAAAACACAGCAAGACACATAATAGTAAAACTCCCAAGAATCCAGGACAAGGAAAAAATAATGAAGCTGACAAGAGGGAAGAAACAGATAACATTCAAAGGAAAACCAATCAGGCTGACATCAGACTTCTCTGAAGAAACACTACGGGCAAGGAGAGAGTGGAGGGACATAGTCAACAGACTCCAAGAAAACAGATGCCAACCAAGAATACTCTATCCCGCAAAGCTCTCTTTCCTCCATGAAGAAAGAATATGGACCTTCCCAGACAAAGAGAAACTCCGGAATTTCATTGCGACTAAACCCCCACTCCAAAAAATACTACAAGGAATCCTAAAGCCAGAACCTCAGAGGGACGAATAACAACGAAAGAAGACCAAAAAAAAAAAAGTTATTAAAAGAATAAATAAAATCAAAGGAAAGACAAACATAATGGCAAATACAGATGCTAACATATCAATATTAACTCTAAATGTAAATGGACTAAACTCTTCAATAAAAAGACACAGAGTTGCAGCCTGGATTAAGAAACAAAACCCAACCTTTTGCTGTCTCCAGGAAACACATTTAGCTACAAAAGATAAAAATAGGCTCAAAGTCAAAGGATGGAAAACAATCCTACAAGCAAATGGGCCAAAAAAGAAAGCAGGAACAGCTATACTTATATCAGATAAAACAGACTTCAAACTCAAAAAAATAAAAAGAGACCCCAATGGTCACTACATTATGATTAAGGGGACAATACTTCAAGAAGAAATAACACTCATTAACATATACTCACCAAACGAAAGAGCACCAAAATATATCAGACAACTGTTGTCCTCTCTGAAAACAGACATCAGAGAAAACACATATGTAGTGGGAGACTTCAACACACCACTATCAACAATGGATAGATCAACAAGACAAAAAATAAGTAAAGAAACTAAAGCTCTAAATAAGGACCTAGAGCATTTGGGCTTAACAGACATCTATAGAACACTAAACCCAAAAAAAACGGAGTACACATTTTTCTCAAGCGCACACGGATCATTCTCCAGGATCGATCACATACTGGGGCACAAGACAAACATCAACAGATACACCAAGATTGAAATCATACCAACCATCTTTTCTGACCACGAAGGCATCAAACTAGAAATAAATCATAAAAAGAAGGCAAGGAACTATCCTACCTCATGGAGATTAAAAGCCACACTACTGGAAGACCACTGGACTAACGAGGAGATCAAAGAAGAAATTAAAAAATTCTTTGAATTGAATGACAAGGAGGACACCAATATCCTAAATGTATGGGATGCAGCAAAAGCAGTAATAAGAGGAAAATATATAGCAATAGAAGCTCACATCAAAAAACAAGAAAGAACTCAAAGAAACAACCTCATCTCGAAGCTCAAAGATCTAGAAAAAGAACAACAAAAAAACCCCAGAACCAGTAGAAGAAAAGAAATAATAAAAACCAAAGCAGAAATAAATGAAATTGAAACTAAAAAAACAATCCAAAAGATCAATGAAACCAAGAGCTGGTTCTTTGAAAAAATAAATAAAATAGACAAACCCCTAGCCAGGCTCACAAAGGAAAAAAGGGAGAAAGCACAAATACACAGAATCATAAATGAAAGAGGAGAAATCACAACGGACACAGCAGAAATCAAAAGAATAATCAGTAACTACTATGAACAGTTATGTGGAAACAAGTTCAACAATCTAGAGGAGATGGACAAATTCCTACAACTCTACAATCACCCAAAGCTAGATAAAGAAGAAATAGAACACCTAAACAGACCAATTACAAGCAGCGAAATTGAAATGGTAATTAAAAACCTCCCCAAAAACAAAAGCCCAGGACCTGATGGATTTACAAATGAATTCTACCAAACATTCAGAGACGAATTAGTGCCTATCCTTCACAAACTCTTCCAAAAAATTGAGAAGGAAGGGACAATACCAAACACGTTCTATGAAGCCAATATTACACTAATACCAAAACCGAATAAGGACAACACAAAAAAGGAAAACTATAGGCCAATCTCCCTAATGAACACTGATGCAAAAATCCTCAATAAAATTTTAGCTATCAGAATCCAACAATGTATCCATAAGATAATTCACCACGACCAAGTTGGATTCATTCCAGGGGCACAAGGATGGTTTAACATCCGAAAATCAATCAACGTTATCCAACACATCAACAAAAAGAAATATAAAAACCATATGATAATATCAATAGATGCTGAGAAAGCTTTCGACAAAGTGCAACACCCATTCATGATAAAAGCCCTTGAAATTCTTGGGATACAAGGAACATACCTCAACATCATAAAGGCCATCTATGACAAGCCAACAGCCAGTATCATTCTCAATGGTGAAAAGCTGAAAGCAATTCCATTAAGATCTGGAACAAGACAAGGATGTCCACTCTCACCTCTGCTTTTCAATATAATACTGGAAGTCCTAGCCAGAGCAATAAGACAAGAGAAAGACATCCAAGGAATCCAAATAGGAAAAGAAGAAGTCAAACTATCACTATTTGCAGATGATATGATAATATACATAGAGAACCCCAAAATCTCCACAGAAAAACTAATTCAACTCATCAATCAATTCAGTAAAGTGGCAGGATACAAAATCAACACGCAAAAGTCAGTAGCCTTCCTATACACAAACAATAAATCTGAAGAAGAAGAAATCAAAAAAACCACCCCTTTTATTATCGAAACCAAAAAAATCAAATATTTGGGAATAAATCTAACAAAAGAGGTAAAGGACCTATACAAAGAAAACTATAAAACACTGTTAAAAGAAATAGAAGAAGACACAAAGAAATGGAAAGACATCCCCTGCTCATGGATTGGAAGAATAAACATTATTAAAATGGCCATCCTACCAAAAGCAATATACAGATTCAATGCTATTCCAATCAAAATCTCAATGGCATTCTTCAAAGAAATAGAACAATTATTGATGAAATTCATATGGAATCACCAAAAACCCCGAATAGCCAAAGCTCTACTGAAAAAAAAAGAAGGAAATGGAGGCATCACACTCCCAGACTTCAAACTATACTACAAAGCCATAATCATCAAAACTGCATGGTATTGGAACAAGAACAGACATACAGACCAATGGAATCGAATAGAAAATCCAGAAATAAACCCACAGATTTATGGTCAACTAATCTTTGACAAAGGAGCAAAGACTATGCATTGGAGCAAAGAAAGTTTGTTCAATAAATGGTGCTGGGAAAACTGGGTCGCTACATGCAAAAGAATGAAGCTTGACCACTACCTCACACCATACACAAAAATCAACTCAAAATGGATTAAAGAACTAGACATAAGACCTGAAACCATAAAATACATAGAAGGAAATATAGGCGAAACACTACGGGATTTGCACATCAAAGACATCTTTACAGACACATCACCCAAAGCAGTGATAGTGAAGACAAAGATAAACAGCTGGGACTACATCAAATTAAAGAGCTTCTGCACAGCAAAAGAGACAATAACAAAACAAAGAGAAACCCCACCAACTGGGAGAACATTTTTGCACCCAACACTAATGATAAAGGACTGATCACAAAAATCTGCAAAGAGCTGATGAGACTCAGCAACAACAAAGAAAATAATCCAGTCAAAAAATGGGCAGAAGAGCTAAAAAGAAACTTCTCTGAAGAGGAAATGAAAATGGCCAACAGACATATGAAAAAATGTTCAACATCACTTGTAATCAGGGAAATGCAAATCAAAACTACCATGAGATACCATCTCACACCAGTGAGAATGGCACATATTAAAAAAACTAGCAACAACAAATGTTGGCGAGGATGTGGAGAAAAAGGAACTCTTGTGCACTGTTGGTGGGAGTGCAAACTGGTCCAACCACTATGGAGAGCTGTGTGGAGATTTCTGGACCTACTAAACATAGAGCTTCCATATGATCCAGCAATTCCACTCCTAGGTATTTACCCAAAGGACACAGAAACATCAATTCCAAAGAGCACCTGCACTCCTATGTTTATAGCAGCACTGTTTATAATAGCTAAGCTTTGGAAACAACCCAAATGCCCAAAAATAGATGACTGGATCAAGAAGATGTGGTACATATATACCATGGAATATTACTCAGCATTCAAAAAAGATAAACACATGCAATTTGCAGCAACATGGATGGCACTGGAAGGGATCATGCTCAGCGAAATAAGCCAAAAGAAAAAGAAAAATACCGGATGGTCTCACTCATAGCAGGAATCTAGAAAACTTAAATAAGGGACCAGGAAAATGAATATAAGAAAGTGAAAATCAAAATCAACAAAAAAACTATGAACCAGAGACACTTTTTGGGGGTGGGGGGCGGGAGGGAAGGATTGGGGTCAGAATGGGGCGTTTGCAATTGTATGGGGGAATATAAAAATAAAATTTAATATTTAAAAAAAAAAAATAAATCATGATAAAAACAAAAAAAAAAATGATAAAAATAAAAAATAAAAATAGAAATAACTGCAGGCATAAATTCAATGATTATTTTTCTCCTTTCCATGGAAAAGTTATTCTGAGTGAAAATTTAACTGGAAAATAAAATGTTTATAAAAATATTTAGTGCCCAATACACAGTAGTCATATGTAGTCTTATTTCAATGAAAAGTACCAATAGAAATTTAAAATAAACGTTCCAAGAAAAATAAAGCATATTTATTCCAAATTTGCACTTGTTCACTGCCTTAGTTGGGTTCCCTCTAGAAGTGAGACTCTAAGGCAAGGATGGCATGCATCTAATTTATTTGGGAGATGCAGGGACCTGCAGGTGAGTGAGCAGGGATGATTTAGAGAAGCAGATAGTAAGGGACATGCAATTACAGTAGCTACCACAGCGGACAACTAAAGTTTGATCTCCAGGGAAGCTCTGGCAATTTACCCATACCTTAGAATCACTCCAACTGCAAGGTGAAGGAACAGGGATGTTTTTATCCTCCATCAACATTTTTGGTAAAGGACCCTGGGGATTTTGTTAATGTGTTAATTTGGAATCATTTCTGACATTCCACGCAAACAAGAAAAATGGGTTCTGACAGCCTGAGGGCAAATCTACAACAAAACTACAAGATTTGGTCTTTGGAAACCAGACTAACATTGAAAGGGAACTGCTAAGCAAATAAAATCTTTCCTGTTTCTTGCTAAAGAGTCATAGGTCTGGTGCAGTAAATAATGCAAAGTAAGTGTAAATAACAAGTTTTCTTCCTTAATAAGCTTATGTAAACGAGGTTACATTTTAACAAGGTCGGACAGCCAGCCAGGCTGATTGATCTCCCAGGCCATCCTTGGATATCTGCATTTTTCCCCTTTTGTCAAGAACTTTTGTGCTCACTGGCTGTTATCAATGTAAGGTGGTTGTGTATAAAAGAGACCCTTTGTCTCTAGACAGGTGCTCAGACCTTATGGGCTACCCAGGTCTGAGACCTCATGCATGAGTAATAAAGCTTGTCCTGACCTCACCATTCCTTAAGTACTGCTTGTTTTTCCCCTGCCTGGATAAAAGCCTGGAATTTATTTCTGCAACAACATGAACAAAACGCAAAAATATTCAAAGGGGCAGAGGCTGAGGTTCAGCGGCATCCACCCAAATCGGGAGTGAGGTGTCTATGTCTACCTTAGCACAACTAATAATCACCATAGTAAAATAATGCAAACCCATGTAGCTCTTTAATTCACACTGGAAGTCAGATATGCCCTTTCATTGTATATCACTTTAGTATGAAATAGTGAAACTACTCTAGTATCTATAAAACTAGGTGCAAAATCTTAAAGTAGTGGTTTTCATAGTTTTTTCATAGATGAGTGTATGGATAGAAAGTACAAGTCATATTATTGATATTAAGAAAACTAAACTAGGGCCTCCCCGGTGGCGCAGCGGTTGAGCGCTGGGTTGCGAAGCTGCCCGCAGCCTCTGTAGCGCCGGTTCGATCCCCGGCTGCTCCCCGGCCACCGGAGGAGGGTCCCACATGGCGCGCAGACCTCTCCTGCCGCCCGCTGCTCCCCTCAGCAGTGTCCTTCGGTCCTTCTGCCTGCTCTGTTCCCCGCTCTGGCTCTGGTGAATTCTCTCACCCTCCCGCGCTTCTGACTGTACCCAGTGCATGTATAAACGAAACAAACAAATAAATAAATAAATAAATAAAAACATGCCTCTATAAAAGAAAAAAAAAAAAAAATGTTTAAAAAAAAAAAAAAAAAAAAAAAAAAAGAAAACTAAACTATATCAGAATATATTTACCACAATAATCACAGGAAACCTTCAGAAGATAACTGGGTAATTCTAAATATGCCTCAATAATCACAGGATTGTAGATGTAGAAAATTGGTACTACATAAAATAACTTACACAAGACTCTTTTCACTGTAAAGCAGAAACAGGTCACAAGAAGATTCAGCCTGTCTAAGGAAGGAGCAGCAGAAGGACACATGAAAACCAAGAAATCTACTCAGGCAGTAGTGACACTTTCCACCATCCATTCTGGCACGGGCACATGAGAGTTTTGCTTGCTCTGGTCCCCTCAAAACCAATTAACTCTGAGTGAAAATGACATGTATCTCTTCTGGGTCAGAGCATTTAAGTCCAATGAGACACCCTGCAAAAATCTGTTTTCTCTCTGTCACGTAGACAACCAGCATTTGAGGTGGTAGCTGCCTATCAGCGTAGGCCCTTAAATATGACTGAGCAGAGCAGCCTATGGAGCTGAAAGTCATTCATCTTGTTGTTTTAAATCACTGGCATTCTGCTTTGAAGTAGTTACTGTTGCTGAGCATTACCTAGCCTGCACCTATTGACACACGTGAACTGCTTGAATCTGAGTCTATTTTCTAATGTTAATAAATCTGTAGCCAGAATCTTTTTTTTGCCAAGGTTTATGGAAATAATCTTTATTATAGGAAATAATCTTCCATAAAGATAGGTCACCTTTGTTTCTGTGCTCAATAAGCACAAAGGTCACCTTTGTTTCTGTGCTCAATAAGGAGAATATTTAAAGTAAATCAGTGCTTAATTTCAGAGGTAAAATAGTTATGTTTTGGGCACAAATTTAGTCTAGGTAACATTACCATGGTTATTTCAGATAGGCTATTAATTTGCTTTGTGATAAGACTGGACTATTGAGATGGTGATTTTTAAATGTAATGTCTTACAGTTTCCTTAAATTATTTATTTGTTCTTCAATGGTTAGCAAAATATACAATGAATATCTGAAATTTAACATCTCTAGGTAGGATGATATCTTTGGACATTTTACTCTGTAGATGAGTCAAAATAAACAAAAAAAGACTGATTTTTAGATAATCTCAATTTGTCCATTAATGAAAAAAAGAAACAGTTTCTTCTTGTCCTATTGGTAATAACTACTAGGCTGGAAAATTAAATAAATATGGGCTTTAGAGCCTGATGCCCAAATATCCAGACTCTAGTACTAACCACCTTTGGGGCCTGTGCAAATCTTTAAATCATGGTTTCTTTATCTGTAAAATGGGTATAAAATAAGTAAACCTGAGGTTTTCTGTGAGAATTCAGTTGGCTGAGAGATGTAAAGCATTTAGCATAGAATCTACCATATAGAGCTCTGAGAAAATACAATGAATTTATTTTCAACATGGTTTCTATTTCTAATCTGCCTCTCATAATCTCATTTCTTTATATAATCTATATCCAGTTGAAACACATTGTGATCTTCAAAATACTCACTACACCCAAGTAGATAAGGGGAAAATGCATATTTGATAATGCCCCAGAGGAAGTGGTAACTTGATTGCCGGTCACAACACCCAGGCCAGCATACCAGTTACTGCCTGTCTGAGGGAGAAAATGTATTGCCTGACCCATTTAATGACCTCTGTCAATGTGACTCAATGAATGACTGGTAAATTGGGATATGGAGGGCTAAATTTCAACTTCTAGTATATTTTGAGCTTAATAATCCTTCAGTCTTTATAGGGGATGGTGTTTAATCAGAATATCCACAGCTGAAGAAATCATGCACTTCATTATATATAGAGGCCCCTACTATCTAGACTTGACTTTAGGTTCTGAAGGATCTTCCTTTGAAAACAAATGCAGTGTTTAGGATCCATGGCATTGCAGCCTAGGTAAATATCATTGCTTATTATCTGTGAATAAATTTTCCCTAGTGAGTTGGTAATCCAGGAGAAGTTGGCTGACCCAGGGGACCTATGAAACTGCTGCTTTCATTTGCTGTGGAGCAGCTGACCATCTAGGGAATACTTTGATCTAACCATCAGACATTTCTCCTGCACGAGTTTCCTTAGAGACCTGGCATCCCACTATTCGCCTTACTCTCAAATATCCTTTTGGAGATATGGATATTTTACCTGGTCTGGGCATTTTCTTACTGAAAGATGAAACAGATGAACTGACCTTGCATTTTAGCTCAATCAACCAACCCATAGTTTGCTATTGGAGCAAAGACTTCAAAGATATTCAGATACAGCACAAGTAGAAGGAAAGAGAAAATAAGTGAGAGCTTCAGGTCAGAGCTGCTGCCACACCATTAGTCTGCAAACCTGAGGAACAGTAGTGGGGATGTCAGTCAGCAGAAGAGGGGTGGGGAAGCCAGAGGCACTGAGGCAGAACTACTTGACACGCAAGTCCAGCTACAGTGGACTCTGGCTGTGACTCCATGCCTGGCATCTAGGCACTGTCATTACAGAGCTGTGAGCAGAATCAGACTGTGCTCAGGGCTGGAGCAGGAGCAGGCTGGTGAGATCTTACTACCTGTGCGTGGTGCTAAAACCAACATGCCCCTGGCAAGCAGCCTTCAGACATTACAGGCATAACTAATTTGCTCAGTTTTTCCATAACAATCTCTACTCCTCTTATGTTTCCAGGCAATTTTTAAAATTTTGTTGCTACAGATTTTTCTGAAGGTGTAATTATTCTAGAACTCATTCTCAGAAGATGAACAATAAAACGAAACCCAAAAATTCAAGATAAAATATTTTTCTACTATGACGAGCACACTGTCCTTTCATGCACATATCTTTTGGTGCAATAGCCTTTTTTTCTCAAAGAAATCAGGGACCTGTACAGGGGATGAAATGAGCAGGACAACGTAACAGTTCTATCCCACTTCAATGAGTTTTTACTTTCTATTACAGGCTAAGAGGTAGAGTCTATTCTGACAGAAATTATTTATTGTTACAATAAAGATTGTCTTCTTCCAGAGAATGAATCTTTTTCTCCATTCTATTTTTCAATTTTTGTAGTACTCAAAAAACATTCCCCACTTCCTTCTTACCCTTTTCTTCTGAATTGCTCATTATTTTCTAGATGCTCTTCCAAATTCTTTCTTTTACCTCAACCTCCCTGTATGGTTTCAGTTTATCAGTTGGCCTTGACACATTTATTATGATGACATAGTCACAGGAGGGACCTCAGGACACTGTTAACATCACCACAGTCTCACACAAACTCACTCTTCCCTGATTCACACATGGGGCTTCTTTTTTCATTCGACACTTCAGAGGAAAATCTGATTTCCTGTCAGGCTAAATTGTGTCACAGAAGGCAGGGGATAATACTTAGATGGGAAATGTTTTTTTTTTTTTTTTTTGACATTTAATGACACCAGGAGACTTATCCTGGTGGACTTCTACCACATTTTTTCCAGGTCTGACAGAGGTTATCTGAACGCCAGGATACCTTTGTTGTGATTACTATATTGATAAATAGTCGCCCATTGGATGCACTTCCAAGGGAGTATTATCTACCACATCTGCTTAAACTCTTCAGCTTGCAGTTTAAAGATTTGTGATGGGAGGTAAAAATAATAACAGGGAATTGGCAAACTTTTTCTTATATCTCACTACTAAGTACAACCAAGACTCTGGACAATACAGATCAAACATGTATAAGACTCTGTAAGGTGGAGAGAAGAAGAAAGACCAGCTAGGGACCTTGGGCCCTGAAGAATGACAGTGGCGAGTTTTCTGGGTTTTATTTTTGCCTCATATATTCCAGACTTGGAACTAGAGAAACCAACAGTCAGAAATGCCAGCATATAGACAAAACACACACACACACACACACACACACACACACACACACACACACACCCTGCTCTCTCTAGTCAAAAGATGAGGAAAGGAGCAACTTAGCAAGACAGAAAGCCTTTAAACAATAACTGCTCAACTTCAAACCCCATGGAACTATAAGCCTGCCCCTGCCCATATCAGCAAGTTTAAGTTGGGCACCCAGATTCCACCTTTGCAAGGCTGCGACGAACTGTCCCCAACATCAGTGCAGATGAATGTCACAGAAGGTCAGTGGGCCCCTGGGGCTTCCACCCTATCTGCCTGTAACAAGCTGCCCTCTCTTCAGTGTTAGTGGTCATCCATCACTATCTGACAGTAATGAGGAATCCCTCCCGCCCCTCTGGGGTGGTGTCAGAGGAGACTTGGGGAAGATGAGGACATTTATAGTGTGGATACATGCAGCAACCTGGATGGATCTCCCGAGATTTATGCTGAGTGGAAAAAGTCAGTTCCAAAAGGTTACATACTCTGTCATCCTATTTATATAACATTAAAAAAAAAACAAAATTATGGAAATAGAGAACAGATTAGTGGTTGCCAGGGGTTGAGGAGGGAGTAAGGGTGGGAGGGAAGTAGATTTGGCTACAAAAGGGCAGCTGGAGGGATCATTGTGTTGATGGAAATGTTAAAATGTTAAAACATGTTAAATGTTTTAATGTCAATATCCTGGTTGTGATATTGTACCACAGTTTTGCTAGATGCTTTCATTATTAAAAGTAATACAATAAAAAGAAAAAAGAATACAAGGAATCACGTACTGTTTCTTATGACTGCATGTCAATCTACAATTATCTCAAAATAAAGTTTAATGAAGAAAAAGAAATGTGTCATTAGACCAAAAGAAGCAATAATGGACAATTGATATTAAACATATTCTGGCAGAATACTCTTTTTCATATAGGTGTGCACACACACACAGGTGCTCTTACACACACAGGCTCATACACACACACACACACACACACACACACACACACACACACACACACAAATAGGATACTGATTTCCTGGGGAAGGATTTCCTTTCCACTATGAATCTCTGACAACCTTTTATTTGGCTTTCTATATTCATTTGGTATACAGGAAATAAAAGCAAACTTATTATCTGGTCCTGGAGTCAATATGTCTTCTTCCTGCAGGCAATAATTCCTGCAGCCCCTTGACTAAAGTTACATGAAAATTGGGAAGAGGGTTATTTATCTTTAGAGATAACACTGAAGTGTTTGCACTCTGGGAGAGCTGTGTTACGACTTGCATTTCTGGCTCATCTGAACATCTAACTTAAAACAGTGGCTCGCATCCATGTGAAAGTTCTCGAGCCCAGCAGGGAGCAGTATTCTTAAACACACTGAGTCCCATCAGCAGGGGCCAGTGCCCGCAGACATGGTACAGGTTGTGTGTCTCACACTGTCAAGTAGTCAAGGAGATTGCATTGGATGAGGCTTCAGATTCCTATCAAGTGTTCCCTAAAGTTCAGGATTTAGTGAGAGCAGCTGCTGTGCTTTTTTCTCTTTCATCAATTGCTCTGCCCTGACAGCCTAGTGGAAATTCAAGTTTTGACTTCTCAGTAATGACATTGATCCATCCTGCATAGGACATGGTCTGACCTGGGGTCTGTTCCTGCCATCAATGCCTTGTGTTCACTGTGCTGTGTCACATGATCAAAGCACACATTCTCTTTGGGCTCCAGATACACTATTTATAAACATGTGATAATTACAAAATGAATGATCATTCTGTCAACCTTAAACTGGAGATAAAAATTCTTTCAGGTGGGCCTCCCCAGTGGCGCAGCGGTTGAGCGCTGGGTTGCGAAGCTGCCCGCGGCCTCTGCAGTGCCAGTTCGAACCCCGGCTGCTCCCCGGCCACTGGAGGAGGGTCCCACATGGCGCGCAAACCTCTCCTGCCGCCCACTGCTCCCCTCAGCAGTGTACTTCGGTCCTTCTGCCTATTCTGTTCCCTGCTCTGGCTCTGGTGAATTCTCTCACCCTCCCGCACTTCTGACTGTACCCAGTACATGTACAAACAAACAAACAAATAAATAAATAAAAAACATGCCTCTATTAAAAACAAAACAAAACAAAAAAATTCTTTCAGGTAACATATGTTGTAGCTCAAGGCAGATATTAGTTATTGTACAATATCAGGCCTAGCGTGTAGAACTGAGTCATTCCTGGATCACAGCAAGTTGGAGATGAAGAACCCCAAGTTTTGCCCTTTGCAAGTCCAACAGGTCATGTGTCAACCACATGTGAAGTGAAGACAGCAGCAGGAGACAGACACTAACAGTAGCCCAGGGCTATGTCAACTTCTTCAAAGTGCTTGGGAATCTTTCTCGGGTATCTGCTTCCTGGAAGATTCTTGTTTTGTCTCAGCCACTCCTGGGTTTGATTTGCAAGATGCCTGGTGCAGGAGAATAGACAGAATGTTTGGATTCTGGTGTCTAAACCTTCTGTTGAATCCAGGCTGAAACTCACAGGCTGCATTCCTTTAGATAATCCATTTAACTCCCTGAAACTTAATGTACTTTTCTGAGCAATGGACATTATAATGCCCCATTCAATTTTTGTCTTGACAATTAATAAAATGTGCATAAAGCACATATCTACCTCCATATTAACTCAATCTCATCTTTATAAAAAAAATGGTAAGCAAAGTGATCATAATAATGTGGCTTTTTTTTTTCCCAGGCCTGGAAAAATAAGTAGCAAGCAGTTGTCTTCTATCTGGGATAGGTGGTGATTTCTGGTCACTCTGTGTTCTGCATTCTGCTGCCAACACTGTTTCCACTACTTGGGACTCCACCCCTACCCCTCTCTACCTGCCTAATTCCAAATCCCTCTGTAATACCCCAGTGAGTCATGCTTTCCTCTTGTAAAACTCACTGGACCCCCCTGAAGAGGCCTAAACATATCTCTTGTGTGTTCTGTCTACTGACCCGTCTATTTATTTAGAAAAATACAATAATTTCCAATATGTGCATCATATTTCATTGAAACTGTCCTTCCTTCTTGCAGTTAATAGATAAATGAGTATTATCAAAACAACCACTAACATGCTAATGTAAACAGAGATTCTTGACTTTCACCAATTCCTCCAGCTAGCCCCAAACTTAAGAGCTATTTTTGTTATTTGTATACAAACGTCAAACTGGAGGAAGTGTGTTCCAAAGACTGAGATAGCATTCTGACCTCGTGGAGTATTAGTTTAATTTGTTAAATAGACACAGTCCCATCACTTAGTAAGAAGGGGTGAAGGCTGAGGGCATGCCAGAGAACTGAGACCAGAAGCAAAGGGGAAATAAACAAAACTTATGAGAGGAACTGCTAGTATCAGAGACTGTCAGTCAGTTGAGATTTAGTAACAGCCATTATGGAGAAGGCTCCCCTTTGAGCACTACGGAAGGTCAGTCTAGAAGTAATGGCCACTTATAAGTCATTCATATCTCATTGTTGTTTTGGCCTTGGATAGGGAAATAGTCAAGGCCTTGCCTGTGTTTTATATAACTAAAGAAATACTGAATTCTGGAGCTTGAAAGAATCTTCGCTTCCTCTTACCTGTCACCTTACTGATCATTAATAGCACAAAACTAGACAACATTTCAATGTTTTCATACTGTGTGAGGTCACATAAGGGGACTGACATGGCTAGTTTGTGCTATTAGATGATCAGTCTGTGAAGGAGGTGTTTGGGGTATGGGTTCTGTGCCTATATGTATGCAAGGCTTTGTGTATGCCTCATGCTTTCTATTTTGTATATTTTATGAAGCATTGCCATTTAGGGGAATGTGGCCCTTCTCAGGGTTAGACAATTACTAGAAAGAGCAAACAACAAACTTATATTTGAAGCTTAACCCAACTAATGCAGAACCCATATTCCTAACACCTCCTTCGTCAAACATTCACACACTAAAACAAAATTCTTCCTCCCCTAAATCACTCAATAGCAGGTTCCAGACAAGCAGAGACCATTCTTTAGCCAAGATTATTCAAATTGAAGACTCATAAGCTTACTTGGTTTGCCTACTTTGCCTCATTCATTCCTTGCTAAAAAACCAACCAACCAACCAACCAAGAAAGACTCTGGCCCATGCTTTTCCCTCAACCCCATCTGTCTCCGCACCAGTCTTGGTGCTTTCCCTGTGACCTGGCATTGTGTGGCTTGACATCCTCTTGGGAACAAGTAACCCAACTCTCTTTTCAATAGCAGTCATCTCTGTTGAATTGACCTCACCAACCTTGCTTAACTCAAATCTGGGGTATATTTTCATACATTGTGGGGGCACAGAAGGGGACTGGTGTGAGATTTGTGCTACTGAAAGATCCCTCTGGAACAGATTATGGCAGGGTGAACATGGAAGCAGAAAGAGCATTTGTGGGATTGCAGAGTGATGATGAGAGAGACGGTGATGCCTGAACAGAGGCCATGGTGGTGAGGGGGCTGAATTCCTAGAGGACAGCTCCTTCCTACAGAGCTAGGCCTGAGAGAACGGCAACAGACTGGATCTGGCAGTGAGGGTTAGGGAAAAGTGCAGATGGTCTTTGGACATCCGGGTGGATGCAGTGCTATTGGTTAAGAACTTCGGGAAGAGCAGGTCTGGGAAGAAGCAGTAGAAAAATGAGACACTATTTTAGACACATTGAGTTTAATGGGCCCATGGCCTGGCCATGTGGAGACTAGATAATGTGTCTAGAGCTTGGAGAAGAGTCTGGTGTTGAAGTAGAGCTTCAGTGCCACATCATACAGAATATAACTAAAAGGGTGGAAATGTGCTTCTTCCAAGGACAGTGAGGGAAAGGCAAAGCTAGACATCTAGAAAGCAGCAATGTTTGAGAAAAGGGCTGAAAGAGGCCTCCCCAAGAGCCTTGGAAGAAACAATGAATGAGTCCTGAGGCTACCTAGAAAGGATTTTTGTTATTCACTAAAGAGCTAACAATGTCAGTGGTACTGGGGGTACTAGGTATTAGGGGGAGTCAAAAGCCACACAGAAGTAAGGTTAAGGGCTAGGCAACATTTAAAATGCTATTTGTGATTTATTTTCATGGAAATCCTCTATATGTGACTCCAAAACTGAGTCTGCAGAAAGTATAGGAGCTGGAGCAAGCACAAGAGCGATGGGAATGTTCTTGAAAATGTGCCATTTATAAAGGCAAGGTCTAAGCAAAAGGTGAAGGTGATGATGTTTTAAATCTTAAGTTGTATTGATTCTCCCTTTAAGCCACACTGACTGCTGCTGCCATCAAGAAGGGAAACTGCTGATGGTGTGTACACCCATGATCTTAAGTCCATCTGTCCTTAAGATCTACATAAATGCTATGAGGCCAGAGTGCTAAGCCCCCATTTATAGTGTGTCACTGTCTCACTGACCCAGCACTGAGTGCAAACACACCACCCCTTCCCGGACACAGGGTGGTCACCTTCGCCTCACTGTGATTTCTCTGGTGCCCAGACTGCAAGAAAGAGGGTGTGCACTCTCAGTGGTAGTCAGGGACACTGTCAAATTGAAGATTATTTAAAATTAGACTTATCTTCTTTTTTTCTTTTCAAACAAAAGCATTTGACTTTTCTCAAGATTTCTTTGAACTGCAAATCTGGCTGAGGTCAGGGAGGAGGATGAGAAAAGGGCTAAAGATCTGACTGGAGGTGCTAGTGTCTGGCACATACTTAGGCCTCAGTCAAGGTTTGGAGAATGAAGGAATGAATGATGAAAGTACGACTATAAAATGCCCAGCATTTTATTGCTTTTGTTACTTGCTCAACCCCCCCCCCCTTTTCCTAACTTCCTTCTATAATGCTCAGTTCTCTTAGCAATTTTAATCACCTTTTTGTTCCATCAGGAGTCTTTTAAATTAAAGAGAAGAAGTTTCCAAAGTCAATACATTCTTTTTTGAAAAGGAATGAAGGATGGCTCTACAAGGATAGCCTACTATTTTTTTTTTTTTTTGCTAGATCACACTGATGGGGAAGAAAAATATCACATCAAAGGACTATAGGAGTGAAACTACAATACCAAGGACTGAAAGGACACAGCACAAAGTAAAAGAAATAAAGAAAACAGTTGATGACAGATAGATTTAAAACAAATGTAAAAATAGAGAAAGGACTTATCAGTCTAAATCTTTTGTCACTAAACAAAATGACAAGTAGGAAGAAAGCAGGGGAAGACAATTTCTCCTTGTTAAGTAGACAAAATAAGTAGATAAAATTGCGTTGTAGTGAATTAAGCAGTAGCTCAGTCCTACCATCCAAGACAAACTTGGAAAAGGAGAGAGAAATAGTGGCAGGGAGTGTAGAGGGCAATATTACCCTCAGCTCTTGATCAGACTCTCTTAGTCCTAAATATCCTAGTTCATCCTGACACCCACGGTAAGGTACTCCTGAGGCTATCTGGCCTCAATACAAATATCTCCACTGCATGTAGCTCCAACTTCTTGTGCCCATTAGTCAGATCATATCACTGGAGACTACCACCAACTTGGGACCAAATTAGTGTCCTCTCAGCTGTCATGATAAGGGATAGCAGTGAGTCCAAGCCAGTTCAGACCCATTGGGTCCATCCCATAACCCTGCCCCCTCCCATTCTCAGCTCCTTACTCTGTGCTCACCAGCCCCACTGCTGAGCTTCTGCTGTGCCTTGTGTCCAAGTCAGGGGGCTTATGACAGTCCAGAAGCTGACTGTGTCCTCAGACAATGTGCAATCTGTTATGGGGCAACAATTTTGTTTGATCTGTGTGTGTGTTTATAAATAATTGTCTATGAATGGCAAGTATGAGGAAATCTGCTGAAAACAGAAAAAAAAATTGGGAGTTAGAAAAAAATACCAGTTACCAGGATCTGATGAAGAGTTATTGGCTGATACAAAGTCCTGGAAAATGGCACTGTGCTTTGGGGAAAGCAAGAGGGCTGGACGAGTGTGTATTAAGCAGCATTCCAACAACGGGACTATATTCAATGTAACTTCACCTTGCTGCCTTTTGTAACCTTATTATTTAATACTTGCGTTTCAAAACCATTAGGGAGAAATAAACATCGCTTTATAAAGTCCTTGAAAAAGAATAATGTATCAAAAGTAATTCAGTTCCACAGTAATTTATTAAGTATTTGTCATTCCTAAAACTATATTTGCAAAGATCAAGGAGACTTAGTTCCTGACACGTAAGTGGCCACAATCCAAAAGATAAAAGGATAGTATAAATAAATAATTTTAGGTCCATGTGTCCAGACTCACCCAGTACTAGTGTGCCCTATAATGTATTTCCTGGACTGCCACTGAGAGTTACACAACTTACGAATGGTCCTGACACAAATAAGGGAACAACTGATTTTGCTTAAGAGGCGAAGAAAGGGGCAGACGGGAAAATTGGAGTCAAGTGACATTAAGCTTTTCCTTGAAGGAGAAGCTATAGTTTATTATACTGCATGTTCCATGAAAAAAAATGTTCTCTATTTTGTTCACCTTTAGACCTCTAAACAAAATCTGACATAGTCCAAACAGAAGAAACACATTAACAGAGGCAAGGCAAATGAGAATGATCAATGTGTATTAGGTAAGGTAATGCTAGCTGTTAGAACACTAAAACTCCAAAGCTTTAGTGACTTCACACACTACAGATTTATTGCCCACTCATGGAGGTGCCCAGTGTGGATGTTCCTGTTGGCTGGTGACCTTCCTTCACATGGAAATTCCAGGATCCAGTCTCTTCACATTTTGTGGTTGTAATATTACCTACAGCTTCCTTGTGCTCCAGCTGAAGAATGCTAAAAACAAGATGGCACTAGCACTCTTAGCTGGCACTACTTGGCTAGCATTACCACTTAACTTCCTTGAGCATGAATGACACATAGAACTTGCCCTCATATTCTAGAGCTGAGAATTAGTAATGTTTCTAGACCTAGAAACAAGGGCAGCTGGGAAATGTCATTCTTGGTTGGGCAGCCACTTTCCAGAAACTACTCTCTGACGTGGAAGTGGTGAACACATTGGTGACCGGCAGTTCTAGCTGTCTCTGTAGCAGGAACAATGAGAAGTTCATCAGGCAGAAGGATAGGAGGTAAGAGTGGGGAGATACGTAGCTTGGGCCACATTGTGTTGGTACAGAGGAAGCTATACTATAGGAAAATTCCAGAGGTGATATTTGAGGTGTAGAGAAGAGATTTCTCAGTGAAACAGGGTTATATGTACTCCAAGGACAGTGTCCAATAGGGGACAAATCACTGTCTGTGGGTTCTTTACCCGCATGCCCAATTGCAAGACTACTCAGACTCAGAGAACAATGATGGGGTTTATTTAACAACAGGAAACAAACAACTACGAAAGCCACAAGTGGCCAGCTATCTCGCCCTAGACAGAATCTAGTGTTGAGGAGTCCCAAACAAAAGGCTGCCCCTCTGAGATGGCACTGTCCCACCAACAAGAGCCTGGAGCGCAGTCAGCCAAAGGTGCTCACGGGCGGGGCCGCTGAGATGATGCCACAGCAGCCTGCAGCAACAGTCTGGATGAACAGCACTAGATGCTGGAACAGATGCAGCAAAGTCAGCAGCACCAAAAGGCAGTGCTGTACCATCTGATAAACAGCTCTTTGAGACACCAGGCCTGGGGTCTTTGGTGATCTTTCATGCAACGGCAGCAACAAGACTGGAGGCAAGAGCTACTAGCATCCTGGTCCCTGCAAAAGTCTTTGGCTTCTCTCTCTTCTGAGGTCAGCTGCTGGAAGCTTGCTCCTTCTTCATTCTTGTCGGGGTAGGTACAGAATACGACAAGTCTGGGAGACTGGGAGGATCCCAAGCCGGCCTCTGCACTGCCTTATATTCCCTTTTAGGGTCCCCCACCCTAGATGATACTGCCTGATTGGGGAAAGTGCCAGTCTTGCCCTGCAGCCCACATTGCATGGCTCCAGTTACATCAGCACATTTTTATTTTCTAAGACCCAATGTCCCAAAGCTCTTAATGTTTCTAGATTCCCACAACATGTTTTTATTTCTCTCAAAAACCTCTTTAAGTGAGGATGCCCTCAGGAATGGCTCTCAAATTGAAACAGGCTATTGCTTCATCAATAGCCTAGCCAGTTGAAATTTCCCTCATTATTATCTAAAATACTTCCTTTTGCACAACAAAAAGTGAGAATTTACATGTATTTTTGCCAAGGATGCCAGTTAACCCCCCTCAGACATACTTTTTTTTTCAGTCTGGAGATCAGATGGCTCTAAGACATATGAGCTGATGTAATGAAACGTTCACTAGTTGTGAGGTTGTACTCTGTAAAGAACCATAACACTTGTGGGCTAGTGATACTCCAGGATGTAAAACTGCATTTTAAATTTAAGTTTTAGAAAAACCTTCAAACATTATCTTGGCACAAGCTCCTTAGACGCTCAGGAGTTTTGAAAAGCAGCTCATGCTCTTTTTCCTTCCAGACTTTGCTTTGAGTATTTAATTAACTTTTGACCACGCTGTTCTACATTTTCAAAGGACTGAGTGGTTGGTTCTATTGTGGATTTTGATTTAAAAAATCTAAATCTAGAAGATGTTTATTGGCTTAACATTCTGATCTTCAAAAGTCATCTACCCACATATTCTGAGAGGGAAGATCTCCTTTTACACAGATAGAATAATGCTAAGGCAGGGAGGCAAAGGAGTGATACTGGAGACTCTGGATCTTTCTACAGGAAGCCATTCACTTACAGCAGGTCCTCAAATAATGTCACTTCATTTGATGTTATTGCACTACGAATTGATGAGAAGACTCCAATTCACCCTGAACAAAACGACGTTAGATGTTATTTGAGGACCTGGTTTTGTTATACCTCATTTTGCTGAAAGTTGTTCTTTCCAAGAACTTATCAATGACATTGAGGACTTATTGTACTTCACTGTACTTCCATGGAGATAGACATGTGATCAAAGGCATAGGGGGTTTTTAGGATTCTTGACATCATCATGTCAAATTTACAATTTTGATTCAAATAAATCAGTGTATAAATTGCTGGGGATGTAGATGCTTCTCACACCCTTGGCTTCAACAGTGTAGACATGGGATCTCTTCTCCCACCTCCCCCTCAATCCTACTACCCCAGACATGTGGGGATCTCCTCAAGAGACTGGCTGGCTCAAGCAGGAGCAGCTGCTCACAAAACCCGGGAAAGATTGTTTCAAATGTTTTCCATTTCCTTTACCTGCTCCTGGAGCTCAGTAGGAGTCCTTAACTAGCACTTTAATAAGACCAAGGCGTTTGGTGAGGACATCTTCATAACCCACCTTCTCTATCCTGCCTCTTCTCCTTCCTGGCTGTGCCAGAGAAGCAATGATCTGTATTGCAGAATGTCAGTTTCATATCTTCCTTCCTCCTCTAGGGTCTCATCTTCTCAATGATCACTTTTCTCTCTGGTAACTTTACATTTGCAATGTGCTTTCCACATGCAGGTAAGCAATCAAGTCCTTTGTATTGGTAAATGTTTGCTTCCCACCACTCCTTCAGCTTCTCCTGGGCTTTCCTCTTTCTCCTCCCCTTCTCTTTTCTTCTTTTCTCTCCAAACTTCTTTATACTTGTTTTCCTCATTTCTCTTTCACTGTCCCTACCTTCCCATTCAACTTTCAAGCCCAGCTACCACTGGTTCTGTTCCCAAACTCTAAAGTCAGGATCTTTTTTTCCTTCTACCCAATAGAAAAGTATTCTCCTAGGATCTACCGAAGGCATTTGCTCCTAGAACTACTTTATATCTTTTAGTGATCACTTTTATTTCTTGAACTTCAATGATCACTTTTATGCACATAGACCAAGTAGGAATTAAATCTTCTCAAAATACTTTTAGCCATATTGTAATAAAAGTGTACAAATCAGAAAGCTATAATTTAGAACACAATGAGCAATAATTCCATGGGAGGCAGAATTTAATGCAAAAAAAAAAATAAAAAGAAAGCTTGTTTAGAAACCCAGAAAAAGGACTAGTGTTTTGACTGTTTCCGAACTTGAGTTTTAGCATATGGAAATTAAGACGTAGCCTGTGAAGCTGTCCGCAGCCTCTGCAGCACGAGCTCGATCCCCGTCTCGCCAGGGAGAAACCCACATGGTACAGCAGACCTCTCCTGTCTCGCCTGCTGCTCCCCTCAGCAGTGTATTTTGGTTAGTCTGCCTGTTCTGTTCCCCACTCTGTCTCTGGTGAATCCTCTCACCCGCCCCCACACCTCCGGCCTGTACCCCAGCTCTTGTATGCATAATAAATAAATCTTTAAAAATAATAATTTTAAAAAATTAAAAAAAAGAAAAGAAAAAGGTTAGACAAGACAATATCTAAGTTTCTTTCACCCCACAAAATCAAGGATTTGTGTAGAGTTTTGTTTTTTGCTTTTCTTGTTTTGGCTTGTTTTTATTGTTCCAGTATCTTAACTTCTATCTTGGGGGGGAGAGGAAGCTAGCAAATGGAAAAAGACTTGACTTTAAGATTTTTCAAAAATAGTTCTTCACTGGGCCTCCCCGATGGCGCAGCAGTTGAGCGCTGGGTTGCGAAGCTGCCCGCAGCCTCTGCGGCGCCGGTTCGATCCCCAGCTGCTCCCCGGCCACCGGAGGAGGGTCCCACATGGCGCGCAGACCTCTCCTGCCGCCCGCTGCTCCCCTGAGCAGTGTACCTCGGTCCTTCTGCCTGTTCTGTTCCCTGCTCTGGCTCTGGTGAATTCTCTCACCCTCCCGCGCTTCTGACTGTACCCAGTGCTTGTATAAATAAATAAATTAATTTAAAAAAAAGTAAATTTGCATACCCCTGATCCTGAGGCAGATTAGAAATAAAGAAACCATGAGCTGATGAGATGTGAGTTGCTGATCCAGACAAAGGAAATCAACATGAAGACTACCAAATATAATAATACACATTATTTTTTAGTAGAGAATTCTTACTGTTAAATAAAAAAAAGCCATTTCCAAGTACATGAACTAGATCTCTGGGCAGACAGCCTTAGCATCGCTTAAAGTGCCCACATTTCTAATTATCTATCAAGGAGGAACAACACAGGGCAAAGGTGAATAATATCAACCGCTAAACTGGAGGTTCTGGGAATTCATTTGTACCAGATGGCTTGTTCTTTTGAAATTGCTCAAAGCTTGGATATTTCATTTTTTTCTTAATATAAGGTAAGCATTATGCCCTAAGGCCAATGAGCCCCAAACAGAAAACAATGCAAAAGGGTGCAGCTTTGCTACATGGTCTCCTTAGCTGTACAAGCTGGATATTCCTTGGTGTCTCCACAACTCAACTCTGGCAGCTAGTCATGCCACAAACACTAGAGCACGACCAGCTGGCTGTCCTGGTAAACTTAGCATCCCTCACCTTGCTCTGATTATACCATGGGTTTGAAAAACAAAAGCCTACTATCAGATCAGTTAAGACAGTGCCAGCACCAATTCTCATTAAACACCCTGCTCACATTTTTGGTCTGGTTTTGTTTGCTTGATGAAAAAAGAAGGCCAAAGACTGAGAATCAGGGAGGTAATGCTTTTGTTCTGCCTGAGGCAGACTTCCTGGGCCTGCTTTCCTGAACAGCAGCAAAATCCCCCTCCAGTGTAATGAAGGCTGACTCTGACTGAGGATAGGGTTTGAGAATACATTAAAAAAAATACATAAAAATCCAGCTTTGGGATTTAAAATCCAGCTCATGGAAGAGTTTTCTGTTGTTATTGTCTACTTGTGAAATGTGAAATTTGTACAGCGTGGTATCAATTCCACAGAGATTGCTTTTTAATTTTGTTTTTATTTGCTTTTAAACTTTTTTTTCATATCCTCAACTATTCTTCTCACTGATAGACAGTTTCATCTTACATGTGGCATAACTGCTCATTTGTTCACATCTGAGATTTATTTATTAAGTGTCTAGCAAGGGAAAGAACAATTTTGAATACAGACGAGGCTTGCTATTCAAAATCACCAAGGGCCCATTTAATTCAGTGCTTTACTGACTGAAATAAGGTTGTTAAATTGCAAAATGATTTAATCAGGAGGTTTAGCTGTAGCTTTAACCAAGGGTAAAGTGACCATTTTCAACAATTACTCTGGAGATTAATGTGGGTCTCTATGAACAGGATTGTCTGTCAGGGAGTGTCAGCAAAAAAGCAGAATCTAGGAAATAAAATTTGGATTCCTAAGTAGTCAATTCCTCCTCTGAAACTTCTAGGATATACCTGGTGGAAAATGTTTCTCGTGAGCTAGCAAGGTCGGAGGCCAGCAGTGCACCTTTAATTTTAAAAGTACTACTCAGTAGGAGTAAGCTCAGCTGTAAAATTATAAAAATGTCAGAGGTCCCCTGCACAGTTAGAGGAACCCCTGTCAAAGGGTAAATGTGTGTATCAGGAAATCACAATTCTCATAAAACATAAAATAACGTATGTCAAGCATTTAAACTTATTAATTAATGAATGAGCCAGTAAGATACTATAATAAGTTCAAAGAATTCCAAGAAACATGTAAATACAGAGAATATGGAATATTTTTTTTTTTAGAATATGGAATTTTGAACCAAATATATATTCATGCATAATAGGTCTATCCACACACTATGGGGTCAGGGGAGGGGGAGAGGAGGGATTAGAGTCAAAATAAGGCGGGGTGGGAATTGTATGGGGAATATAACCAAGATGAAAATGCATATATTGTGCAAAAATGAAAAATGATGTAAGAATTATATAAAATAAATTTTTTAAAAAATGCTACAAACTAAAAAAAAATAAATAGGTCTATCCAAAGTGAAATAATCTATTGCATTTTCCCAGCCACACATATTTTTGGACAAGAATCATGAAGGGCTTCCTGGTTATTGTCAGTTTTATATTATTATCAGGATTTCTGATTATTACTAGTTTTACCAGTGTTGAAAAATAGCTCAAATGAAAGGCAGGGGTGGAGAGGTGGACAAGATACTTACTAATAAGTTCTTTCTCATTTCAGAGTCTTTCACAATCTCTCTGGATGCTCTGTATTCCAGGGCCTCTTCATTAACCAGGGATTAAAGACACTCCAACAATAAGCTGTGCTCGGTTTCCTGGACTCCCTTCTTCAATTTGATACTGCCTTGTTGATAAAGTTTTATCCTCTGCTGTGACCCAACCAGTGACCCCAAGACACCAGCATTCCCTGGGAGCACCATGAACAGGTGGGTTTGGACAGGGTCTATCTAAGCATTTTATATACCTTATCTTAATTAGCCTCACCATGACTTAGGATAAGTTTTATTATCCTCTTCATAAATCCAGAAAATAAGACTCAAAGGCATCTTGTAAATTGTACGAAATCTATGGTTTATAAATGGCAGGGATGGGATTCAAATCTATCAACTTTGGACACTGTTTATGAAGACACAGCAGCATCTCAGGGCCCCCTCAGGCTCCCTGAGCACTAGTCAATGTCTCTGCCACTAAGTCTTTGAACTGCTCATTGGGCAAAATGCTCCCATCTTAGGTCTTTACCGCCCTCAAGGCAAGATTTCCAGGGCTGGACTGCCAAGTGAGCACATGAGCTTCCCAGATTAACACCAAGAACATAGACTCTACAAATTCTATGAGTGCAACAGAACAAGAGGGGATGAATGCAAGGGGCTCTCCATGTGGATGCAGTGTCTAGGTGGACACTTTCATGATCGCACCTAACGTGTCACCTTGCATCAAGTGTGTTCATGTGATAACAGCAAAGACAGTGCATATATATTATGTCTTGTGCTTTATATATAATAGCTCATTTAATTCTCATAAGATACCAAAGAATGGGGTACTATTATGATGCCTTTTTAAATATCAGGAAACTGAAGTTTAGAAAAATAAATAACTTGCCCAGGGTCATAGAAAGAGGAAGTGATAGAAGGTGGAGTCCACTCTGTCCACCTTTATGTCTTGAGGCCCCTTGGCCATGGATTTTTTGACCTTTTGAACAAGGAGAAGAACCTAGGAGGTGCTGGCTGAGGAACACTAATTCTGTCAGCTGAGCAAACTTTCAACTGGAGAAAGGACACTGAAGTGAATGGATGACCCACTTCCCTTCTCTACTCCCTAGGGTATAAGACTCAAGTAGCTTTCTGGGATTAAGAGAGAAGTCACAGAAGCTGAAGTGAAAGTGGGGATTCATCTGTCCACATTGTCAGGAAGTCTCAGGGGAGCATGGCTCGGTCCCGGTTGGAATGAGAGGGTCGTCATCTGCGCTCCTCTCTCCATCTCTGTTTCTTCGGTTCTACTTCTCTCTGGGGGTTGGCCTCACTTTTCCTACCACAGACATCTTATTTTCGTGACTTGGAAAGATAATGGAAACATCCGTGGCTTTTATTATTTTTATGTTTTGAGATCCTAGGGGGGGAAAAAGATTCTCTTTCCCTGCACCATGGGCAGTTACTATTTAAAAAAACAAACGACAACAAAATAAACACACTCCTTCATCCGGTTCCAGTCACTGTGAGAAGAGGTGTGGATACTCTGATTGACCAGCCTGACTCCTAAAACCACTCTGTCAGAGGGTGTGGATGAGGCACTATGATAGTAGCCACCAAGGACCAGATGGAGGCATGGTCCCCCACAAGAAAATAGGATACTGTTGTCAAGCAAAGGGCGGGTCCAAACAACAGATTTTCCCATAGTATATTTATAGGATGAGTACAGTTTTTCTTCCAATGTATTACACATTTGACTCAATCAAAACAGTGTATTTGTGATTATTTCTAATACAAGTTATTCCTTACATGTGCATGATTCAATATTTTCTCTATTAAAAAACATTTTGCAAACAAAACTGGTTTAGGACTATTTTAGGTCTTTGGCTCTGTTTGAGCTTTTATATTTGTGCAGATTCTTGTGATGATTTGAGAAAACAAGTAGAGATCAGAGAAGAGCAAAGTAGATGTAAAAAGTAAACCAGAAATAACAAACTTGCATCTAATTAAATAATGAGATTCCTGGAAGGACATTTACAACTGAGCAATCTTTCTGATGAATAAATGATAATATTATTAAACAGTTTCTTCATGCATACATAGTTCTTAATTTTAAAGAATCAGCACTTTAATCACATTTTTCTTTTCAAATGAATAGAATTGGGTTAATTGAGCTTTTTAATGATGAATATAGATCATTTGGAGAGATAATTGGCTAGAAAAAGTATTTCCATGTATTTTCTGAAGTTCCTAATTATGATTAGATTATTTACCAACCATTCATCTGTAAGTCAGTCAGTTTCTGAGTACATGGGACACATTTTCCAATATAAATAATGTTATATTCACTGATTGAGCACTCATAGTGGTCCATGAGAGCTACTTGGTCCAGAAATATATGTACTCTGTTATTCTGAAAGACCTATTGTGTTTTCATGGGAAAGCATGTTGGGGGGCCTCTAATTTGGGGTTCTAGAAGCTTACTCCTCCTACCTGGTCTTCTCTGGGAATGAGAGTAAAGATTTCCTTAGATCTTTAGTATCTGTGATTAGCATTTGGGCAAGGAAGGGTTGAGGATGAAAAGAATCATTGTGAGGTGATCTGAGCAGGGAATAGGAGGGGGGTGGGGGAGACAGGATCTGGAAATCCATGAAAACTACCCAGAGATGTGGACTGGCTGGCTGAATGAAGGATTGACAAGAGGATTTTTACTAGGGGTGGATGACAGGGTTATCTAGACAAATTTCATGGGCCAAGTCGAAGATAGGTTTTTATAGATCTGTCCTTAGAGAGCAAAGTACTGAGATCAAGAAGGAAGGAAGCTTCCTCTCATTGGGAGCTATTGTCCAGGAAACCAAAACTACAGGTGGGAATGTAACTGCTAGAAGAGGAGAGAATAAGCAGAAAGACAAAGCTGTGAATCAAAGAAGCCAGCTTGGGCAACAGATGCAAATGGATGTCAAGGGGAGGGAGTGGCTAGGGGGCCAATGGTTTCTGGGCAACATTCTTGGATTTTAAGGATCTGAGTGAAGCTATTTGATCCACTCCATTGTGACAGAAAACATGGTCCTTACTGGCTGGATCTAAGGGATGATCCTCCTCTGGGAGGAATCTGTGAGTAAGGCTGTGGTGGCAGGGGACATGGGTAAACGCATCTGAAACAGATCAATCCTGACATTCTGGCCACCGTTTCATTTTCTTTCCTGACCTCTGTATAGCTGTGTCCTGAGTAACATTCTCTGTTAGCCTTTATTTTTCAGTGGTTGTCCTACTCTCTTCTTTTGTATTTTCATTTATTAAAAAGCAAATCTTTAATCTCAAGTATCTCCTCTCCTTTCTTGTTTTGTGACAGACATGCAGTTCTTTTGAGATTTCTAAAGGTCTTTGTTACTTGTACTGATGGAAAAACAGGATGGGGTAAAAATTCTTCCTTTTTAAGATTTTTTCATCTGTTTATTATTTTTCTTATAGTTTCCATAAAGAAATCAAAAGTTCCATGTACATGCCAGGGTTCTTTGTACACAAATAACTGAAAGGAGAATTCTTCCATTGTTTTAAAGAAAATACAGGTGATGTTTATCTAGGTTTCTCCTCCCAGAAACTGAGACAGTCGTGATGGATCAGGGAAGAAAGGCAGGCTGGGGAGGGGCAGGAAATTCCACCAAGAAATGTGTAGATAGGCTGGAGAAATGAGTGGCAGGGGATCTTAGTATAACCATTGCCCATGTGAAATCTTAAGATAATACAAGTCAGACTCTTTGCAAAATGATTTTTTTCACTCATAGTCTGTTCACATTTTGTACTTGCCTTGAAGCAGGCAACATTATAAAAAGCACATTATCAAAGAACATCTATCTGAAATTGAAGTTACACTCTGGGGGAAACTTGAAGGCATTGGACTGACACGATGCCATGTGAATACAGTAGATTTCAGTGAAGCCTATATTAAGTTTGTCTCATGAGGAGACGTCAAGCCATTATTCTATATCATACTTATTTAGAAGTATCTACTGGCCTATTGATATGAACTGAATTGAATCATAGACTACGTGAAAAGAAAGATGACTTATTTTTCCCAGGTTTATTTTGAAGCATCCAGAATATTGAGCTCACAGAATGTTACATTAAGCAAAAGAAAGTTCAATTTTAATCACTAAACAAACTGTCTTTTTTTTTTTTTTGCTACTTTAAGGTTAAATACTTTATGGTTAATTTTCTTCTCAATGTGACAGGCCAAACATATGCTTGTAAATGCCTACAGGGTGGTTTTACAAAGAAGCAACCAGCCCACAACATCATAAAATACGTTCTTCTTTTCCTGAGTCCTAAACATGTATGTTCCACTAAATTCTATCTAATTCCTAATGCTATTTTGCATCCTTGCATAATTTAGTCATTTCCTTTTCTGTATGTGCTTAGCATCTAACAGTTTAGATTATGATAATCTGAAATTTGTCATAAAGTAGCTTATGTATTCCATAAAGTCATATAACTTGAGTTTTTATTATCAGAAACAAGATAACATTACCTTCAAGATACTTTCTAGACTGTCATAGTAGCTCTGGTTATTCAAAGTCTTGTTAAGGAAAGTGGTAATGCTCTGACTAAATACAATCAAGAAAATTGATGCTGTTGCTATGAATATAGTAAAGGTCATCCTGCTTTTAATATCAGAGTAGACACTTTAAAATCAGCTACTGGAAGTGGTGGTTTCAATTCTTTAGATACAGAATTAACAATTATAAATTCCCTTAAAACTATGTGCTATAAAGTAAAAATCATCATCTTATTGTGCCATTATATTTAACTTCAAAGGATATTTTCTTCTTTTTTTTATTAAAGGAGCCAAGTAAAATGGGGACAAGCCCCACAGAGATGTGAGAGAAAGGGGAGTCCTAGGTAGCTATTCCACCCAACAGGGGGAACTGAAAGTCGCCCCAAAGGGAAATGATAGAAAAGCAAATGGGGGTCCATTATCACGTTGCTCACGTCATGACAGCACCTTCCTCGTGAACCTGCACCTTCTCCTTTAGAAGCACAGAAACAAAACCAAAACACACAGCTCACAAGCTGCAAATTTAGGAAAAACACAAATTCCTAAATACATGATTGTGTGGCCAAAAACACCTGAGACCAGCAGGACCAGAGAGGGAAGCAACAGGTACATCAGTTGCTCCTTCATTGTCCCTTTCTTCCGTGGCCATGGGCAGTCCACGCTCAAGGAACAGGTAAGAAAAAATCTTATAGGAGAGACAACACTTAGAGAGAGAGAGTAAAATAAGCATTCAATTGACACTGAAGACATCATGAATGAAGAGGAAATTTAAACTTACTTAGTACAGAATTAAAAAAAAAAATCAAAATCCAAAAATTGGGAAAAGCATATGACAATAGATATAAGTGAAATAAAAGGAGGAATTAATTTTAAAAAGTAGAAAATAAGCAAATAAAGACAAAAAGGCAATAATTCATTTAGACAAAAGCTATTTCCTTAAAAATATCAGTAAAATAGAACTGAATTTCTGGAAAGTCTACTTAGGAAAAATAGATAAAACAAATAATAATAATAATCAGAGAAGGAATAATTGAATCATATCATATTTATCTTCTTAGTTTTTTTGAGGAATTGCCATACAATTTTCTAAGTAGCTGCACAGCTTATATTCCCACCAACAATGTATAAATTTTCCCCTTCTCTACATTCTTTTTTTTTTTTTTTTAAAGATTTATTTATTTATTTATACAAGCATTGGGTACAGTCAGAAGCGCGGGAGGGTGAGAGGATTCTCCAGAGCCAGAGCGGGGAGCAGAGCAGGCAGAAGGACCGAAGTACACTGCTGAGGGGAGCAGTGGGTGGCAGGAGAGGTCTGCGCGCCATGTGGGACCCTCCTCTGGTGGCCGGGGAGCAGCTGGGAATCAAACCGGCCTGCAGAGGCTGCGGGCAGCTTCGCAACCCAGCGCTCAACCGCTGCGCCACCCGCTGCGCCACCGGGGAGGCCCCCCTTCTCTACATTCTTTCCAGCACTTACTGTTTCCTGTCTTTTTGGCAAAAATCATTCTCACATGGTATCTCATTATTGTTTTGATTTTCCTTTCCCTAATAGTAAACAATGATAAATATCTTTTCATGTGCCCAATGCCCATTGCACTTAATCAGAAATAACCACTCATAACTAGTCTATTTCCTATTGGAAGTTCTGTGATTCATTGTAGTTGTATTCTCTAACAATCCCTCCCTGCAACTGACAAGGAATTCAAACTAACATGCCTTTGTATTACTACCCAATTAAATAATGATGTTTTTCTAATCAGGAAAAAATATATACAGGGTTGGGGAGGGGAACATGGAAGGACTTTGCATTTGTCAGAGACAATGTAGTTGATTTTTCTTTTTATTATTATTAAACCAGATGTGCATTTTTGCTAATCTCTTGTAATAAGTGGTTGGAAAAATTAGCTGGATATGATTGTACATAGCACAAAGTTACGTTATAATCATATGTATGCTAGTCCCTTTGTGTTTGCAGTTAAGATTCATTGCACTTTGTCCTAATGAAGCAATTTAGTGGAAAGAGCACGGACTTTAATCAACAAGGATCTGGATCTTAGACATCAGTCTTTCATTTACCCACTACATGACAGTGAACTAATCACTTACTATTTTGGGTCTCAGTGTATCTTGTTTATCTATCTCTAAGGTGTTCTGAAAGTGCTTGATTCACCTATCGCAATTGTGATGTGCAGTTGAGATTACCATGACAAGCCTTCGTTGAGCTTGGCAGGCATCTTTAAGCAGCACTACACAGCACTGGTGTCTTCCTCAGAACACAGGGAGATTTGATACACAGAGCCCAAAGTTGCCCTTTTCAGGATTCTTGAGGACTTTGGCTCTTATATCTGTCTTATCTTCCTGTATGTGGTATAAACACCAACTCACAATACGGTTCTTAAAGTGGGGCCCTTGACCCCTGCCAGCACTACGTGGAAATTTAATAGAAACCTGCAGTTGCATGCCCAGCCTAGACCCACTGCAGCTAAAACTCCAGGGCCTTGCTTTAAAGGGCCCTCTGGATGATTCTGATACACATTACAGCTTATGCCCCACACCTGTAAGAAGTCCTTTCCCGATTCTGGGAGACACACCCTTAACCTGACAGTATTTGCCTGCTCATAAGTTTTTCTTGTTTTTGTTTTTTTTTTTAATTTTAGACTTTGTGTGCTTGATTTTTCTATCTCCAGAGACATTTCATTTCAGCCTATTTTCAGACTTCCTAACATTTCTATCATCAAAGAAATGTCCCCCCACCTTTACTTCCACCTGCTCTGATGCAAACTGAGAAGAAAAGTACAACTGGTGTGGTCCTCAGAGCGCACAAAACAAACCTGGCTGCCTATGCTCAGCATTTCTTGGAGCCTCGACCCTGTCTGTCATCTGAGGTCAGACAAGGGCAGCTGCGACTGCAGAGATCTCAGCTGTCTATGTCAGAGAGAAAGAGAAAGTCTGGCTTAGTGAGGGGTGAGCCTCTGAATAACTTTTTTTCTTTGGGGAACAGTACTTTGGAATCTGCTTTGGAAAAAAGGTTAGTCTTTTCAATAACACACACGTGTGTGTGTGTGTCCTTAGCATCTCATTTGTTCATTTGCATTGATGTTTCCACCATTGCTTGGTCTCCTACCGTTATTTTGCCCTGAGATTTCTGACAGTTTATTTTATAAGGATATTGTGCTTTTAAACATCCAAAGCCCTCTGGCTTATTGTGCAAGAGAAGACTAAACCCTTACGATGTCTGATGGTAACACTCTTCTTTAAAGTTCTTTTGAAAAAAGAAAGAAACATGTAATTTACTGAAAGCTATTCCAGCTGCCCCAACTCTGTTGCAATAAGCCAGGGAGCAAGGTCTGAGCCCAAACTGTCTACAGCATATTTGGTGGTGCTTAACTAACCTATTAATCTACACTCAGGGGAGATTGAAGATGAGAATACAAGAGCAATAGACCTGAAAATACAATACAATATAAAGAGAAAGAGGAGATATCAGGTCAAATAGACCTAAAATGTAACTACTGTTCCCTTAACAATAGACTTCCATCTCTTACAGTATCCAAGCTTGTCCCCTGAAGCAAAAAAAAAAAAAAAAAAAAAAAAGCAAGATGAACACATAAATGTGATATGTTTTTGATATGTAATGACTATATATAGAATTTGAAAAATTACAAAGTAGTTTGAAATACTGCATCTTATTTAATTCTCAAAATCCCTATGGGGTTTGGTATTTGTGCCATGACTTTCAAGTGTTTCAAAATGTGGGATGTGTCCACTGACAGTCACAGGCCAATTTTAGACAGTTCACTCATGTGACATTGTGTATCACTGAATGACCTATGACAGGGACATCTAATTTCCTAACTCTTTCAATATTTTGTATAAGGAGAAAATTTCAGTTTGGCACTGATTTGGTTTTGTGGGGCAACCAAGCACAAGGCAGGCAGGGGGTTGTGGAATCAAGAGGCTGGCAGGCCTCTGCCCCCAGCGAATCTTAGTGCTTAAGGGCCAGGAAAGGACAGTGCAGGATTTCTGTGATTCTATGCAGACCAGGTAAAGGAGAGTCCTGGAACCCTCGGTGTCTTTTTCAGGCTTCTATTGAGCTTTTACATGTAGTGCAGCAACTAGGTACAGGACAGGCAGGGGTACAGGGGCCGGGGGGCAGGAGGCTGGCAGACCTTCCAGGCCCCAGGCGAATCTTCCCTCTTTAGTGGGCTCTCTGGCCTTCTCTCTCCTCTTCTGCTTCTCTTGGCTAATATATCAATACTGCCACCACAGGGCCCACAAGAGTAAGCAATACAACTTACAACAATGTAACAAATGCAGGTGCCCACCATCAGATATACAATCCTAATGGCAGGAGGGCAGAAAAGCCTGAAAATCACTTACCCTACAGTGCTTTTTCTCTAGGTTCTCTCTGGCATTCTCTCTCTCGCACATGGTCAGGTGTTCTTGCCTCTTCTGTAGTCATGCTGCTCTACCCCACTGCCGCTGCTTTTAGCCCAGCCTCCAGGCTCAGGTGTGCATAGTCACGCATGCCCACACCACACTCCAGGTGCCCACAATCGGACAGGCGAGCCCGCGTCACGGTCCCAAGCGCCTCCTGCATAAACATAATTAAGGCTGTAGGTGATAGCCACGGAGGCTAGTGGCGTAAAAAGCCTGATTAATTCATTTATGCTACATATATGCATAAGACCTCAGCACACATCTCCATTTTAGTAAAAATAGGGGTGATTTTAGAATCAAAACCTTTTCTGGGCATTAATATCCAAACAAAGTATTTTATGTTGTTTTATACTTATTGTAATAAAATTTATATTTATCATTCCATTTTCCACAACTATACATAGCAGTTTTCCATTTATAACAATGACATAAATTTCCTTTTAACATAGATTCAAATAAGTAATATGTGAGCCAATAAAGAAAAAAGGTATTAATGGAATAATGGAATAGGTAGCATATGGAAATGACAAAAAAATGCATTACACAAAAAGATAAAAACACTGTTCTTTAATTATTATTATTATTATTTCCAACTTATTCTATACATAATAGGTAACTTATACAAACTACAGAAAGATATAAAATTGTAGATGATAAAGAAAAATAAATGCAAACAATATTTCTTTGGTCAAGATATTATATATTATATGAAGGTCGATTGATATATGTAAAAAACACTGTTCTAAGTGAAGAAAGGCTGTCTCAAAATGACTTAGAAAGACCACACTGCTTGAAGGTAAAGTCAGGCCCGAAAGGACTAAGTTTACAGATGGGTTGAAGGACTTGCTCTCTGCACTGTCAAAAAAAAAAACCAAAACATAAAATGCCCAGACCAGGATGGAAAAGAGACCCCATTGTGCTCCATCCTAAATACAACAGGGATAAAGGAGGATTGACAGTCAAGGAGCAGAGGATGGAAGCTTCCTGAAAGGAGACATCAAGTCTGGGAGACACTGAGGCTGAGCCAACTTGACTGGGTTCCTGTGGAAGGCAGGCCCAGAGGAGCAGGACCAAGGGTAGAGATTCTTGCTAAACTGAATTAGCAGGGTCTTGATAAAACTAGAACTTCCAAGGAAGGTCACAGTTAGGCCTAGGAGAACGTTCAGGAATCTGATTCAAGTTTGGTGAAACGGAATTTTTGTTATAACATAGTGCATTGGTGATGGATCTTAGACCAAAATCAGTCATCTGACTCTTAGAAATAGCTTTTCTTACAGTTTATTAAAAAGTTTAGTGTCGGGCCTCCCCCGGTGGCACAGCGGTTGAGCGCTGGGTAGCAAAGCTGCCTACAGCCTCTGCAGCACCGCTTCGATCTCCGGCCGCTGAGGGGAGGGTCCCACATGGCTCACAGACCTCTCCTGCTGCCCGCTGCTCCCCTCAGCAGTGTATTTCGTCAGTCTGCCTGTTCTGTTCCCCACTCTGGCTCTGGTGAATTCTCTCACCCTCCCGCGCTTCTGACCGTACCCAGTGCTTGTACAAATAAATAAATAAATCTTAAAAAAAAAAAAAAAAAGTTTAGTGTCTTCTCACCCCAGCTTCCAGCCCTACTATATGACATTCTAGCCTCCAATACAGACAGTTGAATTTTCTGTTGATTTTTAACACAATAATATATTCATTCAATTTTTATTATGGGCCTAGGGCACTATTTTACATACTTAGTAATGCATTTACTTATATACTGAAGTACTTATTCTACTTGCTAATTCATTTGATTTTCTTACTGAATTCTATTAAGAAAGGCGTCACATATGGTTTTTAAAGACTGAATCCCTCAACCTCATCCCTATTGGTTGCTCTGGCATCAGTAATCTGAGAGCAGGTTAAAAGACAGATAATTCTGATTTTATGTTCCGTTCCTAGTAATGGAGAGAAAAACTTAAGCTTCAAGTTTAATTCATTAGTTTATTTTTAGATGACCCATAACATTTGATACTAATTGAACAAATATTTATTTGCAGAGCAAATATTTATAAACATTATGCTGGTCACTCAGCTATGCCAGTGAGCAGAAGACAAGTGGCAGCTCAGCAGAGCTGCTGGCTTGGTGGGAAACAGACCTGTTCAAATGCTCACACACTACCTATAGCTGCAGAGCCCTCATAGTTGGTATGAAAATATACATGGACCATAAGAAAGTGACTAAGTTTAAATTGGAACCAAGCAGACTAGAGAAATCTTTCCTGAGACATTGAGGTGTTTACTAAGATGTCAAGGGTAAGAATTGATCAGGTGAAGGCAGGAGGTCTGGTGGAGGGAAAAGCATAAGGAAAAGGAAAAAGCTCTTGGAAATACAGTGGGGCAGGAAGGAACACCATGCTAGGTGGACCGACAGCTGGCTAAAATGGTCAGCAAGGCTTGGGGGCAACCTCTGTATTTTGAAAAGATTACTTTGAGTAGTTATGTGACAATTGAAATTTTCCATCCTTATTCAAGGTAAGCTTCTTGTTCACTTCTCAAGATGCTATATGTATCCATCTATACCTACACGTGGGTGTGTATATATGAGATAAACATTTTTAAAGCATTAATAATAATAAATAAAAACTCTCCTCCCTTCAACAAATATAAACTCTTTTATCCTTGGTCTTTTGTATTAGAAATGGTTTCCTTTTCTATCTTCTGAAACAAAAAACTTTGGTCTTAATTTGACTTTCCTCATTTCACCATCTTTTTCTTACAAAAGCTTGCACCTTCATCATTACATCATCTATTTTAATTTCTTTTTCTAGCAGTAAAAGTCAGACTGATTTTATTTAGCCAATAGGAGGCCTAAGAAAATGTAATAAATGAAGCCAATCTTGTGTGTGCCACCCTGCTCTCCCTGATGGCACTGTCCTCTCCCTTCATCACACCGCCTGAGTGAGTGCTCCGTAGATCTGCATTCTTGCATCAGCTCACTTACCTTCCTAAAGGTGCAGGGTCATATTGTCCCCAATGACTAAGGACACTGATGTAGAGATGACACAACAGAAAGGCAATAAACCTGATCTTCAAACTGGTAGGACAGGTAATAATTTAGCAGCAGATGATTACAGTTATGGGAAAAATTATAAATAAAATGGGCAATGAGAAAAAGGGTGACATATCTAGATTTTGGTCCTGGCTCTCTTATAGCTATGTGATCCCAGATATGCCACTTTAATTCGGTGACTATTTCCTCACTTGCTGAACTCCTGGTTCCTTCTCATTTGGAACTTCGATGATTGTATAATTCCGATGCTTGAATGAGCTTATCTCTTCCTGAAGAGTTTTCTACCACAGAATTACTTAAATTCAGTAACTGATACATCTGGAACATCAGGGTTACTAGGAAGATCACATAGCCATGGTGAAGATATTTGGAAAAGGTCCTAGTATAACAACCAAGGGAATGTCTGTTTTGTACTAAACCCAGGGAGACAGTGGAGTATTACATTTAAAACCATTATGCAGTGTCTAGGTTGTGTTCGTTTAAAACCAGTCATATTTGTTATTCCTTTAGCATCACATGTTGTAAGTTTTTATTTTTACTGTGTCTTATCTTTGCGGTTGTATTTTTATCCCTTGGTTTCAATGGTGCCCTTCATCAAGATGTGTGAAGACACAAATACTCCCATTTGGGAACATGCAGTGCTATATCCTTCTTGGTAGTGCTTTCAGCAAAAATAGTTTCTCTTGATAAACATTATGGATAAAAATGTAAAAACCTAACAGCCGGTGGCCCCTTTAACAAACTGAATATAACATTTTTTTCTCTGTTGAAAGACAAATGTGGATTATAAAAGCATAGGTACATTTGAAGGTCAGCCTCTATTGAAGGTCAAGAACCTGCAAGGGCCAAGGGGAAATATCAGTTAAAAGTCCCACATAAGAAGTAATATAACTAATTTAGAGTTTTTCTACCTTGATTCTTTGCTTGCAAAAGACAGGAAATTCTCTCAACCTACCCTAAGAATTGAGAGGTTTAACAGATGGTATAGACAGGGCAGACATGAAGAGAGATTCCTCATAGGCAGGTAGGCCACAATCACAGCCAGACCTTGAAGCCCCAGAACCAGGCCCATGGGGGTCCTGGGACCACAGGAAGAGAAGTCAGGCTAGACTCCATCATTAATGTCTACTTCTTTCTTACCTGTTGCTACCAATCACCCGCAACTCTTCCTTTTTTTTTTTTTTAATTGTGCCTACTTATTTATAGTCTCAGCTTTCCTGTATTTCAGGTTTGCTCATGGGTCCCCATGACTTTTCTAAACTCTGTGTATCTTTCATTTCCTGTTCCTCCTGATAAGTGTCTCATTCTCAGTTCATTTTCCCTTTTTAGGCCCTCCCTCCCCCGAAGGTATCAAAGTGACCTGATTCATCTTTTCCTGCAGGCCTGCGTGATGGGTTGCTAGTCCATTCATGAATTGACTGACCTTAGATCAACTACCACCCTTGGTTCAAAGGAAGATGACCAAAGGGGGAGTCACATGAATCACAAGTAGTTGGGAGTGGGGAATTGGGTGAGGAAGAAACAAGATCAGGACAGGTAATGCCCTAGGTAAGGGGAGATTGTGATCAAGATTGTAGGGGAGGGTCTCCCTGGTGGCTCAGTGGTTGAGCGCTGAGTTGCGAAGCTGCCCACAGCCTCTGCGGTGCCGGTTAGATCCCCAGTTGCTCCCTGGCCACCGGGTGAGGGTCCCACATGGCGCACAGACCTCTCCTGCCACCCGCTGCTCCCCTCAGCAGTGTACTTCGTCAGTCTGCCTGTTCTGCTCTCTGCTCTGGCTCTGGTGAATTCTCTCACCCTCCCATGCTTCTGACTGTACCCGGTGCTTGTATAAGTAAATAAATAAATAAATCTTAAAAAAAAAAAAGATTATAGGGGAGCCAGGGAGGAGGAAGTGAGAGTGCATTTCCTAGTGAGCACTGAGTAACCTAAAAGGAAGAGGCATACAGCCTTGCTGCTAACTAGGACTGTGCTTACCACAGCAGTCATAACCTTAGCAGCTTTTTAAATTCAAGTTTAAGTTTGACAATACGAAGTGTCGAGATTATGGAGCAACAGAAGCTGTCATCCACTTCTGGCAGGAGTTAAAATGGCACAGGCATTTAGCAGAACAGCTTACGCAGCCATAGTAAAGTTGAAGATATACATCTTCATGGCACAGCAATCCTACTTATATGTGTACAATCTGGAGAAACTTGGTCAGATAGGCACTAGGGTACATTTTCAAGAATGTTTATAGCAGAATTGTTCCTAAATGACAAGTACTGAGAACAGCCCAAATGTCCAACAATAGAACGGGCAAAATGTTGGTTTAGTCATACAATGAGTATAATGCAAATGAATGAACATCAATGATGTATTACTTGCATGAATCTTGCAAACACAACATTAGTAAAAGAAGCCAGAGACAATGAAATGTATAAAGTCATTTATAGAAGTTCCAAAATTGGTAGAACCAAGCTATCGTGTTTAGTGACATACACTTAAATGGCACCAAGAAAAAAAAGGATATAATTTTATCTTAAAATAAAATTGCATGATTGTGCCAGAATGTGACAGGAAATAGTAAAATACTTTATAATCAGTTGTAGATGGGCTGAGGAGAATTAAACTTTATTTTCCTTCATTTACAATAATGTGTTTAAATGAAGCAATGAAATGTTTCAAAATGTTGAATTTATTTATTCCTAAATAAATAAATTTATTTATAAGATAAAGATATGAAAATTTTAACTCATAAATGATATATAGATGGATATAATAATGGTAAAACTAAGATTTAGTGTTCCTTCTGTTAAAATGGGAAAATTTATTTTGGAGTGTAAAGAATGTTCTTCATAAAGAATAATAGAAATCATTCTCGTCATTTATGCATTTGTCCAGTTAAAAATTCCTGTAACAGGGCCTCCCCCAGTGGCGCAGCAGTTGAGCGCTGGGTTGCGAAGCTGCCCGCAGCCTCTGCAGCGCTGGTTTAATCCCTGGCTGCTCTCTGGCCACTGGAGGAGGGTCCCACATGGCGCGCAGACCTCTCCTGCCACCCGCTGCTCCCCTCAGCAGTGTACTTCGGTCCTTCTGCCTGCTCTGCTCCCTGCTCTGGCTCTGGTGAATTCTCTCACCCTCCTGAGCTTCTGACTGTAACCAGTGCTTGTATAAATATATAAATAAATCTTAAAAAATAAATAAAATAGGCTTTAAAAAATAAATAAAAATTCCTGTAACAGAATAATTTTCACAATGAATAAAATACAATCATGGATATTTACAAAGACTGACACAATAATAGTCAACAAATTAATTACTTAAAAAAATAGTTTTCCAGAATTAAAATATTTATATTAATTGGTGAAGATCATAACATGTGTGCCTTCTTAGGGAATTAACGCCCCCTCCCCCTTGCAGGAATTTGCAGTACTCCACTTCCACAGTATACTTTTATTTTTCAGGGTCATTAGTGATTCAGTACCCAGACATGACTACATCATACCTCACTGAAGGCGCCACTGCATTCTGATGCTGATGCTTATTAAAATCAATGGTCAGGAGTCGCTCAACCTTACCCAAAGGGCATCTTTGCATTTCACTAAAGTCCTCAGCTACAAGTCTGTTAACAGCACTGAATTTTCTGGAAGAAGCATCCAAAGTGCCTCCGTGAGTAAGGTACAAGATCCCTCCCGAGTACTTCGCGCTGTTGATATGAAAGGACACGGCGGTGGGTACAGATGTTCTGGGTCAGCTGCGTGGACACCACGTGGAGAAAGCCCTCAGAGCACACGGAGTCTTCAGCACACTTTGTGCTTGAAGCAGATGACTTTGGGAAAGCAGGCTGTTTAACTTCGCATCACCAAAATAAAATTAATTTCCTACAACTACATGAGCCTCCTGTAATAGGAGTTTACATTCTATATCTTTACGGGGGATATTAGAAAATTCTTTTTTTCCCCCCTTCTTAATTTATCCATATCCCTTAATTTAACAGTCTAGACTTGTGCAAACTAGAATAATATACTTTTTAAATGTTGTCTTGTTCCAAGTGGTTCCTCAGAATGTAAAAAAAAAAAAAATCCAATAAAAATTCCTTAGATCTGTAATTAAATAAATCACAAAGCAGCATTATTACATAATTTATGTAAAGTAGTAGCTCTGATTCCCCTTCTTTAAAAACTATTCAGAAAAATGGTTAAATATTTTTAAATTGCCTTTATTGAGTTCCTTTACTTTACATGATCAGGTAGTTATGTGCAGAGGTTCAGAAATTTAGATAAATTCAATATTGTAATGCAATGATGCCAGAAATGTTATATTAAAGACAATTTCCATTTTTTAGGTTTCAAATTCCACTGTTAGGAAACAACTAATTCCCTGTTATGTCCTGGTGCACACAAAGACCTTTCAGGAACCACACCTGGGCCACTACTTTCCCTTAAAGAATTTCAGATTTACAGGTTTTATTTTGATACTTGTGAAAAATTAAATTTTGAGATTTACCTTTAAAATCTCAAAGATAAGAGCAAATATTTATCACTCCAGATGAAAGAACAAACTTCCTGTTTTTTATTTCCTTGACTAGGTCTTTATTATAACACAAAGGAAATGTTAGTGTCAAAAGGAAATGATCCTTATAGATGGGAATTGTTTATGAATCATAATTAATGGAGCAAGAAATTTAAACACTGGGGACATGCCCTATGGAACAAATGAAAAAAATTGCCTAAAAAGAGAGATATTAAAAATAAAATATACACGAAAACAACTTGTATGGAGCTTCTGCAGATTTGGCAGGAGCCTGGCCTGTTAGGAAGGGTCTAAACTCTGAGATCTTGCCCTTCCAAGGACATTATCAGGACCACGAAGATGAGAGAAGCAAACTGATGAGCAAACGTTACTTCCTAAACACTATGACCATCTGCTGACCAAATGGTAAGATACACTTTGTTCTGTGGATGGAAACACTTTGGAATGAAGGTTATGCTATGAACAGATGCTAGGAACCACTTCCTAAGGAACTAAAATTCAGGGGCAAAATTAGCTAGAATCAACTTTTAAAATGAGGTTTAAAAATGTCAACATAGAACTCTATTTCACAAGCTACCAATATTACTAGAACAGCAATTCTGAAAGGTTTCCCCAAGGTGTCTCCAGAGGAATCCCAACTCATTGATGACAGTGACTCTGGTGAGTGCTTAATAGCAAATAGAAAATATGAGATGAGTCACTGTCAAATATAATTCTGGCAGAAAAGCCTTCATTTATGATCTTAATAAAATATAAACTTCCATTTCCCAATTGTCTTTCTCTTCACTTTTCTCTAGTTAATTTTTTATACAGAATCTTCACTACCTGACACAGTATATATTTACATATTGTTTATCCCAAAATAGTATGTGTATGAGTTTGTTTTTGCTGCAGCAACAAATGACCCCAATATCTCACTGGCTTGCAATCATACATATTTATCTCTTGCTTATGTCACAGAGCTATGGGTAGGCTGGAATGCTTCTTGGTTTTCCTGAACACACCCAGGTTCAACTACTCCTGTGTCTACATCAGGACTCAAGTTTTTTAAAAAAACATTCCTTCCCCAGGATAATCTGTACTCATGGCAAAGGGCAAGAATACAATGAGGCAGAGTCAAGCCAGGAAATCTCACTGAAAAATTCTGCCACTTGCAGCAACGTGGATGGAGCTAGAAGGAATTCTGCTCAGTGAAATAAGCCAGAAAGAAAAAGAAAAATATCAGATGGTTTCACTTACAGCAGGAATATAGGGGAACCAAATAAGACATCAGTGTAAAAAATATATATATATATAACAAAACAAAAACAATTATAAACCAGAGACATCCTGTAGGGGAGGAAGAGGGAGAGGGATCTGAGGGAGGGAGGAGCACTGAGATGATGGTGCACGGGTGCGTTGGGGAAGGAAATTCTATGGGGACTACACCTGAGGGGGTGGGGGGAAGTAAATATTGTTTAAAAATAACAATAATGTAAAAAATAAAAAAATAATATAAAAAATTCTGCTAGGAGGTGATGGTCACATTTGCTTAATTTCTATTAGCCTAATTATATACCATGTTAACAATTGCAAAGTCAGGGCCTCCCCGGTGGCGCAGCGGTTGAGCGCTGGGCTGCAAAACTGCCCGCAGCCTCTGCAGCGCCAGTTCGATCCCCGGCAGTCCAGCAAAGGACCCACATGGCACACAGACCTCTCCTGCTGTGCCCGCTGCTCCCCTCAGCAGTGTACTTCGGTCCTTCTGTCTGTTCTGCTCCCAGCTCTGGCCCTGGTGAATTCTCTCACCCTCCCGCGCTTCTGACTGTACCCAGTGCTTGTATAAATAAATAAATAAATCTTAAAAAAAAAAAATTGCAGGGCCTCCCCGGTGGCGCAGCGGTTGAGCGCTGGGTTGCGAAGCTAACCGGCCTCTGCAGCGCCAGTTCGATCCCCGGCTGCTCCCCGGCCACCAGAGGAGGGTCCCACATGGCGCGCAGACCCCTCCTGCTGCCCGCTGCTCCCCTCAGCAGTGCACTTCAGTCCTTCTGCCTGCTCTGCTCCCCGCTCTGGCTCTGGTGAATTCTCTCACCCTCCCGCGCTTCTGACTGTACCCAGTGCATGTATAAACAAAACAAACAAACAAACAAATAAATAAATAACATGCCTCTATAAAAAAAAAAAATTAAAAAAAAAAATTGCAAAGTCAAAGAGTCAAATATAATACATAATCCTCTCATAGAATCAGGGGCAAGTCACATGATAGTAAACAGGAATGCAAGTACATGAAATATTCATACTGTTAAGAACAACGATCCAATCTTTAAAAAATAAACTCCATGGATTGGTTCTTTTTCTATAGCTTCCCTAAGGTTTAGAATGGTTGGCATTCAGTAGATACCATTTGAATGGATGTTTATTTTCTGAACAAATCTCCACTTGGTCTTTACCCTGGAAACTGGCTTTCATGTTGTAGACAGATGAGAAGAACTAAATAATCTCTTAAAGTCCATGTTGGCCAGTGATAATAGAATCATGAAAACACCTTCAGCTTTATAATACAATGCCTATAATTTTATGGGTTTTTTAAAAAAAGATTTATTTATTTATGTATACAAGAGCTGGGGTACAGGCCAGAGATGTTGGGGGGGGGATGGGCAGTGAGAGGATTCACCAGAGACAGAGTGGGGAACAGAACAGGCAGATTGACCGAAGTAGACTGCTGAGGGGAGCAGTGGGAGAAACAGGAGAGGCCTCCTGCGCCATGTGGGTTTCTCCCTGGCTGGCCAGGGATCGAACTCATGCTGCAGAGGCTGTGCATTGCTTCATAGTGCAGTGCTTAACCTCTTGTGCCACCAGGGAGGCCCAATTTTATGGGGTTTTCTAAAACAGTGTGGGATGTTTTTTTTCCCCACACATTTCAGCACCAGGACTGATATGCTGTGCATTTGATGCTGGCAATCTGCTCCTTAGATCTGTAGCATCATTGCCTCTGCAAACTCTACACCTAGCCTCCTCCCTCTTGGCACTGACTTTTTCTGAGACAGGTAGAGGCAGACATTCTCAGGCTGGAAAAACGAAATCTTTCTCTTCTCTCCCTCATTAAGGTAGTCCAGTTTTGTTTTGCTTTTTTTTTTTTTAATGATATGTATAATAATGATGCTTGGGCAGAATATATATACGATATAATAATTCCCTGGGCCATTAAGCATGGGTGTCAGGAGCAGATAGAAACTTGTATTATGAAGTCAAAATGACTGGTTTAAACTCCTGGTGCATTCTTTAGCTAGCTGACTTTGACTTTGTTACTGGCCATCTCCAAGCCTCAGTTTTTAAATCTATAAGCTCACATTAATAATAGCTCCTGCCTCGTGGGCCATTACAAGAATTTTAAAAGTGATATTTTAAGGTGTCAGCATAACACTGGCCTATAGCAAGCACTGGAGAAGTGGCATCTGTTATTTCCCAGAACTTGAATATGGATTGACTCATAGTCACATCGTCCCTGACCTACCCATGAGGAGAAAACGAGAAGTAAAACAATGTGCTTACTGCACACTTTGGAGATTGAAACTCATTTTTTTTCTGAACGGCATTCCTCTGTTCTTTGGATACAAACAATAGAACAGACAGAATTGTATTGTCAGAAGTTCTGAAATAGCCAGAGCAAAACCAATGAATCACTGCTGTAGTAATTAGTAAAAGTTTACTGTGGACATACCAGGGAGGCCTTGTGCCAGCCAGGAGCCCTCAAGCTGACACATGGGGTGAGGCTGAAGTGTACGTTGCTCTAAAGATGCTTACATGTAAGAAGGCAGTGGCTGTTTTGCCTTCACAGTGATGATTATAATATTGGAATTTTCTTAAATGACTGGAAATGGGTCAGCCTTTACCTTATAGCAACCTTGGAAAACAGTTCAAGTGTTGCTTACAACTATCAGTGGTATAGCCAAAAATAGATCCAGGTCAGGTTAGTCTTGCAAAATAAATTAACTTTGTTTATATGACTACTTTTGTCTGCTCAGGGAATGTGCAAGTCTGGCCTCCCTTTGTCTTTGATTTCAACATTATTAAAACGCTTATTCAATTCCTACTTATTAACGAATAGTGTGAAGCTTCCATTCTCCACCTGTCCTCTGAGGTGACCTTCCAGAGCAGGTCTATTAAACACTGACTTTTAAGGCTCTTCATGGTTTTTCCAGGGGAAGGGGCCTGTGATCAAAGTAGTTTAATGCTAAATTGCAAGGTTAAGGATTTTTCAGTTCTGTACAGCCGCTTGTTTGCTAATATTCACTTTGAATCTCCAAGAAGGAGATGTAGAAACTGTGTTTCCCATTTTTATTTGCCCTCAACATCCTGTTTCCCCTTCCTCACTCTACAAGGAAAGAGCTCCTGTAACACACTTTGTGAAACACTCGAAGGGCAGGTTGAAATGGAATTCAATACACTACAAGTGCAGAAAAAGTAGAGGGTATGTTAGTGTCAGGATCTATTTTAAAAGAGCAAAAATTAAATAAATAAAAATAGACTCTGGAAAACTAGATAAATGCAAGCATTTTGTAGAGAGGTTTAATGTGCATGACAAGACTGCATGGAACCAAAGGATGATAGATTCATTCTGCCTGGCTTCAACATCAGACAACAGTGTCATGGGATTCTCAGTGACAGAAGGTTTGTCTAGGTTCGTATCCTTCATAATCCTGGTGTTCATGATGGTTCATGCTTAAGTCTGGCAGCTTATTTAATTATTACTTTTCCTACCTTTCAAATCTTCTTAGTTCTGTCACTTTTCCTTTACAACTGAAATAGTTCAATGTGATATTATGAAAACCAGATTTTATTTGGCATTCTAGACCCAGAGTCACCAATGACTTGGCAATTCCCCCAGGACACATTCAGTGGCTAATGGACCTGTCTGCACAAAAATAATTGCTTTTCTTAGCTTCAGTTTCTTTAATATAGTATTTTGATATCGTCTATGATAGAAATAAAGATTTATGAGTAGCTGGATGGCAAAGTCAAAAATATGAAACTTCTTGGTATTTTTAAAATCTATCACCAGCGAGAGTCTTTTTGACCTTTTGAGATTATCTTATCTCATTCGATCCTATTAACATCCAACTAAGTAACCAGTAAAGGCATTATTTGCCCCAGTTCACACAGCATTCTAGAAAAATAGAAACAGCTTCATAATAATTACATCATCAGACTATTCTCCTCATGAGTCCATGAGAAAGTCACCTTTTACTAATGTGTATTTATTCAGGATATGTGATATTTGTAAGTATCAGTGTCACAAAACCCTAAGAGAACTCAATATGAATGTCATTATAAGCCAGTCAGATGCTATTTTCCAACTAAGGAGAGTGAGTTTGCACAGCATTTGCAAATAGGATATTTTTAAGTAGGTCACAAGAAGAAAGTGGTTAACTGACTCCCACATTACATATTCAGCCTTGAACCCACCTCAAACTTAATGTCTTTCTATCCAACTACTGGATATTTTCCTTTCAGACATCCCAGTGGCACCATGAACACGTCACATATTGAACTTGATTCCTCTCTCCCTCTCTTCCTCATTTCTTATAGTCTTGGTTTTAGTATCTACCTTGAAGTTTTATGTTTCCCTCTTCCTTGCCCCAACATTAAGTTAATCATCCATTTCCATTGCTTTTTCCCTGAAATTTTCTCCAGTCTCCTTTTGTCTAGTCCTTTATTCACTCTGCCCATCATATTTAGCCTCAACCACTAGGAAGAGGCTGACGCCACTGCCCACATTCTTGTCCCCTTCCAGCTTCCCCCACCTCAGTGACCTTTAGAGGGACTTATTCAAAAACAGTCAATCATTTCATTAATGTATTTGAAATCTTACCGACTTGCTGCCCAACCCTATGAGGATAAAATCTAAGCCCCTTCACACAGCTCTGTGGGTGGTTGGACTTGACTGTACTCCTCCTCCTGTTCCCTGCCCAATATTCCCTGGCAACCCTGAAATCCCTGTACTTCGGCACCTTTGCCATCCTGTTTCTTACTCTATGTTCTCTTTGCTTATGATCTTTTTGTAATACAACTCCACTCTTACCCCTTCCTTTCATTTTCCTCTTTCTTCTTATTTTTTTTAACTCCATTTTAAAGATCAGTTCAGGCATCATGAGCCCTAGAAATCTGCCCTGATCACCCTCTTCCCCATTCTATCCTCATCAAGTTGGGTTTTTCTTCTGATTATCCTTATGATTGATTATCTATGAAAAGTCAAGTTGCTGTGCATATCCCTGGCCTAGTCATCAGAGCTATGTCATTCTCCTCACTGCACCGGGAATTACTTGTAGGTAGGTACAGAGTCTTCAATATTTTGTTTCTCAACACCTGGCACAGTACTTGGCAAAAAGCAGATACTCCATGAATATTAGCTGAGTTGAATAATTATTCAAAGACAGCAGTCATTTGCAGAAAATGTTTCTGTAAATCTATATGAGAAACCATTTACTGGCAACCTGATTTATGAAAAACAATGTCCAAATGGAAGACAGATGATATGTGGGCATATTTGGGAAGGAATCTAACAATTTATATGATACTGGAAAAGCTCCAGATTTGTGTGATGAGTCTCTCTCTACAGGAAACTGGATCATAATATTTCTACCTATGCATAGAAGTTTCTGAGCACTAGTGAGACACAACTGGTTAAATGGTCTGTGCATCTGAAAGTATAAGATGGAGGGCCTCTTCTTCCCTCTACTTCAGACAACTTGAGTACCACACAAAGAAGGAAAAAGAAGTCTTGTTCTTTCCATTCCTATTTTCATATTTTCCCTCACCTTCCCCTTCTACTCCACCACCTGTCCCTATTTTAGAAAGGGGGATAGGGGGATGTATTTTTCTCACAGGTCCAAGACATTAAATGTTCTTACCTATGAATATCCTAGTCATATGTAAGTGACAGTTTTTGGACATTTTTCTAGCACGGATAGAATAAGACCCTTTTATGTAAATGTTACTCATGCTCTAAAATGTCATACTGTCCTTTTAGCTGTTAGGGTTTTGGTTTTTTGGGTTTTTTTTGTCTGTATGGTTTATTTTCCCCGTTAAAGATGCATTTATTTAAGTCCAACTCTGTGGAGGCTACAAAGGAAATTCAGGACTCTAATTCTGTCTTCAAAGACCCCAGACATTCTGAGTGTAGAGAAAACATATTCGAGTATGTTAACGAAATGTGCTTATATAATCAGGCAGGTGGGGTCTCTCCCTTGTTCCCTAGCATTGGAACAGGAGTCTTTTCCTTCATCTGTTAAATTCTTGAACCTCAAATCTTGACTCAGGTCCAAAAAAAAAAAAATGAAGGGCAAACTGTTATTGCTATTATTCTGTTTCTAAACAATAATTATAGAAAATTCAAATTGTTATGTTTCCTCCTTCCATTTGTTTATACAAAGAAGAGATACAATTCTCACTGATGTGTGTGTATGAGCCACAGTTTCACTTAGAAACACAGCAAGTATTTATTGTTCGCAGCTCCTGATCTGGGCACTACAGATGTCTTTTGCCTGTCAAATACTCCATCTTTATAACACAATTATCATTTGCCTTTTAGTCTTTGTAAAGCTTAACTATTGCTGAGATGCAGCTTTTTTTTTTCATTATCAATGCTCATCATAAGCACCGGGCTACTGAGTTAACCTCTTCTGTGCCTCTATTTCTGCTATCTTCAATCAAGTCTCTACTCAGTTAGGGTCTTTTAAGTTGCCTAACTAACCACACACCTTCCATGGCTCCCATAATTCACCATGTAAAGTCATCAGCCTCACTGCCCCAGGGTGCCTCTGTCCAGGTCCCACCTATCTGTCAGAGTTCATCTCCATCTCTATTCCTGAACTCAGTGCATTGTCAATTCCAATTGTTGTGTAAACCTGCTCAGCCCTATATGGCCACTTTTACTTTGTCTCACTGTTCTCTTTCCCCTAAGATGGCCTCCCTTTAAACCACAGTGAAGCACAGTAGAAAAAAAGAGATTGGGTTTTGCATAGCTGCAGGGTGAATCTCATTTTTTCTTCCTCAAAAATTGTTTAAACTTGGACACGTTATTAAACAACATACATTTCAATATCCTCATAGATGATTGTAGCTTCCTTGCAGCATTATGAAGTTTAAAGGGAATATATGTACTTACTATTATTATTGAGTCCCATGAAATCTTTCCAAAATATTCCTAACCAAGTTTTTCTTTCCTCTGAAACATCATTCACTCATTTATTCAGTCAGTGGAGTGTGCACCTACTACACCTACTATGTGCTAGTATAAGGCCAAGGACAGGTTTTTTTTTTTCTCTCTGACCTAGCACTCTATTGGTTCTTCTCACGTATTGACAAAATTTTGCGCTATAATGTGGATCAAGGCACATATCTCATTTCTTATCCACTTCTGGCCTTCAATTGATTCTAAGTCCTTTGAGGATCAAGACTATCCTTTACTCATCCTTTTATTCCTCTAAAATACTGATGATAGTATCATAAACTCTGAAATTGGATGATTTTGTTTACTTAGTTTTTCATGGCTATAAAATACTACTGGAGAAATTGACAAAACAAAGGAAATGAGTTGATTAAATTATTCCAGTCTCAAAGAACCATAATATTAGAGCCAACAAGCCCACTTGGATCTTTAGCACCTTGAGAACCCAGGGCATTGGTGCCTGATTCACCTTATGAAAGCTAAAGGGAGTGGGACTTTGGAAGGAGAGTCGAAGAGCAGGGCAAGTAATGAGAGAATTGCATTGGTACAACGTAAGCCACTGGAGTTTACTGCAGAGGTATGAGAATCTCCATGGGCCATAAATGATAGAGCTGTGCTTACTTTTTAAAGATCTTAGAGAGTTACCTGTAGGAGTGAGGAGGCCTTAGCAGGCAGGAGCTGGAAGTATACCACAGGGTCCTCAGTGGTGAAGAGAACATTAGCAACTAGAGTAGAAACACACTTGTTTGATCAAGGGAAAGGTAGATGAAGAGATCTTCAAAAATGTTGTGACCCCAAACTGGATCCCTGAACATGCTGCTGTGATTATAAGTTGGGTTAAAGAATTTCCTGGCCCAGGGAGCACCTAGACTACTAATCTAGTAATATTTCTGTTGACCACTTCTCTCTCTCTCCTTTGTTCCAACCCTCAGGAACAGAAGCTATGGAGAGTGAGAAAGGGGGAAAAACACGGCAGAGAAGAAAATAAGCAATCCCTGTGCTTCATTGTTACAGGTTCTTCCTTTCAACTGATTTCATCTTGTCAGAATGGAGAAATATAACTTTGGACAAAGACTGATCTTTTCACTATACTGCAATGGGGAAGTAAATTATTGAAATAAGACAGCTTAAAAAGAAACTTTTATTTAAGATATCTGAGAATGGCCAGAACTCTGGGATGCATCTACATTTTCATTTGAGGGGAGAGGGAAGAACTCAGCCTCTGGAGTAAGCACCAAAGACACAAGGAGAGCTACTGTCAATCAAATACTAGAGCTCCACTTATAAAATACAAAGATTACTTTTGATTATTGAAGACTGATTTTTCCTCTTTTTTATTCTCTCTTTTTGATGACTTTTGAAGCAAAGGATTGAAATTAAAATGTCTTTACCAACTTTAAATAGGGAATTCCTACCTCAGTAAAAAAATTAATACATTGTAGGGTAAGGAAAAATGTCAGGCTTTTCTGCCCTCCCGCCATCAGTATAGATGATGGATCCTTGAGGTCCTGAATGCATGCCTGCTGGTGGGCACCTGGGATAGGGTGTGGGCATAGGTAGATGGGATTCACCTGGGCTAAGACTGTGCTTTTAAGGGCGGTGTCACGGGGACGCCAGCAGCAGTAGAAGCCAAAGGAGAAGCTGAGAGAAGGCCGGAGAGCCCACAGAGTGAAGACCTACTGGGGGCTGGGAGACCTGCCAGCCTCCTGACCCCCCAGCACCCCTGCCTGCCATATGCCTGGTGAAACCCAATAAAAGACCTGCAAAAAACCACTGAGGACTCCGACTCCTTCTTTACCCAGTCTGCATGGGATCAGAAAACCTGCACTGTGTCCTGTCCTGCCTTTACATACATTATGGAACATTTCTTTAATTATTTTTGGCAGAGAGAAAGAATCAAAGAATACCAAAAGCTTTTGGTATTTTAGGTTAAGAATGGGAGCGATAGAGCTGCTCATTACTACCAGCTGAATCACAGTAAGGAATAAAAAATAATCCTAGGAATTTGCTGATTTTAATATCAAAATCCATGAGCACGCTAGAAAAAAGAGACAATAAGTGAAATTTTCATGTATTGGTATAAAAACAAGAGGAAAACACCTAAAGGAAATTCATCATGAAAATATTGATTGTTCAAGATCTCAAAGATGATTTTATAATCTATGTTCCTATGAAAAACAGAAGAATCTACATTCTCAAGGGAGACACTGCAGTGAAAACTTTCAAAGCAATGAGACCAAGTGATTATTGAAGCATGCAACAAGCAAAAGCACCAGAAAGATCTGAAAAGAAACTTGTTCATTGGACTGGATCAGAGAATTTAAAATCGAACTAAATTTAGTATAAGAAGATAATTGAATTTGAAACACTGCCAAATGTTGATTAATTTTTTGTCAAAGTACTAAAAGTTTTCTCTCCTAAATTAAAGAAGTAAAAAACATTCACTTATCCATGGCAAGGGCTGAGCATGTCTAAAACATCAAAATATTTTAAATGTCTTAAAAGTTCTGGTAACTTAGTTAGGGTCATCTCACTTAGTTAAGTATTTTCCCATATAGCAAGATGGTGTCTTGGAAATGGAGATCTCCCAAAAGTCAGAGACACCAAACTGTGCTCCTGCAATTGCTGCTATCTCTAGGAACCATTCAACTCCTGGATTGTGTTTTCTTTGTCTATAAAATTAAGAGTTTAGGATGGACCATCTTTAAGATAGCTTCAGCTCTGAAATTTTGAGGTGAGAGCAAATCTGAATAAATGACCTTTCTGTGTGGCATTCATTCATGAGAGGATGAGAAGTACACAAGTTCCCGCTCCGCTATGAACCAGCAGAGTGAGCTGGGGCAAGCTGTTTAATCTCCTTTAGCTTCAGTGTCTTCCTTTTTAAAAATAGACATACTACTTTTTTTTAGGTTTGTTAATAAAGATTCAATGGGGTAATGTTTGTAAATCTTATACAGTTCTTAATAAATTTGACTCCCATAAATGGATGTATATTTAATCATTATTGTTATTCCATACAGAGATAATGAAAATAATCCATGACAGAAAAGATGCAAGGAAGAAGGACTTACCAGGATGTTTCCAAAGTTGGAAGTAATCACCAGTTGATTCCTTAGATATTTGAAAGTGTTAAGCCTCTGGAGTCAGGGATCTCTTGAAGTTGGGCTTTGTAGAAACCTTTTCTTCTCTCTAGATGTAATGACTTAATTCTGAAACCCAAGTACATTGGTCTGAACACCACAGTAAGACAAGAGGCTTTCTCTGCTCACTTGAATTTGTCTCTTCTACTGGAACAACTCTCTAACTAGTAGGTTTTTTTTTTTTTTATTTCTTTCCCAGTAATATAAGGAAAAAATTAAGACAGGCCTTTCTAACTCTAGGTTGCTCTCATCTTCAAGTATCATTCCTTTGATGAAAGTGATACCTAAAACAGGTAGAACTTGGGATTCATTCTGATTTACAACCTAGCTGACCAGGTTCCTATCTTCATAGCTTCTACTTGGTGACTCACTGAGGCTCTAGTAATGGGTTTTCCTCTGTCCATTTTTTCTTGGGTGTTCCAGCAGGAAGGGGAAATTGCTGAACTTTTAAGGAGGCTCTTCAATTAAAACTGATGCTAGACTCTCTTAATATGAGCCTCTACTCTCCATACACTTTGTGTGTACATGTGCAGGCACTGCTGCCACTCCCGGCCATGTTCAGTTTGGACACAGAATGAGCAGCTCTTTACTCATTTAGTCAGTATTCCTCTTGCCCAAAGATTTTCATCAGCTGTGGGAAACAACCCTCCATGTGCTTTGCTGTGTGTGATGTGACCAGCTCTAAATGCTTCCTTTAGCATGGTCTTTTGTCCAAATCTCATCCCTCTCCCTCCACAACTTCTCATCTTTTCTCTTTCAGAGTCTGGCTCTTGCGTTTATTATATTGTTCTCATGGTTTCACAGTTTTAGTGAAGCTGTGCCTTTCATAGTATTCTGCATTTAATACTTTGGAAGGAAATGAAGTATTAATCACACCCACATAAAATGCAAATCTGGTGGGAGACTGGGTCCTTCAGCACAGAACTAAGGTTAACTCATTTTCTCAACATAGAAATGATACACAACAGTAATTATTGGACTTTCCCTCTTATAAAGGGAAAGAAGGTACAGGAAATTTCAGGTGTAGTGACCTAATTAAGAAAGCTATTAGGATCTCAAAAAACAGGCCTGATTCTATAGTCACCCAGGGAGTTTTTCATTGTATTTTAATTTGTTTAGAAAATAAGACTTTTCTCTGGAAGTTACCACTGTGATATAAATCTGGAGATGTCAAATAGAGTTAAGCAGAGGAACAGTAGAAATAGATGTTACAAAAACTTTTATATTTATTGCTTTTAATTTGCCCTCCAATATTCAAATACCAACTCTTAAAAATAGTTGTTGGAAATGCTTAACTTATTCATTATATTTTTTAGGATTATTTTTCTTTTTTGGGCTCTTCGGAGAGAAAGCATGAATTTGGACAAATCCACAGCTGAATGGCAACAAAAGATATATTTTGAACTTAATACATTTAGGATAACTCAAAATAGTGGTATATTTCTAAATGAACTCCAGGCTTCCTGTTCCAGTGAAGAGTTGAGCACAGGAATCCATCCCCTCTCCCATCCCTACTTCCAGAATTCCTTTGAAATGATGGGAGGATACATTTCTAAAATAATAAATCCATAATAACAACACTGTAAAACAGAAAAGGTGCCATCAATGAAGTAGACTTTTTGACACATTTCAGCTGATAATGGATTGATGGAGAGAACTGAGCTGGGAGCGTTTTAGCAAAAGATGCCAGATGCTTTGTGGCAAGAGAAAAAAAAAAACCATAGCAGTGTCTGAGTTAACTCACACTTCAAAAGGAGACAAATTAAGCAGGAAAAAGAGGGTGGGATGGGGGAGAAATAAATAATTCCATGCAAGACTAAAATGGTAATGCTTTTCTTTTCTAGGATAAGGTCTCCCACTATTTTGGCAGTTGTGGAGATCCCCAGTCTGTCTTTCTGTTGTCCATTATTTACCTTTGAAGAAAATCAAAATTTCTTGCCTCCCATCAAAACCTTCATTGAGTAGTCAAAAGCAGGGTTCATTAAGAAAACTGATTTACCGGGCCTCCCCGGTGGCGCAGTGGTTGAGCGCTGGGTTGCAAAGCTGCCCGCGGCCTCTGCGGCGCTGGTTCGATCCCCGGCTGCTCCCTGGCCACCAGAGGAGGGTCCCGCATGGTGTGCAGACCTCTCCTGCCGCCCGCTGCTCCCCTCAGCAGTGTACCTGGGTCCTTCTGCCTGCTCTGCTTCCCGCTCTGGCTCTGGTGAATTCTCTCACCCTCCCGCGCTTCTGACTGTACCCAGTGCATGTATAAACAAAACAAACAAACAAATAAATAAATAAAACATGCCTCTTAAAAAAAAAAAAGAAAACTGATTTACCATGTTTTGAGAAAACCCTTTACAATCATTAATACGAAGCAATACAGTCTTTATTCAAAATAATTTAATCACTAAGTACGTAGATGTGTAGAAGAAATCAAATAGCATGAAAAGGAAATAAATAGCATAAAAAAGGAGGACCAAGATGAACAAATGTAACAACTGGCCTGGGAGAAAGTAAAGATAATTCAGGTATCAGAAGTGAATTTTTTAAAAAGTCTATTCTCTGAGAAATTCTGAGAATTTTTGTTATATTCTCTAAAAACATACTTTATAAAAAAGGGAGTAATGAAAAAAAGAAAAAGGTCTTGAAAATTTCAATATGATTATTGAATAAATTATTGCAGGCAGATACCTAATTGCTAATCTGGTTAATTGTGATCTACCAAGATGGATGATAGAGTGGAGAAAATCTCCCATAACCTATAATGAGAAAATGCTTTGAGTAGGATCCCTGAGAAATAGTTGATAGGAGAATACGATCAAACAGATCAAAGTAGGCAATGTCCTTGACTTCAGTTTTCAGACTTGAGCCTAAAAAATGCCATGGAGCACTGGAAAATATCCTTTTGTAGATATATCCCATTGAAATTTCATGATCTTCAGAATAATAAGAAAATCCTAAAATCAGAGAGGAGAAAACAGATTACCTGCAAGGGAATAGAACTAGATTGACATGAGAGTTCTCATCAATAGCAAACAGTGGATGCTATGGAAAATTGAGAATAGCTTCAAAATTCTTAAGGGAAAAAATTTTTTTATCTAAATTTTTATACTACAGATATTCAGAGATATTTTCAGATAAGTTAAAACTTAGGAAGTATACTATGTAGACAACTTACACCTTGAACATTGAATTGTCAAGGCAATAGTGGAATCAAACAAGAATCTCGGATGAGAAAGGTTTGGGATACAGGAAATACTGATACCCAGTGTAACTCAGATAATAATTGGCTCTTCATTTGGAAGAAAATAAAGTTATATTGGAATCTCAAATGCAGACAAATTCCATGCAGAATAATTGACAAAAAACAAACAGCAAAATTATAATGTAATACATAGCAATAATTTTTTTTCTAATACTGGGTTGGAGAAGCCTTCCTAAACAATATACAGAAATCAGAAGCATATAGAAAATGTTTAACAGATGTGGCTGCAAGAATGTTGAAAATATCTGGTTGACAAAAGATAATATAAATAAAATTGAAAGACAAGTGACAGAGAGAATACTGGTAATATAGATAACATATAATGTATTTCAAAAGTTTCTACCAACCAAAAACGAAGCATATTCTAAGAGAATAAAATTATTAGCTATATTAATAAAATTCACAGAAGAGGAAATATAAATGACTAACACAAGAAGTTCTACTTCACTAATAATAAAAAATTAAATTAAATCAATAGTGACATGTTGTATGCTTCTAATCGAGGCAAAAATATTAATGTTTTGAGAGCAGCCACTGTTCCAGAGGGTGTAGGAAACAAGCACTTTTAGTAGATTCTGTGTTGTTGGAAACATAATTGGCACAACTGTATAGAGAGAAATTTGACAAAATCTAATAAATTTGTTAGATGTTTATGAGCATTTTACCAATTATCTCAAAATTTAGAGATATCACCTATTGAAACACTTAATATGTATAAACTAAGTAGAAAGATGTTCACTACAACATTCTTTACAATAGCAACAAGTAGGAAAAACAACCAAAATTTCCTCTTATTGAAGATAGTTTTGAGAGAGAGAAATCAATATACTTGAATGTTATTTAATCATTTTTTAAGAGTGGATTAGATGTAGAAATGTATAAAGGAAAAAATATAATTTACTGAAACATACATTCTATGATCTCATTTATAAAACTGCATAACTTTATAATTACATATAATTTTTTTAAATTGTGTTCATATAAAATGATATTGTTTTAGAATTTTATGTTTATATTGATATCAAATGAGTGTATAGCCATATACATATATATTTACATAAATGTAAATATATGTTTGTATCTAAGTTTATTTTGTTTTGAAATATATTTTTATTTTTAAAAAACTCTTACATCTTAGTTAATATTTTGACAGTATGGTATTCCCCCCTTAGGTGTGGTTACCATGACTCTCCCACCACCAAAACACCTAGAGTTCTCCTGGTGTAGTCTGTTATGTTCTCAACCCTTCTCTATTTCCCCCTCTCCACTCCCCTCCTTCATGTCTTGGCTCTATGCTCAGTTTTCAAGGATTGGTTTTAAAGTTTGTCTTAGTCTGACCCTTTTTTTTGTTTTTCTAGATTTTTCTACCACATATAAGTGAGATCATCCAGTTTTTATCTTTCTTTTTTTGACTTACTTCAGTTAGTATAAGCCCTTCCAGCTCCAACCATGTTGCCACAAATGACATGAGTTTATTTTTTTGATTGCTCAGTAGTATTCCATTGTATATGTATACACATCTTCTTGATCCTGTTGTCTATTTTGTCTATATCGTCTACTTAGGTTGTCTGTATCTTGGCTATTGTAAGTAGAGCTGCTATAAACATATGCGTATAGGTTAGATTATGGTGCAATTAATATTTTAGAAAAAAATCAGAGTGTATACTTACTAAACTTTAATAATAGTTACCTCTGAAGAGTTGGACTGTTGAATCTTTTTAAATAACAATTATTTAATACAAAAGAAAGAAAAGAAAAAGTAACTTTCTTGGAATCAAACAACTGAATTTGAAATTGGAGTTAAAAGTATATTAAGGAATAATTGTATCTTACTATCTCATTTGACTATAAGATTCCAGAATATTAGAAAGATGTGACAATTTTTCCAAGATCCCACATCAAGGTAATGGCAGAGTGTAGTGGCAGGAAGGACAGGCAGGATCTCCAATCCAGCAGACCGAGTAAAGGAGGAGTCAGAGTCCTCAGTGTTTTTTTGGGATTTACCAGGTACATGGCAGGCAGGGGTGCTGGGGGGCCAGGAGGCTGGCAGTCCTCCCAGCCCCCAGCAAGTCTTCACTCTGTCTGGGCTCTCTGGTCTTCTCTCTGCTTCTCTTGTGGTTCTCCCTCTCTCTCTCTCTCTCTCTCTCTCTTTCTCTATCTCTCCTCTTCTGCTGGCATCCTCATGACGCTGCACTTATAAGCCCAGTCATCTATCCTAGTGGCAGGAGGGCAGAAAAGCCTGATACCTTTTACCTTACCCTACACAGAGTCAGCTTTGGAAGCAGAGGTTGTTATTTTAACCAGTGCTAAGCATTGCTCAAGATCCTGAGATAGGCTGGTTAGATGATGAGCTATGGAATTCTTTATTCTTTTTCCATTTCATGAGAAGACAACAGTGACTTTTATAAAAGCAGAGATTAATGAAACAGGTTTTTTTTCTTTTATCAAATACCTTCTAATGTTAGGCACTAGGGTAGGTATCTTTCACGCATTCTCAACAGCATTTAAAACTAGCCCTGTGTAGTAGGTGACCTCTGTTTTATAACCAGGGAGGCCCTACTCCTCTCTCCTTGACAGTTTAGAAGCATCTTTCAAAACCATGATGCTATCGTTCTTACTGTGAGTCTGAACTTAGCTCATAATAATCACTTTTCCAGTTGCCCGCCAGTGTTCTTCCTCACCTCCAAATGTCCATCATTCCCTTCTTTGTGTCACCCCAGCCTTTGCCTCGAGTTTGTGAACTCCTTTGGGAGTTGATTCTGCCATTGGTCTTTCTCTGTTCACCATCGCAATGCTCTGCACGTAGGTCTTTAAAAATCATCAAAGTCAATATTTTTAAGAGAAGGTACAGACAGCTTGAGTAGACTGTTTCAAGGGCACTTGCTTTTTGCACTTAGTAAAAGCAAATTTCCATTTGTTTGAAATGGACAGATGAGCAGAAACAGTTAAATAGAAAACACCATGACAGCTAGTTTGCAAATAGAATCTGACTATATCTACAACATGTCTGTAAATGAGAAAGCCAATTGCATTCTTTGTTGATGATAGAAAATGAAAATTAGTATGGAATTGAAAGATGAGACTGCTGAGAGGGACTGGAAAGACTACACAGGGGTAAGGATCAGTTACATTAATTTGGGGACTCAGTAAAGGAAAAATACAGAGCCCCTTGTTCAACCGTGACTGAAATGTCAAGACAGGTACAGCAGAGCATTAAACCGAGCCTGGGGTCTTCCTGAGCACAGGCCCTGGGCAGCTGTGCATGCCAGGAATCAGTCAGCCCCGACTGGGATCCCAGCTTCAGCAGTCTCTCTAAGAAGCCAGATGCTTCACTCTCACATCTCTGGCCTATGCTTCTTGCATCTTCTCGTCTCTCCACACACCTCATACCTTGCCTCATTATTTTTTTCCTGATCTGATTCACAGCTCAGATTTCAAAATTCTGCTTCATTCCAACATCAGATGATTTCAATGGTAAGACAACTACACCTCCTAATTAAGAGCCGTTTCTTTCACTTGTTGATTGCCATCTGTGCAATCAGCTAAGTGGGAGTTGTTTTTTTGTTTTTTGGTGATTTTTTTTTTTTGAGAAGTGGAAAAGATTCTTGGGCAAACTTACTTTTCTTCACAAGTTAGTGTTTGAAAGACTAATCACAGATAATCTAAAATTTTCTTAAATTCGATAGTGTTTAGAATTGGCATTTTTTTAATGCCATTGGAAAACATTCTTCTTTCAGGGAAAACTTGAAAATATAAAGGTATAGAAGTCTGAGTGACTTGGTGTTACAAAAGCCAGGAAAAAATATTGGACAAAAAACAAGAATGGAAGGTGCCATAGACTTTCCCATAACTAGAAAATGTTTATTTTTCATTCAGTCCCCGAAAAGCTATTCCTTATGAAATAGGATATTTGCAAATTGGAAAAATAAATAATAGGAAGTGTTAAAATACACTTTCTTACTGGGCCTCCCCTGGTGGCACAGCGGTTGAGCGCTGGGCTGCGAGGCTGCCTGCAGCCTCTGCAGCACCGGTTCGTTCCCCGGCCACCGGCGAGGGTCCCACAAAAAAAAAAAAAAAAAAAAAAAAAATATATATATATATATATATACTTTCTTTTTTTTTTTTTTTTTTTTTAAATATTAAATTTTATTTTTATATTCCCCCATACAATTGCAAATGCCCCATTCTGACCCCAATCCCTCCCCTCCCGCCCCCCACCCCCCAAAAAGTGTCTCTGGTTCATAGTTTTTTGTTGATTTTGATTTTCACTTTCTTATATTCATTTTCCTGGTCCCTTATTAAGTTTTCTAGATTCCTGCTATGAGTGAGACCATCCGGTATTTTTCTTTTTCTTTTTGGCTTATTTCGCTGAGCATGATCCCTTCCAGTGCCATCCATGTTGCTGCAAATTGCATGTGTTTATCTTTTTTGAATGCTGAGTAATATTCCATGGTATATATGTACCACATCTTCTTGATCCAGTCATCTATTTTTGGGCATTTGGGTTGTTTCCAAAGCTTAGCTATTGTAAACAGTGCTGCTATAAACATAGGAGTGCAGGTGTTCTTTGGAATTGATGTTTCTGTGTCCTTTGGGTAAATACCTAGGAGTGGAATTGCTGGATCATATGGAAGCTCTATGTTTAGTAGGTCCAGAAATCTCCACACAGCTCTCCATAGTGGTTGGACCAGTTTGCACTCCCACCAACAGTGCACAAGAGTTCCTTTTTCTCCACATCCTCGCCAACATTTGTTGTTGCTAGTTTTTTTAATATGTGCCATTCTCACTGGTGTGAGATGGTATCTCATGGTAGTTTTGATTTGCATTTCCCTGATGACAAGTGATGTTGAACATTTTTTCATATGTCTGTTGGCCATTTGCATTTCCTCTTCAGAGAAGTTTCTTTTTAGCTCTTCTGCCCATTTTTTGACTGGATTCTTTTCTTTGTTGTTGCTGAGTCTCATCAGCTCTTTGCAGATTTTTGTGATCAGTCCTTTATCATTAGTGTTGGGTGCAAAAATGTTCTCCCAGTTGGTGGGGTTTCTCTTTGTTTTTGTTATTGTCTCTTTTGCTGTGCAGAAGCTCTTTAATTTGATGTAGTCCCAGCTGTTTATCTTTGTCTTCACTATCACTGCTTTGGGTGATGTGTCTGTAAAGATGTCTTTGATGTGCAAATCCCGTAGTGTTTCGCCTATATTTCCTTCTATGTATTTTATGGTTTCAGGTCTTATGTCTAGTTCTTTAATCCATTTTGAGTTGATTTTTGTGTATGGTGTGAGGTAGTGGTCAAGCTTCATTCTTTTGCATGTAGCGACCCAGTTTTCCCAGCACCATTTATTGAACAAACTTTCTTTGCTCCAATGCATAGTCTTTGCTCCTTTGTCAAAGATTAGTTGACCATAAATCTGTGGGTTTATTTCTGGATTTTCTATTCGATTCCATTGGTCTGTATGTCTGTTCTTGTTCCAATACCATGCAGTTTTGATGATTATGGCTTTGTAGTATAGTTTGAAGTCTGGGAGTGTGATGCCTCCATTTCCTTCTTTTTTTTCAGTAGAGCTTTGGCTATTCGGGGTTTTTGGTGATTCCATATGAATTTCATCAATAATTGTTCTATTTCTTTGAAGAATGCCATTGAGATTTTGATTGGAATAGCATTGAATCTGTATATTGCTTTTGGTAGGATGGCCATTTTAATAATGTTTATTCTTCCAATCCATGAGCAGGGGATGTCTTTCCATTTCTTTGTGTCTTCTTCTATTTCTTTTAACAGTGTTTTATAGTTTTCTTTGTATAGGTCCTTTACCTCTTTTGTTAGATTTATTCCCAAATATTTGATTTTTTTTGTTTCGATAATAAAAGGGGTGGTTTTTTTGATTTCTTCTTCTTCAGATTTATTGTTTGTGTATAGGAAGGCTACTGACTTTTGCGTGTTGATTTTGTATCCTGCCACTTTACTGAATTGATTGATGAGTTGAATTACTTTTTCTGTGGAGATTTTGGGGTTCTCTATGTATATTATCATATCATCTGCAAATAGTGATAGTTTGACTTCTTCTTTTCCTATTTGGATTCCTTGGATGTCTTTCTCTTGTCTTATTGCTCTGGCTAGGACTTCCAGTATTATATTGAAAAGCAGTGGTGAGAGTGGACATCCTTGTCTTGTTCCAGATCTTAATGGAATTGCTTTCAGCTTTTCACCATTGAGAATGATACTGGCTGTTGGCTTGTCATAGATGGCCTTAATGATGTTGAGGTATGTTCCTTGTATCCCAAGAATTTCAAGGGCTTTTATCATGAATGGGTGTTGCACTTTGTCGAAAGCTTTCTCAGCATCTATTGATATTCTCATATGGTTTTATATTTCTTTTTGTTGATGTGTTGGATAACGTTGATTGATTTTCGGATGTTAAACCATCCTTGTGCCCCTGGAATGAATCCAACTTGGTCGTGGTGAATTATCTTATGGATACATTGTTGGATTCTGATAGCTAAAATTTTATTGAGGATTTTTGCATCAGTGTTCATTAGGGAGATTGGCCTATAGTTTTCCTTTTTTGTGTGGTCCTTATTCGGTTTTGGTATTAGTGTAATATTGGCTTCATAGAACGTGTTTGGTATTGTCCCTTCCTTCTCAATTTTTTGGAAGAGTTTGTGAAGGATAGGCACTAATTCGTCTCTGAATGTTTGGTAGAATTCATTTGTAAATCCATCAGGTCCTGGGCTTTTGTTTTTGGGGAGGTTTTTTAATTACCATTTCAATTTCGCTGCTTGTAATTGGTCTGTTTAGGTGTTCTATTTCTTCTTTATCTAGCTTTGGGTGATTGTAGAGTTGTAGGAATTTGTCCATCTCCTCTAGATTGTTGAACTTGTTTCCATATAACTGTTCATAGTAGTTACTGATTATTCTTTGATTTCTGCTGTGTCCGTTGTGATTTCTCCTCTTTCATTTATGATTCTGTGTATTTGTGCTTTCTCCTTTTTTCCTTTGTGAGCCTGGCTAGGGGTTTGGTCTATTTATTTATTTTTTCAAAGAACCAGCTCTTGGTTTCATTGATCTTTTGGATTGTTTTTTTAGTTTCAATTTCATTTATTTCTGCTTTGTTTTTATTATTTCTTTTCTTCTACTGGTTCTGGGGTTTTTTGTTGTTCTTTTCTAGATCTTTGAGCTTCGAGATTAGGTTGTTCTTTGAGTTCTTTCTTGTTTTTTTGATGTGAGCTTCTATTGCTATATATTTTCCTCTTATTACTGCTTTTGCTGCATCCCATACATTTAGGATATTGGTGTCCTCCTTGTCATTCAATCAAAGAATTTTTTAATTTCTTCTTTGATCTCCTCGTTAGTCCAGTGGTCTTCCAGTAGTGTGGCTTTTAATCTCCATGAGGTAGGATAGTTCCTTGCCTTCTTTTTATGATTTATTTCTAGTTTGATGCCTTCATGGTCAGAAAAGATGGTTGGTATGATTTCAATCTTGGTGTATCTGTTGATGTTTGTCTTGTGCCCCAGTATGTGATCGATCCTGGAGAATGATCCGTGTGCGCTTGAGAAGAATGTGTACTCCGTTTTTTTGGGTTTAGTGTTCTATAGATGTCTGTTAAGCCCAATGCTCTAGGTCCTTATTTAGAGCTTTAGTTTCTTTACTTATTTTTGTCTGTGTTGATCTATCCATTGTTGATAGTGGTGTGTTGAAGTCTCCCACTACATATGTGTTTTCTCTGATGTCTGTTTTCAGAGAGGACAACAGTTGTCTGATATATTTTGGTGCTCTTTCGTTTGGTGAGTATATGTTAATGAGTGTTATTTCTTCTTGAAGTATTGTCCCCTTAATCATAATGTAGTGACCATGGGGTCCTTTTTATTTTTTTGAGTTTGAAGTCTGTTTTATCTGATATAAGTATAAGCTGTTCCTGCTTTCTTTTGGCCCATTTGCTTGTAGGATTGTTTTCCATCCTTTGACTTTGAGCCTATTTTTATCTTTTGTAGCTAAATGTGTTTCCTGGAGACAGCAAAAGGTTGGGTTTTGTTTCTTAATCCAGGCTGCAACTCTGTGTCTTTTTATTGAAGTTTAGTCCATTTACATTTAGAGTTAATATTGATATGTTAGCATCTGTATTTGCCATTATGTTTGTCTTTCCTTTGATTTTATTTATTTATTCTTTTAATAACTTTTTTTTTTTTTTTTTTGGTCTTCTTTCGTTGTTATTCGTCCCTCTGAGGTTCTGGCTTTAGGATTCCTTGTAGTATTTTTTGGAGTGGGGGTTTAGTCGCATGAAATTCCGGAGTTTCTCTTTGTCTGGGAAGGTCCATATTCTTTCTTCATGGAGGAAAGAGAGCTTTGCGGGATAGAGTATTCTTGGTTGGCATCTGTTTTCTTGGAGTCTGTTGACTATGTCCCTCCCCTCTCTCCTTGCCCGTAGTGTTTCTTAGACACATCGAAGTCTGATGTCAGCCTGATTGGTTTTCCTTTGAATGTTATCTGTTTCTTCCCTCTTGTCAGCTTCATTATTTTTTCCTTGTCCTGGATTCTTGGGAGCTTTACTATTATGTGTCTTGCTGTGTTTTTCCTTTCGTCGTGGAAGTTTGGTGTTCTTCTTGCTTCTTGTATATCAATTTTCAGCTCCTTCTTCTCATTTGGGAAGTTCTCTTCAATTATATCCATGAATATTTCTCTGTTCCTACATCTCTCTCCTCTCCTTCTGGAATTCCTATAACTCTTATATTTCCTTTCCTCATGGAGTCAGATAGTTCCCGAAGTCTTTCTTCATTCTTTTTCCTTCGTACTTCTCTTTCCTTTCTGTTTTGGTTCTTTTTATTTCTGTGTCTTCAAGATTACTTTTCGTTCTTCCATTTCATCTATTCTGCTTTCATTGCTTTTTCCCAGAGTTCTTTAGTTCCTCCATTAATTCTTTGATCTCCTGCATTTCTCTTACTCCCTCTTTAGGGACTCAATTTCCTTCTTCTGATCTATCACTTTTTTAATGATGGCAATTTTAAAATTCTCTTTCTGGAAGGCTCAGAAGTTCTTCCAAGTTGCTGTCATTGCAATCTAGGGAGTGGGTTTTCTTTTGTGGTGTGCTTCTTTTCCTGAGGAGTTGTTAGGTTGCGTGTGGTCTTCTACTCCCTACTGTCTGTTTCTAATTTGTCGTATGCGTTGGGACACGTGTTGCTCGGACTGACTGACATCTTGGGTGAACTTCTCCGCTCCCCTCTGGCTCTCTCCAGGAGCCATCTCTGTCTTCTGGGGAGCTTTCTGCTGGTTTTAGCAGTTTTTACTGAAGAAATGTCCCTGTTCTCAAATGGCGAAGCGGATGCAGTCCCTGTGCCTCCGGTTTCAGGCACACTCTTCTGCGCACCCGTCTGCCCGCGGACGTGGGTGCCTGCTCCCTCTGTGGGCTCAGACTGCTGGTCGGAAGGGGCCTGGCGTGGAATAACTTCCCGCTGGCCACTGGGTCCTCCAGAAACTTCTGCCCTTTCAAGCAGTCTTAAGAAATGTCCTGTTTTTATAGGGTGTTAGTGACTTTTTTTTTCCTGGTCGCTAGGTGGCGCCAGAGATCTCTCCTATTGTCCTTGGGGGGCTGTTTTTCGCCTCCCCCCACCCCGTGGGACAGAAGAACAGAGCGGGAATGGTAGGGGTACACCTCAACAGCTTTGGGGTGCTGTGTCTGCCTTGTGCCCCACCGTCGTGGAGAACCCACGCCCCCGAATTTTCGTGCCCGGGTCTCAGTTCAAAGCCCTCAGGTCCAGGACGCGGGCTGTAGCCCAGTTCGTGGCGCGGGAATGGCGCCTTTTGCACGCTCCCCGTGCCTGGGCGCCTGGTTCCTGCTCACTCGGGAGGGACTTCACCCTGTGAGGGCTCCGCGCGTCTCCCCGCAAGCCTAGGTCGCAGGCTCGGAGACCTGGGCAGCCGCGATCACGGTCCGTGTTTGCTTTTCAAGCGCGCCAAGCGCACCGCTTTCCCGCGCTAGCTTACCGGCAGCCCGGGCTGTGTGCGCGTCTCCCGGGGTCTTTTTTCTTCTCTAATGGCGCCCGGAGCCGTTTGCTCACCGCCGTGGCGGATCCTGCAGGGTTCGCCTCAGCTCCCGTTCACGGGGTGTGTGGCTGCAATAGTTCCTTTCCACTCCCAGTCCCACTTGCTGCGTTGTTTGTTCTTGTGGGCCGTTTTAGTGTGTTGTTTTCCTCCTCTCTGCCGGTCGGAGAGTGCCGCCTCTGTGGGGGGGAGGGAGCAGGGTTCTG